>NC_052160.1:53634315-54320449 GCF_902713615.1 Scyliorhinus canicula | reverse complement strand
CCCTCCCCCCTGCTGATGCTTACTCCTCTGCGAAGAAGTCAATAAATGGCTGCCACCTTCAGGCAAACCCTAGTAGCGAACCTCTCAAGACGAACTTGACTTTCGGCCAAGAAAGCTCACCATGTCCGATAGCCATACCTCAGCCCTCGGGGGCTTTGAGTCCCTCCATGCTAACAGTATTCGTTGCTGGGCTACCAGGGAAGCAAAGGCCAGAACGTCGGCCTCTCTCTCTTCCTGGACTCCCGGGTCCTCCGAAACCCCAAAGATTGCCAAGTCCGGGCTCATTACCACCCCAGGTTTCAATACCTGGGACATGACATCTGCGAATCCCTGCCAATACCCCCTGAGTTTAGGGGATGGCCAGAACATGTGTACATGGTTAGCCGGCCCTCCGGCGCATCTAGCACACTTGTCCTCCAGCCCGAAGAATCTGCTCATCCCGGCCACCATCATGTGGGGCCCGGTGCACGACCTTAAACTGGATCAGGATGAGCCTGGCGCATGTTGCGGTTGTGTTTATTCTGCTCAGGGCTTCTGTCCAAATACCGTCCTCCAGCTCTCCCCCCCCACACCCCCCCACACACACACACACTGAGCTCTTCCTCCCACTTAAGCTTCAGGTGCTCGGTCTGCGTATCCTCTGTTCCCATTAGTTCCTTGCAGACGTCTGAAACTCTCCCCTCTCCCCTGGAACCTACCCTGTCCTGCCTCCCCTTCGGCGGGAGACATGGGAAGGACGGCACCAGTCTGCGTACAAAATCCCTCACCTGCAAGTATCTAAAGTCGTTCCCTCTCGCCAGCCCAAACTTCTCCTCCAGCGCCCTCATGCTCAGAAAGCTCCCTTCCAGGAACAGATCCCCCATCCTCACAATCCCTGCCCTCCTCCACAGTCAATACCCCCTGTCCATGTTCCCCGGGGCAAATCGGTGGTTGCTGCAGATTGGGGTCCACACCGATGCTCTTACCTCCCCTACATGCCTCCTCCACTGGCCCCAGATCTGAAGAGCCGCCACCACTATCGGGCTGGTGGAGTACCGTGCCGGCGAAAGCGGCAGAGGCGCCATGACCAGGGCTGCTAAGCTACTGCCCTTGCACGAAGCAGTCTCCACCCCCTCCCAAACCGAGCCCGCACCCACCATCCATTTCCTTATTATCGCTATGTTGGCCGCCCAGTAATAGTTGCTGAGGTTCGGCAACACCAGCCCCCCTTCTCCTCTGCTCCTTTCAAGCATCACCCTCTTCACCCGCGGGGACTTCCCTGCCCATAACAAATCCCAGAATAATTTTATTCAGCCTCTAAAAGAAGGACCGCGGGATAAAGATGGGGAGACACTGAAAAACAAACAAGAACCGTGGGAGAATCGTCATCTTAACAGTCTGCACTCTCCCCACCTCCGGGCCTCCTCCCTCACTCATTCCACCAATCGGGACAGGTTGAGTTTATGTAACCTGCCCCAGTCCTGAATCCCCAAATATCGGAAACTCTCCCCCACTAGCCTGAACAGCAACCCCTTCAGCCTACTCTCTTGCCCCCTCGCCTGAATTACAAACAACTCGCTCTTAGCCATGTTCAGTTTGTATCCGGAGAGCCGGCCAAATTCCCTCAGGGTTGCCACAATACCGTCCATTCCCACCATTGGGTCCGATATATATAACAGCAGATCATCCACGTATAACGAGACTCTATGTTCCACTCCCCCCCCCCTCGGACCAGCCCTTTCCAGCCCTGAGAAAGGGGCTGGCAATTGCAATTGCCAGCGGCTCTATGGCCAGCGCAAACAGCAGTGGGGAGAGAGGGATGCCCTGTCTTGTCCCACGGTGCAGTCTAAAGTAGTCCGATGTCGTCCTGTTCGTCCTTACTCTCGCCTCCGGGGCCTGATACAATAGCCTAACCCAGTCGATGAACCCCGCCCGGAACCCCAACCGTACTAGTACTGTCTCCACCTCACTACTCTCCGGGGGCATCTTAATCACGTTGAGCAGCCTTTTTATGTTGGCCACCAGCTGCCTCCCCTTTACAAACCCGGTTTGGTCCTCCACAATTACATCCGGTACACAGTCCTCAATTCTGGTCGCCAAAATCTTGGCCAGTAACTTGGCGTCTACATTGATCAAGGAGATCGGTCTGTATGACCCACAGGTCTCCGGGTCCTTATCCCGTTTCAGAATGAGCGTGATTGTGGCCTGCGACATAGTCGGGGGTAAACTCCCTCTGTCTCTTGCCTCGTTAAAGATCTTGACCAGCACCGGCCCCACTATCCCGGCAAATCCCGTCCAGCCACGGGGCTTCACCTGACTGCATGACCTTCAGGCCCCCCAATACCTCTTCGATCCTGACCAGGGCCCCCAGTCCGTCCACCAACCCCTTCCACACTCTTGGGAAGGTCAGTCCGTCCAGGAATTGCCTCATCCCCCCCGGTCCCCCGGGTGGTTTCGAAGTGTACAGCTCCCCATAAAAGTCCCTAAAGACCTTGTTCAGCCCTGCTGGATCACCCACTAGATTACCTTCCCCATCCTATTTCCCTCCCTATTTCCCTAGCCACTTCCCTCTTCCTCAGTTGCTGTGCAAGCATTCTCCTGGCCTACTCCCCATGCTCATAAATCGGGCCTTTTACGTTTCTAAGCTGCTCTACAGCCTTGCCTGTAGTCAGCACCCCAGCCTCGGGGATTCCGCGTAACTCCTGTCCGTCCGTAGAATTTCCTAATCAGTCGGTCCGTCTCTGCCCTATCTGTCCTGCCCCTGTACGCCCGGATTGAAATCAGCTCCCCTCTCACCACTGCCTTCAGTGCCTCCCAGAGCACCACTGCTGAGACTTCTCCAGTGTCATTCAGCTGCAGGTAATTCTGCATGAATTTCCTCAGCCTCTCACACACCGCCTCGTCCACGAGTAGTCCAACTTCCAGCCTCCATGGTGGGCGCTGAAAGCTGTTCTTACAAAACTGCAGGTCTACCCAGTGCGGAGCATGGTCCGATATGGCAATTGCCGAGTATTCTGCCCCCACCATTCCGGCCAGCAGGTTCCTACTCACAACAAAGTAGTCAATTCGGGAATACACCTTGTGGACGTGGGAGTAGTACGAGAACTCCTTCGCCGTCGGCCGGCTAAATCTCCACGGATCTCCTCCCCCCATTTGCTCCATGAAATCTCTCAGTTCCTTTGCTATCGCTGGCAACCTGCCCGTTCTTGAGCATGACCGGTCCAGGCTCTGGTCCAGGACTGTATTAAAGTCCCCGCCCATGATCAGCTTCCGCGAGCCCAAGTCGGGGATCTTCCCTAGCATCCTCCTAATAAAATCTACATCGTCCCAATTAGGGGCATACACACTGACCAGGACTACTCTCACCCCTTCGAGCTTACCCCTCACCATAACGAACCTGCCACCCCCATCCACGACTGTGCCCTCCGCCTCAAATTGTATCCTTTTATCAATAAGGATCGCAACCCCCCTCGTCTTAGAATCAAGCCCCAAATGAAAGACCTGACTGACTCAGCCCTTCCTTAACCTAACCTGGTCTGCCACTTTCAGATGCGTCTCCTGCAACAAGACTATGTCTGCCTTCAGAACCCGCAGATGCACAAACACACGCGCCCTCTTCACTGGCCCGTTTAACCCTCTAACATTCCAGGTGATCAGCCTGGTTGGGGGACATTTCGCCCCCCCCCCCTCCTTTACCGATCAGCCATCCCCTTTCCTTGGCCAGCCCCCCAGCCATGTGTCGCGCTTCCTCTGGCCCGCTTCCTGGCCGGCTCCACCCATGACCTCCTCACTGTTACTCTGCCCAGTTTCCATCCCCATCAGCAGAACAACTCCCCCCCCCCCCCCCCCCCTCACCCTAGCAACACCATCCTATCACCTAACCCCTGCTCTAATCTAACTATATGGACACCCCCCCACCTCGGCTCCCGTTGACGAGCTGCATTCAGCTAGTCTGGGGCTCCCAACCTCGGCGCCAGCCCATCTCCCACCCATTGTTCCCAGTCACCTCTCTCCCCGACCCCTCCACACCACTTCCACAGATCAGCCCTACTTTAGCAAACACTCTATACAAGTCATAAACAACCCCACAATAGCACAATTCAAGGTAAACAAGAAAACAAAAGATAAGAACAGGCACTCTTCAGTCCTTCCCATACAGACACAGAAAAAAAAAATTGCGCAATGTTCCCCTAAAGCATCCATTTTAACCCAACACTTTTAACTGTTTTCTTTATTAATTCCCCTCAGTCAAACTCCAACTAAGCAAAGAGCCCAAACAGGAAACATTCAGGTAAAGCACGCAAAAACAACAAACAAAAAAAAAAAAAACATCCCGAAACGAGAGCGACACCACATATACTTAAAAGCTCTAACATGAGTCCAAACGTCCTCAGCTCAGGGCCAGCCCTTGCTTCTTAACGAAGTCCATCGCCTCTTCGGGTTCCTCGAAATAGTGGTGCTGACCCTTATACGTAACCCACAGTCGCGCCGGAAAAAGCAGCCCAAATTTCACCTTGTTTTTATGCAGTATCTCCTTCACCTGCCTGTAGCCTCCCCTCCTCCTGGCCACCTCCGCTCTCAAATCTTGGTACACATGCAGGGTGGTATTGTCCCAAATACAGCTCTGTGTGCTCTTTGCCCATTGCAGCACCCGTTCCTTGTCCAGGTGCCTGTGAAAGCGTACCACCATCGCTCGTGGGGGACCCCCTTGTCGCGGCTGCATCACCTGCACTCTGTGTGCCCTGTCCACCACCGGTGGACGCGGGAACACCTTGTTCCCCAGCAACTTCTGAAACATATCCCCCACATATGCGGCAGCGTATAGCCCCTCTGCCCCCTCCGGGAGGCCCACCATTCTCACGTTCTGCCGGTGAGATCTGTTGTCCAGGTCCTCCAGCCTTTCCAGAAGCACTTTTTGCTGGTCCCTCAGCGTCCGAATCTCCGAATCCACCACCGTTTGAAAGTCACCCTGCTCTTCCACTGACTTCTCCAACTGCTGGAGCTTCTCAGCCTGATCATCCAGCCTTTTTCCCATCCGATCAATCGACTTCTGAAGCGGCCTCCAAGTTGTCATGCTTCAAAGCCAAAAAGCCCTCCTGCATAGTCTGTAGCAGCTGCTCCATTGCTCTGAACACCAGCCATGCTGGTCTCTCTCACAGCCTCCACTGTGCCCTTACTCAACCACTTCTTCTGCTGTTTACGGTCCCTCCGGCTTCTTAGGTCCATACAATTCTGTATGGGTCCTGTGCCTGAGCTCTCTTGCTTTCCAGTTCCGTGCTCAAAAGCCCATAGGAAAGTCAGGGGAAAAGGTCCAAAAATCCGACTGAAACGGGAGCCACCAAATGTGTGACCTACTCCATCATAGCCACCACCGGAAGTCGTTCCTCTGCTTTTTAACTCGACAATGAACCCCAATAGAACATAGAATGATACAGCGCAGTACAGGCCCTTCGGCCCTCGATGTTGCACCGACATGGAAAAAAACTAACGGCCATCTAACCTACACTATGCCCTTATCATCCATATGCTTATCCAATAAACTTTTAAATGCCCTCAATGTTGGTGAGTTCACTACTGTTGCAGGTAGGGCATTCCACGGCCTCACCACTCTTTGCATCAAAAACCCACCTCTGACCTCTGTCCTATATCTATTACCCCTCAATTTAAGGCTATGTCCCCTCGTGCTAGCCACCTCCATCCGCGGGGGAAGGCTCTCGCTGTCCACTCTATCTAACCCTCTGATCATTTTGTATGCCTCTATTAAGTCACCTCTTAACCTTCTTCTCTCTAACGAAAACAACCTCAAGTCCATCAACCTTTCTTCATAAGATTTTCCCTCCATACCAGGCAACATCCTGGTAAATCTCCTCTGCACCCGTTCCAAAGCTTCCACGTCCTTCCTATAATGAGGCGACCAGAACTGTACGCAATACTCCAAATGCGGCCGTACTAGAGTTTTGTATAACTGCAACATGACCTCATGGCTCCGGAACTCAATCCCTCTACCAATAAAGGCCATCACACCATAGGCCTTCTTCACAACCCTATCAACCTGGGTGGCAACTTTCAGGGATCTATGTACATGGACACCGAGATCCCTCTGCTCATCCACACTACCAAGAATTTTACCATTAGCCAAATATTCCTCATTCCTGTTATTCTTTCCAAAGTGAATCACCTCACACTTCTCCACATTAAACTCCATTTGCCACCTCTCAGCCCAGCTCTGCAGCTTATCTATGTCCCTCTGTAACCTGCAACATCCTTCCGCACTGTCTACAACTCCACCGACTTTAGTGCCGTCTGCAAATTTACTCACCCATCCTTCTGCGCCCTCCTCTAGGTCATTTATAAAAATGACAAACAGCAACGGCCCCAGAACAGATCCTTGTGGTACGCCACTCGTAACTGAACTCCATTCTGAACATTTCCCATCAACTACCACTCTCTGTCTTCTTTCAACTAGCCAATTTCTGATCCACATCTCTAAATCACCCTCAATCCCCAGCCTCCGTATTTTCTGCAATAGCCGACCGTGGGGAACCTTATCAAACGCTTTACTGAAATCCATATATACCACATCAACTGCTCTACCCTCGTCTACCTGTTCAGTCACCTTCTCAAAGAACTCGATAAGGTTTGTGAGGCATGACCTACCCTTCACAAAACCATGCTGACTATCCCTAATCATATTATTCCTATCTAGATGATTATAAATCGTATCTTTTATAATCCTCTCCAAGACTTTACCCACCACAGACGTTAGGCTCACCGGCCTATAGTTACCGGGATTATCTCTACTACCCTTCTTGAACAAAGGGACCACATTTGCTATCCTCCAGTCCTCTGGCACTATTCCTGTAGCCAATGATGACCTAAAAATCAAAGCCAAAGGCTCAGCAATCTCTTCCCTGGCTTCCCAGAGAATCCTAGGATAAATCCCATCAGGCCCCGGGGACTTATCTATTTTCACCTTGTCCAGAATTGCCAACACTTCTTCCCTACGCACCTCAATGCCACCTATTCTAATAGCCTGGGTCTCAGCATTCTCCTCCACAATATTATCTTTTGCCTGAGTGAATACTGACGAAAAGTATTCATTTAGTATCTCGCTTATCTCCTCAGCCTCCACACACAACTTCCCACCACTGTCCTTGACTGGCCCTACTCTTACCCTAGTCATTCTTTTATTCCTGACATACCTATAGAAAGCTTTTGGGTTTTCCTTGATCCTACCTGCCAAAGACTTCTCATGTCCCCTCCTTGCTCGTCTTAGCTCTCTCTTTAGATCCTTCCTCGCTTCTTTGTAACTATCAAGCGCCCCAACTGAAACTTCACGCCTCATCTTCACATAGGCCTCCTTCTTCCTCTTAACAAGAGATTCCACTTCTTTGGTAAACCACGGTTCCCTCGCTCGACCCCTTCCTCCCTGCCTGACTGGTACGTACTTATCAAGAACATGCAATAGCTGTTCCTTGAACAAGCTCCACATATCCAGTGTGCCCAACCCTTGCAGCCTACTTCTCCAACCTACACATCCTAAGTCATGTCTAATGGCATCATAATTGCCCTTCCCCAGCTATAACTCTTGCCCTGCGGGGTATACTTATCCCTTTCCATCACTAACGTAAAGGTCACCGAATTGTGGTCACTGTTTCCAAAGTGCTCACCTACCTCCAGATCTAACACCTGGCCTGGTTCATTACCCAAAACCAAATCCAATGTGGCCTCGCCTCTTGTTGGCCTGTCAACATATTGTGTCAGGAAACCCTCCTGCACACATTGTACAAAGAACGACCCATCTAATGTACTCGAACTAGGGGCGAGATTCTCCCAAAACGGGAGAAATCGTAAAGCTGCCGTAAAACCCGGGCGGGTTATACGGCAGCGCGCCCCTTCCCGACGGGGGACCGATTCTGGTCCCCGGTCGGGGCTAGCAGCCCGACGCCGTAGGCTCCGGCAAGACGGGCTTAACGAAAATCGTTAAGCCCGCTTACCGGAGTTAGCGCCGGCTGACGCGTCATATGACGTCAGCCGCGCATGCGCAGTTTGGAAGACTCCAACCCGCGCATGCGCGGGTGACGTCATCGCGTTTTTGCGCGAAACCCGCGCATGCGCGGGCCGGGTTGCCCCTCAGCCGCCCGCGAATGGATACTGCGGGGCGGCGGAAGGACAAGTAGTGCGCGGGCATCGGGCCCGCTGCCCGCGATCGGTGCCCACCGATCGCGGGCCCATGGCACCCTTGGCACGGCCGTGGTACTGCCGTGCCAATCGGTGCCATGGTTATAAAAAGCGAGTTAGTGACGCCGTTTTTTACGAACGGCAAGACCAGGTGTGTTTGCCGTTCGTGAAAACGGCGGAAAGGGCTGGGACTTCGGCCCATCTAACAGCTGAGAATCGCTGCCGGCCGTAAAAAAACGGCGGCAGCGATTCGGGTCGGGACTTCGGCGGGGGGGTGGGAGAATAGCGGGAGGGCGGCAAAAATGTCGGGAAGGCCCTCCCGCTATTCTCCCACCCGTCGTGGGGGGCGGAGAATTTCACCCTATATCTTTTCCAGTCAATATTTGGAAAGTTAAAGTCTCCCATAACAACTACCCTGTTACTTTCGCTCTTTTCCAGAATCATCTTCGCCATCCTTTCCTCTACATCCCTCGAACTATTAGGTGGCTTATAGAAAACTCCCAACAGGGTGACCTCTCCTTTCCTGTTTCTAACCTCAGCCCATACTACCTCGGAAGAAGAGTCCCCATCTAGCATCCTTTCCGCCACCGTAATACTGTCCTTGACTAGCAGCGCCACACCTCCCCCTCTTTTGCCCCCTTTTCTGAGCTTACTAAAACACCTAAACCCCGGAACCTGCAACAACCATTCCTGTCCCTGCTCTATCCATGTCTCTGAAATGGCCACAACATCGAAGTCCCAGGTACCAACCCATGCTGCCAGTTCCCCTACCTTATTTCGTATACTCTTGGCATTGAAGTAGACACACTTCAAACCTCCTACCTGAACACTGGCACCCTCCTGCGAAGTCAAATCTGTGCTCCTGACCTCTGTACTCTCAATCTCCCGTACCCCAAAACTACAATCCAGGTTCCCATGCCCCTGCTGAATTAGTTTAAACCCCCCCAAAGAGCACTAACAAATCTCCCCCCCCCCCAGGATATTGGTGCCCCTCAGGTTCAGATGTAGACCATCCTGTCTATAGAGGTCCCACCTTCCCCAGAAAGAGCCCCAGTTATCCAGAAATCTGAATCCCTCCCGCCTGCACCATCCCTGTAGCCACGTGTTTAATTGCTCTCTCTACCAATACTTGATTTGCTTTTTTATGATCTTGTTACCCGGACTTTTCGTGATTTCTACATCTTTATCCCATTTAGACTCATGTTATCTAAGCTGTGTGTGGCCTCTTTTTTCCTACCAAATGTGCCACTTTTCACATCTATATTGAAATTCATTTGCATATCACACATGCTTTCCAAATGTTTATCTATGTTTTCTTGCATTTTGTCACCATCTTCCTCAGTATTAACTATACTGCTCAATTTGGTGTCATCTGCAAATGTTGAAATTGCACCCACGATTCATCTGTCCAAATCATTAATATAAATAGTGGACAATTGTGGTCTTGCAGGTAATTAGCCATAGCCCACAATGGACCGCAGTCATCTTCCTCCATTACTGACAGAGGCAATTTGTTCGAGCCAATCCCTCACCATTTGCCGGTAAACTACCCTTAATCCCTATTTTCTGTTTTGTCGCCAGTTTGCTCTCCATTCTGCTACTTGTCCTGACTTCACATGCTCTGATCTTAGCCTTCTAGCTTAAAGTAAAGTCGCCATAGTCCCTGATGACCATAGGCTGCTTTCCCATTTTGAGGGGGAGAGCTGGCCTGGTGGTGCTTTAGCCTGAGGATCACCACACCTCAGGCGAGGGACAAGGTTGACAAGGCCGGGCCTTCATGAATAACTTCAGCCGGTACGGGAATTGAACCTGCTCTGCATCACAAACCAGCTGTCCAGCCAACTAAGCCAAAGCGTCCCTTCTTCAATCTGCTGGATAGTTTATTAGAAAGACCTTTGAGTTGATGTTGGTTGCAATTTAATACAACATCATTGCCACATAACATTGTGGGCTGCATTTCACAGGGTGGAGGGGGGGGGGGGGGGGGGGGGGTGCGTACTGTTCAGTTGGTCTGAACAGACTGACTTTTAATAAACCTACCCAGCAGCGATAACATGTTGAGGAGACGACATAAACTGATGGAGGATTGGATGTCTGCCCCTCAGTGGCAGGAAGTCCAGCCCACAACGTTGTTGGCCAGATTGATTGGCTGGCATCTGTAACGATCCCAGCAGTGCCAGAACTCAATAGTGGGCACTGCCTGGACTGCAAGGAGGCCCATGGAGCTTGAAGATGGATCCTGAACTCAGGAAAGTACCAGGAATTTTGGGCAGGAAGGGATCAGCCATCCTAAAGGGGCGGGGTGGGGTCTGGGGAGGGGAATGGGAGGTAGATTTTAGAGGCTAAGTGGGGAGAAACAAAATAGGGGGGATATCTTGGGAGAGCACCTCCGATATGCATAGGGTAACCCTTGATTGCACCCCCTCCCCGCACACACTATCCTTCCCGCCTTCAAAGAAGCAGTTTTAAAAATGACCTCTGCACTCTGGTCCATGTAAATGGGAACTGGACACGAGTGAAACATCACCCCACTGAAAAGAATCATTGCATATGTTCCAACTTGTAAAGTAAAATGAGAATTACCTCTAGGTCGTTTTACTGCAGAATAAACTGAAATAGTATATTTTAAAACTGCACTCTGGGCTAGTATTTGAAACGTGATTGTCATTGTTTATTGCTGTCGACAGAATGAAAGCCAGATGTTTCATCAACCCTGTCAATCGTGCCAACACAATTCTAGCCAAGACTTCTCTTGTTTTTTTTTACATTTTTGGATCTAAAGGCAAACACTTGAGCCTACAATGTTATTGGATTTGTTCTTGGCAGAACTTATTCTGTCAAGTCTGGAACTAGTTGGCTAACTTTTTCATCTGCTTTCAAGAATGAATGAGCAAACCTAGCAGCAACCAACGAAGAAAGATCATGCTTGTTTGCATGCATTACTCACAGATCTTTGGTGAAGCAAGCGCAAGTGGTTTTTCAGATCAGAACCAACTGCTTGTGAGGCAAAACGTCCTACATGTTGACATTCTGACAAGACAATCCTTGACTCAAAATGTTTGGTTTGTGATGTGAGTAAATATTTTAAAGATCATAAAACAATACAGCACAGGAACAGGCCCTTCGGCCCTCCAAGCCTGTACTTGCAGGTGAATCCCTGACAAAATATCTTCCTTTAATCTATGTATGTATTCGTGGTAATCTGTTCTCTACTAACTTAATGCTTCTGCTACCAAAGTGAAATGCTAGCAGTAACTCTCTTGGTTTTTCAGTTACAAGTGAGGTTTGTTATGCTGGGTAGATTTAGATCAGTATTTCATCCAGGGTGGGATTTGCTGCTCCGCGGACTAAGTGCGGTGGTGGGCAGGCGGGAAAAGCAGCATTTTTACTTGCCGGCCGCAATGGTGTGTTTTCGCATCCAATTGTATACGCTTCAGCCTCATTTAAATATACATCAACGGGAAACATGTCATATCACAGGCTGTTATTCATCCGCCCCGCTGTGACCTTAGCGGATCTTTACAGCGGGTGCCATGTTTAAAGTGCACCCACGCACAACCCAGGACTGCTTCAATAGAGAAATAGCCCCAAAACGATGATGACTGCCAACACAAGTTTAGCAATGTGCCCCTGGGCCACCTTCTTGATGGTGTCGAGGATCGCCGGGAGGCTCTCTACCCCCCCCCCCCCCCCCCCCCCGTGATGGTAAATGGAAGCCCAAAGACCTCACCACTGCGGCTTTGGAGGAGTGGCCAGGACAATGAGTGCCAACTCGGCCCAGGAGAGAGCAGCTATCCAGACAGGGAAAAGGATGAATGATCTCATCCATTCTGCCAGCGTGTCCACCATCTCATCACTCTTAGTTCATACTCTCACAAGCCCATTCACAGTATGACACTCCACAGGGATGCGAGTGCACCAACCTTTCCACCGATAGGATGGCGGCTGCCATGGAGACCTTAATGCAGGACATTGCCACCTGTGCTGCTCCAGGAGTTGCACTCCATCATTTGTAGGTATTGGTGACATCCAGCAGTGGCTATGCAAGAGCAGGCCAGGGCTCCTTGATCTCACTCCAGGTTGTCCTTCTCCTGAAGGAGTCAGTCAGGAGCCCTCCATATCTCAACACTCTAGAAGATGTCCACCAAAGCTATCACAGACAACAGGGCATAGCATTCAGCAAGCAGCCTCCATCTCTGCTGTGGATGTTGAGGATGCACAAGGACATAACGGAAGATTCATACGAGGAGCACAATGGTTGTGTGGATGTGCACCAGATATACAGAGTTCCCAATAATATAAATAGAAGTGTACCAATTTCACATCTCTCCTGTATGCCTTCTCTGTTTGGTGAGCTGAGTGGTGGCCAATCAGCTCTTGCACCATGTTCCCTCCCTCCACTTATCACAGACAACACATCATGTGCCTCAGGTCGATGTGTACAGCCATCACATAATAGTGTGTGTCCATTCTCAGCTCATTCCCAACATCAGTGAAGCATTGCCCTCATCCATTGGACTATAAGACTAATAATAATAATAATCTTTATTGTCACAAGTAGGCTTACATTAACACTGCAGTGAAGTTACTGTGAAAAGTCCCATGTCGCCACATTCCGGCGCCTGCTCGGGTACACTGAGGGAGAATTTAGAATGTCCAAATTACCTAACAGTACGTCTTTCAGGACTTGTGGGAGGAAACCGGAGCACCCGGAGGAAACCCACGCAGACATGGCGAGAACGTGCAGACGCTGCGCAAATAGTGACCCAGGCTGGGAACTGAACCCGAAAACCTGGGGCTGTGAAGCAACAGTGCTAACCACTACTGTGCTGCCCCCTTTGGAATACACATGAGGGCAAATGTCCAGTGAGGGAGAGAGATTATTTTAGGAGGGGCTAGGGTCTGAACCTGCCAGCTGCAAGGTTCTGAGGTGCAGTTCCAATGGGCTTCTGCAGTTTATCCAGTTGCCCACTTAATTTTGGATTTATTGCTGGTCTTGGGCATTTCCACTGTTGGGACAAGGGTTACAACAAAGAGATCGATTAGTGGCACAAATCAGAATTAATATCGCCTGACGTGCTTTCGGATTGCATCATCGCTATTAAGATACTCTAAAATGTCTTAGCTGTACATTCCACCTCATTTGGGTGTCCCTTAATTCGGCCCTCCTGTGCAGATCCACTTCTCCCAGAATCCCTAAGAACCCTCCCCACTAAGGTTTTTTTTTTCAAACTCATTCATGGGTATGTGGACGTCGCTGGTTGGGCCAGCATTTATTGTCCATCCCGGAGGGCATTTAAGCGTCAACCACATTGCTGTGGGTCTAGAATCACATGTAGGCCAGACCAGGTAAAGATGGCAGATTCCCTTCAGTAAATAACATTTGTAAATCAGATGGGTTTCTATGACAATTGACGTGGTCATCTTTAGACATTTAATTCCAGATTTTTAATGAATTCAAGTTTCACCATTTGCCATGATGGGATTTGAACCCAGGTCCCCAGAGCATACCCTGGGTCTCTAGATTACTAGTCCAGCGATAATACCATTACGCCACTGCCTCCCCAGATTGTTTCGCAAGTTTAATTTTTGATTGCGCCAAAGGTCCAGGCTGCAGGATGGTGATGCTGAGGTTTTGCTATCAGACTAGGTTCGATCCTTCCTGTGTGACTATGGAAATCCTTCCCATTGTCCTGGAGGAGCAGAATGTACAGGTTTCCCTTCCTGCAATAACTCTTGGACCTCCCCCCCGCCCGTTCGCCATAATGGTGGATATCCCGGTTTTACCTCTGCAATTGTTTGAGGATGCTGTGCCTATGCCCATGTGGACCTCACTCCTCCCCCTCTTGAGGCCTATTGCACAATCACATATAGAGAGGCCCCGAAACCCCATGAGACCAGAGACTGCCCGTCCCTGCACTGCCCGTTCCCTATCTACTCCCCTGACTGTGACTGCACCATCCATGGCCCATGATTATGGCGAAAACCCCACATGAGGTGATGACCAGGCCTTATGCAACATGCTTGAAATGACTGAACTGACATGCCCACTCTCTTCCTGGACTGGGACAAGGACAGTCTTTGCAAGTTCAACGATCTAAACTGAAGCATGTCTTTACTTGGCCCCTGTCCTATTCTGGCCCCAGGACATTCACACCCCCATCCCAGCATTGATGTGCCTAAATACATGCTTCCCCAGTCTTCCCATACCACCAGTCAAGCCTTTGCCTGCCAGTCCCTTCAGCCCCTCTCTTTCTCTCTGTCTTGTCTCCCCACCCCCAGCATGTTTCAATTGCTTTACCGCTAATCTGGTAAGTAGAGCTTTGGGTCTGAAACCATCCTGAGATTGTTGTGCTGTCACCTGCACAGCCTGGGGCCGAGTGAGAGAGGACCAATGGCACAGCGTGAGTTAAGATAGGCGAACAGGCCTCAAAGCCATAAGTGAAGCCCAGATCGCAAGGTGCACTCTCCTTGTATCCTATTGTGAACCACGCCGGTCAATTTAGATGCTGGCGAGGCCTTTCGATTTTGCTTGGGCGTGATTCCAGTGAGCTGCCTTCATAACGAGCATGCATGATATTAAAATGAATGCAAGTGCCAATTCTCATTGCCTGAACGGGTGATTCAGTCAGAAATACTTGTCACACTTAAGAGGTATTTGGACATTCACTTACACTGCCATAACCTCCAGGGGTATGGGCCCAGCTGGAAAATGGGATTAGCGCCGTCAGATCTTTGTTGTCTGGCGTGGACACGATGGGCCGAATGGCGTCCTTCTGTGCTGTAAACATCTATGAATCCATGGTGTGGTGGGAAATTCACGCCACCATTTGACGTCTATAGCGGACAATTGTGACATGTTTGTACGACGACATAAAACTGGCATTTGCGCTTCCGTGATATTTTTCCTTCCCGGCCACTGCGGGAAGGAGCGGAAAATCCCACTCCCAGGAACAACTCTGAGCATATACCTGATGATGAGGTCATTCACGTTCCTGACCGATGCTCTGAGTTGTTGCCATTCACATTGAAGAAAAATACCTCCAAATTTCTCCAGTTGTTGTTTACATTGGATGTCTATGTCTGATAACCTAAATTCATAACAGACTTGAGTATACCTGTAGTAATGAATTAACTGCCTAAATCGCAAGAGCAGAGATGACCATGAATAATAACGCTTACATTTTATGCAATATCTGACCAGATTGGAATGTTTTGAAATTACTTCAATTAATTATGTTTGAAAGTGAAGTGAGCATAGCTAGATAAATATAGCAATCAGCTTGAACCTTCGCTAATGTCCCACCAGCAGCATGAGATGGATGATTAGTTGATGTATTATTTGGTGTAACTGCTGAATGGGAGTCTGATTTAGCATTGTAACCAAAAGAAGCCAGTCTCATGAATGCAGCATTCACTCAGTTCTGCAAAGTACTGCAGATATTGGGAATCGGAACGAAAAAGAGCAAACATTCAGCAGGCCAACCAGCATCTGTGGAGAGAGAAACTAAAGATGAATGACCTTTGATCAGAACTGGGTAACATTCATAATTTCATAAGACATAGGAACAGAATTAGGCCATTTGGCCCATTGAGCCTGCTCTGCCATTTGATCATGGCTGATCTCATCCTAGCCTTAACTCCATCGCCCCGCCCGCTCTCCATAATCCTTCAGCCCATTATAACTTCTCCTTAAATTTACTCACTGACCCAGCATTCACTGCACTCTGGGGTACCAAATTCCACAGATTCACAAACCCTTGGGAGAAGTTGGGGTGATTCTCCGAGCTCCGTGCCGGGCCGGAGAATCGCCGCAACCACGCCACAACGCCGGCGCACGATTCTCCGAGGTGCGGAGAATCGGCGGCATTTGCGCAGGCGCGTTTGGTGCACCGCCGGGCGCGGGCCGCTGGAATCGCCGATTCTCCGGCCAGATGGGCCGAGTGGCCGCGCGGTTACGACAGAGTCCCGCCGGCGCCATTCATCCCTGGTCGCTGCCAGCGGGAACTCTGTGCGAATGGTCGGGGGGTGGCCTGTGGGGGGCCTCCGTCCCCGGGGTGGGGCCTCCGATGGGGTCTGGCCCGCGATCGGGGCCCACCAATCGGCGGGCCGGCCTCTCCCTCTCCCCCCCCCCCCCCCCCCCCCCCCCCCCCCCGGGGCCTATTTTCCGGCGCGATTGGCCCCTGAACACTGACGCCATGTTGGTCGGGGCCGATGCGCTAAAGAAGTCCCCTGTACATGCGCAGGTTGAACCACTCAAGTGCCATGCCAGAATCTGTCATCCCCGTGCCTGATTCACGCCGTCGTGGAAACACGACGGCTCTCACGACAGCGCAAACACTTGGGCTCCATTTGGGAGAATTGGCCTAGTTTCTCCTCAACTCCGTTTTGAATTTGCTACCTCTTAGCCAAAATCTATTACAAGGTTTTGAAGCAGGTGAAGAGTTGGAGAAAGGCGAAGGAGGGAAGGAAAAACAAACACGTAGATCTGTGAAATCCAGATTAAACACAAAAAAGGTTGCAGGTGCAAGGCAAAAATGGGGCGGTAATAGGACAGATTCCAGGACAAATGTTGTATCGCGAGGAGGTGTTAATAGTTCCAGCAGAATAGGAAGTGGGGGTAATAGGTTGAGGACGAGATGATGCATGGAAAATCTGTAGTCCAAGAAATGGAGAAAGGCAAGGTAGACGCCAAGGACTGAAGTCCGACTTGCAATCATATCACAAATTCAAAGAAAGGTAAGGGAACCTGATCTGCAGCCGTTGGAACCCGAGTTAAGGGTGTTGAAAAATTAAGAAAGCTGAAATCCAAGAATTTATATCCAGTGGATGTGATGAATGGATATCCAGTGGTCAGGACATGTGAAATCTAACTGTGTGGTCACTCAATGAGTGAGCGATTGGCTACTTGGTTTTCACATACCTTCTCCACAATACCAATCGCTAAAGAGCAAAAGAGTGAGATAATCATCCTC
Source organism: Scyliorhinus canicula (assembly GCF_902713615.1). Lineage (NCBI taxonomy): Eukaryota > Metazoa > Chordata > Chondrichthyes > Carcharhiniformes > Scyliorhinidae > Scyliorhinus > Scyliorhinus canicula. The sequence continues at coordinate 54,303,314 of NC_052160.1, read as the reverse complement.
CCAATGCAGGTAATCAAACGACACGAGTGTGAAGTGTTGACATATTGGAGGAGCGGCTGGTTTAACTGAGGAGGTGATAAATACTCTCCTTGGAGATGTAATCCCCGTTTTTTCTAATGTTGGCATCCAAAACGTGTGCTGCCCCTGGAATCTCTTTTTTGTAATTCAGCTTTGTGACAGTACACTCTTAAGTAGCAGGAATGTGAGCTCAGTAGTTATAGTAGCATCCACAAAGTTGGTAAGTTCAAGCCTCCGTCATAAATTGTGAAATGGAATTCAATAAATCTGGGCAATTTAGAGACTAGCACAAGGAAATATTATCATCAAAACCGTCGCTTTATTACAGAAACCCAACTGGTTTACTGGCAGCTTTAAGGGAAGGAAAACAACAGTATCCTGTTGAGATTGTGTCTCCAATCCCACACTGTGTGGTTGTTTCTGAATGCCCTCTGAAATGGCCTTGTGAACCATGTACACCAAATGCTGCAAAACTGAAGAAGATGAGAAATTTCAGAGAGGTTAAAACAGCATTACTCAAAGCATTCGATCAGCTAAGATTCAGGTAATGTCAAAACAGTCAGCCAAGGGAAGGGCTCCCTCTGAACAGTTGGAGAACCTTGTCAACGCTCCAGGGTTGGCCTAGAGTAGGTTTTTAAAAAAATTGCGGGTTGTGAACTGCGGCTGGGTTGAGGATTGGTGTTGGGAGGGTTCTTCAGCAGGAAGGTCGCAGCGTTCCCGATCGCACCAGAAGCGCCCAACAGCCACTACCGGCAATTTATTGAGACTGGCGGCTGCTGCCACCTTTTAAATGAGAAGGAAATGAGGCTGTATGCAGTCTTCCAGCCAGACGTGGCAGTAGTGAGCAGGTCACGTGCCCTATACGTACATTTGACATCAAGAGCCCTCTATGTACGTGCTTTTGTCGCCATCTTCCATTTTCTAGCTGCTGGCAAGTGGACTGCAAATTATTTTCTTAAAAGTAAGAGATGGCCAGAGACACAAGTAGGTAGAGGACCTAATGGACAGGATCTCACAACTGAACCTCCAGGGTCTTTACACACAGCTCTTCTTAGTGGATGATGCAGTGATGGATGATGATTTTATGAGGCACTGATTTGGGTATTAGATAACTAAATCCAGTGTGCTAGCCTGTCATTGAAGGTGCTCCATCAATTGTTAAGACCAAAACCTTTGTCGCCGGTCCAGTGTGGTGCCCGAGGAGTGTAGCCCTTATGACGGGCCGAATGGGAACGCCCATTGAGGGAATTCTGTGAAAGCAGTTTTAAAATGAAGACTGAGACAGTCCAAGGATTCTCTGCTAATATTAAGCTATTTCAAAGCTTTTTAATCATTTTTTTTTGTTTAAAAAAAAAATGATTAATGCTATTGTTATTGGCTCATTTAAAGTGTCGTTTTTAATTCTTTTAATTATTTAAAATGGTTATTATTCAATATTTATAAGGGAACTTGTTAATTGTTTTAAATCTACGAAACTACTATATAAATCGGCACCATATTATTGTCTAACTTTACCTTAAGAATATAAAAAATGTTTTAATTTAGAATATGACAAATCAATTGTGAAGAAGAGAAGTCAGATAAAGTGATTACTTAATTAACAGAAAAAGTAATTGTTGAAACTTAAATCCTAGTTTCTGACTGTAAAAGTTCAGAAAGGGAATAATGACTTCTTGCCTCCTCAGTTTTTAATGTGTCAAATACAATCTTGACAACATACACAAAGATGTCTGTTTGAGGTCTGTTTGCTGACTTTCTGATGGTGTCAGAAATGCCGTCACATTGGGTCGCCCATCCAGTGTAAATAAGACTCCTTGCTAACTTTCTGAGGTGTTATAAAATGCTGTTACCTTGGAGATGGTTCTGACCTGGTCATAAGTGTTATAAAGGAAAAGGTCCCCTCAGGCACAAGCTTTCAGCTGTCTCTGTGCTTGGCATTTTCATTTCTTTCTCTCGGCAAAACAGGCCCAAAATGCCCAGGAGCGTTCACTGACCGGAGGGGGACTGGTGTACCACCCCCTTTACTTATGTATGCACCTTTTTTAATTGTGCAGCTGGCTACCGACTTGATGTGAAATGTGTTTCGAAATATTGACCTTTTTTTTTGATTGTTGTTTATCATTAGTATTTTTCTGTTGTGTTTTGATGTTTGAATAAAACATCAGCAGAAGTTTGTAAACTTTAATGGAAAACTTTGTTGCTTCACAGCGCCAGGAAACCAGGTTCGATTCTGACCTCGGGTGACTGTCTGTGTGGAGTTTGCACGTTCTCCCTGTGTCTGCGTGGGTTTCCTCCGGGTGCTCTGGTTTCCTCCCACAGTCCAGAGATGTGCAGGTCAGGTGAATTGGCCAAGATAAATTGTCCAAAACGTTAGGGGATATTACGGGGATAGGAGTGAGGGATTGAGCTGAGGTAGGGTGCTCTATTGGAGCAAGGGCCAGTGTAGACTCGATCGGCCGAATGTGCACTGTAGGGATTCTATGGAAAACGGGAAGGGAGTAGAGGGGAGGTATAGAGGGAGGGTTCCATTTCGTGACCTTCACCTTCACTGTTAAGGCAGTGCGGCAGTTAGAGTTCAGCTTCAGGTTTTTCATCAACATTTCACAAAGGCGTTGTCCCACTGCTTCCTTCCCCAAGCGCAGAATCCTGGCACACATCTCCTCTGACATAATTTCATATGATGTCCTTTGTCTGCACACTCTCAGGGGTGGCTAATTGATTCACTTCCTCACAAGATGCACATGTAGCCTGACTCTTCTCTCATGACTCCTCCATCTATATCGAAGCCTCAAAACAACTTCAGTGATTTTAAGAAGCCAAGCCAAAAGTGTGATGTCCCCGCGGTGGTGGAACGTGACTTCAGGGGCTGGATTCTCTGCCCCGCCGCGCCACAATTCTACCTCGACTCGCCGGCGGGATTCTCTGTTATGCCGGCTGGTCAATGGGGTTTCCCATTGTGGGGCAGCCCCACGCCGTCGTGACACCACTGGGCCCCGGCAAAATGGAGACTCCCGCCGGCGGAGAATCCTGTCCAAGATTTTGAATCTGCACTGGATTCTGCAATACCCGTCAGAGTGATCGTTCACGTCAACTTAAAGGAGGCTTCCATACGTCAACTAAACTTTCCTAAAGCATTTGAAGCAATCACTGAGGCTTGTAATGAGCAGCATTACATCAAGGAAACTCTTAAATAATACAGCTTAAAATACATTGCAAAATCCAAATGTACTTTAGCTAAAGCTTATTACATACACTCCAAATCCACTGTATCCATTATAGTTCCTTGAATGGAATTAGCATCCTCATGATAAACTGAAGTTTAAAAAAAATCTTTCTTTGACTTTATATGACTCCAAACCCATTTTATACATTGAAGTACTTTTTAATGGAAGTAGCAGCCTCATGTGAGACCAAAGTTTAAAGAAAATCGTATCTTCCTTTCACTTTATATGCATTTTAAACATTTATAACCCCTCTTATAAAAGATTAACCCACCTAAAAGCTCCTCTCTGTTGTCTCCTGCCTCTGCTCGCTGATGCAAGATGGGAAAAATAGAAGTGTAAATAAACAAGTGTATAAACTTACCCGAAATTGGGGCAATCCGGCCACGTTAGTGTTGTCCCGAGATTTTACATTCCGCTGCCTCAGCTCAGCGCTTGCAGCAAAGGACTTGGAAGGTTGAACTTGGAGCACTTTCAGTGCGCATATCCGTGTGTCAGGACGTCTCGGCATGCGTGTGCGGCGTGCGATTCCGTAAAAACGGAATTTATGAGCCCTAGTCTCTGGGTTACAAATCCAGTGACATAACCATTACGTGACCTCACTCTGTGTCTCATGACAATCCAGAGGAACTAAAATATTTCTTAGGTGTTGGTTTGGATGGTGACACAGCGGGAGGATTCTTAGCAGCCGCGCGATGGCAGCTTTGGTGGTGGTCAGTTTCTCTGAACAGTGTGCTGCGCCACCCACCTGGTCAATTCCCGCCTCTGGCCATTCTTGCCATGGTGGTTGTGCAGTGAAAGTAGCTCCCTGTCTGGCAGAGGAGGGTACAAATTAGTGCCAATTACTTGGCCAATTGGAGCTTGATTGAGGACATCACTACGATCTAATGGGCGACAGATAGGTGCGGCACTGTGGGAAAAGTCCGGCAGGTTGATGGAGGTTGTCTCCTGGCTGCAGGTGAGGTGCAATGTGAAGCCTCCTTTATTTGGAGTGGTTCCCCCTCTACCTGGCTGGTCTGGCAGAGAATCATTTCAGATAATCTGCAATTGCTCCGAGGGTGCCTCCGTCATGAGGCCCTCCTTGTATGCCTCCCACCTGTCGCAGCCTTTCCTGGGGGACCTCCGGCAAGTCATCTCTGGAGGCCCTCCCCTCACCCCATCCAGATGCATGTCTCACCTGCCATACTTAATCGGGCAGGGCTCCTCCTGAGATTGCAGAGGTGGATGGCCAGGAACTCAGCAGCGGGGCCAGGCCTCGCCAGAGGGGCCTGGAACTCACCAGCGGGCCCAGGCCTCACCAAAGAGGCTAGGTCTTACCAGTGGGGCCTGGAACTCAGCAGTGGGGCCAGGCCTCACCAGCAGGGCCAGGTCTTACCAGCGGGGTCAGGGACTCACCAACGGGACTGATGTACCATCAATTACCACGAGACGAGAATGGTGAAACAATCGATGCTTTATTGTACAAGATGTTGTGCCTCCTGCAGCTAGAACCAGAATGGAAGCAGCGCAGGAGGGCACACACTTTTATACGGCGCCTGCTGGGAGGAGCCAGCAGGCAGGGATTTACCGTAGTTCTTGTAATACACGGGCAGTGCTGTAATACATGCAGTATATCACTAGTGGTGTTTACCACATTCACCCCCTGTTTAAAAGAGTCCGGCGGGGGTGAGGAAAACATTACAGGTAAGTTTGTCGGGGCTTTGACCCTCCGCTGCGATCGCCTCAGTCATGGTGGTGACGTGGATGCTGTCGTGGTCACCTGCGACTCTGGGAGTGTATTGTCCTAGTCTTGATCACCCCTGAGTGGATCCAGTGGGAGGACGGATCCTGCTGGGGTGGGGGCTGCGGTGAGGTTCGCTGGAGTAAGGGTGGGTGGTGCAGGGGTGAATGAGCCAACCGGGTGGGGGAGGAATGGTGTCAGGTCGGGGGTCGTGGGTGGGGACCCAGCAGGTGCCAGGTCCCGGAGGGAGACTGTGTCCTGGTGCCCGTCGGGGTGTGCCACCTAGGCGTACTGCGTGTTTGCATGGAGGAGGTGGACTTTCTCGACCAAGGGATCCGATTTATGGCTCCGTGTTTATGGCCCAGGAACTGTCAGCCATGTTGGGAGCAAGACCCCAGAGGTGGACTTCCTGGGGAAGGCAAACACATGTTCGTGAGAGGTCTCATTAGTCGCGGTGCAGAGGAGCAACTGGATGGAATGGAGCGCGTCAGGGAGGACCTCCTGCCAGCAGGAGACCGGGGGATTTGAGGACGGCTTTCCAGACCGTCTCATTCTCCCTCTCCACCTGCCCGTTTCCCCGGGGGTTGTAGCTGGCCGTCCTGCTTGAGGCAATGCCCTTGCTGAGCAGGAACTGATGCAGCTCATCACTCATAAAAGAGGATCCCCGACCGCTACGGATGTAGGTGGGGAAACCGAACAGAGTGCAGATGCTGTGCAGGGTTTTAATGACCGTGGCAGTAGTCATGTCAGGGCAGGGGATGGCAAAGGGGAACCGGGAGTACTCGTCAATTACGTTGAGGAAGTACATTTGCGGTCAGTAGAGGGCAGGGGCCCATTGAATTTCACGCTGAGGCGTTCAAAGGGGCGGGAGGCCTTCACCAGTTGCGCTCTCTCTGGCCGGTAGAAGTGTGGCTTGCACTCTGCGCAGACTTGGTAGCCTCTGGTTACGGTCCTGATGTCCTCAATGGAGTAGGGTAGGCTGCGGGTCTTGACAAAATGGAAGAACCGGGTGATCCCCGGGTGGCAGAGGTCATAGTGGAGAGCCCGGAATTGGTCCACTTGTGTGCTGGCTCATGTACCGCGGGATAGGGCATCAGGGGGCTTATTGAGCTTCCCCGGCCGATACAAGATCTCATAGTTATAGATGAAGAGCTCGATCCTCCACCTGAAGATCTTGTCATTTTTGATCTTGCCCTGCTGCGGATTGTTAAACATGAAGGCAACCGACCGTTGGTCAGTGAGGAGAGTGAATCTCCTACCGGCCAGGTAATGCTTCCAATGTCGCACAGCTTCCGCAATGGCTTGAGCCGCCTTGACCGAGGAGTGCCGAATTTCAGAGGCATGGAGGTTACGGGAAAAGAAGGCCACGTGCCTGCCTGCCTAGTTCAGGGTGGCGGCCAGAGCTACGTCTGATGCATCGCTCTCCACCTGAAAGGGAAGTGTCTCGTCGACTGCGTGCATCGTGGCCTTGGCAATGTCCGCCTTGATGTGATTGAAGGCCTGGCGGGCCTCAGCTGTCTGGGGGAAAATTGTGGACTTGATGAGTGGGCGGGCCTTGTCCACATAATTTGGGACCCACTGGGCGTAATACGAGAAAAACCCCAGGCATCGTTTCAGGCCCTTGGGGCAGAGCGGGAGTGGGAGTTCCAGGAGGGGGCGCATGGGGTCGGATTTGGGCCCTAGGACTCCATTTTCCACTAAGTAGCCGAGGATGGCTAAGCAGTTGGTGCGGAACACGCATTTCTCCTTATTGTAGGTAAGGTTATGGAGTTTTGCGGTATGGAGGAATTTTTGGAGGTTTACGTCGTGGTCCTGCTGATCGTGGCTGTAGATGGTGACGTTATCTAGGCAATGGAAGGTGGCCCGCAGCCCGTACTGGTCAACCATTCGGTCCATCTCTCGCTGGAAAACCGAGACCCCATTGGTGACGCCGAAGGGAACTCTGAGGAAGTGATAGAGGTGGCCATCTGCTCCGAATGCAGTGCATTGGTGGTCCTCCACGTGGATGGGGAGCTGGTGGGAGGCGGACTTCAAGTCTACTGTGGAGAAGACTCGATACTGCGCAATCTGATTGACTATGTCAGATATTCGTGGGAGGGGGTATGCGTCGAGCTGCGTGTAGCGGTTGATGATCTGACTGTAGTCAATGATCATCCAGTGCTTCTCCCCAGTCTTCAATACCACTACTTGAGCTCTCCAGGGGCTGTTGCTGGCCTCAATGACCCCCTCCCGCAGAAGCCGTTGGACCTCCGACCTGATGAAGGTGCAGTCCGGGGCACTGGAGCGTCTGCCCCTGGTGATGACGGGCTTGCAATCCGGGGTGAGGTTCGCAAACAGTGAAGGTGGATCGACCTTAAAGGTCGTGAGGCCGCAGACGGTGAAGGGGGGGGTGGAGTGCCGGATCCGCTGCGGGTACCACAGGGGCCAGGCCTCACGAGAGAGGCCAGGTCTTACCAGCGGGGCCAGGAACTCACCTTAGGTCCTGAGCTCTGAAAGGTTTTTGAAGGCGGTACGATTCTGAGCAATATTTCAGCATCACAGTGAGAGCAATCACAAGTCGGGCACAAGGCTAAGCCTATTTTTAACGAGCTCCAAATAGGATTCATTTATTTTTCCCACTGACCCGCAGAGTTTGTACAAACAGATAAACTCCTTCTTTAGCTGTTCGATGTGTCTCATAATCATAGCTTCAGAATCACACCAGCTGACAGCAGTAATATCCCTGTAAACAGCAAAAGAAAACCCCAAGGGTGTGTCAGGGATGCAGAATGTCCACAAACTGACTGCAAAGCAAAACATCTTTCGCAGTCAAACAAATTTCCCGATGCTGCAAGAATACTTAATACAGGAAGCGAACCCCTTGACAGAATTTTTGCACAAGACCTTAAAATAAATTATCGTTTCCACATATTTTAACCTGAAAATCAATCTTTCACAGCAGTCCATCCTTAAAGCTGACCCCAGTGAAAATGCCTGACGGAGATTGATTGAAACTGGAGTTGCTTGCAGTTAATTTATGACTCAAAGGTGCCGCCAAGTGGCCAGAAGCAACATTACACAGATTGGGAGGTACTTCAAGTCAGGAGGAGGCGAAAAATTCGACAAGACCCATGATGGGAGGTGGGGTTGCAGTGGTGATTGCTCTGCGCCAGTTTGAGGTGTTGCAGGTAGCACACAAACCTTGCGCTCTCCTGCTCATTGAAATGACTAGAGCGTGCAGCCCAGTGCTCAGCAGATAGGGAGACAAGTGTACAAGTCATGGTTAGCCTACAACTCAGTGGGCAGCGTGGTAGCACAGTGGTTAGCTCTGTTGCTTCACAGCTCCAGAGTCTCAGGTTCGATTCCCGGCTTGGGTCACTGTCTGTGCGGAGTCTGCACGTTCTCCCCGTGTCTGCGAGGGTTTCCCCCGGGTGCTCCGGTTTCCTCCCACAGTCCTGAGATGTGTAGGTTAGGTGGATTGGCCATGATAAATTGCCCTTAGTGTCCAAAACAGTTAGGTGGGGTTACTGAATTACAGGGATAGGGTGGAAGCATGGGCTTAAGTAGGGTGCTCTTTCCAAGGGCCGGTGTAGACTCGATGGGCCGAATTACCTCCTTCGGCACTGTAAATTCTATGACTCTAAAAAGGAAGTGCATTAGGACTGCAGCAGTGGATGGAACTGCTTCCAACAGTGTTTCCGAGAAGGATTAATGAAAACACCAGGCCAGAGAGTTGGCTCCCAGATTCTTTGATGTGGTGCTGGAGGCATTAGTCCAGGAAGTGGAAAGGAGGAGAAAGGTCACAAGTTTCCACTCAGAGGGCCAGGAGGCACTGCAGGCTCACACTGCAAAGGGAATGGGATCGGGTAATCAATGAAGTCAATTCAAGGAGTCGGACCCCAAGTGCCTGGTTGCAGTGCCAGATTATACGGGTGATCAAATAGGAGACCACCAACAAAAGGTAATATTCTTGACCGCTTGTGGAGCCCCAACTTTCATTGTGATCAGAAGCCTTACATGAGCCCCAGATTCAAAGACGTTTGATGAGCTGGTAGTTCTTGTTGCAGACCAGTATGATCCAAACCATCAGTGATCATACAGAGGTACAGGTTCAACACAGCCGGCGAACCCAGGGGAATCGATCACGGAATTCCTGACAGGCTTCAGCAAGCTGGCTGAACATTGCGACTATGGGCCATCCCTCCCAGAGATGTTGAGAGACTGCCTAGTGTGTGGCATTAATAACATGGCGGCCCACATAGCTCGTTTGCAGAATCTTCTTTGGACTTAAAAAGGGCCATAGAATTATCCTTCTTGTGGGAAAATGCGGAAAATGGAGTCCAGGGACTCCAGGGCTCCATGGATATGGATGTACGTATTATTGGCTGTTCCCCACTCCGGTGAGTAATGCCCCCCAAGAGCAGGATCTACAGGACCCAGTCGCTACCTGAGCAATGTCGTGGTCAGACCCATTGGCCAAGACCCACCGCAGCCCAACGGGAGATCCAGCAAGATTCACAACGGTGCTGCACTTTTGGTCGCAGGAACCATGGGGCCGGGATCACCTTGGCCAAGTGACACAACTACCAAGAGCCAGGGCTTTACACTTAGCACAGCCTGCTGAGTATGATTGCATGCAACTAAAGTGCATCATGGCACAAAAGGTAGCCCCCATCAAAATAACCCAGGTAAACGGCCATCCCTTAGAGATGAAAATAGATAAAGGGGCTACTGTCTCGGTCATTGGAGAACATACCGAGAAGTTCGGACAGGGATCCAGCACCTCGGCCTAAGGGACTCTGAAGTCCGGCTGGGGATGTATGCCTGAGAACCTATACCATCATTGGGATAACGACAACTCCGGTCACCTATTATCAACAATCAGTTCTCCTGCCACTGGTAGTGGTTCAGGGACCTGGACCCAGTCCTTTGGGCCGCAACTGGTTGCAGAGACTCCGCCTAGCTAGGCAACAGATCTTTGGGATGGGTACAGGCGGATTGTGTGAGGCCTTGGGAAAATATCCGGATATTTTCCAAGATGGTTTCGGGAAGATAAAAGGACCAATGACCAAAGATTACATGGACCCAGAGGCCCCACCCAAATATTTCAGCACCCGCCCGGTTCTGTACACCTTATTGTGGAAAGTGGACGATGTGTTGAGCCGGCTAGGGAACTTGGGGATTATTCGCCCAGTTCAGTTCGCGGAAAGGACAGCACCAGTGGTCCTGGTGCTGAAGCAAGACCAGACCGTTTGGGCGGCGATTCTTAAATGATGGTGAATAAGGCTTTTTCATTTGGAATGAGTAACCAATGCCATGTGCGGAGGACCTATATGTGGATTGGCTGTGGGCCACTCTTTCTCCAAGTTGGACATGAGCCACACATGCCTCCAGTTGGAGTTGGATTCAGTGTCCATTGTGACCATCAGTATCCACAGGGGACTGCATTAAAAAAAAAGTATTAGATTCCAAACATATATAAAAGGTTACAAAACAGAAACGATTTGGGGATCAAACTCCCCAACACACAACTATACAGTTTATGCAAATGTTCTCCTTTTTCAGCCCCCCTCCTCCCTCCACCCCACCGCGATGAACAGCTTCTCAAACACGGCCATGAACATTCCCCACCTTGCTTCAAAGCCCTCTGCTGAACCGCTTAGTTTGCACTTAATCTTTTCCACCCGAAGAAAGTCATATAAGTTTCCCAGTCAAGCCGCCACTCCAGCAGATTTCTTCGCCGGCAATCAGAGAGGCGAAGGCTACACCATCGACCCTCCTCCCCTCCATCAGCTCCGGCTTCTCTGATACCCTGAATATCGCCACCAATGGGTCCAGCTCAACCTCCTTCCCCCACTATCCTTGTTAGCGCCGCAAACACCCCGCCCAGAATCTCTCCAACTTTTCACAGTCCCAGAACATGTGCGCATGATTCACTGGCCCCCGCCCACACTTCCCACACTCGTCTGCCACTTCCTGAAAGAACCCATTCATTCTTGCCCGAGTCATGTGTACCCCTGTGTACGACCTTGAACTGACAGGCTTATCCTTGTGCACGAGGAGGTCACATTTACCCTTCGTAGCACCTTACTCAATAGTCCCCAGTTTATCTCCCCTTCCAGCTCCCCCTCCCACTTCTCCTTAATCTTCATCATCTGCTCACCTCCCTGCTCTCCCAGCCACTCATGTATGTCTCTGATCCTGCCCTCACCTTCCTCATCTAGAAGCAGCAGACGCTCCGACAGGGTGTACCTCGGAAACCTGGGGAACTCTTTGTAAATATTCTGCGTGAAGTCCCTTACCTGCAAGTGCTTTAACTCACTTCCTTTTGGGAGCTCTACCCGCTCCTTCCCTCCTCTATACTGGCAAACCCCTCCTCCAGGTGCAAATCCCTCGTCTTAACCAGCTCCACTTCTTTCCACTTCCCATACATGCCATCTATCCCCCCCCACCCCCCCCCCCGGCTCAAAACAGTGGTTTTCGCACAACGGCATTAACACCGACATTCCCTCTATCCTAAAGTGCCACCTCAGTGGTTCCAGACCTTCACTGTGGACTGCACCATCGGGCTCTCCACCATTGGCAATGCAGTAGTCACCACAACCATCAAACTGGACCCCCTAGGGATTCTTCCTCTATCCTCACCCACTCTGCCCCCTTTCCTTCCCTTCACCCCCTCACCTTCTCCAAGTTTGCAGCCGAATAATAATGTAGCAGGTTCGGCAACGCCAAGCCTCTCTTCTGCCTCTGTCTCTGTAACAGGGTCCTCTTAACCCTTGCCACCTTCCCTGCCCATACAGTTTAAAATAATCATATCTAGTTTTCGAAAGAAGGCCTTCGGTACAATGCTCGGGAGTATCCGGAATATGAATTGGAACCTCGGCAGAATGTTCATCGTCACCACTTGGACCCTCCATGACTCAAGTGCAGCGTGTCCCACCTCTTCAGATCCTCCCTAACCTCCTCCACCAGTTTTGTTAAATTCCACTTGTGGAGCTACGCCCATTCCCTCGCTGTCTGAATCCCCAGGTACCTAAACCTGTCTCTAACCACCTTAAATGGAATCCCCCCCCTAAATTGGCTCGCCGACCCAACTCGATCACCAGGAACACTTTGGTTTTTCCTAGATTTAACTTACATCCCGAGAACGGCCAAACTTCACCAAAAAGCCCATGATCCTCTTCATGCTCTCCAGCGGGCCTGAAACATACAATAGTCGGTCGTCCGCGTATAGCGACACCCGATGCTCCCTTCGTCCCCTCGTAATCCCTTGCCACTCTGCCGACCCCCTAAGAGCCATTGCCAGAGGCTCTATAGCCAGCGCGAACAGCAGCGGCGACAGTGGGCACCCCTGCCTTGTTCCCCTGTGTAGTTCAAAGTTCCATGAACCCATGTCATTGGTCCGTACACTCACCCTCGGTGCCACATATAACAGGCGCATCCATGCCACAAACTCTGGCCCAAATTCGAACCTTTCTAGAACCACAAATAGGTATCGCCACTATACCCAGTCGAATGCCTTCTCTGCATCCATTACCTCCGGCACCTAAGCTCTCGACAGCGTCATGATCACGTTTACCATTCGCTTTATAATACTAGAAAGCTGCCTGCCCTTTATGAAGCCTGTTTGGTCCACCGCAATCACCCCCGGGACACAACCTTCCATCCTTCCCATCAATAACTTAGCCAATTTGTATTTAACAATGATATGGGCCTATATGAACCACATTTCAATGGGTTCTTCCCCTTTTTTGATATTAACGTGATCGTTGCCTGCGTCATTGTCTCCGGCAGCTCTGTCTTCTCCAACGCCTCATTAAACGACCCCAAGAGATGTGGTAGCAGGTTCGTCGCAAACTCCTCATAGAATACCGCCGGATAACCATCGGGCCTGGAGCCTTCCCCGACTTGATACCTCTTATACTGTTCAATACCTTGCTCAGCCCCAAGGGCTCCTCTAGCGCTTACCTCTTCTCTTCCTCCAACTGTGGAAACTCCAGTTCGTCTACAAACCCTCCCGTCTCCCCATTCACCGCCTGTGTCGGGCCCTGTACAGCTCCTTATAATAATCCCTAAACGCCTCGTTTATCTTCCCCGGCTCCGACACCACAACCCCTGTCCAGTCCGTATCCTCAATATTTCCCTGTCTCCGTAGCTGATGCGCTAACATTCGACTTGCCTTCTCCCCGTATTCATACTGCACTCCCCCCCTTTGCCCTACGCAGCTGTCCTACCGCCCTCCCCGTTGTCAACCTATCAAATTGCCCCCGTAATTTTTTCCTCCTCGCCAATCCCTCCATGGTGGGTGCCCTTGACTACTCCCTACCTATCTCCCTTAACTGGTTCATTAGCCGTTCATATTCCTCCCTTCTTATCCTATCCGCATATGCCTTGAACGACTCGGGGCCACCTTTACCAACACCTCAGCCATTACGCCCGCAAACCCCTGCGAGAACCCCTTTAACTTCAGATATGCCCAAAACAAGTGGACATGATTCGCGGGCCACTCCCCGCACTGCCCACACCTGCCATCTACCCCTTCAAAAAACCTACTCATCCGTGCTACCGTTATATGTGCCCCATGAAGTACTTTAAACTGAATAAGGCTTAGCCTCACACACAATGAGGACAGATTCACCCTCCACAGGGCCTCAGCCCACGTCCTGGCCTCCACCTCCCCACCCGGCTCCTCCTCCCATTTCCACTTTATATTCCCACCGAGGTTCCCTCCCAATCCATCAGCTCCTTGTAGACCTCACACACCTTCCCCTCCCCATTTCCTCTTTCAACAGTTCCAGGTCTTGCAGCCCCAAGGTCAGTAACCCAGGAAAGGCCGATACTTCTCTCTTCACAGAATCCCGAACCTTCAGGCACCTGAATCCGTTCCCCCTGGGCACCTCATACTCTTCTTCCAGGCCCTCCAATTTCACAAAACTACCTCCTGCAAACAGGTCGCTGAATCGCTCAATCCCTGCCTGCCGCCACCCCCCGAAACCTTGCACCCAGCCTCCCCCCCGATGCAAACCTATGATTATCACAGATCGGTGCCCACACCCAGGCACCCACCAACCCAGATGCTGCCTCCACTGCCTCCATACCCTCAAGGCTGACACAACTACTGGGCTCACGGATTGCCTGGCCGGCAAGAGTGGTAATGTTAACAATGCCCTTAAGCTCATTCCCCGACAAGAAGCCGCCTCCATCCGCCCACATGCCGACCCCTCCCCAACTACCTGTTTCCTAACCGTGGTGATGTTTGTTGCCCAGTAGTAGTTCATTATATTCAGCAACGCTAGCCCTCCCGCTCCTGGTCCAAAAAAGCCCCTTTGACCCGTGGGGCCTTCCCCGCCAATACAAACACAGAGATCAGCGCATTAATCTTTTTAAAGAACGACTTTGGGGCAAATTTTGTGAGGATCTGAAATACGAACAGGAACCTTGGCAGCATGATCATCTTAACTGTCTGCACCCGACCAGCCAATGACAGTGGCAGCACATCCCTCTTGAAGTCCCCTTTATCTCCTCCACTAACCAAATAAAATTTAACTTGTGCGGCATCGCCCAACTCCGCGCCACCTGAATGCTCAGGTATCTATAACTTGCCCCCGCTACCTTAAAGATAACTCGCCTAACCTCCTCTCCTGCCCTCTGGTCTCAATCAGGAACACCTAGCTCTTTCCCATGTTCAACTTGTACCCAGAGAACTGGCCAAAGTCCTCCAAAATCCCCACAGTACCCCCAATGACACCCAATGGGTCCGCAATATGTAACAACAGGTCATCCGCATATAGCGAAACCCTGTGCACGATGCCCTCCTCGCCCCCCCCCCCCCCCCCCCCGTCGCACAATCCCTTTCCAACCCCTCGACGCTCTAAGTGTCATTTCCAATGGCTCTATAGCCACGGCAAACAGCAACATGGAGAGCGGTCCCGCGATGCAGACCGGAATATCCCAAACACTCCCAGTTTATCCGTACACTTGCGACCGGTGGCTTGAACAGCAACCGGACCCAGTCCCCAAACCTCTGCTTGAACCCGGACCGGCCCAACACCTCTCAAAGGTATTCCCACTCCACCAAAAGCCTTCTCCGCGTCCATTGCCACTACCACCTCCACCCCCTGCCCCTCCGGAGGCATCATAGTCACGTTAAGCAGCCTCCTCACATTTGCCGACAACTATCTCCCTTTCATGAACCCCATTTGGTCTTCCCCTATCACCCCGGGGACACAGTCCTCAATTTGCAAAGCCAACATATTCGCCAACAACTTGGCGTCCACATTAAAACATTTTTTTAGAGTACCCAATTCATTTTTTTACAATTAAGGGGCCAATTATTTCCAATTTAGCGTGGCCAATCCACCTAGCTTGCACATTTTTGGGTTGTGGGGGCGAAACCCATGAGAATGTGCAAACTCCACACAGACAGTGCCCCGAGCTGGAATCGAACCTGGGACCTCGGCGCCGTGAAGCCACAGTGCTAACCCATTGCGCCACGGTGCTGCCCTTGGCGTCCACATTCAATAGTGATATCGGACGGTATGTCCATACTACTCCAGATCCTTGTCCTTTTTCAATATCAGGGGGATGGACGCCTGCAATAGTGTGGGGGGAGATCCCCCCTCTCCCTAGCCTCGTTGTATGCCCTCACCAACAATGGCCCCAGGTCCCCCAGCCAAACATTTAAAAACAACTCCACTGGGTACTCATCCGGGCCTGGGGCATTCCCTGCTAGCATCACCTCCATACTCTCCATCACCTCCCTTAACCCGATAGGGACCCCAATCCCTGCACCAATTTCTCATCCACCTGAGATACTCCAACCCATCCAGGAAATGCTACATTCCCTCCCCCTCCCAGCCGACCGGGGGCTCCGACTCATGCAATCTAGCCCCGGAGGGCGGCCCTCACCCACTCACCCACCTCCTCATCCACCAACAACCCCACATCCAGCCTCCACTATCCCCGCCCCCCCCCGGTCCACTCAAAGATCCACCCAGTGCGGGGTGTGGTCAGAGACCACAATCTGCGAATACTCCGAGTCGCCACCCCTGCTAACACGCCTTGTCCACCACAAAAAAGTTGATCTGGGAGTACACCGGGTGCACATGGGAATATATGAAAATTCTTTCACTTTCGGCCTCCCAAACCTCTGCGGGTCCAACACCCCCCCCCCCCCCCCCCCCCCCCACCCCCACCCAATCCCCCTCCTCATACACTCAATAAACCCCTTCAGCCTGATGTGTTATCTGTGTTGGTCCAACATCGACTGCAATTGGATGCAGTAAAACGAGAAACAGGCTTCCGACACAGGAGATGGACCAACACTGTTTTATTGAACCTGGTGATTGCTGTACATAATCTGCTGTGGGTTGACACTCTATTAACCTAACTGATAACCTCCTACTGGCTTGACCAGACAAGCTCTCTATCACATGGTGATGGTGTTCATTGGCCTGTGCACTGCAACTATCTCCCTATCTCCCGTGTCCTGTGAGAGAGAGAGAGCCTTAATGCCCTCTGGCTTTATAGTGGTGGTGTCCTGTCTGGTGATTCGCTGTTCTGTGTCGCGTGTGTTCATTGGTTATCCTGTGTGTCAATCACTGCCTGTCTGCATCTCATGATATACATGAGTGGATATTATGACACAGCCGACACCTTTCCCGATCTCGGTCTCGACCCGTCAAAGCTTGGCTCTATAACTGTGTTAAAATCCCCTTCACCAATGCTGGACCAGATTAAACCAGAATGAAGAAGGGTATATTCCTTTCCTGATCATTATAACCTCTCAGTTCTGGTGAATCTTTTTTTGCATCTGCCCCAATGCATCTATGGGCATGATCGATCAGCCATGTTGCGCCCGGCCTGGATCTGTGCGAGCCGGTTAGATTGTGGGAGAGGCTGAAATCGGGATCTGTGTCGGGAGCCGATCAGTTTCCGACCTAAACGGCCCACTCCCGTTGGCGGGTTCCAGATCCTACGCAGATGCGGCGAGAAACCAATTGAGGCCAATCTCCATTTCGTTAACGGGGCGTAGCCCCTATCTAATAGCCTCCCGGGATGTAACCGGCTCTTCAGTGAGTGGTCATGCCGGCTCCCTTTAGCAAATCCATTAAAAAACATGAAGCGAGCACAATGGCTGCTGAGGGGATCGGAGGAGGGGAGTAGTGATCTTCAAAATCGGTCAATCAGCCCGGGAGCGTTGGAGCTGCTGTCCCACTGCTTGGGGTGGGGGTAGACGTGCCCAGTCGGGGGCGATGGGCACTATCAGTGGGGGTCGCCCCTGGGCTAGGGAGCAAGGGGCTCAGCGACTGCAGGTCCAACAGCCCCCCCCCCCCCCCCTCCCCGGATATTGTATACCCATAACAGGGGGAACCTCCATTTGGAACTCCAATTGGCTATGGACCTGCTGGAGTGCAGCTGACATCCCTTTCTGAATCTAACAACTTCACCCCAGCGTTTATACCAGCTCTGGGCTGTACATGTCCAGAGGCTCAGCATCTGACTGGGACCCAGCAGATCTCTGACTGCTGTCTCCCCTGGACGACCCAGACTCCACCTGATTTGCATTGGCAACTGCGTGGTGCTCACCAGATTGTGCCCCAGAAGCCTGTCCACTATTGTCGCCCACCGAGGTGTGTGTCTCTGTGCTGGTGGAAGATGGAGGTGATAGCTCTGACGAATAGATGGTGGCATCCTCAGAGCTCTCTTCCGAGGTGTTCTCTTGGTGTGGGACGCCACCTCGGATGTGCCAGCACATTCAGATGGAGATCCTGTGGGAGAATGGACATGAGGTCAGCGAGAGGGAAGGATCATTGTGTCTGACATGCAAAACTCAGGAGACAGGCCATCTGGGTGGGGTCTGGCGGATCCTCACCTCTGTGGCGCAGGCCAACCTGGATATCAGTGACCCCTCTGTCCTCGGTCACCCCGTGACCTCCAGGGCCCGTTCCTCATAGGGGTTAAGGAAGCTGATGTCCGGCACTCCGCTGCCTGCCTGGGTCTTCTCCCGTCTATTGTGGGCCAACTTCTCCTGCAGGGACAAAGAGCGGGCATTGTGAGCCACACACCTCATGCATCGCGGGGCAGGGGTGGTGATCTATGGCAGGAATCAGGCATGGGCACTACTTCTGGGCATGGATGGGTTACGCTGGTGGGTGCCAGGGTGCGCTGGTGAGAGGGTACGCGGTGCCAGCTGCCAGCTCTTTTGGAAGGGAAGGTGGGGTGAGGTCTGGGGGTGGCAGGTGGGATTGGTGCCAGAGGGTTGATGCCAACTCACCCTTGTGACCTGGTAGAGGTCATTGTGCTTGTTACGGCACTGGATGGTGGCCCTGCCGGTTATACCCCCCAAGCTGACAGCCTCTACCACTGTCTCCCAGGCGGCACCGGCTGCCCTGTGGCAGACCCTCCAACCCTTCGGGGGAACAGTGTGCGAAGTCACGACTCCACTGTGCCCAACAGCCGGACCAGGTCGGCATCTCAGAATCATGGGGCTGGTCTGCGCAGTGACACAGCTGCGTGCCGTCTGGGGAGACAGTTCCTACCCTCACCATGTGGTGGCATCCACGAGCAACTTAGAAGCAAACTGCAATGTCTTTGACCCAAAGAGGTGTTGAGAATGTACAGTACAGAACTGGCCTGACTGGGTTTATAATGGCCTATGTGCTCCGGACAACACAATCCTTCTGCAAAAACAAAATATTCTGAATGCTGGAAATCAGAAATAAAAACAGACCTCACCCCACCTCCCCTTCCCCAAATGAGCTGGCAGCTGGCACCGTGTACCCTCCCACTAGCGCACCCTGGCACCCACCAGCGTAACCCATCCACGCTCGGAGGGGTCAGTTTAAGAGCTGCTCCCACTTGTCAGCGGAGAGCTGCCTGTCCAGGCGAATCAGCTGGCAGGACAGCCATTTTCGTCATGAAGCCCGTGGGGGATAATTACCGGCCCTAACTGATGTTGGATACCGGTCACGATCTCACCAGGTTGACCGTCGGGAAGCACCTGACAAACCGCGCCCGCTGTCGCACTTGGCGCTTCTCCTGGTAGATCGCACCCTATATATTTTATAAGGCAGAGGTCAGAATTGTACAAAACAGATGAACATTAAGTTGGTTTCCAGATTTTTTCTTTAGCTTTTTATAGAGAGAAATACATTTACTTTGCATCTTTACAAATTCTTCACAATTCATGACGTCCTGACATAGCTGCTAAACCTTTTCAATTTGACAGTTCCTACCCTCGCCATGTGGTGGCATCCACGAGCAACTTAGAAGCAAACTGCAATGTCTTTGACCCAATGAGGAGTTGAGAATGTACAGTACAGAACTGGCCTGACTGGGTTTATACTGGCCTATGTGCTCCGGACAACACAATCCTTCTGCAAAAACAAAATATTCTGAATGCTGGAAATCAGAAATGAAAATAGAAAATGCTCAGCAGGCCTGGCAGCACCGGTGGAGAGCGAAATTGATTAACATTTCGAGTGGTAACCTCAACAAATCACATCCTCCTCTTCCTTTCTTCAGCATATGTTCATCCAGCTTCATCTTCAATGCTATTTGCCTCAACCACAGCCTGGCACCAAGTCCCACACTCTCACCCACGATGGCCAACTCACCTCCTTCTGCACTGTATGTTCTATGTTCTATGCTACCAGCAAACAAACACATCTCTACCCAGCTCACATGCCCTGACAGACAAACTCCACACCCACTCTTCCCAAACCACTTTCGCCTCCATCCCAGCAGCACCTCGCGCCAAACCCCCTCCCCTCACTCACTCAGACGCCCCACTTTCCAAACCCAATCCCAAATCGCCTCCCCCACTGAATCAACAAACACTCCCCCCCCCCCCCCCCCTCAAACATCCCCCCCCCAGTTCCTGGACAAGCCCAGGATCCCCTTGGCTTTCTGCTCCGTCATCTTACGTTTTACCAGTTCCCTCACACCCGGGCCTTCAGGCTTGTGAGACCTGCCCAACCTACCCCATCCGCTCCTCCACAGCCTGAAAGGACTCCAGATTCCAATCACCCCCTCCTGGCCCTGACCCGAGTTGGGTCTGCTGCTGCCGGGGGGGGGGGGGGCCCTGAACTCCTTGTGGACACTTCCCCAGGACCTACCTGCGGAATGTGTTTGAGTCTGGCAAGATGCCCGGGATCAGCAAAAAGAGACTCCACCATTCTCCCTGCCCACTACCCCGAGAAATCGGGGACAACAGACACCCTGGAAAGTCCAGGTACGGGACGTGGGATATTTAGATAACTTACAGGGCGATCTGTAATGGTTGGATACCCTGTTCTCACCACTCTCTGTGGAAAGACATTTCTCCTGATGGCTGTTGCATTTGAATCATCAGGAGAAATAGACTGGTGTTAGATTGACTGAAACCCAATAGGCACGGACCAGCTTCACGTACAGGAACTTTGAAAGCAAGGTGACAGCTGGTAGCTGCGTTGCCTGTATCATGGCGAGTCACTCTGAGAAGTGCCTGGCTCTGTTCAGGAGCTGAAGGCAGTCACAGCAATGGAACAATGGTTAGAGCCATTAAAAATAACCAGGCGTTTACATCCTGTTTACTGGGCTGTATCAAGTGAGAATAGAACGAGCCTCAGTTGTCCTACTCTGTCCAGACAGTAAAACATTGAATAGCGAATCCTGTTTGGGGGGAGTGGGGGGAAGGGGGGATGGAGCGCTGTGAGGTATGTGGAGTGACAGAATCCACCCTTAAATGGCTGAGCTGTAATTATTTAAAAATAAATCTTTTTATTCTCCTCATTTTCAACATTTTCATAAAATTAACAACAAAAGAAAACAAACAAAAACAAATAGAGTCCCAATCCCCCAAACAGCATCCCATTCAGTATACAAACCAAAACATCACCCAAACATTCCAAATAAAAAAGAAAATTAACCATCAATCAGTGAACAGTATACGCAAGATGTGGAGATGCCGGCGTTGGACTGGGGTGAGCACAGTAAGAAGTCTTACAACACCAGGTTAATATCCAACAGGTTTGTTTCAAACACGAGCTTTCGGAGCGCAGCTCCTTCCTCAGGTGAATGGAGAGGTATGTTCCAGAAACATATAGACAAAGTCAGAGATGCCGGACAATGCTTGGAATGCGAGCATTTGCGGGTAATCAAATCATACGCAACAACAACAATAACTCTTCCTCCACCCCCCCGCCAACGTTCAATGGTAACCAATTCTCACAAGTGCATAATAAACAGTCCCCATGAATTTTAGAACCCCTCCGTCAACCCCCTCAGCTCAAACTTCACCTTCTCGAGCGTCAGAAATTCCAGCAGGTCCCCCCGCCAAGCCGAGGCACACGGCGGAGAGGCTGACCTCCACCCCAGCAGGACCTATCTCCAGGCAATCAGCAAGGTGAAGGTTAAGACATCCTCCCTTGCAGCCCTGGATGGGCCGATACCCCAAAATGGCTTCTCAGGACCCTGGTTCCAAGTTCACGTGCACTACCCCCGAGATGACACTGGAAACCTCCCTCCAATACTTCAACCACTTTGGACAGGACCAAAACATATGTATATGGTTTATGGGGCCCCTCCCAGATCGCACACATGCAACCTCCACCCCCTCAAAGGTTGGCTGATCCTTGCCCTCATGAGGTGCATCCTATACATGACCCTCAACTGTATCAGCTCCAACCTCGCGCACAAGGTTGAGGTGTTCAGACTCCGGAGCACCTCACACCACAAACCGTCTTCCATAACCTCCTACAACTCTTTCTCCGATTTGTCTTTGATCCCCTCCATGGACACCCCGTCCTCCCCCAAAATCCTCTTGTAGATTACCGACACCACCCCTTTCCCTATTTCCCCTGCCGTCAATACCTCTTTCAACAATAAGGTGGTCGGCGCTATCGGGAAGCTCTGAACCTCTTTCTGAGCAAATCTTGGAGCTGCAGATACCTAAACGCTTCTCCTTGCCCCAGTCCATATTTCTCCCCCAACTCTTCCAACCTGGCAAAACGTCCCCTCAGGAATAGGTCTTTAATATCCTAAACCCCCTCTCCTCCCATCTCCGGAACCTTCCATCCACCTTCCCTGACTCAAACCTATGGGGCGGGATTCTCTCTGCCCATGCTGGGTCGGAGTATCGCCGGGTGCGATTCGCGCGATGCCGCCCCGATGCCGGTCCGCCGATTCCCCGGTGACCAGAGAATCGGCGCCGGTGCGATCGGCGCGGCGGCGTACGGGGGCCCCGTAGTGATTCTCCCCCCCGGGATGGGCCGAGTGGCCGCCCAAAAAAGGCCGAGTCCCATCGGCGCCATTCACATGTGGTCTAACCCGGCGGGACCCTCAGCGTCTGTCCTGTTGGGGGCGGCCTAGTGGGCTGGGGAGGGGGGCAGGTGGGGGGGGGGGGGGGGGCAGGCGGAGGGGGGGGGTCCGACCCCGAGGGGGGGCCTCCACCGTGGCCTGGCCCGCGATCGGGGCTGACCGATCAGCAGGCTGGCCTCTTGTGATGGGGGCCTCTTTAGCTCCGCACCGGCCCCTGTAGCCGTAACAGCCTCCCCTGAACAGGCGCCGGAATGTGGCGACTAGGGGCTTTTCACAGTAACTTCATTGAAGCCTACTCGTGACAATAAGCGATTTAAATTTCATAATGTTGCGTCGGGGCCGGCGCGGAGAAGGAGGCTACCGCGCATGCGCGTATTCGCGCTGGTCGCAGTGTGCATGCATAGACCCGCGACCCCCATTTGATGCTGGTATCGGCAGCTGGAGCGGTGTGGGTCGCTCCAGTGCCGTGCTGGCCTCCTGTAGGGCAGAGGATCGCTATACACAGCGGTCCGATGATGCCGTCGTTAAACTCTCCAGTTTTTATGACGGCGTCAACACTGCCTTCAGATGGGAGAATCCCGCCCCTGGTTCCCGCTAATCGGGATCTCCCCTGACGCAGCCCCCAGTTTAAAATGCTGCCTCAGCTGCCTCCAAATCTTCAGTATTGCCACCAGCACCGGACTCCCAGACTACTTGCCCAGGGCCATCGGGGGGCGCTGTTACCAACGCCCTCAACCCTGATCCCTGCACACAGACCCTCCTCCGTTCTAACCCACTGGGACTCCCCCCTTCCAACCCAACTCCTCACGTTTTTGGCCTTCGCCGCCCAATAGTAATATAATACATTCAGGAGGCCCAACCCCACTGCCTGCCACCCTCTCTGCAGCTCCACCTTCTTAACCCTGGCTACCCCCCCCCCCCCCCCCCCCCCCCCCCCCCCCCCCCCCCCCCCGCCCCACCCCCGCCTGCCTCCCACTGCCTTAAAAAAAATCCTTCGGTGAAAAGACTGGCAGGCACTGAAATAAAAACAGAAATCACGGCAGCACATTCATTTTAATCGGCTGCACCTGACCTGCCTGTGACAGAGGGAGGCTGTCCCACCTTGTCAAATCCGCTTTCACCAATCTAATAAAATATATCCTGAAAAAGATCCAAAAGTTCGGAGAAGGTCCATTTTGTTCCCCATCGACGCACTTGCCTCTGATATATATAACAATAAATCGTCTGCATACAGAGACACCCTGTGACCCCCCTCCCCGTACTATTCCCTTCCACAGTCCCAAACTCCTTAAAGCGATGGCCAGAGGCTCTATCGCTAATGCAAATAGCGAGATGACATGGTCAAGGGCGAGATGACATGGTCTAGGGAGAGAAGAGGAAGGGGAAAAGCGGGGAAGGGGTTTCTGCGATACGGCAGGGGGTGAGAGATGACATGGTCAAGGGTGAAGAAACGGGCCATCTGGGATGGGCTAGGTACAGAGTGGAATTAAAGGGGCAGGAGTTAAGTGGGGAAGATGACAGACGGTAGAGGAGATTGGAGGCGCAAGTCTCCGGTAAGGTTGGGAACGTGGAATGTCTGGGAACTGAATGGGCCGGTTAAAAGGTCGCGGGTGTTTGTGCATCTCAGGAGCTTGAAAGTGGGCGTGGTCTTTTTGCAGGAGACACACCTCTGTGTGAAGGGCCAGATTAGGTTAAGGAAGGGGTGGGTCGGGCAGGTTCTTCACTCGGGGTTTGATTTGAAATCGAGGGGTGTGGCTATTTTAATGAGCAAACAAATGGGATTCGTGGGTGCGAAGGAGTGAGAGATCCAGGTGGGAGATATGTGATTGTGAGTGGGGTATTGGAAGGGTCACCGGTAGTGTTGGTAAATATGTATGCCCCAAATTGGGATGATGTGGATTTTATGAGGGGGTTGCTGACAGCGATCCCGCATTTGGCCACGTACTAGTTGATCATGGGAGGAGATTTTAACTGTGTCCTGGAGCCGAGGGTGGATAGATCGAGCCCCAGGTCGATGGGTAGGGTACGAATGGCGAGGGGGCTGTAGGGGTTTATGGAGAGGATGGGTATGGTGGATCCATGGTGTTTTCAGAACCCAGGGGAAAGGGAGTATTCCTTCTTTTCACATGTCTATAAGGTGTATTCGAGGATTGATTACTTTCTAGAGAGTCGGGAGATTTTGGTTGGGGTGGAGGGGGCAGAGTATGCGGGGATAGTTATCTCGGACCATGCACCCCCCTGGCTGGATATTCGGTTCAGTACGGGACGAGAGCAGAGGCTGGGGTGGAGGTTTGACTCGGGGTTGTTGGCGGATGGAGGTTTTTGTGATAAGGTGCGGTTGGCGATTAGGGATTATGTGGAGTTCAATCAGAATGGGGCGGTGTCGGCGGGCATTTTTTGGGAAGCACTGAAGGCAGTGGTCCGCGGAGAAATTATCTCATTTACGGTTCGTATGAATAAGGAAAGGAGGATGGAACATAACCATCCAGTGAGCGAGATAGTGGAGATGGACAGGGAATATTCAAGGGTGCCCACCGTGGAGGGATTGGCGAGGAGGAAAAAGTTGCTGGGGCAATTTGATAGGCTCACAACGGCGAGGGTGGTAGGGCAACTGCGTAGGGCAAGAGGGGTGCGATACGAATATGGGGAGAAGGCGAGCTGCATGCTGGCGCACCAGCTGTGGAGGCAGGCTGCGTCCAGGGAAATATTGAAGATCCAGACTTGGGCTGAGGATGTGGGGCGCGATTCTCCGCAAATCCGGCGTGCCGTGAAGGCTAGCGTGAAACTGGCCGTGTTTCACGCCAGCCTCGGAGCTCCGTCCCGGGACCCGATTCTCCCCCCCCGGGCGGGGCTAGTATCGGGGCCCAGGGAATCACAGCAACGTGAAGTTAGTGAACGTCGCTAACTCCGCCCGCCAAGAGTCACACCGGCTGACGCGCACGATGACGTCAGCCGCGCATGCGCGGATGACGACATCACGCAAACGCGTCAAACCCGCGCATGCGCGGGCCGTCATGCCCCTCAGCCGCCCCGCGGACTGATCCTGCGGGGTGGCGGAAGAACAAATAGTGCGCGGGTATCGGACCCACTGCCCGCGATTGGTGCCCACCGATTGCAGGCCCATGCCACCCTTGGCACGGCCGTGCCAATCGGTGCCATGGTTGTCCGGGACTGGCACTTTGTGGCCGTTTTCACGAACGCTAAAAGCAGGTGTGTTCGTGGCCGTGAAAACGGCCGTAAACTCCGCGGTATTCAGCCCATCGGCTTGCGGAGAATCGCGGGAGGCCGTGAAAATTGTCGGGAAGGCCCTTCCGCTATTCTCCGACCCATGGTGGGCAGCGGAGAATTTTGCCCGTGGTGTCAGAGCCAGGGAAGATAAATGAGGCATTTAGAGAGTATTACCAGGGACTTTATGAGGCAGACCCAGGAGGAGAGGAGGGAACATGGGGCGGTTTCTGGACAAGCTGGAATTTCCCCAGGTGGAGGAAACAAAGAGGCAGGTGTTGGAGGAGCCCCTGGGGCTGAGGGTGGTGCTGGATAGTATCAGGGGTATGAAGTCGGGGAAGGCCCCTGAGCCGGATGCTTACCCGGCAGAATTTTATAAGGAATTTGCGGCGGATATGGAGAAGGGGGAGTTGCCGGTAACGATGTAGCAGGCAGTAATCACACTAATCCCAAAAAAAGAGAAGGATCCAATGGAATGTGGTTCATATAGACTCATATCACTAATGAACATGGATGTGAAAGTATTGGCTACGTTGTTGCCGGGGAGGATGGAGGATTGTGTCCCGGGGGTGGTTACAGAAGATCAAACAGGCTTCGTGAAGGGCAGGCAGCTCGCAAGTAATATAAGACGGCTGTTGAATGTGGTGATGAATCCGTCGAGAGCTCTGGGACTGGAGGTGGTGGTGTCCATGGACGCGGAGAAAGCATTCGATCGGCTGGAGTGGCGGTACTTGTTCGAGGTTTTGGTTTGGGCCAAGATTTGTGGCATGGGTGCGGTTGCTGTATGTGGCGGCAAGAGCGAGGGTGAGGACGAGTGATATGAGCTCACAAAGCTTTGACTTGCACAGGGGTACGAGGCAGAGGTGCCCGCTGTCGCCGCTGCTGTTTGTGCTGGCCATAGAGCCATTGGCGATGGCTCTCAGGGGGTCAGCAGAGTGGCGGGGGATAATGAGGGGACAGAGGGAGCATCGGGTGTTGCTCTATACCGATGACCTCTTGCTGTGTGTTTCGAATCCGTTGGAGAGTATGGGAAGGATTATGGGCCTGTTGGGGAGGTTTGGAGGGTTCTCGGGATACAAGCTGAATGTAGGGAAAAGCGAGCTGGCATAGCGGTCTAATTTAGGGGGATGCCATTTACCGTAGCGAGGGATAGGTTTAGGTATTTGGGGATTCAGGTAGCGAGGGAATGGACGGGGCTCCATAAGTGGAACTTAACAAAGCTGGTAGAGGAGGCCAGGGAGTGGTGGGATACACTGCACTTAACGTTGGCGGGGAGGGTCCGAGTGGTGAAAATGAATATTCTGCCGAGGTTCTTGTTTATCTTTCAGACTCTCCTGATCTTTATACCAAAGGCCTTTTTTCGGAAAGTGGACACAATCACCCCTGACTTTTTATGGGCAGGGAAGGTGCCAAGGGTGGGGAGGGCCCTGCTCCAGGGGCAGAGGCAGCGGGGGGGGGGGGGGGGGGGGGGGGGGTGGTTGACGTTGCCAAACTTGCTTCATTATTATTGGGCGGCGAATGTGGACATGGTGCGGCGGTGGTGGGAAAGAGAAGGGGTTGAGTGGGTTAGGATGGAGGAGGAATCTTGTAAGGGGTCTAGTTTGAGGGCTATGGTGACGACAGCATTGCCAATGGCTCCGAGTAGGTATTCATGCATCCCAGTGGTGCAGTCCACGGTGAAGATATGGAATCAGCTGAGGAGGCATTATAGGGTGGAAGGGATGTTGGTGCTAACGCCACTATGCGAGAATCATGGGTTTGAGCCGAGGGGGATGGATAGTGTATACAGGAGGTGGAGGGAAGTGGGGCTGGTCAAGATGAGGGATTTGGATTTGGAGGATTTGGAGGAAGGGTTTGCCAGTCTGGAGGAGCTAAGGGAAAGGATAGAGCTGCCGAGAGGTAGTGAGTTCAGGTATCTACAGGTTAGGGACTTTGCATGATGGTTTGGAAGGGGTTCCCTAGATTGCCGGGATACACCCTGCTGGAGCGACTGCTGCTTCCGGATGTAGAAGGGGAGGGAAGAATTGGGGATATATATAAGTGGCTTGGGGAGCAGGGAGCCGAGCGGGTGGTGAAGATCAAGGAGAAATGGGAAGCGGAGTTGGGAATGGAGATCAATTGGGGAGTATGGAGTGAGGCACTGCGAAGGGTAAACAGGACCTCCTCTTGTGCAAGGATGAGCCTTAAACAGGTGACAGGGTGCATATGACTCGTGCGAGTTTGAGTGGGTTTTTTCAGGGGTAGGAGATGAGTGTGAGAGGTGTGGGTGGGGGCCAGCGAATCATGTGCATATGTTTTGGGGTTGCGAAAAATTGGGAAGATTCTGGGCGGGAGTGTTCACCGTCTTAGCCAGGATAGTGGAGGCGGGAGTGGATCCAGACCCTTTGGTGGCGATATTTGTGGTTTCAGAGAAGCCGGAGCTAATGGAGAGGAGGAAGGCCGATGCCTTGGCCTTTACCTCTCTAATTGCTCGGCGACAAAGTTTGCTGGAGTGGCAGTCGGCATCGCCACCGGGGGTAGCAGCTTGGTTGGGTGACCTGAATGACTTCCTGCGGTTAGAGAAGATAAAGTATGAGTTAAGGGGCTCAGCAGGGGAATTTGAGAAAAGGTGGGGGATGTTTGTGATCGTGTTTGAGGAGCTGTTTGTCGCAGGGGGTGGGGGGGGGGGGGGTGATGGGGAGGGGGGTGAAAAAGGAAAAAAATCTGTACAAACTGTATGGTTGATTATTGGGAAGAATGTTTCCCGGGGTGTTTATTTGCTGTAACCTACTTTAATACAAGTTTTAATAAAATGCATTTAAAAAAAAGCTGATGCAAATAGCAGAGGGGACATGGGACACCCCTGCCTGATGCCCCAGTGTAGAGCAAAGTACCCCAGACTCATCTTGTTTGCGTGGTCACTTGGTTCCTCATATAATAGCCCGTACCCACTCAGTGAATCTCAGCACGACCCAAAACCTCTCAAGATCCGCCATCAAATACCTCCATTCTACTTGATCAAATGCCTTTTTCCGTGTCCAGCGCAACCACCACCTCCGTCTCCTTTCCCTCAGTCGGTGTCATGATTACATTTAATAACCTCTAATATTTGAGAATTGCTGCCTTCCTTTCACGAATCTCGTCTGGTCCTCCCCTAACATCTTTGGGAGGCACCTCTCCAACCTAGCTGCCAGTACCTTCGCCAGCATCTTTGCATCAACATTCAGTCGCGATATAGGCCTGTACGACCCACACTCCTTTGGGTCCTTATCTTTCTTTCACAACACGGAGATTGAGGCCCACCCTAACTTTTCTGTTAGCACCCCCTTCCTTATCGCCTCCTCAAACATCCCCACCATCAGCAGTGCCAATTTATCCTTAAATTTCTTGTAGTACTCCACTGGGAACCCATCTGGCCCTTCCAGCTTCCCCAATTGCATCCTCCCAATTGCCTCCTTTACCTCCTGTTCCCCATCCACCCTCTCCATTGTGGCCCAATCCTCCTCCTCCAACCTTGGATACTCTAATCCGTTCAGGAACTCCCACATCCTCTGATCCTCCCCCAGTGGTTCTGACCTATGCAAATTTTCCTAAAACTCCTTAAACACCTTATTAATCTGTCTGGGGCCACCACCAATTTCCCTGCCCTATCCCGCACCTGGACAATTTCCCTTGCCGCTGCCTCCCTCCGAAGTTGGCCTTCTCCTCACACTCATAAATCGCTCCCCTCGCCGCCTCAGTTGGCGCACCGCCTTCCCCATGGATAACCGATCAAAGCTAGCCTGTAGCTCCCTCCTTCTGTCCAAAAGTGCCGGTTGTGCCTCTTCCGCATACCTCCTGTCCACCTCCAACATCTCCTCTATCAGCCTTTGACGCTCTTCCCTCTCTTTATTCACCTTGGCCTTAAATATTATCACCTCCCCCCTCACTACTGTATTCAGGGCTGACATACCACCACCTGCAATACTTCTCCTGTACAGTTAAAGCCCACAGACTTCTCAATCACCCTCCCGATCTTCTCACAAAAACTTTGATCCCCAACAACTCCATGTTTAATTTCTACCCTGGCCTCTGCACTGTCCCCTTCTCCAGGACCATGTCCACCCAATGCGGTGTATGATCCAAAATAGCTATCCAAAATAGCTATCGCCGAATACTCTGATCTCTTAACCCCAGCCAACAGTGCCTTCCCTGTCATGATATGCAAATATGCAGCTAATGAACACATAGAATAGGACACAACCAATGAGCAGTCAGGACACTCAGGGGTGGTATCTCACTATCAAAGGGATGAGGCACTCACCCCCCCCCCCCTCCCCCTCTTTCCACAGACCAACATCTACAGAGTGAGACAGGGTATATCCTCAGCATCACACCCCAGCACGTGGCTTAGAGCAAGGCTGGTTCAGTTAGACTGAGTTACTACATTTAGATTAGCAGAGAGTCAAACTCATTGAGAACTGTGCTAATAGTTCAATAAAACACATTGAACTCACTTCAAAGTCTGGGGCATCTTTTACTCAAAACGGCATCAAGTGGCAGCTTGTATTATTCCAAATTACAGAACACAATATTCCCTTCCACAAAAAAAATCTATCCTCAAATAAATCTTGCGGACCCATGGGAAAAACAAATGTTCCTGCTCCCGCGGGTGCAAGAAACTCCACCTAGCTGTAAATGTAACGTTATGCCTTCTTGTTCTGGATCCCTCCATCAATGGATCTAGTTTTTATTTCTATTCTATTCACAGGATTAGGGCCTCATGTGCAAGGCCAGCATTTATTGCCCATCCCTAATTGCCCTTGAGAAGGTGGTGGTGAGCGGCCTTCTTGAATCGCTGCAGTCCATTTGGTGTAAGTACCCTAAGTGTTAGGGAGGGGTTGCCAGTCAAGCGGGCTGCTTTTTACTGGATGGTGTCGAGTTCCTTGAATGTTGTTGGAGATGCACCATCTGGACAATGGAGAGTGTTCCATCACACTGCTGACTTGTGCCTTGTAGATGGTGGACACGCTTTGGTGCTTCCTTGACCTGCTGTGGTAGCCACAGTATTCATCTGGCTGGGCAGTTCAGTTTCTGGCCAATGGTAACACCCAGGATAGTGTTGACAGTGGGGAATTCGGCAGTGATAATGCCATTGAATGTCAAGGGGAGATTCTCTCTTGTTGTAAGTTTCACTACATCTAATCTATCAGATTTTTTTTTGCATTTTAAACACTTAAATAATGTCACCCTTCAAGGGAATGCAACAGGTTGATGCAGCAGCAAATTCCAGAGTGTTGATCACAAGAGGCAGCTGGACAAAATGATGGATTCTGAACCCGCAGACACAGCGAGTAAACAGTAATTTCACTGCTCTGTAATAGAAATATAAAGAGAGGAAAACATCAGGTCAGGCTCACTGGTGATTCAGGGTCAAAGATGATGATCCATTCTGTGAGTTGGAATTGCCTCTAACTTATGTGAGAGCATAATACTGAACCGCTTCCCTGAATCTCTCACTCTCATTACTCTTTACAGCTGTTTTAATGCAGCAGTGCAGTTTGCTCGGCCATTCAGTGTCGGCCATTTTGGCTTGGATTAGGGAGTCACGTACAGGCCAGATTGGGCAAGATGTGGTGGTTTGCTTCCTAAAAGGACAATATGAACACCTTGTTGGCCGGCTCCCAGCTTGCTGTACAATTAAGGACAGTAGGCTCCATATATTATAATAATATACAATAATCTTTATTGTCACAAGTACAAGGGGGGCGCGGGGAGGTGGGGTGTGGGGGTGGTTGGGTGGGGGTGAGGGGGTGTGGGGGTGGTTGGGTGGGGGTGAGGGGGTGTGGGGGTGGTTGGGTGGGGGTGAGGGGGTGTGGGGGTGGTGGGAGGGTGGGTGGGAGGTGGATGCTGCCTTTCCTGCCAGCGGCCTCCTTTTTTGGGGCTGGAACCTGTGACCTGGATGGTTCCCTGGATTGCCACAGGCAGGATGCCTTCATTGAAGCGGTGGCTTTCCCTCACACTGGGGTCTACTCTGCCTCTGGCAAAATGCTAGCGTCTGCATATAATCACCTCTAATTGGGGCCTCAATTACTTTGGTTGCTCACCTCCATTCAGCAGGCAGCCAATCTGAAGGCAGGCCTGGCCCACGGGAATCTTTCACGGCACTGGGAGTGCGTCCAGGAGTTGGCCTGATGGACCTGTCTGCTCTGCTCCCATTTCCTCCCTACTCGTCACTCTAGCCCTGGGAACATTCTCCGACACACTCAGTCCAGCAACAGAAGCACTTTGCCACAGTTACCACATTGCGTTCTTCAGTTCTGTTTTAAAGGGCAGCTAAAAACTCTGGGCACTCACTAGAGAATGCACGGGTCCCGTGTACAGGGGGTTATCGCACACATGGATTATCTGGTGAGTTGAGCAGATTTATTTTTTCATGGATTGAGTACGGAGTAACAGAATGTGTAAGAGAGAAAGCTCCGGATGGCACACAGTGCCAGATGATGCAGAACAAAGCATAAAACACATACAGAAAGCAATTTAGTAAAGCTGTATCCTGTGGCATTATCTTCTCCATCATACAGATCTTAGTCAACTGTTCAGCTGGATTTTTGTTCACCACTTCTTTCTTGGCCCTCTTTTCCATAAACCTATTTGTGAAGAGCCTGAGGGCAATTTTAAAATTCAAATTGATGCATTGAAATTATTTTATGCTTTTATTAATTGTAGTATCACTGAGTTATAAAGACCCCAGTGTTTCATGTACATTCGTTTAGACTCTATTGTCTCATGTACATTGATTTAGACTCTGGTGTTTCATGTACATTGATTTAGACTCTGGTGTTTCATGTACATTGATTTAGACTCTAATGTCCCATGTACATTGATTTAGACTCTATTGTCTCAAGTACATTGATTTAGACTCTAGTGTCTCATGTACATTGATTTAGACTCTATTGTCTCATGTACATTGATTTAGACCCTGGTGTTTCATGTACATTGACTTAGACTCTATTGTCTCATGTACATTGACTTAGACTCTATTGTCTCATGTACATTGATTTAGACTCTAATGTCTCATGTACATTGATTTAGACTCTAATGTCTCATGTACATTGATTTAGACTCTATTGTCTCATGTACATTGATTTAGACTCTATTGTCACATGTACATTGATTTAGACTCTAGTGCCTCTTGTACATTGATTTAGACTCTATTGTCTCATGTACATTGATTTAGACCCTGGTGTTTCATGTACATTGACTTAGACTCTATTGTCTCATGTACATTGACTTAGACTCTATTGTCTCATGTACATTGATTTAGACTCTAATGTCTCATGTACATTGATTTAGACTCTAATGTCTCATGTACATTGATTTAGACTCTATTGTCTCATGTACATTGACTTAGACTCTATTGTCTCATGTACGTTGATTTAGACTCTGGTGTTTCATGTACATTGATTTAGACTTTAGTGATTTATGTACATTGATTTAGACTCTAATGTCTCATGTACATTGATTTAGACACTATTGTCTCATGTACATTGATGTAGACTCTAATGTCTCATGTACATTGATTTAGACACTATTGTCTCATGTACATTGATTTAGACTCTGGTGTTTCATGTACATTGATTTAGACTCTATTGTCTCATGTACATTGACTTAGACTCTATTGTCTCATGTACATTGATTTAGACTCTATTGTCACATGTACATTGATTTAGACTCGAATGTCTCATGTACATTGATTTAGACTCTAATGTCTCATGTACATTGATTTAGACTCTAATATCTCATGTACATTGATTTAGACTCGAATGTCTCATGTGCATTGATTTAGACTCTAGTGTCTCTTGTACATTGATTTAGACTCTCGTGTCTCTTATACTTTGATTTAGACTCTGGTGTTTCATGTACATTGATTTAGACTCTATTGCCTCCTGTATATTGATTTAGACTCTAATGTCTCATGTACATTGATTTAGACTCTGGTGTTTCATGTACATTGATTTAGACTCTATTATCTCATGTACATTGATTTGGACTCTAATGTCTCATGTACATTGATTTAGACTCTAGTGTCTCTTGTACATTGATTTAGACTCTAATGTCTCATATACATTGATTTAGACTCTAATGTCTTATGTACATTGATTTAGACTCTAATGTCTCATGTACATCGATTTAGGCTCTGGTGTTTCATGTACATTGATTTAGACTCTAATGTCTCATGTACATTGATTTAAACTCTATTGTCTCATGTACATTGATTTAGACTCTAATGTCTCATGTACATTGATTTAGACTCTATTGTCTCATGTACATTGATTTAGACTCTATTGTCTCCTGTATATTGATTTAGACTCTATTGTCTCATGTACATTGATTTAGACTCTATTGTCTCCTGTATATTGATTTAGACTATTGTCTCATGTACATTGATTTAGACTCTATTGTCTCCTGTATATTGATTTAGACTATTGTCTCATGTACGTTGATTTAGACTCTGGTGTTTCATGTACATTGATTTAGACTATTGTCTCATGTACGTTGATTTAGACTTTAGTGTTTCATGTACATTGATTTAGACTCTATTATCTCATGTACATTGATTTAGACTCTAATGTCTTATGTACATTGATTTAGACTCTAATGTCTCATGTACATTGATTTAGGGTGTGATCTTCCGGCCTCGTTACACTCTCGCTCAAGCAAAATGAGGCCAGTGAATAGCGGGAGAGGCCAAAAACAAGAACAGCGCCAGGCACCAAACAGTTTGTGATGCAACTGGTCCGCTGCCCTAGGCAAAATCGGGATCTCGCCACGGCGAGGTGAGAAACCAATTATCACCACTTTAGACCAATTTCCATACAACTTACAGGAGCCACCCCATATCCAATAGCCTCATGTCATTCAGGGACCTCCTCAGCAAGTGCTCACGCTGGCGCCGATTAGTACTCCTTTTTAAAAATGAGAACCTGGCGGAAGGGCTTCTGTGGGGAGTCAAGAAGGTGAGAAGCCATCTTTGCTCTCAGGCAACGAGCCCGAGGGCTCTGGGCTTGCTGCCCCAGTGCTGGGCAGGGTATGGGGAACCAGCAGCTGGGGCTGGGGCACCCTCGGATGGGGGTGGGCCTCCATGGGAGGGTGGAGGGTAGGAGCTGGGTGTTCAAGCAGGAGGCAACTGTTTGCGCCACCACCAGGCAATCCCCTGGATTGTGTGTACCCGTACCGGGGGCAAACCATGTCCCCGTTTACCACAATGACCAGCCATAACCCTCACCTCCTTTCGAGGCCTCTGGACGTGTGACTGAAGGCTATTGCTGATAGGGAATTGGCCATCATGGTTAAGTGAGCTGTCACACAACTCTAGTGGATCACCATGGGTGGGTGGGCCATGTAGCATGTGGGAGTCATTGCCTAGCATCCCAATCACACCTTGGTGCATGGACACTGTGCCTGAGCACTGCGAGAGGCAACACCACACACGCAGCAGCCAACATCCCAACACCCAGGGGATGGGACACAGCTCCGAGGACAGGTCCACGGCCGGAGGGTGGGTAAGGACCACGGGGAGGGGACCAGCGCCCAGCCCAGATGATGTTATGAGCGGGTGTCCGGGGTACAGGGTCTGTGGTCCAGCGAAGGGGGCCCACTGTGGCCGGAGTGCGTGGACAGGGTGCTCCGGGTGAGAGTGAGGGGGATCCATGGGGCAATGGAGGGTCCCGGAGTGGGAGCCACGGCTGTTTGTCAGTCTGACACCTTCTCCCAATTCCTTACAGATATGGCAGGGATAATGGATGCAGAAATTTCCCTAGTGGTGCTGCTGCTAGGCGTGGCAGCCCATGTGCCAGACTCCGCCCCACACCCTGATTACCTGGCCACCCATCAGTCTGTGGCCACCCTGAACCCAGAGGGGGAGTCCCGCAACGGCCGAGGATGTACAGGCATCGCTAGTCGAAGAACAGAGAACAAAGAAAAGTACAGGACTTTTCAAGCCTGCGCTGACCATGATGCCCATATAAACTAAAATCTTCTACACTTCCTGGGTCCATATCTCTCTATTCCCATCCTATTCATGTATTTGTCAAGATGCCCCTTAAACATCACTATCGTCCTGATGCGACCATCAATTCACTCGAGACGGGAGTAGATGTAAACTGGCTTTAATCAATTTAGAACAGTGCCTGCCTGCGACTGATCCAATACTGAGAACCGCCTACAGGTCAACTGCACTTTATATCTCCCTTCAAGGGGAGGAGCCATGGGCGGAGCCCATACATGCCCCACCATGTCCTCCAATGGATAATGCCATACAATGGCCCATAGGCAAGGGATTGCACAGGGGAAGCAGGAGAACTCATCAATAATATTGAGGAAATATGTGTTACGGTTATTGGAAGGGAGGGCATTGAGAAGGGGACATGTCCCGCCGAACCTCATTAAGGTCAGCTTGGTATTAGGTGACATTCCCCAGTGAGTTGGACATTCTGTCGAGACTCTCAGCCATGGCCATCATGACTGGGCGACGCCTTGGACACCTTCACTCATGGTGCCGGCATCGTGCACCAAGCTCTCCACTGCAGTCGCCACCCTAGCAGTGTTGGGCTCGGTGCCACGCATTGCCGACGACATCGCCTGCGCCCATAGCCTCTGGGATTCCTCCAAGCGGCTATGGATCTGCTGGAGTGACGCTGACATCTTCCTCTGAATGTCCCGGCCGCTCCGTATCGTCTGCATCAGCTCCGGGTAATCCTGTTCCACAGCCTCAGCATCAGGCTGAGATCCAGTTGAATCCTTGGATCCAGCAGCCCTCCAACCGCTGTCTTGCCTCGGGGCCCCTGTCTCCATCTGATCTGCATCATCAGCAGTGCGATGCTTACTAGATTGTGCCCCCGAAGCCTGTCCACTAATATGTGAAGTAGGTGTATCTGCGCTGGTGGAGGGTGGCGATGACACTGTGCCGCGACTATCATGGTGGCATCTTCGGAGCTCTCCTCCAAGGTAGTTCCTGGGAAATTGGAGAGAGTGCCACCTGGGATGGTCCGGTGCTGTCGGCTGGAGGACCTGTGGGAAAATGGACATGTATTCAGTGGGAGGGATGGGTCAGTCAGTAAAGCAATAACAACTGCCGTTTGACAGATCCCCCGGGTGGAGCCTGATGGTTCCTCACCTCTGCGGCGTCCGCCAACCTCGCGTGGGTGACCGCTCTGTCCACGGCCACCCTAGTCACCTCTAGAGCGCGCTCCTCGAAGGAGGTGAGGATTCTGAAGTCCAGCACCCTTCCGCCCTTTCCCGCCGATTATGGAGGAGCTTTTCCCGATGAGGACAACCCTAACTTTTGGACACTATGAGGCAATTTATCGTGACCAACCCACCTAACAGCACATCTTTGGATTGTGGGAGGAAACCAGAGCACCCGGAGGAAACCCACGCAAACACGGGGGGGAACGTGCAGACTCCGCACAGACAGTGACCCAAGCCGGGAATTGAACCCGGGTCCCTGGTGCTGTGAAGCAGCAGTACTAACCACTGTGCTGCCATGTTTCAAGTACATCGATTTTGACTCCAGTGTTTTATGTGCATTGATTTAGATGTTAGTGTTGCATGTACATTGATTTAGATTCCCGTGTTTCATTTTTTAAAAAAATTTTAGAGTACCCAATTCATTTTTTCCAATTAAGGGGCAATTTAGCGTGTTCAATCCACCTACCCTGCACATCTTTGGGTTGTGGGGGTGAAACCCACACAAACTACTGACGGGCCCACACAGTCCCAGCACCCTGGAGTGTTGTGACACATATGGGTACCGTCAGCAGGTCACTGTCAAGGGCAGAGGGGTGATGATAACCCGCAGAGAGCTGAGCACCAGTGTTCCTCAATCTAGGCCATAGACTGACCCCTGCGTGTGTGCTGACTGCTCACTCAAACCCATCACTGCTCAAAGTGTACCCGGGGAGGGGGGGGGGGGGGTATGTCTGGGGAGATGGGCCAAGGGTTTGGCGGAAGTGACAGAGGTGTCATACTCGTTGTGCTCAAGAGTGTTTATTGTGTTTTACAATTCCCCACTTTCCCGATGGTGCTGACCCCTCCCTCCAACCCCCCACCCGCCTCACCCCCTACCTTAACCCCCCCCCCCCCCCCCCCCCCCCCCCCTCCGCCAGTGCCCTCAGTGATACTTGATGTGCTTTGCCTTCCTAGCTCGCTACATCTAGGTGTGTCCCCAGAACTGCTGCTTACCTCGTCCCATGGCTTTCGGTGCCCCTGGCGGGCAACTTCTGGGGGTTTTGATGCCGGAGGGTCCTGGCTCGTTTGTCGGCAGCTCATGCACCGCTCTGTCCCGTGTGCTGGCTGTGAGACGCGGCCTCATCAGAGGGATGGGAGGGCAGCATGTGGCGCAGTGGTTAGTATTGGGACTGCGGCGCTGAGGACTCACAGCTGAGGGTTCAAATCCCAGCCCTAGGTCACTGTCCATGTGGAGTTTGCACATTCTCCCCTTGTCTGCGTGGGTTTCGCCCCCACAATCCAAAGATGTGCAGGTTAGGTGGATTGGCCACGCTAAATTGCCCCTTAAATTGGAAAATAAATAATTGAGTACTCTAAACATAAAAAAACAAACAAAATCAGAGGGATAGAACTCGGGGGAGCTGGTGTCGCCACCCCATGGGAGGTGTTCAGATTGACACCCAGAGCCCCCTCCTCCTGGTTGGTGCCCATAGGGCCCTGAGGTTCACCTTGGGACGGAGGGGCAGCTGGTTCGGGCCCCGGCTGCCCCTGCATCATCTGGCTCTGTCAGCCCTGGCGGCTCCCCATGGTCTGCATCATCATGCCAACACCCTCGGCGATGGTCCTCAGTGATAGGGACATGCTCTGCAGCGCCTCAGCAATGCCCACCTGAGAGGGGGAATGTCCCGCAGAACTTCATCCAGGTTCAGCCTGGTACTGGGTGATATCTCCCAGCGAGGCCTACATCCTGCCAAGACCCTAAGCCATAGCTGTCACTGACTGCGACGCCTTGGACACCTCCACTAATGGTGCTGACAGTGTGCACAAGGCTCTTCACTATGGTCACCACCCAAGTAGTGTTGGCCTCGATGTCATGCATTGCCAGTGACATCTCGCCTGCATTGCGCTTGTAGCCTCTGGCACCCCTCCAAACGGCAATGGACCTGCTGGAGTGTGGCTGACATCTCCCTCTGAATGTCCAGGTCATTCCCTGATGTCTCCATCAGCTCCGGGATAACCTCTTCCACAGGCTCAGCGTCAGGCTGGGACCCAGCTGGGTCCTGGGATCCAGCAGACCCACAACTGCTGTCTCGCCTGGGGGTTCCTGCCTCCACCTGATGTGCATCAGCAGCTGTGTGGTGCTCACGAGGTGTGTGTATCTGCACGATGGAGGGTGGGGATGACTATTATGGTGGCATCCTCGGAGCTCTCCTCCGAGTTGGTCTGCTGGGAGGCTGGAGAGGATCCACCCAAGATGACTGATCTGTTCTCAGCCACACAGGCCACCTCCAGGACCTGCTCCTTGAAGGAGGTGAGGATTCTTATGTCCAGCACACCTCCACCAGTCTGGGCCCTCTCCTGCTGATTGAGGGAGAGCTTTTCCTGAGGAGACACAGAGAGGGCATCGTTAGCCTCACACGTGATTCACAGTGGTGGGACGGAGGGGGCGCTGTAATTGAAGGGTGGGTTGAATGGAGGGTTAGGGGTCTCATGGGGAGTTGGGGGTGGTTGTTCACGTAGGGTCTTGTGGGGTGGGGGGTGCCCGGTGTAGGTCATTGATCTTGTTCCTGCACTGGAGGCCAGTCCTCCTGGTCACACTGCCCGAGCTCACTGTCGCCGCCACCTCGTCCCAGACAGTACTGGCTGCCCTGTGGCTGACCCTCCGAGACCCCCCAGGGGAACAGGACATCCCTCCTTGCCTGCACTGCGTCTAGGAGCCTTCCTAGATCTGCATCGCCGAGTCTTGGGGTCTCCAAGACGCATTTGTTGCGAGCTGGCTGACGTTGGCTGTGCAAGGGCAGCTTAAGTGCAGCTCGACCTTGTTTGCGGGACTGGCAAGCATGGTGCCGGTGAATTAGCTGGCGAGCCTTCAATTCCGGCGAGAAGTCCATAGGGCCTCGTAACGTGGACCAATTAACAATGAATAGCGTTGCCGGCCTCGCTGGTCCGAGCGCCGGGAAGCTCATGGAGAAAGCACCACAGGATTTTAAGTGTATTTGACTTCCTGGTTTGCCATGTGAATACTTTAATTTAATTGGTTGCTTCCCAGCTTGCTTGCTGATGCCCTTGACTTGGCACCAGATTTAATTTGCTATTGGGAAAGGGGAAAGCTCCACCTCTGTGATTGCTAGATCTTTGTGGCCATCTTTCTTCCTTTGCTTCAAGGCTGACCCCAAAATCTTATGTACAACTATACCTTGCACAAAGGTAGGTGGTTGTGTTGGTTGGAGGTTAATCGTCTCAGCTCCAGGACATCACTGCAGGAGTTCCTCAGGGTAGTGTCCTGGGCCCAACCATCTTCAGCTGCTTCATCAATCATCCCTCCATCATAAGGTCGGAAGTGGGGATTTTCGCAGATGACTGCACAATGTTCAGCACCTTTCACAGCTCCTCAAATACTGAACAGTCCATGTCCAAAAGCAGCAAGATCTGGACTATATCCAGACTTGGGCTGACCAGTCTAAGGTAAAATTTGCACCATTCAAGTGCCAGACAATGAACATCTCCAAGGGAGAATCTAACTATCGCCCTTGTTATTCAATGGCACTACCATCGCTGAATTCCCCCACTATCAACAACCTGGGAATTACCATTGATCAGAAACTGAACTGAACCAGCTATATAAATGACTGTCACTACAGAGCGGGCCAGATGCTAGGAATCCTTCAGCGAGTAACTCACCTCTTGACTCCCCAAAGCCTGTCCATTATCTACAAGGCACAAGTCAGGAGTGTAATGGAATACGCTCCACTTACCTGGATGAGTGCAGCTTCAACAACACTCAAGCAACTCTCTCCAGGACAAACATTTCACTTGATTTCTCACCCTTCCACAAACATTCACTCCCTCCACCACCGATGTGCAGTAGCAGCCTGTGTACCATCGACAAGATGCACTGCAGGAACTCACCAAGGCTTCTTAGACAGCACCGTTCAAACTTGTGATCACCACCATCTAGAAGGACAAGGGCAATAGCTACCTGCGAACACCACCACCTGGAAGTTTTCCTCCAAGTCATTCACCACCCTTTTTTAAAAATAAATTTAGAGTACCCAATTTTTTTTTCAATTAAGGGGCAATTTAGCATGGCCAATCCACCTAACCTGCACATCTTTGGGCTGTGGGGGCGAAACACACGCGGACACGGGAAGAATCTGCAAACTCCACACGGGACAGTGACCCAGAGCCAGGATCGAACCTGGGACCTCGGCGCCGTGAGGCCGCGTCACTCACCATCCTGACTTGGAAATATATCGCTGTTCCTTCACCGTCGCTGGGTCAAAATTCTGGAACTCCCTCCCTAACAGCACAGTGGGTGTACCTACAGCTCAGATACTGCAGTGGTTCAAGAAAGCGGTTACCACCACCTACTGAAGGGCAATTAGGGATGGGCAATAAATGCTGGTCTAACCAGCAATGCCCACATCCCATAACTGAATTTTAAAAAAATCTAATACCTCATGCCAACCATAATTGACCTCTGCTTCAACAGCTTGGTGCGGAAGTATGTTTCCTGGGGTGTTTATTCACTGTAACCTGTTTTGACACATGTTTGTAATAAAGTACATTTGACAAAAAATTTAATGCAGAAAATTGCACTAAGTATCCTTTGTCGAAATAATCTTTTCACATCTCCTTAATTCTATAATTCCAATCGTACCCTGCTCATCCTCAAACCTTGCATCCTATGTAAACTTCATCCAAAATTCATCTGCTCAAATCCGAATGCGTGCCAAGCCCTGGTCACCCAACGCCTACATCAGCACCTGGTCTGGCAATGCCGCCGTTTTAAAATTCTCATGCTTGTGTTCAAATCCCTCTATGGCTTCATCCCTCTCTATCTCTTTAACCTCCTTCATCACAAGGAGATATCTGCTTCCTTCTAATTCTGGTTTCCCCAGCATGAATGATTTTAATTGCTCCACCATTGGAGACTGTCTTCAGCTGTCTGCATCTTAATTCCTGCAATTTCCACCTTAATCTCTTCCCCTCTTCACAACTCCTTTAAGGAACTTGTTAAAATCTACCTTTTTGATCAGGTTTTAGGCCAACTGCCTCAATGTCTCCTCTGTGGCTTGACGTCCAATTTTCTTTGCTGACCTGTGAAGCGCCTTGGCATGCATTACCACGTTAAAGGTGCTATATAAATGCAATTTGTTGTTGGTGTTGTGCATGTAATGAAGATTCTTATACCTCACCATGAGGTAGAAGAATTTCAACCTGAACCGCAGCAAGGTGGCAGTGGAGGACCTGTTGTGTATTCAGCACTTCACAACAATGCTTTTTCTGAGGACAGCAGAGAGCGTTGGCAGGAAATGCAATCAGGCAGCGTGATTTTGGGCAGTGACGTTTGAGTGTTTCTGAAATTTTCAGGTGATAAACTGGGGTCATTAATTCGTTTTCTTTTCGGAGTTACACGTGCCCTTTGAACGCCAAAATGGCACCTGAGGTATACACACCCACTTGTGGGGTGAAGCACGTCAGGTGTTGTGTTGGTGAGGACGTTACAGCTCGTGTAGTGCATGTCCACCAGGGTCACTCAAAGCCGGATGATCCTGAGGTCATGCAGTGAACCAAGCTCATCTGAAACCAGTGCTAGTATTCTGGAGCTTAGTGCTCCAGCTGATGTCCTCTCTTAGCCTCACACACCTGGACATTTGTTCAGCAGCAGCAAGTAACCCCTACCAGTGCTATTTGGCTATCTAACAGGTCAGTTGTTGGTTGCTTTCGATAGTTATTTTAAGTTGTAAATGTCCTCATAACGTGGCATGAATTGAAGGACTTTTTGCTGACTTCAAGGCTCCTGCAAAAGTCAGTCACACCAAAGTATTTGGACTCCAGCAGACGTTCCACTTGAAATATAGCATCACCTGGAGAATGGACAGAGGCCACACAGAGCAGGGTAAGCTGCTGGAAGATAGAGGAGGAGAGGGCGAAGGGCTGTCAGCTGAAGGCCATAACCACCCAGGGTATTCAAAGAACAATTTTCCGAGCTGGACCTCAGTGGGGAGCAGAGTGCGTGATGCATGTGCTTTAGTTAGAATGCTCTCCCTAATATCTCTCATCAGCTGAAGCCACAACTGTAGCATCAGAGAGTTGGCTGTAGGCCAATGACAGTCAAGGTAAACATGATGATGAACTGTTATGCAATAGCTCCTGGCTAGAGGGTAGCAGTTTTTCTGAATGGAGGTCTGTAACTAGTGGTGTTCCGCAGGGATCAGTACTGGGACTTCAGCTCTTTGTAATATATAAATAACTTGAAAGAAAACGTAGTGGGTCTGATTAACAAATTTGTGGATGATACTAAGATTGAAGGATTTGCGAATAATGATGAAGAGTGTCAGAGAATACAACAGGATATAGATAGGCTGCAAAATTGGGCAGAGAAATGGCAGATGGAATTTAACCCTGACAAATGCGTGGTGATGCATTTTGGTAGATCCAATTCAGGCAGGAGCTATAAAATAAATGGCAGAACCATTAGGAGCATAGAGACACAGAGAGATCTGGCGTGCAGGTCCATAGATCCTTAAAAGTGGCAGCATAGGTGGAAATGGTGGTAAAGAAAGCATATGGCATGATTACCTTCTTAAGATGGGGTATCGAGTATAAAAGCTCGAAAATTATGTTAGTTATATAGAACGTTGGCTCGGCGACATTTGGCATACTGTGTCCAATTCTGGTCACCGCACTACCAGAAGGACGTGGAGGCTTTGGCGAGAGTACAGAAAAGGTTTACCAGGATGTTGCCTGGTACGGAGGGTATTAGCTATGAGGAGCGTTCGAATAAACTGGGATTGTTCTCCTTGGAGAGACGGAGGCTAAGGGGCGACCTGATAGAAATTTGTAAAATTATTAGGGGTATAGATATAGTGAACAGTTGGAAGCTTTTTCCCAGGGTGGAAATGACAATTATAAGTGGGCACAAGTCCAAGGTGAGTGGAGATGTGCGGGAAAGTTTTTTACACAGAGGGTGGTGGTGGCCTGGAATGCACTGCAGGAGTCCTGCAATCTTTGATTCATTAGGATTCATGGTGTTCTGTTGCATGTTTCGAAAACAGTCCTTCCAATCTTTAAGGTGTTGTATCTATAAAACCTCAGATACTTTCGACCAGTTTACTTATTCAAAGGTTTTATCGCAGGTGTCTGTATTAACGAGGAGGACAAACCACAAACACAAGTTCAAAATTCAACAATATTTATGAAACACAATTAACCCTTTTATTACCCACAAAATACAAGAGGAACCCAAGATCACTGTATAGGACCTGCAAAGATGACTTGAATCTGATCGCTGAAATTCTTCTGGCCCGTCTTCACGAAGGTGGTTCTCTTCCTTCTTTCCGGTCTGGTCTGGTCAAGATCGCCTTCCAAGCTGAGTCTCCACTGCCGAGGGGTCTGGAGTGCCTAATTTTATCCCCCTTTGGCTTCACGCCCTTTTCCCACTTCCTGTGGCCTTATGCCAATGAGGTATCGAAAAGAGTCTTTAGTGTCCTGTGATCTGATTGATGCCCCATTGACAGGTCACCTGGGCCCGCCTCAGGTGTCCATCTCCAGTGGCTGTGTTCGCAAGTACACTTTTAGAACATAGAACATAGAATTTACGGTGCAGAAGGAGGCCATTCGGCCCATCGAGCCTCCAGCGGCCCTTGAAAAGAGCACCCCA
Organism: Scyliorhinus canicula; assembly: GCF_902713615.1. NCBI lineage: Eukaryota > Metazoa > Chordata > Chondrichthyes > Carcharhiniformes > Scyliorhinidae > Scyliorhinus > Scyliorhinus canicula. The sequence continues at coordinate 54,258,994 of NC_052160.1, read as the reverse complement.
TTTAAGCGCAGAACTCCGCCCCATACCCGTAACCCAACCCCTTTGGACGCTAAGGGCAATTTAACATGGCCAATCCACCTAACCTGCACGTCTTTGGACTGTGGGAGGAAACCGGAGCACCCGGAGGAAACCCACGCAGACACGGGGAAACGTGTAGACTCCGCACAGACAGTGACCTACGCCGGGAATCAAACCTGGGACCCTGGAGCTGTGAAGCAACAATGCTAACCACTGTGCTACTGTGCCGCCAAATAAGGTGACGGCGGGGACTCGTGGTGCCCGAGAGTTGGTCTGATCGGGGTTTGCTACAATAGGCTGGTGCATATCAATAGGATCGATTATCTTTTGATGGCCGATTGACAGGATAGATCCGCGCCTGTCTTGGCAGCCTGTCCGACCCCCAGTGTATTCGAACTCGGCCAGTCTAAATTCCCATGAGGCTGTGCTGTAGTGACTGTGGTTTGTTTTAAAGTGCCGAATTCTTTGATTTAAATGGCAATTTCAATCAGGCCTCAGAGCTAGGCCCTGGTAGGTCACCATAAAGGAAAGCAGCTCAAGGGTAGGAGTCTGAGGAAGAGGAAAGGAGGAGGCAACTAGCATCACCACTTTCTGCAGGAGCTGAACTCATCTAAGTTCAATGCTAGTAACTCCAGCCCCAACTCCCCATAGTCCCACATTCCCTCGGTTACTGACTATCACAGCATCCACTTGTCCACAATCCAAAAAATAAATAAAACCCACACAAAGCCAGCATTTGAAATCAAATTTATAAATAAATCATGCAAACTCATCACCCTTGTGCCTGTTTGACTTTGCCCAACCTGTTGCCCCTGTACGATCCTCCCCTAGTGGCTGCAGCATGGCTGCTGATTTTCCCCCGGGTAGGCCTTGGAGAATGACACCGAGCAGCTCTAGGCTTTCACAGCCCGGCTATGGACTGCACTGGCTTAGTATGGGCACCAGCAGCCTGGGCCTGCCCATATGTCTTCTGTGGAGTCTCTGCCATTAATTTGTTGTGGCACACTTTCTGCACTCTGTACACCACAGTCATGATGCCAATGGACCTACCTTACATGACAACACATCGACCTTACATGACAGCATGCCGACCTTGCATGACAGCACGTTGACCTTACATGACAACACGTTGACCTTGCATAACTGCTCGTATAAGCCACTGCTGCAGTATTGAGATGTTGGGAAGTTTCCGTTTGTGTAACATTGGCCATGTGCATCGTGGTTGGCTCCAACAGCATGCACACGGACTTGGCCATCAATTACTTGCTGAGAAGGATGGCCTCCAAGCTCTGTGTAAGTTGCTGCCAGATTCCTCTGTGCTCCTTGATATTGACAGCAGCTTTTCTGACATTCATCAAGCATTTCATTGCGTGTTTGCATTCGTATGTAAACTGCGCCTTCAAAGTCCTCATCTGAACCCGCTATCACAAAACGCATGTACGACATTGCCCTCGAGAGAGCTGGCATCTGTGCTATCCTTGGCCCTGCTCTGATTAGAGGATACTCATGCCTGGTGTCTGACCATGTGCAGATCCTGCCTCAGATCTATACACACAGTGGCCGTGTCTGAGCTAATGGCTGCAGGTGTGAAACCAAGTGATGATGCTGTAGTTTTATCATCACTGTCCAGTTGTTGGTCTTCCCTGCCTGGGTTTCATCGCTTCACCTTTCCCTCACACACTGATATGAAGACTGAATGATAGAGATTGTTGCTGACTGAATTTTGGGGTTGTGTTGTCCACTCCTCCGAGGTCATTGAACTTTCCTCAGCACTGGATCGAGGTCCCCGGGGTTTGAACCCTGGAATTGAAATCTGTGCGAGCTGTCTCCATTTCCTTTAAAGCATTTGTCTGGAGGGACTCCAGGACCAGGACATGCCTAGAACTTTCTAACTCCTTCACCAGGGCCCCAGGTTCTATGTCAGAAATCCTCAGAGGTCACTCCTTTCCTCACTGTTTCCCTCTGGAGGTTTCCCTCCTGGTCAAATTCACTTCCTGCATAATTGCAACCACCTGCTCCAGCCACAATGTATCGTTGATTGAACAGGTAAAGGTGAGTTTAAAGCAGTGGCGCCTAACTTTAAGAAGCATTTGGAAGTTACAGATGCCCCCCACCCCTGTTGATGCGTGCAGCCAATGAGCAGTACAGTTAGCGATGGCTGCTTGCAGAAATCATTCAAATGGCCAGGTAATGCAAAGTTGACGTGCTGACTGCATTGAACGGGCCTTAACCAACGCCGCACCGTGGGCCCCATGCCTGTTGCTGGGGATATTCAATTGCTTTCACCGCATTCCTAATCATTTGGAGAATTCAATTCTGGATTGAGAATGCTGCAAAGTGGCGCATTTGACTTACAATCAACTCAAAAGCTCAGTGAAGATTACCTGTCACTAGAACTGTTTTGTTGACATCTGTGATGGACTATTACAGATTGTGATGAAGCTAAGCACCAAGCTAATATTCAGGCATGAACTGCACAACTGTGACATTAGGAAGTGCTGTTAATGCTCTTTCAAGCAGGTATTTAACATGTGCTTCATTACGGCCTTGCTTTATAAAAGGATTTCTCAATTGGGTTTAGTGCAGCTGATCTGAATGATGTCTGTTAATGACTGAGACAGCAATGAGGAATGTGGAAGTGAAATGACACTTCAAAATTCCATCCCATTGCTATTTAAGAAACTAATGAGCAGGGTAAGAAATGAGACAAGTACAATATTTTAGTGTTTGTGACTTCTCTCACTCCCTGGCATTTTAAAAATCTAATATAAATGCAGATATCTGAGATAAAGAGTATTACTTCTCAGTTTTACTATAATGCATTACATTGCCAAAGTGGATAATTCTTTAAAAAACGGTTGGCAGTGATGGATTGGTGTAATTTCAGAGTCTTTATGCTTGGGTAAGATGTAAGTTGACTCTCTCCCTATCTTAATGAACCATAGAGAAACAACCTGGTCAGAAATAGTTCTATTAGTCAATACTATACCAGGAAATGGTAACGTAGGACCCAACTCAAGTCTCATGTCTCAAAGTAATAGACTCTTTACCAGCATTAGAACGTGCAACTTGTTACGATCTCCGAAGAGACCAATAACTTTTTAAAAGATAATTGAAGTTGCAGTGACTTTCTGGAAGGATCACACAAAAATAGTTCCAATTTTAAGACTTTTATTGTAACAAACAAATTGAAAACAACATTGATTAATCGCTATTTTTGTAAGCAACTTAGATACAGACGTCACCCACTTTTAACTTTTAAAACAAATTAAAACCCATTCCATGATTTTATGTTACACAATCCCTTAAGTGGACCTTTAATTCTCCAGGAACCAATCCGAAGCTATTGTCAGCTCCCGATGGTTTGCCTCTTTTTCCAGCTGGGTTACTTATAATCCCCAAACTGACTTTCACATCAAGGTTACCCTGAAGATTCCTCCCGCTACCTAAAGTAGCTGGATCTTCCAGTCTTCTTTAAATCCTCATGAACTTGGTCTTTTCAATCTGAGCATGAGCTTCCACCTGAATTCTGCAAGTCGAATAATGTTGATTCAATGCTGCTTCAGGTACAGAACTCTCTCTTTTTCACTCACTCTCTCACTCACTCTCTCACTTTTTCACTTTCTCTCTCTCACTCTCACCCTTGTGAGATTCTTGTCGGCTGACCTGCCTCTGTGAGTTTCAGGGATATCCCTGTAACTCGATACTATAATTGCTGGCCATGGACCTTTCTGCTCCCAACAAAGAACTAAAGAACAAAGAACAAAGAAAAGTACAGCACAGGAACAGGCCCTTCGGCCCTCCAAGCCTGTGCCGACCATGCTGCCCGTCTAAACTAAAATCTTCTACACTTCCAGGGTCAGTATCCCTCTATTCCCATCCTATTCATGTATTTGTCAAGATGCCCCTTAAACTTCACTATGGTCCCTGCTTCCACCACCTCCTCCAGCAGCGAGTTCCAGGCACCCACTACCCTCTGTGTAAAAAACTTGCCTCGTACATCTCCTCGAAACCTTGCCCCTTGCACCTTAAACCTATGCCCCCTAGTAACTGACCCCTCTACCCTGGGAAAAAGCCCCTGAATATCCACTCTGTCTATGACCCTCATAATTTTGTAGACCTCTATCAGGTCACCCCTCAACCTCCGTCGTTCCAGTGAGAACAAACCGAGTTTATTCAACTGTTCCTCATAGCTAATGCCCTCCATACCAGGCAACATCCTGGTAAATCTCTTCTGCACCCTCTCTAAAGCCTCCACATCCTTCTGGTAGTGTGGCAACCAGAATTGAACACTATACTCCAAGTGTGGCCGAACTAAGGTTCTATACAACTGTAACATGACTTGCCAATTTTTATACTCAATGCCCCGGCCAATGAAGGCAAGCATGCCGTATGTCTTCTTGACTACCTTCTGCACCTGTGTTGCCCCTTTCAGTGACCTGTGGACCAGTACACCTAGATCTCTCAGACTGTCAATACTCTTGAGGGTTCTACCATTCACTGTATATTCCCTACCTGCATTAGACCTTCCAAAATGCATTACCTCACATTTGTCCAGATTAAACTCCATCTGCCATCTTTCCGCCCAAGCCTCCAAATGATCTAAATCCTGCTGTATCTTCTGACAGTCCTTATCTCTATCCGCAATTCCACCAACCTTTGTGTCGTCTGCAAACTTACTAATCAGACCAGTTACATTTTCCTCCAAATCATTTATATATACTACAAACAGCAAAGGTCCCAGCACTGATCCCTGCGGAACACTACTAGTCACAGCCCTACTCTCTGCTTCCTATGACCTAGCCAGTTCTGTATCCACCTTGCCAGCTCACCTCTAATCCCATGTGACTTCACCTTTTGTACCAGTTTGCCATGAGGGACCTTGTCAAAGGCCTTACTGAAATCCATATAGACAACATCCACTGCCCTACCTGCATCAATCATCTTTGTAACCTCCTCAAAAAACTCTATCAAGTTAGTGAGACACGACCTCCCCTTCACAAAACCATGCTGCATCTCGCTAATACGTCCATTTGCTTCCAAATGGGAGTAGATCTTGTCTCGAAGAATTCTCTCCAGTAATTTCCCTACCACTGACGTAAGGCTCACCAGCCTGTAGTTCCCTGGATTATCCTTGCTACCCTTCTGAAACAAAGGAACAACATTGGCTATTCTCCAGTCCTCCAGGACATCACCTGAAGACAGTGAGGATCCAAAGATATCTGTCAATATCCATCCTACATGGCAACATGAATCAAATGGGTCTTGTATTCAAGTGTTAAGTAGCTAACTACAATACACCAACTCTATTCTGGCTTGAAGTTAAATAAACAGTTAAAAGTATGACCATTTAAGGGCGGCATGGTGGTGCAGTGGTTAGGACTGCTTCCTTACAGGGCCGAGGACCCAGGTTTGATCCCGGCCCTGGGTCACTCTCCGCGTGGAGCTTGCACATTCTCCCCGTGTCTGCGTGGGTCTCACCCGCACAACCCAAAGATGTGCACGGTAGGTGGATTGGCCAAGCTAAATTGTCCCTCAATTGGAAAATAGAAATTGGGTATTTCTGGTAAACCACTGTGCGGAGAAAGAAGGCGGGGGGGGGGGGGGGGGGGGGGGGGTGGGGGGGGTGGGGGGGAGGGGGGGGGCGTGTAAGTGGAAGAGGGGGGGGGGTCTGAGGAATGGTGGTATGAGCAGCGAAAATCGAGAAAGGTGGGCTGCCCACTGGCTCATTAAGCAAAAACAATAAAAACAATTTATAAAAACAATACTACTACTACGAACTTAAGGTGCAACAGAATAATAACAAAGTCCAAAAAAAATGTCCCATGGTCTCATCAGATGGACACGATCAGTCTGTCGGGTGCCCTTGGTGTTCTGGTGGACCGGCGCAGTGGAGCCGGTGACGTCGGGCCGATGGTCGTCCTTGCCTCCGGGAGCGTCGGTCGTAGATGTGTCTCCATACCCCGGGCCGGTGGTGGAGACGCTGTGATCGGGGAAGAGGGGGTCTGTGCGCTGGGCCGTGGGGGCACAGGGGGCGTTGGGGGGAATTGGGGTTGGGGGGGAGGTGTTGATGTAAGGGGAGAAGGCCGCATGCCGGCGGGTGCCAGGTCCCGAAGCGAGACCGTATCCTGCCGACCGTTGGGATACTCCACGTATGCATATTGCGGGTTGGCGTGGAGTAACTGGACTCGCTCAACCAACGGGTCGGACTTGTGCACCCGCACATGCTTCTGGAGCAAGATGGGCCCGGGGGTGGCCAGCCAGGTCGGGAGAGGGGATCCTGAGGACGAGGGGAGGGGACCCTTGAAGTCTATACTGAGACGTTCAAAGGGGCGGGATGCCTAGATCAGATGCGCTCGTTCGGGGCGGTAGAAGTGCGGTTTTCACTCGGCGCAGACGTGGCAGTCCCTGGTGACGGTCATGACCTCCTCAATGGAGTAGGGCAGGTTGCGGGTCTTAATAAAATGGTAAAAGCAGGTGACCCCTGGATGGCAGAGGTCCGTGTGGAGGGAGCGGAGGCGGTCGATCTGTGCGCTGGAGCAGGTACCGCGGGATAGGGCATCGGAAGGCTCGTTGAGCTTCCCCGGACGATACAAGATATCGTAGTTGTACGTGGACAACCTGATCCGCCACCGCAAGATCTTGTCGTTCTTGATCTTGCCCCCTGTGCATTTTCGAAGATGAAAGCTACTGACCGTTGGTCTGTGAGGAGGGTTAACCTCCTGACGGCTAGATAGTGCCTCCAATATCGCACAGCTTCGACTATGGCCTGTGCCTCCTTTTCCACCGAGGAGTGGCGGATTTCGGAAGCCCGCTTGGTTTAGGGTGGCTGCCAGAGCTACGTCAGACGCGTCGCTCTCGACCTGGAATGGGAGGGACTCGTCGATAGCATGCATCGTGGCCTTTGCGACATCCGCGTTGATGCGGCTAAAGGCCTGGCGGGCCTCCATCGACAGGGGAAAGGAGGTGGACTGGATGAGGGGGCGGGCTTTGTCGGCGTAGTTGGGGACCCACTGGGCGTAATAGGAGAAGAAGCCCAGGCAGCGTTTGAGGGATTTGAGGGAGTTGTTGGGGAGGGGGAGCTCCACCAGGGGGCGCATGCGTTCGGGATCGGGGCCTATCACTCCATTACGCACTACGTAGCCAAGGATGGCTAGACGGTCGGTGCTAAACAAGCACTTATCCTTATTGTAAGTTAAGTTAAGGAGATTTGCGGTTCGGAGGAATTTTTGGAGGTTGATGTCGTGGTCCTGCTGGTCATGGCCGCAGATGGTGACGTTATCGAGATACGGGAAGGTGGCCCGTAAACCGTGCTTATCGACCATTCAGTCCGTCTCCCGTTGGAAGACCGAGACCCCATTTGTGACACCGAATGGAACCCTGAGGAAGTGGTAGAGGTGCCCATCTGCCTCAAACGTGGTGTACTTTCGGTCACTCGCGCGGATGGGGAGCTGGTGGTAGGCGGACTTAAGGTCCACCGTGGAAAAAACTTTGTATTTCGCGATCCTGTTAACCACGTCGGAAATACGGGGGAGAGGATATGCGTCCAGCTGCGTAAACCTGTTGATGGTCTGACTGTAATCAATGACAATCCGGTTTTTCTCCCCAGTCCTAACCACCAGCACTTGGGCTCGCCAGGGGCTGTTGCTGGCCTCGATGACTCCTTCCTTAAGGAGCCTCTGGACCTCGGACCCGATGAAGGTCCGGTCCTGGGCACTGTATTGTCTGCTCCTAGTGGCGACAGGTTTACAATCTGGGGTGAGATTATCAAACAAGGAAGGGGGGTCCACTTTGAGGGACGCGAGGCTGCAAACAGTAAGAGGGGGAATAGGGCGGCCGAATTGAAAGGTCAAGCTCTGCAGGTTGCACTGGAAATCCAGGCCCAAGAGTGCCGGAGCGCATAGACGGGGGAGGATGAGGAGTTTGAAGTTTTTGAAAACCCTCTCCTGGACCGTGAGGTCCGCTATGCAGCACCCGGTGATTTGGATGAGGCCAATTCAATTTTATGCTTAACTGAATGGATGGGGAGCGCGCAGCGTCTTACCGTGTCGGGATGGACGAAACTTTCCGTGCTCCTGGAGTCCAGCTGGATCGTTGTCGTAGTCTTGGCGAGCGTGCGTGGTCGCGACTGGTCGAGTGTGATGGAAGCAAGTCGTGGCGAGAGTTTCAGATCCTCCTCGGTGGCAGAATAATCGCTTGCAGGGCCTTCCGTGTTGGCCCAAGATGGCGGCGCCCAGGATCCGCACGTGGAATCGGGGTCCCAAGATGGCGATGCCCAGGACCCGCACATGGAGCCGGGGCCCCAAGATGTCGGCGCCCATGGCCCGCACATGGCGTCCGGGGCCTAAGATGGCGGCGCCCATGGGAACCTTGTGGCGGCTAGTGGCAGTGTCAGCGGCGTCTGCTGGCCGGTCGGGGAAGCTGGGGGCGAGGGTCGGGAGGACAGTGGGGCCGTTGCGGGGGCCGGGAGGCGGGCCGGAGAGGTTGGTGCGTGGCGCGGGGCCCTAGGGCGGTCCAGGGGGGCGATCCGCGTAGTGGACCTTCTTCCCGCAGCTCTTACACAGAGCGGAGCGGGCCGGGCAGCGCGGGCGGGGGTGCTTGGAGAAGCCACAGAAATAGCAGAGGGGCCCCGATAGCTTGTCGCAGTGTCCCGCAGCGCAGGCCTGGGGGGTGGGGGGGGGGGGGCGGGGTCCACGGAGGACGGGGGTGGCGCATGCCATGAAGTCCAGGGGGTTGCTGCGCGGCCGGGGGCATATGCGCGGGCGTTCAGGTCAGCAACCTCCAGAGAGGTTGCGAGGGTCCATGCCTCAGCTAGTCTGAGGGCGTTCTTCTCCAGCAATTGTTGGCGGAAAGAAGGGGACTGCATGCCAGCAACGTAAGCATCTCTAATTAAAAGTTCCATGTGCTCAGTCGCCGAAACCTGGATGCATGCGCACATTCTCCCTAGAGATGAGAGGGCCTGGTAAAACTCGTCGAGTGACTCACCAGGGAACTGTTGCCTGGTCGTCAGGAGATGCCGTGCGTAAACTTCGTTGACCGGCCAGAGAAAGTGTCCTTTGAGAATCTCCATGGCTGCATCAAAATCGCTTTCGTCCTCAATCATCGAATATACCGCCGTGCCCACGCACGAGTGGAGGATGTGGAGTTTCTGCTCCTTGGTGGGCTTGCCGGCTGCAGTTGTCAGGTAACTATTAAAACACGCCTGCCAGTGTTTAAAGATTGCAGATGCATTTGCAGTATGCGGGCTGGTGCGGAGGCAGTCAGGCTTGATGCGAAGCTCCATTCCAAAATTCTAGCTGATTAAATTGATGTATCATCAATTGGACTCGAGACACAATGAAGATCCAAACTGTGGCTTTAATCAGCTAGTTGTTAGCCCGGTGGTACAGAGAAAGGCCGACCGCCGGGAAACCTGGGCACTTATACCCCGCCTCGGAGGCGGGGTCTACTTGCCTCTCGACCAATTGGTGAGCAGTCACATGATTAGTCCCAGCCAATCGGACGAGAGGCACATGACCAGCCAGAGCCAATGGGAAACCAATGCTCTGCACCAATGGCAGTGCTCACATTCGTACCACCACAGGGGGTAGTGTGAGAGGGTGGAGTGTGAGGGAGGGTTAGGGGGTGGAGGGGGCAGTGTGAGGGGGTAGAATTTGAGGGGGAGTTATGGGGTGGAGGGGCAGTGTGAGGGGGGGATGGGGAGGTGAGGGGCTGAGGGAGTGTAGCCAGGCAGGGGAGTATCACCTGCTGCTGCGCCTCCGAGCTGGCATGGTGCTACCTCCCGGGTGGCGGCTCCCCCAGCGAGGTCCAGAATCCTCTACTCGTGGACGGTGAGGGGGTGTAGAACAGGTGATCCCCCGCCGGTTCTTGCACGCTCACAATGGTAGTGGGCTGTCTGGGGGGGGGGGGGGGGGGAAGGGGGGCAGCATCAGAGTTAGGCAGTCAGCAACAAGATGTGCAGATGTTGGCAACATTATGGCTGGGGGGGGCACTGGGCACCACGCCACAGCAGCTCACAAGGGGGGGCGAGGTGCCCATGTGGGTCGGGTGGAATGTGGTGCCCCCCCTCCTGCGTGGGCAGGGGGGGCATGGCATGTGGTGGGGGGGCGTGGGAATGGAGGCAGGGTGTGGCCCGGGGGAACTCTCGGGGTACTTACCCTGGCTGCCCTCGTCAGGCCATGGACCTTCTTGTGGCACTGCTCTCCAGTATGTGGGGTGTGCCCCACAGCGCTAACGGCGATGCCCACATCACGCCAGTTGTCCCTGACTGTGTTGGCCGGGTGCCGCTGGCCATGTCTTGGGCACAGGATCACCCTCCGCTCTTCCACTGCATCCAGCAGTATCTCCAGGTCATGGTCCCGGAACCCGGTGGTGGCATAGCGGGGCGCGGCCATCTCTCCTGTGTCGGGGCCTGTGCGTGGATTGCGCACATAAAGTGACGCAGCGCCGCGTCATCCGGGTGTCGCCGCTGACGGCGCCGCTCTGGCGGCACGCCCACCACGTTTTTCACGGTGCTGCTGCTGGTCCCTTTTCGGGGCCTGAATCGATGCTGCCAGCGGCCCGTTCGCAGCGTCGTGAAACACGACGGCATTCACGTCGCCGCGGACACTCTGACGCAGCATCGGAGAATCCCGCCCACTGACATGGACCGGCTGGGTTCAATGATCAGTTTGTGTGTAATACTTTCTACGTCAATAAATCTGTACCAATTAATACTGTAACTGCTTTCCCTAACACACTGCCGTCAACGTTGCCAACTCGCTTCCCCTCTTCAAGATGTACCTATTTGGTGGGGCCTTAAGTTCACCTCCTTGAACTCCACTTGCAATACTTTGTTCTCCAATCTATTCTTGTGAAGCATCTTGACAAAATTATGAGAGAGGCATAAATTGAGAGTGGGCAAAAGCTACACCATGGGCGAAATTCTCCCCCCCCCACGACGGGTGAGAGAATAGGGGGAGGGCCTTCCCGACTTTTTTGACGCCCTCCCGCTATTCTCCCGCCCCCCCCGCCGAAATCCCGACAAGAATTGCTGCCGCCGTTTTTTTACGGCCGGCAGCGATTCTCAGCTGTTAGAAGGGCCGAAGTCCCAGCCCTTTACGACCTTTTTACGAACGGCAAACACACCTGGTCCTGCCGTTCGTAAAAACGTCGTGACAAACTCGCAAAAAATAACCATGGCACCGATTGGCACGGCAGTACCACGGCCGTGCCAAGGGTGCCATGGGCCTGCGATCGGTGGGCACCGATCGCGGGCAGCGGGCCCGATGCCCGCGCACTATTTGTCCTTCCGCCGCCCCGCAGTATCAATACGCGGGGCGGCTGAGGGGCAACCCGGCCCGCGCATGCGCGGGTTTCACGCAAAAACGCGATGACGTCACCCGCGCATGCGCGGGTGGAGTCTTCCCACCTGCGCATGCGCGGCTGACGTCATATGACGCGTCAGCCGGCGCTAACTCCGGCAAGCGGGCTTAACGATTTTCATTAAGCCCGACTTGTCGGAGCCTCCGACATCGGGCTGCTAGCCCCGACGGGGGACCAGAATCGGCCCCCCGTCGGGAAGGGGCGCGCTGCCGTAAAACCCGGGCGGGTTTTACGGCAGTTTTACGATTTCTCCCGTTTTGGGAGAATTTCGCCCCATGTATTAGAAAGACTCCAACGTGACTTAATCTACTATATTAAATTGGAACAATTGTGGTCTGTGCTATACACATGAGTAATTTAGTGCTCATGTAGAATACGCAACTTATTTTGACTGTAACACATCTGTGTTGTTTGATGAATAATAAATGTGCAAATTATTAAGAGTGATAACACAGCAGATAGAACCATGCAAAGGCTACTCAAATTCTTGGCTTTGTGTTCAGGGAAAGGAAATAATAAATTTTTTATTTATGTCGTACTTTTCATAGCCTTAGGACATCCCAAAGCGCTTTTCAGCCAATGAAGTGCTTTTTGAAGTGTGGTCACTCTTGTAATGTAGGAAACACAGCAGCCAATTCTCACACACCTCCCACAAATAGTAATGGGATAATGACCAGATAATCTGTCTTAGCGATGTTGATTGAAGGATAACTTTTGGCTCGGATGTTCGGGAGAACTTCCCTGCTTTATATGGACAAGGTGTAGGCCATTCAGCCCTTCAAGCCTCATCCGCCATTGAATCAGATTATCGCTGATCTGATAGTGACCTCAAACCTGCATCCCGTCTACTCTCCCACCCCTGATAATTTATCACCCTCTAGCTCGCCAAGAATCTATCCATCTCTGCCTTAAAACTATTCAAAGATACTGCTTCCACCACCTTTTTCGGGGAGGGAGCTGTAAAGACTCCTGACCCTCCGAGAGAAACAAATTTACCTCATCTCCGCTTAAACGGAGATGAGGTAAATTTATTTTTTAAGTGACCCCCTTAAGTGCTAGATTCTCCCACAAGAGGAAACATCCTCTCCACAGCCACCCAGTCAAGACCTCTCAGGATCCATTACATTCACCTGTGAGGGCAGACAGGTCCCATTGCATCTTAAAGACAGTGCGCGGAATTTCACCATTTTTGTCTGAGTGTTAGGCTCTGACTGAAACCCACCGTGCGGCTCTCCAGCTGCACAACCGGGTTTTTAGTGCAGATTTTGCGCCGCTCTGGAAAAGGGGCTGGTTTAGCACAATGCTAAATCGCTGGCTTTGAAAGCAGTCCAAGGAGGCCAGCAGCACGGTTCAATTCCCGTACCAGCCTCCCCGAACAGGCGCCGGAATGTGGCGACTAGGGGCTTTTCACAGTAACTTCATTTGAAGCCTACTTGTGACAATAAGCGGTTTTCATTTTCAAGTACATTCAGGGGGCAGGCGCTGGGGCGAGGCCTGCTAGAGCCAGCATGACCACCTCCCACAGAGATCGGGCCCATCAGCCCACAATATAAAACCACCCAAACCTCACCAAATCCTCTCCAACCCCACAAGCACCAACACCGGGGGCTCCTTCTCCTCCTGCTCCTCCCACCATCTGCATCGGGAGCTCTCAACCGCAGCCCCCCCCCCCCCCACCTCCTCTCTCTCTCTCTCTCCCCCTCCCCACCATGACAAGCATCAACATCGGGGGCTCTTCCTCCCTCAACAAACATGATGCGAACCCCCAAAGGGACTTACCGGTGGGTCTGTCCCAGTACTGCCCCCTGGCACAGGTTGGCACTTCAAGGTTGCCACTGATAGCTCCGCCATTCAATCATGGCTGATATTTTCTCACCTCCATTCTCCTGCCTTCTCCCCATAACCCGTGATCCCCTTATTAATCAAGAACGTATCTGACTCTGTCTGAAACACACTCGGTAATTTGGCCTCCACATCCTTCTGCGGTAAAGAGTTCCACAGATTCACCACCCTCTGGCTGAAGAAATTCCTCCTCATCTCAGTTTTAAAGGATCGTCCCTTTGGTCTGAGATGGTGTCCACTGGTTCTAGTTTTTACTACAAGTGGAAACATCCTCTCCACATCCACTCTATCCAGGCCTCAGAGTATCCTGTAAATTTCAATAAGATCCCCCCCTCATCCTTCTAAACTCCAACGAGTACAGACCCAGAGTCCTCAACCGTTCCTCATACGACAAGTTCTTCATTCCAGGGATCATTCTTGTGTACCTCCCCTGGACCCTTTCCAAGGCCAGCACATCCTTTCTTAGATACGGGGCCCAAAACTGCTCACAATACTCCAAATGGGATCTGACCAGAGCCTTATACAGCCTCAGAAGTACATTCCTGGTCTTGTATTCTAGCCCTCTTGAAATGAATGCTAACATTGCATTTGCCTTTTTAATTGCCGACTGAACATGCACATTCACCTTAAGAGAATCGTGAACAAGGACTCCCAAGTCCCTTTGTGCTTCTGATTTCCGAAGCATTTCCCCATTTAGAAAATAGTCGATGTCTAAATTCCTCCTTCCAAAGTGCATAACCTCACACTTTTCCGCATTGTATTTCATTTGCCACTTCATTGCCCACTCTCCTAGCTTGTCCAAATCCTTCTGCAGCCCTCTTGCTTCCTCAATACTACCTGCCCCTCTACAGATCTTTGAATCATCTGCAAACTTAGCAACAGTGCCTTCAGTCCTTCTTCCAGATCATTTAGTATATTGTGAAAAGTTGTGGTCCCAGCACAGACTGCGGAGGCATATCACTAGTCACCGGCTGCCATCCTATAAAAGACCCCTTTATCCCCACCTTAAGGACCTTACCCTTAACACCATGGGCTTTTAACTTATTTAACAGTGTTCTATGCGGAACTGTGTCAAAGGCTGTCTGGAAATCTAAATAAATCACGTCCACCTGTTCTCCTTTATCTAACTTCCTTGTTACCTCCTCAAAGAACACTAACAGATTTATCGGACACGACCTCCCTTTGACAAAGCCGTGCTGACTCGGTCCTATTTTACCATGCACTTCCAAGTACTTTGCGATCTCATCTTTAATAACGGACTCTAAAATCTTACCAACGACTGAAGTCAGGCTAACCGGCCTATAATTTCCCATATTCTGCCTCCCTCCCTTCTTAAACAGAGAGAGGTAGTGAGGAAAAGAGGGAATTCCTGAGCCTAGGGCTGAAGACACAGCTTCCAAATGCAAGTTGTGAGGGGGGTGGGTGCACATGAATCATTGAATCCCTACAGTGCAGAAGGAGGCCATATGGCCCATCGACTCTGCACCAGCCCTTAGAAAAACCACCGTCCTAGACCCAATCCCCTGACTTATTCCTATGACCACACCTGAAGGGGCAATTTAACATGGTCAATCTACCGAACCTAGACATCTTTGGATGAGGCCACAATTGGAGTGTAGAGATCTGAACAGGAAGTTGGGCTGAAGGGATGAATACAGATAGGGAGGGGCTAATACCATGGAGGGACTTGAAGTCACAGATGAGAAAGTTAAAGTTCTTGAATATGTCAGTTTATCTTGCTTTTCTTTAAATCTCCAGGACACCACTCTCAAAAAAACAACATAAGCTCAGAACACGACATCAATATTCCCATGCTGTCTGAACTGAACAAAGAACAGTTCACAAAAAGCCACAATAGATTTCAGAGAGAGAAAAACACTTTGTTCTCCTCTCTGCAATGGATTTGAATCCCAGGTTTCACATTCACTCAATTCTGTTCAAATAGTTAGAATCTTATCACACAGAGAGAAGCCATTCAGCCATTGTGCTAATGCCAGCTCTTGCACACTGGTCCTCTCGTCCCAAGCAACAAACACTTTGCTCAAAGCATCACTGTTGCCACAAGTACTCTGACTTGTTTCTGCTTTTAGAACGTACCTACCAAACACATTTGAAGTGTGTTAAATATACCTACTTGTGCTTACAAGAGCATGTCAAAGGCTGGGAATCATGTGGTGAGTAACTCACCTCCTGACTCCCCAAAGCTTGTCCACCATCCACAAAGGCGCAAGCCAGGAGGGTAATGGAATACTTCCCACTTGCCTGGATGAGTGCAGCTCCAACAACACTCAAGACGCTCGACACCGTCCAGGACAAAGAAGCCCGCTTGATTGCTCCCCCTTCCACAAACATTCGCTCCCTCCACCACTGACGCCCAGTGGCAGCGGTGCGTACCATCTATAAGATACACTGCAAATGAAAAATGAAATGAAATGAAAAGCGCTTATTGTCACGAGTAGGCTTCAATGAAGTTACTGTGAAAAGCCCCTAGTCGCCACATTCCGGCGCCTGTTCGGGGAGGCTGGTACGGGAATCGAACCGTGCTGCTGACCTGCTTGGTCTGCTTTAAAAGCCAGCGATTTAGCCCAGTGAGCTAAACCAACCCCGAAACCAGCCCACTGCAGGAACTCACCAAGGTCCCCATGGGCAGCACCTTCCAAACCCATGACCACTACCATCTAGAAGGACAAGAGCAGCAGATACCTGGGAACCCTACTGCTTCTAAGTTCCCCTCCATGTCACTCACCATCCTGACTTGGAATAATATCACCATTCCTTCACTGTTGCTGAGTCAAAATCCTGGAATTCCCTCGCCAACAGCACTGTGGGGGTACCTACACCTCAGGGACTGCAGCGGTTCAAGAAGGTGGCTCACCACCACCTTCTGAAGGCAGTTAGGGACGGGCAATAAATGCTGGCCTAACCAATGACGCCCACATCCCGTAAATTAATTTTTAAAAACACCTCCTCATATTAGCTGCTCTGCAGGAAGGAGTGTGAGAAGGAGCCGGCATTCTGATCTTTGATATGAGAAACATGTAGAATTACGGCAGCAGCAAGACATGACTCACACCCTTCCTGACTTAAGCTGTCTCACACAAACAGACAGCAAAATAATTTCCTTGGACCTCTGCTCTGTCAGAGATGGTGATCCATTCTATTTTTAGAGTAATAAGTTGCTTTAAGTCCACTCTACATGCGCCGAGGGGATTGCCCTCATGAGCCCTGACTCATACATCATCCACTGAGAGATTGATCTCTCGTTTCCTTTCCTGATTATTTCAGCAGCTTTGCTTCAAGCATTGTCAATACTCATTCTCAGCTCCTCGTTAAAAAACACGGACCAGCTCTACATGCATTCAGCACACGGCATTATACAGAAAGCTGATCAAGTTGGCTCGTGAACAGAATGCTTTAAATACATGGCTTACTTTAGAGAAAAGCGTGCCTCCTTTTTCTGAATCGGAAAGTTGCACTTTGAGGACCTAAATGCAGAGTTTCCTTTCTGTTAACACCAAGGCAGGCAAATTGCAAACCTTCGGAAAGAAATGAAAGACGGGCAGCACTGTGGCGCAGTGGGTTAGCCCTGTTGCCTCACGACGCCGAGATCCCAGGTTCGATCCCGGCTCTGGTTCACTGTCCGTGTGGAGTTTGCACATTCGTCCCGTGTTTGCGTGGGTTTTGCCCCCACAACCCAAAAGATGTGCAAGGTAGGTGGATTGAACGCGCTAAATTGCCCCTTAGTTGGGAAAAGAAAGGGATTGGATACACTAAATTTATTTAAAAAAAGAAATGAAAGACTTGCATTTATATTATATCATCGGTGACCTCAGGACATTCCAAAGCACATTTCTGCCAATGAAGTCCTTTTGGAAGTGCAGTCACTGTTGTAATATGGGATTTGGAGCAGCCAATTCATGTAGAGCAGTCACCCACAAAGAAAAATTTGATAATGACCAGATAATCTGAGGTTTTTTAAAACAATACTGTATGAGGGATAAATATTGGCCAGAGCACTGGGTATAATTTCCATCTCTCTTCTTTCAAGTAGTGCTGTAGGATCTTTTACATCCACCTGAGAGGGCCGGTTGGGGTCTGAGTTTAAAGTCCCATCTGACTTTAGCAGTAACAATGCAGCGCTCCCTCAGTACTGCGCTGGAGTGGTGCTCGCATATCTGGAGCGGGACTTGAACTCACAAACTCCCTGTCTCAGCGCTATTATCAGAGCCAAGGTTGACACTTTGGCTGCAAGCTAGTTTTGCTGCCGACGTCTCAGATTAGGACTTAAGCTACAGAAGAAGACTAATGGTGTGTACATTGGGAAGCCTGTCAAAAAAGCACATGTTGGGCCTCAATGAGCATGGACAAGTCAAGCATCTACTTGATACAAGGCTTGAACAGAGCTGAGAGAGATTCCTCTCTATTGTGGGGGCCGTGGCCAAATCCAGGACAGTATTTGTGAACCCAACCATGATGTAACCACCTGATATGGCGGATGTCTCAGCTTCCAGGATATGCAGCAACCAGTCAATATTTGTGTGCTGAGGTGGGAGCTCAGACTGCGGTCATCATTGCTCTGGATGGAAGTGTTGAAAGGAGCATCCAGGCCCCCACAGCATCTCAGCAACCCCCTCTTCAACAGATTCCTAAGAATCCATAAAAGTGAATACTTTTTTTTTCTTCACAATCTAGCCTGGTCCAATTCATAAATTTGGATTGAAATGCACATTTTGTGTTGGCTTTTCGTGTTCTGGACAAGAGGACAACATGCCAGTCAATGACAGGGAGAAGGGAAGGAGTATGTTGGACTGACGGTCACTGGGAACTGGTACACTACTGACTTATTTGTCTATCAATGCCCAGGTAGTGAGGAGCCTTCCTTTTCCCCCTCTTCAACTTCTTCCTCATCCTCCATCTCCTCTTCGTGCTTCGTTCCTCAGCACATCACCTGATATGTATTGGTAAGGGCTGTTCCCTCATAATGCCAGGGAATTGGGAAAGGTGTGCCCTCAATGCCCGGTTATTGGTAAGGTCTGTCCCTCATGATGCCAGAGTGTGGGCAGCACAGTGGCGCAGTGGTTAGCACTGCTGCCTCGCGGCACCAAGATCCCAGGTTCGGTCCCGGCTCTGGGTCTTTGGCCGTGCGGAGTTTGCATCTCCCCCAGTTTGTGTGGGTTTCGCCCCCACAACCCAAAGATGTGCAGAGTAGGTGGATTGGCAATGCTAAATTGCCGCTTAATTGGAGAAAATGAGTTGGATAATTTAAATTTATTTTTAAAAAACAATGCCAGGGTATTGGTAAGGGCTGTTCCCTCATAATGCTAGTGTATTGGTAAAGGTATGCCCTCAATGCCCAAGTATTGGTAAGGGCTGTTCCCTCAAAATGCCAGTGTATTGCTAAGGGCTGTTTGGGTATTGGTTAAGGTATGCCCTCAATGCCCAAGTATTGGTAAGGGCTGTTCACTCATAATGCCAGTGTATTAGTAAAGGTTGTGCCCTCAATGCCTGGTATTATTGGGGCTGTCCCTCATTTTTTTTTATAAATGTTTTTTATTGAGTTTTCATATTTTATATATGACAGATTACAAATTATTAGAGAGGAAAAAAAAAAGAAAACACAAAAATTTAACATGAATATTTACAGGTAAGCATCTTCATAACAACAATTGTGGCCGCCCCCTTTAGCCAGCATACATATTTTACATTCCCCAGTATGGCCGAGGCACATGTTTATAGGCATTCATTTATAGTTTGGTTTTGGGCCTTGGCTTGCCATCAAACCCCCATAGCGAGCCCGTAACCCCCCCCCCCCCCCCCCCCCGGCTACCTTCCCCCGATTCCCGTCCATTTTCCCGATTCTTGGCCACCCGACTATTCTTCCTCTTGTACGTTGGCCACAAACAGGTCCCGGAACAGTTGCATGAATGGCTCCCACGTTCTGTGGAAGCCGTCGTCCGACCCTCGGATGGTGAATTTGATTTTCTCCATTTGGAGAGATTCCGAGAGGTCGGACAGCCAGTCTGCAGCTCTGGGCGGTGCTGCTGACCGCCAGCCAAACAGGATTCTACGGCGGGCGATCAGGGGGGCAAAGGCAAGGGCGTCCGCCCTCCTCCCCAGGAATAGATCTGGCTGGTCTGAAACCCCGAAGACCGCCACTATCGGGCATGGCTCCACCCTCACCCCCACCACTTTGGACATAGCCTCGAAGAAGGCTGTCCAGTACTCCACAAGTCTGGGGCAAGACCAGAACATGTGGGCGTGGTTGGCCGGGCCTCTTTTGCACCGCTCACATCTGTCCTCCACCTCCGGGAAGAACCTACTCATACGGTTTCTCGTTAAGTGGGCTCTATGTACCACTTTTAGTTGCGTCAGGCTGAGCCTTGCGCACGTGGAGGTGGAGTTGACCCTATGTAGTGCTTCGCTCCAGAGTCCCCACCCGATCTCCATCCCCAGGTCGTCCTCCCATTTCCTTCTTGTTGCGTCCAGTACGGTGTCGTCCCTATCTACCAGTCGGTCATACATGTCACTACAGTTCCCTTTCTCTAGGATACTTGCGTCCAGTAGGTCCTCCAGTAGCGTCTGTCGTGGCGGTTGTGGGTACGTCCTTGTCTCTTTTCGTAGGAAGTTTTTGAGCTGCAGGTACCGTAGCTCGTTACCCCCAGCTAGCTGAAATTTCTCTGTCAGTTCGTCCAGTGTTGCGATCCTGTCATCCGTGTATAGGTCCCTGACTGTCAGTGTCCCCCCGTCCTGCCTCCACCTTTTGAAGGTGGCGTCAGTCAGTGCTGGTTTGAACCTATGGTTGTTGCAGATGGGAGCCTTGTCCGACATTTTGTACAGGCCAAATTACTGCCGCAGTTGGTTCCAGGATTGGAGGGGGGCTGTCACCACTGGGCTGCTGGAATGTTTTTTGTAGGACCTTCTTTGGGATCCTAGCATTTTTACCCTCCCCCCATACGAACGCCATGATAAGCTTGTCCAGCGCTTTGAAAAAGGCCTTGGGGATGTAGATCGGAATGGATCTAAACAGGAAGAGGAACCTGGGCAGTACGTTCATTTTGATCGTCTGGACTCTCCCCGCGAGGGAGAGCGGGAGTGTGTTCCATCTTTGCAGGCCCTTTTTAACTTCCTCCGTCAGGCTGGTGAGGTTCCATTTGTGGATCCCTTTCCAGTCATGGACTATTTGGATCCCCAGGTAGCGGAATTTATGTCGGGCTTGTTTGAACGGCAGCCCCTTTAGTGCTGCCCCCCCCCCCCCCCCCCCCCGCCCCCCCCCCCTTGCGGGTGCACTGGGAAGATCTCACTTTTGCTCATGTTGAGTTTGTAGCCCGAGAAGGCTCCAAACTCTTTCAGGAGCGCGATGATTCCGTCCATGCTGCTTTGTGGGTCCGAGATATAGGGGAGCAGATCATCCGCATAGAGTGAGACTCTGTGCTCTCTACCTCCCCTTCGGATCCCCCTCCAATTTTTTGCTGCCCTGAGCGCGATTGCTAGCGGTTCGATTGCTAGTGCGAACAGCAGCGGGGACAGTGGGCATCCTTGTCTGGTACCCCTGTGCAGCTGGAAGTATTGGGAGTTGGTATTGTTGGTCCGTACACTCGCCATGGGAGCATTGTATAGGAGCTTTACCCAAGCGGTGAACCCTGTTCCAAGCCCGAACCGCTCCAGTACCTCTATGAGGTATTTCCATTCGACTCTGTCGAAGGCCTTTTCTGCGTCCAGGGAGACGATCACCTCTTGTGTTCTCTCCCCAGAGGGGGTCATTATCACGTTCAGCAGGCGCCTGATGTTCGTGGGGCTGTCCCTCATAATGCAAGGGTATTGGTAAGGGCTGTGATCTAAATGCCAGGTTATTGGTAAGGGCTGTGCTCTAAATGCCAGGTTATTGGTAAGGGCTGTACCCTCATGATGCCAGTATATTGGTAAAGGCTGTGCCCTCATAAATCCAAGATATTGGTAAAGACAGTGCCCTCAAAATGTCAGGGTATTGGTAAGGGCTGTGCCCTCAATGTCAGGGTATTGGTAAGGGCTGTGCCCTCAATGTCAGGGTATTGGTAAGGGCTGTGCCCTCATAATGTCAGGGCGTTGGTAAGGGCTGCGCCCTCATAATGTCAGGGTATTGGTAAGGGCTGTGCCCTCAATGTCAGGGTATTGGTAAGGGCTGTGCCCTCAATGTCAGGGTATTGGTAAGGGCTGTGCCCTCATAATGTCAGGGCGTTGGTAAGGGCTGCGCCCTCATAATGTCAGGGTATTGGTAAGGGCTGTGCCCTCAATGTCAGGGTATTGGTAAGGGCTGTGCCCTCAATGTCAGGGTGTTGGTAAGGGCTGTGTCCTCAATGTCAGGGTGTTGGTAAGGGCTGTGTCCTCATAATGTCAGGGTATTGGTAAGGGCTGCGCCCTCATAATGTCAGGGTATTGGTAAGGGCTGTGCCCTCAATGTCAGGGTGTTGGTAAGGGCTGCGCCCTCATAATGTCAGGCTATTGGTAAGGGCTGTGCCCTCCTACTGTCTGGGTATTGGTAGGGGCTGTATCCTCATAATGTCAGGGTGTTGGTAAGGGCTGTATCCTCATGATGCCAGGGCACTGGAAAGGGCTTTGTCCTCATGATGCCAGGGCACTGGAAAGGGCTTTGTCCTCATGATGCCAGGGCTGGAAAGGGCTTTGTCCTCATGATGCCTGGGCACTGGAAAGGGCTTTGTCCTCATGATGCCAGGGCTGGAAAGGGCTTTGTCCTCATGATGCCAGGGCTGGAAAGGGCTTTGTCCTCATGATGCCTGGGCACTGGAAAGGGCTTTGTCCTCATGATGCCTGGGTATTGGTAAGGGCTGTGTCCTCATAATGTCAGGCTATTGGTAAGGAGTGTGCCCTCATAATGTCAGCGCATTGGTAAGGGCTGTGCCCTCATATTGTCAGGGTGTTGGCATGGGCTGTGCCCTCATGATGCCTGGGTATTGGTAAGGGCTGTGCCCTCAATGTCAGGGTGTTGGTAAGGGCTGTATCCTCATGATGCCAGGGCACTGGAAAGGGCTTTGTCCTCATGATGCCTGGGCACTGGAAAGGGCTCTGTCCTCTTAAAGCCCAGTTTCTGCAACCTGTTGCACATCAAGACAAATCTAGGAACCCGCTCAGCTGAGTGCTGCAGGGTTCCTCCGGAGCAGCCGAGGTGAAAGAATCATTGTTTCAGGATGTCAATGGAATGCTCTATTAGATTTCTTGTGGCAGCATGTTCTTGTTACAAGCCGGCTGCACACAGGTTATGGATGAGAGTCATGAACCATGACATTGGCAGACAACACTTGTAGTCCCTTGGTTGTTGTGGATGAAACAGAGCTATCACAATGGATTGCAGCAAAATAGAGGTATCATAACTGTGCCAGGATACTGGACATTTGTGCTGTCTAGGTCATGCACCAGTGAAATCCCTACTGGCTAGGTTACATGGCAGAATTGACAGGAAATGCATGCAAAGCAAAGTCATACAGTTGACTGCAGCCTGCACCATGGGACAATCTAAAATCCATTCTAATTCTCACGCCTGCTTCACTCCACAAGAGGGAATAAGATCAATGTGTCTCTCTTTGCATCAGGCGCATCAGCAACTTTCTCCTGCAGCAGCGCACTGAAAACGGTGAGATATTGCTTCTATCTCCAGAGAGAAGGGGCCAGATGCAGAATGGTTCTTAGTCACGGTAACTCTCACAGCCACCAGCCTGCTCGGAGGTCGGAGCTGTGGCTGCAGCAGCTGGCAGATTTTAGTGACAGCTTGTTGTGCCTGTAAAATTTCAGACATTTTGACCAGTTTATCATTCAAACGTTTGACCCAGGTCCCCTTATTTGCGAGATGGACAAAGGATAAAACAGGTTCCCGGTTCAATGATTTTTATTCACAATTCTCTCGTTCATGCAAAATATGACTCAGAATCACAGCGGAGCTGTGTAGATATTAACCACACATGGTTAAGGAGGCTGGCCAGACTGCAATCACTCGATACCTTCTCTGGGCTTGGAAACCCAGGGTCCTTTCTTCTTGTGGGGTTATGCCTGGGGGACACCCAAGTTATTGCTGAAGATCTGTTCTAAATGTTCCTTCCTTTATACTGGTCTGCTAGGAAAGAAGATCAAACTTCACCTGCAACTCCATCTACCTCCAAAATCTCCTCTATCAACTGCTGTCATTCCTCCCGTGCCTCCCTATCCGCCTTTGCCTCGAATGAAATGGCCTCACTCCTCACGATCACCTTCAACGCCTCCCAAATCACCAATGATGAAACCTCCCTGTCTTGATTCACCCAGCCTTTCCTCAGCCTCATCTGGTCCTTTACCCTCAGATGGGTTTCCTGTAAAGCACCACGTCCGCTTTCAGGCCCTTTAAGTACGAGAAAACTCACACTCTCTTCACCAGTCCCCCAGCCCTCTCACGTTCCACATCCGCACTCTGATCGGGAGTGTCCCCCCTCTCTCCCTTCCCCCACCCCCGCCCATTCTACCCCCCAAGGCCATCCTCCGAGGCCCCCCTAGCAGGCGTGACCAGGCTCCAGCCCTAGTCCACCCCTTCCGAGAAACCCCTCCATCACTTACTCTTGAAAGCACCTCACCCAATATCGTCCCCAGCACCCCTATCTTTCACACCTCCCAGGCCCATCGAAACCTGCCCATACAGGTTCCAACGACCGAGGTCCCTCCCCCCACCTCACTCCCGTTCATTAGCCAACATTATGTTTGCTAGCCTGGCAGCCCCTGCCAGAGCCCCCTCCACCACATCGGAAAAACCCCAAAATCCCCAACACCCACCCCCACCAAACTCCTAACACCCCATGTCCAAACAAACCCCCGAACCGAAACAACCATACATCCCCACCGACCCTCCCAAACCACCCAAACACCTATTACACAAAACGGTTAATCATTACGTCCATAAAGGGAAAGAACAACAGAAAGGATAAACCCCGTCAAAATCCAAATTCAGTCCAGCCCCAGGCCTTCTGCCTTCACAAACGCCTCCGCTGCGATCTCAAAATAGTAGTCCCTGCCGCTGTGCGTGACCCTCAGCTACGCCGGGTAGACCACAGCAGACCGCATGTTGTGTTTGTACAACATCGCCTTAGCTCAATCGAAGGACGCCCATCTCTTTGCCAGCTCCGTTGTCAAGCCCTGGTATATGCATGAACCATTTCTGTCCCAGTCCACCTCACCAACTTCTCCTTCACTTGAAAGTTGTGAAAGTAGTCAATCACAGCTCTCGGGGGTTAATTCATCCTCCGTTTCGGCCGGAGTGACTGGTGGGCCCTGTTCAATTCATACTGTGATGGATCCTCCTCCTACCCCATCAGCTTCACCAGCATGTTGGAGAAGTACTCCACTCCCTCAGGCATACCCACAGGCCTCAGGTTTTGCCTTCATGACCTGTTCTCCAGGCCTTCTACTTTGTCTCTCAGCCCTCTGTTGATCACTGCCACCCTCCGCAGCGCCTCACCCATCGAGGTGAACTGGTCGCTGTGCCGTGACAATGCCTCCTCCTTCCCCTTCATTTTCTCTCCTTGCTCCCGCACCGCCGTCAAAGTCTTCACCAATTCCTCTTTCATCAGGGCAAGGGTCTCACCCACCAACTCCTGAAGCAAGGCCATGACCTCTGTCGGATGCCATTCAAAATGTTTTGAGAACAACTGTACAAATTCCCCAACCATCACTTCAGCCATCCTTTCCAACGGGGCTGATTTAGCACAGTGGGCTAAACAGATGGCTTGTAAAGCAGAAGGCGGTCAGCAGCGCAGGTTCAATTCCCGTACCAGCCTCCCTGAACAGGTGCCGGAATGTGGCGACTAGGGGCTTTTCACAGTAACTTAATTTGAAGCATACTTGTGACAATAAGCGATTTTCACTTCAACGTCTTGGGCACGGCTCCACCCAACGGGCTCTCTCCCACCATCTTTACCCCCGCAGCACTCCTCGCCATGCTTGGTGGTGGACTATCGCACACTCCCTTTTTCCACGGATTTTTTTTTCTGGTTTTGACATTCTATTAATGCCACAGACATTCTTGCAGCTTCTCACAAAGTAAGTTTCCCCCAAAATGGGTGCAAAGGGCCTAACAAAGACTACTCTGGCATGAGCCACCAAACATGCTACATCTGCCACCAAACATGCTACATCCACTTACTTGCCGCAACCGGATGTCCCACTTTGCGTGTTGACTTAGGTGCTCTTGCAGACAGCCAAGGCCTAGTGTGGCAGTTTCTGTTCCTGGCCTGTGTGTCTTGTCGGCCTGCTTTCAGTACCAAAGCCTCCTTGGGGACGTGCAGGTGTCTCAAACAACGGTTGTCACTGAGGCTCCTGTCATCGGAGAAAAACAAGAATTGACAGTGAGTGCTCTGATGGTCCTTGCCATAGCATTGGTCAAGTTGAGAGAGACCATCATTCATACTTGCAAGGGGTTGGGGGGGTGGGGAGAGGAGGTGGCAAGGGTGGTTTCCGTTACGATCTCTCGGTTGGGGACACTGAACCGAAATACTGTACATTCCCTTAATCATTAATACAAAGGAATCATGGTCATAAGGTTTAGTAAAGGTTCCACCAAGTCTGCCCCAATCCCTCGAGTGTCGGAAATCCTCCTCTATTCCTTCTCAGCATCTGGAAGAACAGGATACAGATTTCAGGAGGTAGAGATAGCCTCTGGAGAGATCTGACTTTGGGAAATGACAGACTTTTACACCCTGCTTACAGCCAGGCTCTGCTCCATTTGGTACCCACGCTGCGTTTTCCCTCATCATGGTGATGCTTTAAATCCATTTGAAAGATACACAAGAGTTTTTAATTTCAGATTTAAGAGTTTCATCTTGTGAAATATCTGAAAACAGGCAGCTTATTAAAAAGTAATAATCGCAGAGGAGAAGGGAAACTTACCATCGTCTCTGATTGCAATCCTTGTATTTTTGCTCAGTGCAGCCACTGTGCCCCTGGCTGAGGAAGTTTGACAGCTAGAACTTTGCAAGTTGGTGCTGTCAAGTGGCCTTTATTGGTCAGAACATCTTTTTTACCCCCCAGAGTCTGCCACAGGCTTGATTTCGTGTATTTGAAAATGGGTTGACTGGAACAGTTTATTACTGTGACTGTCTGCCGGGCCTGGAGATGGAAGTTATGAAAGATAGGTACAAAATACAACGCCACAGAATTTGCAGTGCAGACATGCGCCCTTCAGTCCCACTGTTCTCTCTTGGTAATTAAATTCAATTCAAGCCTCCTCCTACTCTATCTCCTTCAGCTAATCCCATCAGCAGAAGCTTAACTTCATTTCTCCATCATCGAGCTTCCCTATAAATGTGTGACAATGTGACAATGACATGATAATCTGTTCCCCTGATGTTGTTTGAGGAATAAATATTGGCCAGGACACTGGTCATAATTCTCCTATTCCTCTTTGAAATGATGCTGCAGGACCTGAGGGGGCAAACAGGGCCTCATTTTGACCTCTCATTCTAGAGATGGCACCTCCAACAGTGCTGCACCCCCTCAGTGCTGCCTCATGAATGTCAGCCTAGATTATGTGCTCACGCCTTTAGATTGAGGATTTCACTCCTCAGCCTTCTGATTCACTGAGACAAGACTGACAAAGTGGATATAAGTCCCTCCAAGTCCTTCAATGAGATGTCCTCCCTTAGGTTCTGCACTGAAGTTGTCTTGTTCTCGGTCACGTCAGTCTGCAGCTAAACGTCCTGCCTTTTCACTGTTCCACCCTATGGTGTCGTAGCCCCTTTAAGGCATGTTTCCCTGAATGGGTCATGTGACCTCTCGTCCAATGGGGAGTTGATGCGCAATCAATGGACACGGCAACGAAGGAGTAGTCTGAATCGAAGGCTTTAATCTACAAGAAGTCTGCCCAGCAGCAGGAGTACAGAAATGACCTGGCTGCTGGGAAACACAGGTTCTTATACTCCGCCTTGTAGGCGGAGCTACCTTCCTCTCGACCAATGAGAAGACAACACTAGGGCCAATGGGCAACGAGCCTTCTGCACCAATAGCAGCTCACACTCTCAGGTACCGTAATACCCCTAGTCATACTACCACATTCAACCCCTTGTTGAGAAAGGAACCCGGGGCGGGGGGAGGGCGTGTGCCTCTTGAGAAGATGGGGAATGAGGGGGGAGGAGGGAGGAGGGGGTGCCCCGTGAGAGTGGGATAAGAGACTGGTAGTATGACTAGTGATGTGGGATCATACCTCTCCAATGGTGGCTGCCCACTGGCCTGTAACTATATATAGGGACATGTTAGAACACGGTAACTATTTACAGAATTGGAAAAACGAGAGAACAAGCAAAAACAAAGTCCATTAACAGTTCACAATGACTCGATCAGCCGATCGGGGGCCATGGACATCCTCTGCGACCTGCATAGCTTCGCTGGAGACGTTGGAGATGCGAGCGTCCGTGACTCCGGGAGTGAAGATCCGGTCCTTGTGGCTGCGTCCATACCCCGAGGCGGAGCTGGTGAGGGCCGGGCCGGGGGAGGGACTGTGGTGAGTCACATTCCACGTAATTCACACTGTTGTTATATGATGTGCTGTATTCATGTTAGCTCGGTATACGAGCAGTTGCGCGGCCCTGCCCATAGGGGGAGATGAGGAGTTTGTACTGGGCTCCACCCTTGGCTCTGCCCATGGCTCCGCCCATGGCTCCTCTCACTAACCGGAAGTATAAAGCTTTGCAGTCGTGAGCCTGCCTGCCAGTTCATCACGTCACAGGCAGGCTCTGTTGTAAGACTATTAAAACCACTGTTCACTTCCAACCACGTGTCTTGTGAATTGATGGTCACATCAGGGGCGTCTGGTCCTCTAGGCGGCGAGGGTAAGGGGGTTGGCGGGCCAGGGAGGGGAGCACGTGCCGGAAGCAGTTGTGGCTGGAGGGGGGGGGGGGGGGGGGGGGGGGAGCTGGCGGGGATCCGGCGGGTGCCAGGTCCCGTAGGGAGACCGTGTCCTGTCGGCCGTCGGGGTACTCTGGGTTCTGCGGGTACTGCGGGTTCGCGTGGAGCAGCTGGACCCTCTTGACCAACGGGACGGACTTGTGCACCCGCATGTGTTTCCGGAGCAGGATGGGCAGCCAGCCAGGTCGGGAGCGGGGTCCCTGAGGAAGACTTCCTGGGGAAAACTTCCTGGGGAAGGCATTCGTGAGACGTTTGATTGGTAGATGTGCAAAGCAGTGACCGGATTGAGTGGAGGGAGTCTGGAAAGACCTCTTGCCAGCGGGAGACTGGGAGATATCTGGACCGTAGGGAAGCAGGATGATCTTCCAGACCGCACCGTTCTCCCTCTCCACCTGTCCATTACCCCGGGGGTTATAACTGGTCGTCCTGCTTGAGGCAATGCCCTTGCTGAGCAGGAATTGACGCAGTTCGTCACTCATAAAGGAGGACCCCCGATCGCTATGGATGTAAGCGGGGAATCCGAACAGGGAGAAAATGGTGTGGAGGGCTTTAATGATGGTGGGTGTGGTCATGTCGGGGCAGGGGATGGCGAATGGGAAGCGGGAGTACTCGTCAATCACGTTGAGGAAGTACATGTTGGTAGAGGGGAGGGGACCTTCGAAGTCCATGCTGAGACGTTCAAAGGGGCGGGAAGTCTTTATCAGATGCGCTTTTTCGGGGTGGTAGAAGTGCGGCTTGCACTCCGCGCAGATCTGTCAGTCCCTAGTGAATGTCCTGACCTCCTCGATGGAGTCGGGCAGGTTGGGGGTCTTTACAAAGTGAAAGAAGCGGGTGACCCCCGGGTGGCAGAGGTCCGCGTGGAAGGTTCAAAGGCGATCCACTTGTGCGTTGGCACAGGTGCTGCGGGACAGGGCGTCGGGAGGCTCGTTCAGCATCCCAGGACGATACAAGATGTCGTAGTTGTAGGTGGACAATTCGATCCTCCACCGCAAGATCTTGCCGTTCTTTATCTTGCCCCTCTCTGCGTTGTCGAACATGAAGGCTACTGACCGTTGGTCTGTGAGGAGGGTGAACCTCCTGCCGGCCAGATAGTGCCTCCAGTGTCGCACAGCTTCTACTATGGCCTGTGCTTCCTTCTCGACTGAGGAGTGGCGTATTTCGGAAGCATGGAGGGTACGGGAGAAGGAGGCCACAGATCTGCCCGCTTGGTTGAGGGTGGCTGCCAGAGCTACATCGGACGCGTTGCTCTCGACTTGGAAGGGGAGGGACTCGTCGATAGCGCGCATCGTGGCCTTTGCGATATCCGCTTTGATGTGGCTGAAGGCCTGGCGGGCCTCCATCGACAGGGGGAATGTGGCTGATTGGATGAGGGGACGGGCTTTGTCAGCGTAATTGGGGACCCACTGTGCGTAATATGAGAAAAAGCCAAGGCAGCGCTTGAGGGCTTTGGGGCAGTGAGGGGAGGGGGAGCTCCATCAGGGGGCGCATGCGTTCTGGGTCGGGGGCCTATCACTCCATTACGCACTACATAGCTGAGGATGGCTAGGCGGTCGGTGCTAAACATGCACTTGTCCTTGTTGTAAGTCAGATTCAGGAGCTTTGCGGTTTGGAGGAATTTGCGGAGATTGGTGTCGTGGTCCTGCTGATCGTGTCCGCAGATGGTGACATTATCGAGATACGGGAAGGTTGCCAGTAAACCATATTGGTCGACCATTCGGTCCATCTCCCTTTGGAAGACCGAGACCCCGTTTGTGACACCGAAGGGAATCCATAAAAAGTGGTAGAGCCGCCCGTCCGCTATGAACGCAATGGAATTTGCGATCACTCGTGCGGATGGGAAGCTGATGGTAGGCAGACTTGAGGTCCACCATGGAGAAGACCTTGTACTGCGCGATCCTGTTGGCCAGGGGCTGGTTTAGCTCACCAGGGGCTGGTTTAGCTCACCAGGCTAAATTGCTGGCTTTTAAAGCAGACCAAGCAGGCCAGCAGCACGGTTCAATTCCCGTACCAGCCTCCCCGGACAGGCGCCGGAATGTGGCGACTAGGGGCTTTTCACAGTAACTTCATTGAAGCCTACTCGTGACAATAAGCGATTTTCATTTCATTTCAGGTTGGATATACGGGGGAGCGGGTACGCGTCCAGCTGCGTAAACCTGTTGATGGTCTGACTGTAGTCTATGACCATCCTATTCTTCTCTCCGGTCTTTACCACCAGAACTTGTGCTCGCCAGGGGCTGTTGCTAGCTTCGATGACCCCTTCCTTCAGAAGCCATTGGACCTCGGACCTGATGAAGGTCCGGTCCTGGGCACTGCACCATCGGCTCCTGGTGGCGACAGGTTTGCAATCCGGGATGAGGTTTGCAAATGAGGTGATGAGGTGATCGACTTTGAGGGTCGCGAGGCCGCGAATTTAAATGTTAGACTCTGGAGTTGCATTGGAAGTCTAACCCCAGGAGTGTGTCCGCGCAGAGGTGGGGGAGGACGTAGAGTCTGTAATTTTTAAACTCCCTCCCATGGACCGTGAGGTCCGCTATACAACACCCCGAGATCTGTACTGAATGGGAGCCAGAGGCCAGGGCGATGTTTTGCTTGACTGGGTAGACAGGGAGAGCGCAGTGTCTTACCATGGTGGGGTGGATGAAACTCTCCATGCTCCCGGAGTCCAGCAGGCAGTTTGTCTCGTGGCCGTTGACCAATATCTTTGTTGTTCCCGTAGAGAGGGTGCGGGTTCGAGACTGGTCCAGAGTGACTGAAGCGAGTCGTGAGAGATAGTCGGAGTCTTCATCGGGCAGTGAGTAGTCACCCCCGGGGTCCTCAGAGCTGATCCAAGATGGCGGCGCCCGTCGGTCGCACATGGGGGGGGGGGGGGTGGACAAAATGGCGGTGCCTGTCCCCCGCACATGGCGTCGGAGGCACAAAATGGCGGTGTCAAGGGGTCGCACGTGGCATTAGGGGGATGGGGGCAGCGAGGTTCACGGGCCGCACGGGGCCCTTAGAGAGAGAGAAGGGGGAGTCCCGTGGTCACTGCCCGGGACCGCAGCGACCGCCTTGGCCTGGCAGTCGGCCACAAAGTGGCCATCCTTCCCGCAGCCCTTGCAGGTCGCGGAACGGGCTGGGCAACATTGTCGGGGGTGCTTCGCCTGGCCGCAAAAATAGCAGCGGGGCTCTGCGGGTTTTTCGGGGCGCCCTGCGCGCAGGCCTGGGGGGAGTCCGGGTCCGTGGGGGAGAGAGACGCTGAGTTCCACGTTGCCCAGGGGACCGCCGCGCAGTCGCGGGCGTACGAGCGTGCGTTTCTGTTTGCGACATCTAGGGATGTAGCGAGGGCCCGTGCCTCCGTGAGGCTCAAGGTTTCTCTTTCTAACAGTCTCTGGCGGATCTGCAAGGACTGCATGCCTGCAACAAAGGCGTCTCGGATGAGGAGTTCAGTATGCTCAGCAGCAGACACCTGTGGGCAGCCGCAGTTCCCCCCCAGCACAAGGAGGGCACGGTAAAAATCGTCCAGTGACTCACCAGGGATCTGCTGCCTTGTGGCTAGTAAGTGCCGAGCGTAGACTTGATTTACCGGCCGTATGAAGTGTCCTTTGAGCAAGTCCATAGCCGTGTCGTAGTCTGTCGTGTCCTCGATGAGCGTGTATGTGGCGGTGCCGACGCATGAGTGGAGGATGTGTAGCTTCTGCTCCCTCGTCGGTATGTTTTCCGCCGTACTAAGGTAGCTGTTGAAACAAGCCAGCCAGTGCTTAAATGCGGCTGTTGCATTCGCTGCGTGAGGGCTGAGTCGAAGACACTCTGGCTGGATGCGGAGCTCCACCCTTTAAAATCTTGTAGATTAAATTGATGCGCAATCAATGGACACGGAAACGAAGGAGTAGTCTGAATCGAAGGCTCTGGTTAGGCCCCATTTGGAGTACTGTGTCCAGTTTTGGGCCCCACATCTCAGGAAGGACATACT
Organism: Scyliorhinus canicula; assembly: GCF_902713615.1. Taxonomy (NCBI): domain Eukaryota; kingdom Metazoa; phylum Chordata; class Chondrichthyes; order Carcharhiniformes; family Scyliorhinidae; genus Scyliorhinus; species Scyliorhinus canicula. The sequence continues at coordinate 54,226,911 of NC_052160.1, read as the reverse complement.
GGCACTGGAGCGTGTCCAGCGGAGATTCACACGGATGATCCCTGGAATGGCGGGTCTAACATATGATGAACGGCTGAGGATCCTGGGATTGTATTCATTGGAGTTTAGAAGGTTAAGGGGAGATCTAATAGAAACTTACAAGATAATACATGGCTTAGAAAGGGTGGACGCAAAGAAACTGTTTCCGTTAGGCGAGGAGACGAGGACCCGTGGGCACAGCCTTAGAATTAGAGGGGGTAAATTCAGAACAGAAATGCGGAGACATTTCTTCAGCCAGAGAGTGGTGGGCCTGTGGAATTCATTGCCGCGGAGTGCAGTGGAGGCCGGGACGCTGAATGGCTTCAAGGCAGAGATAGATAAATTCTTGATGTCGTGAGGAATTAAGGGCTACGGGGAGAATGCTGGTAGGTGGAGTTGAAATGCCCATCAGCCATGATTGAATGGCGGAGTGGACTCGATGGGCCGAATGGCCTTACTTCCACTCCTATGTCTTATGTTCTTATGGAAGGCTTTAATCCACAAGAAGTGTGCCCAGCAGCAGGAGTACAGAAATTACCTGGTTCCTCTTCCTGTTTAGATCCATACTGATCTACATCCCTAAGGCCTTTTTCAAAAAAATAGACAAATGATTAAGGCGTTTGTTTGGGGAGGGAGAAACTCCAAGAATCCCTAAGACAACAGTGCAAAGGAGAAGGAGCATGGGGGGCCTGGCCTCCCGAACTTGCAATACTACCACTGGGCAGACACGGCCAAGAGAGTGAGAGGATGGGTAAAGGAGCCAAAAATGGATTGGGTGAGGATGGAGGAGTCCTCCTGCACGGGAACGACCCTCTGAGCCCTCGCCAGGACAGCACTCCCATACCCCCGGCAAAACACTCAACCAACCCAGTGCTAGTAGCAACATTGAGAACCTGGAACCAGATGAGGCAGCACTTCGGTTTAACTGAGGTGTCCATCATGGCCCCATCTGCGGCAACCATAGGTTTCCACCAGCCATGCTGGATGCCACCTTGAAGAGGTGGAGACAGGACGGGGGGATGCGAGCAATTAGGTACTTCTAAACAGGGGACAGTCTTGCGACCTTAGAAGAGCTGATGGAGAAACTGGAACTACCAAACGGACAGGAACTCTGACATTTACAACTCAAAATCTTTCTCTGCAAGGAGGTGATGAGGTATCCGAAGACCCTGAGAGACACAATGTTGGAGATGGTACTAGACTCGGACAGTTTGGGAAAGGGGAACGGCGGGGATATATACGTATGACTTTTAGAAAGGGCACGCTCCCCACTGGATGGAACAAGAAAGAAATGGGAGGAGGAATTAGGGATGGAAGTAAGGTGGGGACTCTGGAGCGAAGCACTGATCAGGGCCAACTCCACCTCCGCCTGCTTAAGGCTAAGCCTCATGCAGCTTAAAATGGTGCACAGAGCACACGTGACAAGATCCCGAATGAGCAGGTTCTTCCCGGAGATGGAGGACAACTCTGAATAGTGCTAGGGAGGCTCAGCCAACCACACCCACATGTTCTGGGCATGTCCAGGGTTGTCAGGCTCTGGACAGCCTTCTTCGAGATTATGTCCAAGGTTGTGGGGGTGAGGGTGGAGCAGTGCCCAAGAGTGGCAATCTTTGGGGTATCGGGCCAGCCAGAACATCATGAAATGAAATGAAAATCATAGTCATAATATAAGTCATGAAAATCAGTCACATGGGGAAGAGGGTCGACGCCCTGGCATATGCTTCCCTAATTCGCCACCGGAGAATCCTGCTTGGCTGGTGATCAGCAGCACCATCCACAACTGCAGACTGGTTGGCAGACCTATTGGAATTTCTCCATCTGGAGAAGATCAAATACACCATCTGAGGATCGCAAGATGGCTTCCACAAAGTGTGGAGGCCGTTCATCAGCCTGTCCAAGACCTGTTTGAAGACAACAATGGATAGAATGAGGGGAGTGGGGAATCGCATGGGAACCACCAAGCCACAGAAAGCAGATAGAAACTGGGGAGGAGGCGGAGGGGAGGGCAACAGGAGGAGAGACCCAAAGAAAAACTAAAGAGGAACCCAGGGAGACACAGACACAGGGGCCAGAGGGCCCTCACAAAGCTATAAGAGGAAAAGGGAAGGGCCTTGGATAGGACCCGGATACAGCAGAAAATGGGAGGGGGAAATGGGGAGGGGTGAAGGAAGGGGGGGGGGGGGGGTGCTGAAAAAGAACAACGTGTAAATTGTAAATGATAACCGTTTCATCCATTTCTTCTACAGTGTAAAAATGCAAACTTTACAGAAAAGAACATCGCTACCGACCCAAGCTATCTACCTCAGTTCACGTTTAGCATCCCAGTGCCTGTTTTCATTCCAGATTGTTTTAGGCAAGATACAGGCAGCCCCATGAGAAAATTCCCAGGCGTGAATCTGAACTTCAATGACTCCCCTCATGCACTGACTTCCACCATTTCACTTATAGAATGAAAAGGAGCACATCCTCCCTTGAAGTATAATGTTCTGTTTGATGGTGATAAAGGATGAAGGAAAACCTAATGACCAGAGACGATAATGATCAGATCATCAAATGGATGGAAGTGCAGATAGCTTAGCCTCCTGGAAATGCAGTGGATAGGTTAGATAAGGTGGAAAGTACAGTATTAATGGAAAATGTCATTCGACAGGCAATTTAAGCCTTGAAAAGCTGACTTTTGAAAAACAAACCAGATTTCTGGTGATTTTGCTCAGGAGATCATAAAGATTTCCACTTGGCATCAGCTGAAGAACCATTCCTTCCTGATGTACCATCAATTCACTACAAGATGATAACGAGTGAACATAGGCTTTATTATCCAAGAACTTGCCTGCCTGTGATTGCTGTAACAATGAGCGCCGCCCACAGGCGTCCGGTCTATATACCGCCCCGGGGGGGTGGAGCCAGAGGTGGAGCCCACCAGGGTTCCAGTACAATACATGGAAGGAGATCATATTACCATTCCCTGGCCATATACCACAGAACTAGACAGACAACTTATATTATGGTGAACACATTCACCACATTCTCCTGCCGTTACAAATGAAGTCCAGGGGGGTTGAAGTGGGGTCGTCATATGTTCAGTCTGTCTGGAGGCCGGATTGTTCTTTTGGACGTCCTCAGCTCTGGCGGTGCAGCGGGTACGGGCGCTGTAGTTGTTGACTCCGAGAGCATGTTGTCTGGAGCTTCCCGTGTCGGCGACGGTTGAGGGGTGGGGTTGGCAGGGGGGTGGTGGATGGCGGCACTGTAGGCGCGGGAGAATACAGGAGCACCAGGGAGGCATAAGGGATTTGAGGGGTGGTGGTAGGTGGTGTTGAGGGGGGCGCGTTGACATGGGAACCAGCGGGCGCCAGGTCCCAGAGGGAGATCGCATCTTGCCCTCTGTCTTTGTGCGTGAAGTAGGCACATTGGGGGTTGGCGTGCAGCAGCTGGACCCTCTTGACAAGGGGGTCGGTCTTATGGCTCCTCGTATGCTTCCGGAGAAGGGACAGGTCCCGGAGTTGTCAGCCAGGATGGAAGCAAGACCCCGGAGATGGACTTCCTCGGGAAGACAAACAAACGGTCGTGAGGGGGTCTCATTCGTGGCTGTGCAGAGGAGCGATCTAATGGAGTGGAGCGCGTCGGGGTGGACCTCATGCCAGTGGGGAATCTGGAGACATCTAGACCGAAGGGCAAGAAGAATGGCCTTCCAGACCATCGCGTTCTCCCTCTCCACTTGTCCGTTTCCCTGCGGGTTGTAGCTCGTAGTCCTGCTTGAAGCGATGCCCTTGCTGAGCAGGTACTGACACAACTCATCGCTCATGAAAGAGGTGCACCGGTCACTGTGGAAATATGTAGGGAAACCGAACAGGGTGAAAATGCTGTGCGGTGCCTTTATAACAGTGGCCGAGGTCATGTCGGGACATGGGATAGCGAAGGAGAAGCGGGAGTACTCGTCAATGACGATCAGGAAGTATATATTGCGGTTGGTGGAAGCGAGGGCCTCTTTGAAGTCGATACTGAGGCACTCAAAGGGCCGGGAGGCCTTTACCAGGTGGGCCTTGTCTGGCCGGTAGAAGTGCGGTTTGCACTCTGCGCAAACTTGGCAATCACTAGTCATGGCCCTGACCTCCTCAATGGAGTAGGGCAGATTGCAGGCCTTAATAAAGTGGATAAGCCGAGTGACCCCTGGGTGACAGAGGTCATTGTGGATAGCCCGAAGTCGGTCATCTTGAGCTCTGGCGCATGTGCTGCGGGACAGGGCATCTGAGGGCTCATTGAGCTCCCCAGGACGATACTTGATATCACAAGTATAGGTGGAGAGTTCGATCCTCCACCTCAAGATTTTGTCATTTTAAATTTTGCCCCGTTGTGCGTTGTTGAACATAAAGGCTACTGACCGTTGGTCGGTGACGAGGATGAACCTCCTACCACCAAGTAGTGCCTCCAATGCCGCACAGCTTCCACAATGGTTTGCGCTTCCTTCTCGACAGAGGAGTGTCGAATCTCGGAGGCGTGGGGGGTTCTAGAAAAGAAGGCTACTGGCCTGCCAGCCTGGTTGAGGGTGGCGGCCAGGGCGACGTGTGACGCATCGCTCTCTACCTGGAAGGGGACAGACTCGTCCACCGCGTGCATTAGTGATATCGGCCTTGACGCGGCTGAAGGCCGAGCGGGCCTCAGCCGTCAGGGGGAATATTCAGTAGTCCCCCTTTATAACGCGGGTGTTGGGGTCCAAGACAGCCACCCGCGTTGTAACCGAGCCGCGGATATCCATGATGGGGGTTTTAAATTTATTTTAAAATCTATGCTAGCGCTTCCCATTGTGAGTCTACGGGGGGGCGGGGGGAGAGGTCAGACCCCCGTAGACTCACAATGGGAAGCGCTAGCATAGATTTTTAAATAAATTTAAAACCCCCATCGTGGATCCAATTAAAATTTCAGCGGCCGGCTCACTTTGATCCGGAGAAGGAAGCTGCTCTCACTGAAATCAGCCGGCCGCTGAAATTGACACTGCCCGCTGCTCTCTCTCTCCAATCCAACTTTTAAGTTTCAATGTTTGTGATTGGAGGGAGAGAGCAGCCGGCAGTGTCAATTTCTTTTTTTTTCCTCCGGCTTGCCCCCTCTCCCCCCACATCCTCCAGCTAGACCCCTCTCCCCCCACACCCTTCGACACACCCCCTCTCCCCCCCAACACCCTCCGGCTCGCCCCCTCTCCCCCCACACCCTCCGACTCGCCCCCTCTCCCCCCCAACACCCTCCGGCTCGCCCCCAACACACTCCGGCTCGCCCCCTCTCCCCCCACATCCTCCGGCTCGCCCCCTCCCCACACCCTCCGGCTCGCTCCCTCTCCCCCTCTCCCCCACACCCTCCTGCTCTCCCCCACAGCGTCCAGCTCGCCCCCTGTCCCCCCACACCCTCCGGCTCGCCCCCTCCCCACACCCTCCGGCTCGCCCCCTCCCCCCCCTCTCCTCCCCCGTCCCCCAACACCCGCAGGGCCCCCCTCTCTCCCCCAAAACCCGCAGGGCCCCCCTCTCTCCCCCAACACCCGCAGGGCCCTCCTCTCTCCCCCACACCCCCAGGGGGGTCTCCCCCACACCCGCCCCCCTCCTCTCCCCCCCCCCAACCCCCGCCCCCCTCCTCTCTCCCCCAACAACCGCAGGTCCACTCTCTCTCCCCCACACCCCCAGGGGGGTCTCCCCCACACCCACAGGGGGGTCTCCCCCACACCCGCCCCCCTCCTCTCCCCCCCCAACACCCGCCCCTCTCTTCTCCCCCCCAACACCCGCCCCCCCTCTTCTCCCCCCCAACACCCGCCCCCCCTCTTCTCCCCCCTAACACCCACCCTCCCTCTTCTCCCCCCCAACACCCGCCCCCCTCTTCTCCCCCCAACACCCGCCCCCCCCCCTCTTCCCCCCCAACACCCGCCCCCCCTCTTCTCCCCCCCAACACCCGCCCCCCCCTCTCTCCCCCCCAACACCCGCCCCCCCTCTTCTCCCCCCAAACACCCCCCCCCTATTCTCCCCCCCAACACCCGCCCCCCCTCTTCTCCCCCCCCAACACCCGCCCCCCCTCTTCTCCCCCCAACACCCACCCCCCTCTTCTCCCCCCAACACCCGCCCTCCCCTCTTCTCCCCCCCAACACCCGCCCCCCTCTTCTCCCCCCCAACACCCGCCCCCCCTCTTCTCCCCCCCAACACCCGCCCCCCCTCTTCTCCCCCCCCAACACCCGCCCCCTCTCTTCTCCCCCCCAACACCCACCCCCCTCTTCTCCCCCCCAACACCCGCCCCCCTCTTCTCCCCCCCAACACCAGCCCCCCCTCTTCTCCCCCCCTTCTTCTCCCCCCCCAACACCCGCCCCCTCTTCTCCCCCCCCCCAACACCCGCCCCCCCTCTTCTCCCCCCCAACACCCACCCCCCCTCTTCTCCCCCCCAACACCCGCCCCCCCTCTTCTCCCCCCAACACCCGCCCCCCCTCTTCTCCCCCCCAACACCCCGCCCCCCTCTTCTCCCCCCCAACACCCGCCCCCCCTCTTCTCCCCCCCAACACCCTCCCCCCCTCTCCTCCCCCCCAACACCCGCCCTCCCTCTTCTCCCCCCCAACACCCGCCCCCCTCTTCTCCCCCAACACCCGCCCCCCCTCTTCTCCCCCCCAACACCCGCCCCCCCTCTTCTCCCCCCCAACACCCGCCCCCTCTTCTCCCCCCCAACACCCGCCCCCCCTTCTCCCCCCCAACACCCGCCCCCCCTCTTCTCCCCCCAACACCCGCCCCCCCTCTTCTCCCCCCCAACACCCGCCCCCCCCTCTTCTCCCCCCCAACACCCGCCCCCCCTCTTCTCCCCCCCCAACACCCGCCCCCTCTCTTCTCCCCCCCAACACCCACCCCCCTCTTCTCCCCCCCAACACCCGCCCCCCTCTTCTCCCCCCCAACACCAGCCCCCCCTCTTCTCCCCCCCCTCTTCTCCCCCCCAACACCCGCCCCCTCTTCTCCCCCCCCCAACACCCGCCCCCCCTCTTCTCCCCCCCCAACACCCACCCCCCCTCTTCTCCCCCCCAACACCCGCCCCCCCTCGGCAGTGTCAATTTCAGCGGCCGGCTGATTATTTCAGTGAGAGCAGCTTCCCTCTCTGGATCAAAGTGAGCCGGCCGCTGAAATTGACACTGCCCGCTGCTCTCTCCCTCCAATCCAACTTTTAAGTTTTAATGTTTCTGATTGGAGGGAGAGAGCAGCGGGCAGTGTCAATTTCAGCGGCCGGCTCACTTTGATCCAGAGAGGGAAGCTGCTCTCACTGAAATAATCAGCCGGCCGCTGAAATTGACACAACTGACAGTTGGGGTCCATCAGCCCCCCCGCGTTATATCGCGAACCGCGGTATTGCGGAGCGCAGTATAACGGGGGACTACTGTAGTGGCTTTGATAAGTGGGCGGGCTTTGTCCGCATAGTTGGGGACCCACTGGGCGTAATAGGAGATTAGCCCCAGGCAGCGTTTGAGGGCCTTGAGGCTGTGGGGAAGGGGAAGTATCATGAGGGGGCCCATGTGGTCGGGGTCGGGCCCTAGGTCCCCGTTTTCCACGACATAGCCGAGGATGGCTAGCTGGGTTGTGCGGAAAACGTACTTCTCCTTCTTATATGTGAGGCTGAGGGATTGGGCGGTCCAGAGGAACCGCTGAAGGTTGACGTCGTGGTCCTGCTGATCATGGCCACAGATGGTAACATTGTCCAAGTACGGGTATGTAGTCCGCAGCCCGTACTGGTCCACCATTTGGTCCATCGTTCTCTGGAAGACCGAGACCCCATTAGTAACGCTGAATGGGACTCTGAGGAAGTGGAAGAGTCGGCCGGCTGCATCAAAAGCAGTGTAGTGGCGATTTTCTGGGCGGATCGCGAGCTGGTGGTAGGCAGACTTCAGATCGACCGTGGAGAACACCCGGTACTGTACGATCACCGCTATGCGGGGGATGGGGTACGCATCAAGCTGCGTGAACCGGTTTATGGTCTGGCTGTAGTCCACAACCATCCGATTCTTGTGCTGTCCAGGGGCGGTTGCTGGCCTCGATGACCCCCCCCTCAAGAGTCGCTGGACCTCCGACTTGATAAAAATCATGTCTTGTCCACTGTACCGCCTGCTCCTGGTGGCGGCGGGCTTACAGTCGGGGGGTAAAGTTTACAAAGAGCTAAGGGGGGGGTGACCTTAAGGGTCACGAGGCTACATACAGTGAGAGGGGGTAGGGGTCCGTCGAACTTTAGGGTCAGGCTTTGATAACTGCATTGAAAGTCGAGTCCAAACAGTAGGGGGCGCAGAGGTGAGGGAGGACATATAGCTTAAAATGGGGATACTCAGCGCCCTGTATCACGAGGTTCGCGACACAGTACCCCCGGATCTGTACTGAATGGGATCCGGAGGCAAGGGAGATTGCCTGGGACACGGGGTGGATGTGGAGGGAGCAGCGCCTTACCGTGTCGGGATGGACGAAGCTCTCTGTGCTCCCGGAGTCAAAAAGACAGTGGTCTCATGCCCATTGACATCATCGAATTCTTCAGATATTTTGGCCGCGACTGGTCGAGGGTGACTGCGCCGAGCTGTGGGTAGTCTGCATGGTCAGAGGTATCGGGGTCACAAGGTGGCGTCCCCCACGAGTCGCACGTGTCGGGCTGAGTTGAAGATGGCGACCAAGATGGCCGCCCCATCGGTCGCACGTGTCGGTTGGTCTTGAAGATAGCGGCCAATTTGGCCGCCCCATCGGTCGCACGTGTCGGGCTGAGTTGAAGATGGCGACCAAGGTGGCCGCCCCCATCAGTCGCACGTGTCGGGCTGAATTAAAGATGGCGCCCCCCACGAACTGCACGAGGCAGATGACGTGCCTGAAGGGGGCGGTACCAGCAGGCACGCAGCTACATTGTGGGGTCTGTGGGCCTGTGAGTCCGTGGATTGGGCCTGGTGAGCTTTTGACTTCGGGGCTTTGGATCGGGCCAGACAGACTCTGGCAAAATGTCCCTTTTTGCCGCAGTCGCTGCATGTCGCGGTGCGGGCTGGGCAATGCTGCCGGGGTGTTGGCCCTGACCGCAGAAGTAGCAAGATGGTCCCCCAGGCTGAACAGGCAGCAGAGCGGCACAGGCCTGGGACATAGTCGGGTCTGGTGAAGGCCGCATCTGTGGGGTTCGCTGGATCTGCTGGGAACGGGCTGAGGCTCTGGTAGGCCACCTCCAACGAGGTGGCTAGTTTTACCGTGTCCTGTAGATCAGTGGCCCCGTTTTCCAGCAGTTGCTGCCAGATGTAGTTGGACCGGACCCCAGTCACGTAGGTGTCCCGGATCATCAGCTTCTTGTGCTCATTGGCCATCACATCCCTGTAGTTACAGTTGCGGGCGAGTAGAGTCAGGTTCACTAGATACTCGTCCAGCGATTCTCCGGCGCATTGATGGCGAGTAGTGAGGAGTTCACGGGCTTCACAAACTGACTTTTTAGAAACATGACTGCCACTTCGTACGTGACTGCATCCTCAATCATGCCCAAGATTCGGTGGCTCACCTGGGCGTGGAGGAGGCGCAGCTTGAGGGCGTCGGAGGGAGGCGTTTCAGAGGAGCCGAGGTAGGCCTCAAAACAGCGGAGCCAGTGGGAGAAGATTTCCTTAACTTCTGCGGCTCGTGCGTCGAGTTCCAGTTTATCAGGCTTCAGAGCGGCTTCCATAGTGATGTCTTTGGATAATAAATTGATGTACCATCAATTCACTATAAGGCAATGAGAATGAGTGAACATAGGCTTTATTATCCAAGAACTTGCCTGCCTGTGACTGCTGTAACAATGAGCGCCGCCCACAGGTGGCAGGTCTATATACCGCCCCAGGGGGGGCGGAGCCAGAGGCGGAGCCCACCAGAGTTCCAGTACAATACATGGAAGGAGATCATATTACCATTCCCTGGCCATAGGCCACAGTACTATACAGACAACTTATATTATGGTGAATACATTCACCACACTTACTTAGCTTTTTAACCATATGTTTGAGACAGTTACTGATGCAAGGAACAGTGAAATGCCTCTATCTACATCCTCCTGTACACAATGAAGAAAAATATTTTCTGCCAGTGGGACTTGGGAATTGGGGAGGCTTGCCTCCAGTTTCATTAAGAGCAGAGAATGGCGGAAAGCAGATTATCACAGTTGCTACCGCCTACTTCTGTCTTTTTCTTTTCTGTTGTGTGTGTTTGTCTCACCATTTCTCTCCACTGTCAAGGCACTTCATTTTCTGGCCGATGTACGATGAAGAACCAGGCTGTTCACAACCGTGGAGCTCGGTTTTACTCTGGGTCTCAACCTAGAGTCTAACACCTTCTCCCCTCCACCGTCAACCACTTGAACCTATTTTCACCCCAATAATATTCCTCGTCTTCGTTCCCGCCTCAGCTGACTTGCCGTTGAAACCCTCATTCCTGCATTTGTTACCTCTCGTCTCGACTATCCCAACTGCACTCGTGACTGGCCCCTCATTTTGCCCCCTCAGGAAACAGGAGGCTGATGTGGGTTGGACTTCCATGAGTTGGAGGAGGGGAAGGGGCAGGCGCTGGAGGAACTGCTCGGGCTAAAGGAGGTGATGGAGTGTATTGGCATGATGCAGTTGGGCAGACACTGTGGCCGTATAGTTTTTCCGGCTGAATTTTACAAGCAGGTTACGACAGAGTTGTCCCCCATCTTTTGGGCATGTTTAATAAGGCGGTAAAGAAAGGGAGCGGCTGGTGGCGCTGGCGCAGGCATCGATTTTGCTGATCCCGAAAAAGGGGAAGGATCCTCTGGCATGCAGATCCTATAGGCCCATCTCACTGCTGAACACGGACGTGATAGTCCTGGCAAAGGAATGCAAAGGTGTTGGCGGGAAGGTTGGAGGGGTGTGTGCCAGAGGTGGTCCTGGAGCACCAAACGGGGTTTGTGAAGGGGGGAGGCAGCTTTCCAGTAACATTAGGAGGTTGCCAAACGTAATTGTGACCCTGTCGGTAGGACGAGTGCCGGGGTGATTGTGTCAATGATGCAGCAAAGTTCTTTGACCAGGTGGAGTGGAGGTATTTGTTCAAAACCACGGGGGGGTTTGGATTTGGGCCGAGATTCCTGGTGTGGGTTCGGCAAGTGTACGCCTGAATGAGATGAAGCCTGGGTATTTTGGGCTGCACAGGGGAACAGGGTAGGGGTGTCTGCTGTCCCCGTTGCTGTTCGCGCTGGCGATTTGTTGCTAAGTGTGCTTTACACTTAATTGCTCTGTTTTATAACCTTTGCTCTAGAGTCGCCAGGTATCTTTATGATACCACTACGAGGTTCAAAGCCAAGTGCTGATCAATAACTCAATACACCAGTTAGTAAGTTTCAAATCAAAACACATTTATTATATACACAGTCAATCACTACTCATGCATAAAACACTACTTACTAGACTATCTCTAACACTAAAAGGCCTATACTTAGCTTTGGAAATGGCCCACCAGGTCAGGGGAACAATGGCCTTTCATTCGACTGGTATGGACTAGTAGCTAGGAGCGACTATCTCGTAGCGTGCGTTGACTGGAGACTTACTTGGTTGGTGCAGCTGCTCGGCAGGTCATGGTCAAGAGTTGTTTCGAGCTGCTGAGAGACCCTGCCAAGAAGACCTGCCAAGAAGGATGAATTGAACTTGGGGACTCTACTTTATAGTCCCCAGGGATTTCATGCCCTTTTGGGCAGACCCCGTACCTGGTTCCAATTGATTGGACTAAGTCCCGATTGTTCTGATCGATTTCTCCAATACTGAAGCTGTTCCCTGATCGCTGGGCGGTTCCTGCATGTCCGTTGACCTTCCTTTGTCTTGGCTCCTGCTGGCGCCAAGGAGTCTGGTTTGGTCTTCATTACTCTTAATGTTTCCAATTGTTCCTGGGGATCGCTCATTAATATGTAGATAGCTGCTGGTTTTGGTTCTGTCTGGATCTTTGCAAGCCTTAATACACAGGAAACCTTGCACCTGCTGGTTTCCCCGTGCCTGGTTGAATTTCCCTGCATTCTGAGCGGACATCCATTTTGGAATCGGGAAGTGGCCAACTACAGACTGAACCCTTAGCAATGGCACTCCGGGCCTCTGCTGAGTGGTGGGGGATTGAGAAGGGGAGCAGGGAGTTCCGGGTGTTGTTGTACTGCTGATGACCTGTTGCTGTTCCTGCTGGACCTGTTAGAAAACATGGGCAGAATCATGGGCTTACTGGAGAGGTTTGGTGCCTTCTCGGGCTATAAATTATATGCTGGGAAAAGCGAGGTGTTCCTGGTGAACGCTTCAGGGTGGGGGCGAACTAGGGGGCTCTGCCATTTCAGGTGGCAAGGGAGACGTTCCGGTATCTAGGGATCCAGGTAACGCATGAGTGGACAACGATGCATAGGTGAAACTTGATGGGGTTGGTGGAGGTTAAGCAGGGAGTTTAAATGGCGGCATACGTTACACCTGACATTGGCGGGGAGAGTACAGGTGGTAAAGGTGAATTTACTGCCAAGATACCTGTTTGTGTTTCATCCTGATTATCCTCCCCAAGGCCTTTTTTCGGAAGGTCGATGCATTAATCTCGGAATTTGTGTGGGCAGGGAAGGTGCCGAGGGTGAAGAGGGCTGTTGCAAAGGCAGAGGCCAGAGGTGGGGCTGGCACTCCAGGATTTGTTGCATTATTATTGGGCAGCGAATGTGGAAAAGGTGAGGCGACGGTGGGGGGAGGGGGAAGATTGGGTCAGGTTAGAGGAGGAGTCTTGCGAGGGGATGAGCCTGAGGGCCCTTATGATGGCCCTGCTGCTGTTCATCCCGAGGAAGTACATGGACAGTCTGGTAGTGGAGTCATCCATAAAAATTTGGAACCAGCTGAGGAGGCCCTTAAACTGGGTCACATAGCGTTGATGACTCCACTGTGTGGGAATCACAGGTTTGCACTGGAGGGAGGGCGGAGATGGATGGGATTTACAGGCGATGGACGGAGGAAGGACTAGTGGGGATCAGGGACATGTTTGTGGAGGGCAACTTTGATGGGCTAAAGGAATTGTGGGAGAGGTTCGAGCTACCATGGAGGAGTGAATTCAGATACTGGCAGGTGCGGGACTTTGCGCACAAGGAGTTGCGTTCATTGCCTCAGGTACTGGAATGTACGCTTTTGGAGAAAATATTGCTCCCGGATGAAGGAAGGGATGGGAGGATTGGGAACATATATGGGTGGTTGGGATAGCAGGGCATGACCTTAGTGAAAAGGATCAAGGGGTGGTGGGAGGAGCAGTTGGGGAGGGGGATAGGATGGGGTCTTTAGTAGGGGGAGGTTTAGTGAGGGCAGCACGGTAGCATTGTGGATAGCAGAATTGCTTCACAGCTCCAGGGTCCCAGGTTCGATTCCGGCTTGGGTCACTGTCTGTGCGGAGTCTGCACATCCTCACCGTGTGTGCGTGGGTTTCCTCCGGGTGCTCCGGTTTCCTCCCACAGTCTAAAGATGTGCAGGTTAGGTGGATTGGCCATGATAAATTGCCCTTAGTGTCCAAAATTGCCCTTAGTATTGGGTGGGGTTACTGGGTTAAGGGGATAGAGTGGAGGCGTTGACCTTGGGTAGGGTGCTCTTTCCAAGAGCGGGTGCAGACTCGATGGGCCGAATGGCCTCCTTCTGCACTGTAAATTCTATGATAATGAAGTAATGCACCGAGTGAATGCAGCCACCTCCTGTGCAAGGATGACTCTTATACAATTGAAGATGGTGAATAGGGTTCACAAGACTTGGGGCCCAGATGAGTGGGTTTTCCCCAGTGGTAGTGGATGGGTGTGAGAGGTGTGGGAGGGGTCCCTCCCACAAACCATGACCATATGTTTGGGGGTGTGAGAAGTTGGAGAACCTTTGGGAGGTGGTGTATAGGAACCTATCGGGGATTGTCGAGTTTAAGATTAAGCCAGACCCTATGGCATCGATCTTTGGGATATCGGAGGTGCTGGAGCTGCTGAAGGGGAAGGGGGCCGATGCCGTGGCTTTCGCCTCTCTGATTGCCCGGTGACGGATAGTTCGGAATTGGAGATCGCCCACACCACTGGGGCTTGGCTGTGAGACTTGTAGGGTTTCTCAAGTTGGAGAAAATCAAATTTATCCTCAGGGGGTTGGAGAGGGCTTCGAGGTACGGCGGAAGCCATTCATTACTTTATTTGAGGTGCTGTCGTGGGGCGGGGGAAGTATATGTGGATAAACTGTACAAGCTGTATACTCTGTTGGATGTTAAAGTTGTGCCATTATTTTGAACATGTTTGGAATAAAATACCTTTTAAAAAAAAACATATTTTACATAGTGAAACTTTTGTGTACGATATTTACAATTTATACAGTTTCTTATGTACGTACATCTTTCTTGATATGTCTTCAACCCCCCTTTACCCCCTTCCCCCATTTCCTCCTTGATAACCCCTTCTTCCACCCTGGGTGTTCTGTCCCTGAGCTCCTGTTCTCCCCTTTTTTCCCTCCTTCTGTAGTTTTTGTTGCAGGCCTTATGGGTTCGGGGAGGGGGGCTTCCTGCCCCCTCTCTCCCCCTACATACTTTTGTGGTTCCCCTGTGTTTCCTCCTCATTTTCTCACCCTTCCCCTTTTGTACCTAGTAGCGTTGTGTGTTCTTGTCTGCTCTCCACCGTCTCTCCCTCTTTCTCTAGTCGCTGTTGGCCTCAAACAGGTCTTCTAACATGCCATCGAATTGCCTCCACGCTTTGTGGAAGCCTTCTTCCGACCCTCTGATGGTGTATTTGATCTTCTCCAGGTGGATAAATTCTGGCAGGTCTGTCACCCAGTCTGCAGCTCTGGGTGGTGCTGCTGATCTAAGGCCAAGCATGATTTGTGGCATCCGGTTAGGGAAACGAAAGCTAGGGTGTCTGCCCGCTTCCCCATGTGTAGTTCTGCCTGCTGTCATAATATCCACTCATGTATATCATGAGATGCAGACAGGCAGTGATTGACACACAGGATAACCAATGAACACACATGACATGGAATAACCAATCACCAGACAGGACATCACCACTATAAAGCCACAGGGCATTAAGGCTCTCTCTCTCACAGTACACGGCCAGGGAGATAGTCACAGTGCACAGGCCAATGAACATTATCACCATGTGGTAGAGAGCTAGTCTGGTCAAGCCAGTAGGAGGTTATCAGTTAGGTTAATAGAGTGTCAACCCACAGCAGATTATGTACAGCAACCAACAGGTTCAATAAAACAGTGTTGGTCCATCTCCTGTGTTGGAAGTGTGTTTCTCGATTTACTGCATCCAGTTGCAGTTGATGTTAGACCAACACAGATAACATATCATGGTGCCAGAGAGCTATTAACTCTAATGAACCTACCTCGAGTGAATCTGCAACGACCAGCACGCAGCCATCCAGCGGCATGGAAAAGATCCGACCTGCTCCGCAACTCCGGATCTCCGGCTACCTCGACGCCAACTGGAAAGTCTTCAAACAGAAGTTCCTCCTGTATATCGAGGCCTCCAACCTTGAGGCAGCATTGGATGCCCGAAAGATTGCGCTGTTCCTGTCGACTGCGGGGGATCACGCCATCCACATCTATAACTCGCTCACGTTTGCCGATGGCGAAGACAAGACGAAGTTCAAGACGATTCTGCTTAAATTTGACAACCACTGCGACATTGAGGTGAATGAGAGCTTTGAACTGTACATCTTCCAACAGAGGCTTCAGGGTAAGGATGAACCTTTTCAGACCTTCTTGACCCATCTCCGCGTCCTAGCGCAGTCATGTAATTATAACTCGACGGCTGATTCCATGATCCAGGATCAGATCGTTTTCAGGCCCAGTCCGACTCCCTGCGGGAGCAGCTCCTCAAAATCAAACAGTTGACCCTCTCCATCGCCATTGAAACTTGCGTTGTCCATGAGCATGCCAGAAATCGTTACTCCCACATCAGGGCGGCAGAAAATGCAAAACTAGTCTCCCACGAGGCAGAAAGGGTGCAGGCCATCGCAAAAATGCAAGGCCTGAGCATCGAGGAGAGTGGCCGTTTTGCGTGCTTTTCCCAGGTCCCTATACATGTGCGCCATGACTGGGTGGACAACGAGGCTGAAGACCCCAATGCGCATGTGCAAATGTCGGCCGACCGCACTGCGCATGCGCGATGGCGCATGGAACGCGCTGACGTCAGCGTCATGACGTGTCGAAATTGTTGCTCTGCCCATTTAAAGCGGCAATGTCCAGCCAAAGGAAGGCGATGTCTACAGTGTGTAAAGCCTGGGCATTACGCGGCCTTATGCTGGTCCACTCCACCGACCAACAGCCAGCGATCCCCAGCTGCAGCGCAGACGTGTCTGCTGCGTACAACAAGGCATGCAGGATTCTGATCCCGAGAGCCCAACGGACCCCGATGCTGACTGCCTCGAGTCTCCATATTGGGTGGGCATAATCACCACGCGCGAGATGGCCTCCACAGTGCCTGCAAACTGCCTTTCAATCCTCACTGGATCCTGACGACTAGTGGTGTGCTGTTGTCACAGTTAACCAGTCTCACATCCGATTTATATTGGACACTGGCGTATCTGCAAACCTCATATCACAGTCGGACCTCGACAGCATCTGAGACCAACCGAGCATTCTTCCACCAGCCTGCCAGCTCCTTGACTACAATGGCAATGCCATAGCTGCCAGTGGATCGTGTCGGCTAGGTGTATCTCACAAGACAATCAAAGTGATGTTACGAATCGAGATCGTCTGGCCTGACAAGGCATCCCTGCTCAGTGCTCGCGCATGAAAACTCCTAAATCTAGTCCAGCGAGTCCATGCCATGTCCTCGACACCGGCGACTGCCTCGCCCAATGCGAATCTCCAGGCTGAGATAGACGACATTCTCACGCAATACCACAAGTGTTTGATGGAATGGGCAAGCTCCCATATCGTTACAAGATATTGCACAAACCAAATGCCATCCCAGTCATCCATGCACCGTGCCGGGTGCCGGCTCCTCTCAAGGATCGTCTGAAAACGCAGCTACGAGAGCTCCAAGACCAGGGCATCATCTCGTAGGTCGCGGAACCAACAGATTAGGACAGCTCCATTGTCTGTGTCAAGAAGCCCTCTGGTGAACTCCGCATTTGCATTGATCCCAAAGACCTGAATCGCAACATCATGCGCGAGCACTACCCAATCCCAAAGCGTGAAGAGTTAACCTGTGAGATGGCTCATGCCAAATTCTTTACCAAGCTGGACGCCTCCGGTGGGTTCTGGCAGATACAGCTGGACGAGTCCAGTCGGAAGCTGTGCACGTTTAACACTCCGTTCGGCAGGTATTGCTGCAACCGCATGCCTTTTGGTATCATATCAGCTTCCGAAGTATTTCATCGCACAATGGAGCAAATGATGGAGGCGCATCGAGGGGGTGCGAGTCTATGTGGATGACGTGATCATCTGGTCCACGACGCCCGAGGATCACATCGCTCGCCTCAAACAAGTTTTCCAGAGGATTCATGAAAACGGCCTCCAGCTCAACAGGGCCAAATGCTCATTTGGTAGGTCCGCTATCAAGTTTCTGGGTGACCACATTTCACAGCAGGGTGTGCAACCTAATGCTGACAAGGTGCTGGCAATCAGTGCCATGAAGACCCCAGAGGACAAAAAGGCGGTCCTCCGTTTCCTCGGGATGGTGAATTTTCTCGGGAAATTAATTCCCAACATGGCATCCCACACCATTTTCCCTCCGGCATCTCGTAAAAAAGTCGTCAGTGTTCCAGTGGGATCCTGCACATCAAGCGGAGTGGCTTGAGCTGAAGGCGAAGCTCACCAGTACTGGCATTCTTTAACCCAACCAAGGATTCCAAGATATCCACAGATGCAAGCCAGGACGGCATTGGGGTGGTGCCCCTCCAGCGAGACGACTCCTCGTCCTGGGCTCCAGTGGCATACGCCTCCAGGGCCATGACTCCGACCGAACAACGGTATGCCCAGATCGTTCTGGGTCTCCTGACAGGAATAGTTAAGTTTCATGTGTACGTATAGGGCCTGCCAAAGTTTACGGTGGAAACAGACCACAGGCCTTTAGTCCACATAATCCAAAAGGATTTAAATGACATGACACCTCGGCAGCAGCAAATTCTTCGTCTCCACCAATAAGGAACTGATCATCGCTGATGCCCTATCCCGATCCGTCACCACACCGTGTGAACAGGGCGACTTCATTCGCCACATTGAAGCACAGGTGCAGCTGTGTGCCAGCAACCTCCCAGTCACTGATGACCGAGTTATACAAATACGCGAAGAAACTGCCAAAGATCCCCTACTGCAGCGCGTGATGAAGCACCTCGCCCATGGATGGCAAAGGTTTCAGTGCCCCCAGTCCTTCAACGTTAAGGATGAGCTGACAGTTGTTGAGGGGTCCTTCTTAAAATAGATAGAAACGTCATTCTCCAAAGCATGTAAAACATGGTGCTCAGACAGATCCATGAGGATCACCTGGGGGGTCAAGAAATGTCGATGCAGAGCTCGGCAGGCAGTTTACTGGCCTGGCATCAGCCAGGACATTGCCAACACAGTCCTCAACTACACAACATGCCAGAAGTTTCAACCAGCTCAGCCCAATGAAACGCTGCAACAGCACGAGATCGTGACCTCTCCGTGGTCCAAAGTGGGGATAGACCTCTTTCGCGCCAATGGGCGGGATTACGTGCTCTTGGTCGAGTACTTTTCCAGCTACCCAGAAGTGGCGAAACTGTCGGACCTCACGTCCAAGTCAGTCATCAAAGCCTGCAAAGAGACGTTTGCCAGGCATGGGATACCACTCACGGCAATGAGTGACAACGGCCCATGTTTCTACAGCCACGAGTGGTCCGACTTTGCACGATCCTACCACTTTAGTCACATCACATCAAGTCCCCATTACCCGCAATCAAACGGGAAGGCCGAGAAAGGGGTCCATGTTGTCAAGCGGTTGCTGTGCAAGGCTGCAGACTCAGCCTCGGATTTCAACCTAGTGCTATTGGCAGACAGGACAACCGCTCTGTCGACTGGTTTGTCTCCGGCGCAGTTGCTCATGAACCGCAACCTGAGGACGACTGTTCCAGCCATCCATGTTCCAGACCATGACAACCTCACAGTGCTGCAGAAAGTGCAGCGATCCAGGCAGCAGCAAAAGATCACGTATGATGCTCATGCCACGGATCTGCCTACGCTGGCTCCAGCCATGTTGTTTGCGTTCAGCTGCCTGAGGGTTGGTCAGCCCCAGCTGTTGTCGTCAGACAGGCTGCTCCCAGGTCTTTCGTTGTCCAAATGGCTGATGGCTCCATTTTACGGCTCAACAGGAGGGCGCTGCGTAAGGTTCCCTGCCCATCACCCGACCGCATGTCATCATGCCTCCTCCGGACGTCTTGCACCACGAGGCCACCGATCGGGCAGCGATCCCACCTGTCCACAAGGCCACCGAGATGGCAGCCATCCCGCCTGTCCAGGTGCCGGCGTTCCTGTGGTGATATGATCTGCATACTCGTCTGCCATTGGGCCAGAACGTCGGCTTACCATTGGCCCTGGTCGGTCATGTGCCTCTCGACCGATTGGCCGAGAGGCTGAGTTAACCACGCCTCTATTAACGAGGTATAAATGCTCAGACGCCTGACGATCGTCCCTTTCCATTGTAGACGATCGCAGAGCTGTGTTCTAGTCAATTAAAGCCAGACTTTGATAAATCACTCGCCTCGCGTACAATCGATGGTACATCAGTTCCCCCCTCCACCTCTGAGACGATCGACAAGAATTCGTCGCCCACCACAAAGACATTATCTATAAACTTAAATCTTGTAAATTTTGTTCACTTTGCTCTGTATCTGCACGATAGACACCTTCCCATGTACATATGCTCATTCATTCCCCACTTGTACATAATTATGCATATATAGCTGTACTCTGAGATTCTCACACATACAATGTCAAGGCCTTTCAGAAGCTCAGCATCTTGTCTGCTCCAGCCACAATGCACCACCATTTTGGAAGCGCAGGTTTTTAAATATAATTTAGAGTATCCAATTCATTTTTTCCAATTAAGGGGCAATTTAGCGTGGCCAGTCCGCCTAGCCTACACATCTTTGGGTTGTGGGGGCAAAACCCAAGCAAACAAGGGGAGAATGTGCAATCTCCACACGGACAGTGACCCAGGACCGGGATCGAACCTGGGACCTTGCTGCCATGAGGCAATATTGCTAACCACTGGGCCACCGTGTTTCCCTCGGTTTTATTTTAAGAAGTGCAGGCTAGCTTTAAGCGGTGTTTGCTACTCATGATATTGAGCCTTGACTGGCAGCAGTGATTGGACACAGGGACCATTTGAGTTGACATGCTGCTTGCATTACAATCAATGGACGTGGGCTAATTGTGCACTGTGATTCCCCATACCCATTTTCGTGACTATCCAATTTAGACCCTTAATTGTTTTCCTCTTTCTCGTGAGGTGAAGTGACTGGTTTACTCTGCATGCTTCAAAAGTCCTGACGGTGTAATGTTACATAAGCTGATTCCAAGAACGTAACAGGCTGCCAATTCTTACTGAAAAAAAGAAGCATTTAGCTTAATTTCTTCCAGAAGTTGTATAATTGCACCCTTCCCTGACTTAAAAGCGCACGGTGGAATTCGGTCATTTCAAATCATGGAGGTTTTGTGTGGATAAAAGGCATGCTCTTCTGTGAAATGTCAGCAAAATAAAAATAATCACAGGAGCCCATAAATAGACTGGAATTAACATTGATACTGGGACAGATGGCCAGAGCCTACCTGAATCACACAACCTCTGCGATGTTATAACCAAAGCAGTGACAGAGCTGCTGCTAACTGGAAAACAGATGTCAAGCGGAGATTTGTTGCAATTTAAAAATACTCATTAACTCCGCTGGTAAAAATGATTGCTTTGGAGCGCTGTGGTGAGCAGATGGGAATTGGCTCCTTTCAGTTGAGGCCTTGCATTCCTCAGCAACACATATCAAGGAGACCAACCCACCATATGTTGTGCCATGTGGTGCTCGCTTTGCATAGATGGCAAGGTGGTTCTCGTTGGTGATCCTCGGGTTAAATCACCACCAGTCAACTCTCCCCCTCAAAGGGGAAAGCAGGCTCTGGCCATCTGGGACTATGGCGACTTTACCTTTACCTTACATCCGACCGATCACCTTGCCTTGCCTTGCTTGTATGTTCATCAGTTCCCAATTCAGCAATACTTTAATTTCAATGCTCCCATCCTGGTTTTCAAATCCTTCCATGGCCTCGCCCTTCCCTCTCTCACTATATCTCACATCAGGCTGACAAATGTCTGAAATGCCTGCACTCCTCTATGGCCTCTTGTGCATTCTTGATTCCCCTACACACAATTGGGCTATGTCTTCAGCTGCCTTATGGTCTTGGCTATAGAATTCCCTCTCTAAACCCCACTCCATCTATCTATGTTTCCTCTTTTCAGACTGATCTTAAATAGCCTGACACCAAGCTTTCAGTCACCTGTCCTCTGTGTCAAATTTTCTTTGATAATCCTCCACTGAAATACCTTGAGAGAAATAGAGTTTTTAAAAATAAATTTAGAGTACTCAATTTCCAATTAAGGGGCAATTTAGCGTGGCCAATCCACCTACCCTGCACATCTTTGGGTTGTGAGGGTGAGACCCACGCAGACACAGGGAGAATATGCAATGTCCACACGGACAGTGACCCGGGGCCGGGTCCTTGGCACCGTCAGGCAGCAGTGCTAACCACTGCGTGACCAGTGACGCCCGGAGAGAAATAGAGTTAACGTTTCAGATTTTTGTCAGGAGCTTTTATGTAAATACAAGTTTTTGTTACTGCTATATGTAAAATCCATTTTCTTTTATGTGGCCTCTTCTACCTGCACTCCCACCTTTGAAGTCTAAAATATCCCCAGCCCCATTTTACATCAAAGTTTATGACGATCTTTTTGCGAGGAACTTTGGGCCATCTTTCCTGCAGCACACGTTTGCCGATACTGGAATTTAGAAACTAGGGTAAGGAAAGCACAAATGTATTGCTACTGATAGCTGGAAAGGTGAGTGAGCTGTGTTTTCGGCCATAGACTCTCACTCTTTGAACCTCTTCCACTGCTATTAATATGTTACACAGAATTTACAGTACAGAAGGAGGCCATTCAGCCCATCAAGTCTGCACTGGCTCTAGGAAAGAGCACCCTACCCAAGCCCATACCTCCACCCTGTCCCCATGACCCAGTAACCCCACCCAACACTAAGGACATTTTTGGACACTAAGGGAAATTTGGCGTGGCCAATCCACCTAACCTGCACATCTTTGGACTGCGGGAGGAAACCCGAGCACCCGGAGGAAACCCACTCAGACACGGGGAGAACGTGCAGACTCCGCACAGCCAGTGACCCAAGCCGGGAATCAAACCTGGGACCCTGGAGCTGTGAAGCAATTGTGCTTACCACTATGCTACAGTGTTACCCAGTGGCATGACCATTGGCTTGGTCCTTGGAAGTGGAGGCTGACTGAACAATTTTGGGTCTGTGTAACTGATGGCACTCAGTTTAAGTACAGTATCGCTCACAGTAAGAAAACTGTTTTAAATATTGCTGTGCAACTCGCTAGCATCTTCCTGTTAATCTTAGTTAGGTTGTGCAGGTAACTTGAGGCTGTGATCTCCCTAGATTTTGGGTACAAATCTACACCTGTGTATTATTCACTTAAATTAAGGAAACATGTATGAACTGATCCTTTGCATGCTGAAGGAGCTACAAAATGATTTCCTAATATGTGATGGCAGTGATTTTCTTTGGAGGTCCTTGTTGCTTTTCTTTATAATTATCAGGAATGGATATAGGTATCTGCAGGTGATTTTCTAATAGCAAGGGTATCTGATGGTGTTTTCTGATATTGGGAGTGGCTGTGGGTGTCTGCTGGTGTTTTCTGATATTGGGAGTGGCTGTGGGTGTCTGCTGGTGTTTTCTGATCGATATTGGGAGTGGCTGTGGGTGTCTGCTGGTGTTTTCTGATCGGTATTGGGTGTGGGTATCTGCTGGTGTTTTCTGATCGATATTGGGAGTGGCTGTGGGTGTCTGCTGGTGTTTTCTGATCGGTATTGGGAGTGGCTGTGGGTGTCTGCTGGTGTTTTCTGATTGGTATTGGGAGTGGGTGTGGGTGTCTGCTGGTGTTTTCTGATCGATATTGGGAGTGGCTGTGGGTGTCGGTGTTTTCTGATCGGTATTGGGAGTGGGTGTGGGTGTCTGCTGGTGTTTTCTGATCGTTATTAGGAGTGGCTGTGGGTGTCTGCTGGTGTTTTCTGATCGATATTGGGAGTGGCTGTGGGTGTCTGTTGGTGTTTTCTGATCGGTAT
This sequence comes from Scyliorhinus canicula, assembly GCF_902713615.1. Classification (NCBI taxonomy): domain Eukaryota; kingdom Metazoa; phylum Chordata; class Chondrichthyes; order Carcharhiniformes; family Scyliorhinidae; genus Scyliorhinus; species Scyliorhinus canicula. The sequence goes on along the minus strand of NC_052160.1, from coordinate 54,203,577 downwards.
TGGGAGTGGCTGTGGGTGTCTGCTGGTGTTTTCTGATTGGTATTGGGAGTGGGTGTGGGTGTCTGCTGGTGTTTTCTGATCGGTATTGGGAGTGGGCGTGGGTATCTGCTGGCATTTTTCTGCTCAGTATTGGGAGTGGGTGTGGGTATCTGCTGGTGCTTTTCTCACAGGTATTGGAGTGGCTATAGGTATCTGCTGGTGCTTTTCTGACAGATATTGGGAGTGTGTGGGTATCTGCTGGTGCTTTTCTGACAGATATTTGGAGTGTGTGTGGGTATCTACTGGTGCTTTTCTGGCAGGTATTGGGTATGGATAAAAGTAGCTGCTGGTATTTTCCTGAAAGGTATTGGGAACGTGTGTGGGTGGTGTTTTCCTGATAGGTATTGGGAATGGGTATGGGAATAGTCAGGAAGTTACTCATTTCAGGAGCCTCCTAGCACTTACAGTCTGAATTATTCCATACCAACCCTAGATTTTCTAGTAGGATACATTAGTTACCAATTTATCTCAATGGCCCTAAGGTGGGGTGGGACTAATATATACTGCTCATTTTGAGCAGAAATGAATTTGATTTGATATCTCCTATGTTCGTTCTCACTCTCTCTGCCTCTCGCTTTCCAGACTTGAAACCATCGTCATTATCTTGGCTGTTTGATTTCCCACTCCCATTTATACAAAGAAACAGAGCCATGCTATTGATATGCAACTAACCTCCCATTGATGGACAAAAAGGCCACCAGACTCTGAAATGGGCTAATGGCTGGTCAGATAGGAGTGTCCCGAAGGACAATGGATCTGGGGAGTCCAGTGTATTCCCACATACGAGTTCAAGTCTGAATGGGACAATGTAACTCATGACAGGTGGCGGCGTATCCCTCTGACTCTGTGCTATCAGTTTTTCCCCTCCATCTGCTTAACCCCTAAATTGCCTGCTACATCTTCAATCCCATTTCTGGACTCAATTTCCAAATATCTCCCTCGTGCAACCGACAGCCTGGCACACAGCAATTCGATCTTTATCTGAATTGTGGGTTATTGATTAATTAATGAAATTACTGTCAAAGGTTTAATTGCCCTCATTCCTAATCCTTCCCTGCTTTCTGCATTTACCCAGATTCTTCCTTGTGTAACATTCTCTCCCTGAAACGTGAATAATTTCTACAATATTATTGCTGGCACATGAAGATGGAACATTTTCATTATTTTCTGTGTTTCCTCTTCTTCAGTTAGTTCTTAACAAACCTGTCAGGGCTCATTTTAACGTTTATCACTGGTCAAGGAACAGGTTATGGTGAATCAGAAAAACGTTTTACACCTAACTCGGGTTTGGTGAATAATGGGCGGTAATGAATTTCCGTCAGTAAAAATTGAGCAGAAAGAACAAACACCCAATACTTTGTGAAGGTTTTTGACCTCTGAGTCTCTCCTCGACGATGAAAGGAACAGATGAGACTGAGCTATTATTCCTTAACTCAGAGATTTGACCAGTTTGATTCTCTTTTTTTTAAATAAATTTAGATTACCCAATTATTTTTTCCAATTAAGGGGCAATTTAGCGTGGCCAATCCACCTACTCTGCACATTTTTGGGTTGTGGGGGCGAAACCCATGCAGACACGGGGAGAATGTGCAAACTCCACACGGACAGTGACCCAGAGCCGGGATCGAACCTAGGACCTCAGCGCTGTGAGGCAGTTGTGCTAACCACTAGGCCACCGTGCTGCCCTTTGATTCTCTTTTTAACACTAGTTGAACCTCTTGGACTTCCCATTTCAATTTCAGATATCCAGCCCCATTTTACTCCTTTTCATCATTTCGAACATCTTTACCAACTCCTTGTAGTTAGCAATGTGACAGTAATTAGGTTCCAACCACTAGTTACCAAGTGTTCTCTTCAAACCAGGGCCTTGCCCTGCTTTGCTACTCAGAACCATACCCCTGATTTAGGAAACAATACCCAATGCATTCTTAACAAGTTACCAAATTTTAACCAGTAACTTCCCAATCTATCAGGTATTTAATAAAGAGACGGGGAGTCCACACTGAGTAAAATAAGAAACAACGTTTATTTACACAAATGATCTGTACACTACCCAGGAAATCCCTGCTGGGTTCCTATTCTTGTCAGTGCCTTATTGGCCAATCATTTCTAAATTGGCTAATTGAGATACCCTGACCCTAGTGGGGGAGCTTGTACTTTGCAAGGAGCACGGGGAGATGAGCATTCCCATCCTATAGGTGCTGTTCAGGATATTACATTCCTACCCCACCAAAGTCCGATGGCCCGCTCGACGAGCGATGAGGCAGAGCGGGAGGCGCAGGTGAAGGGTGTCAGAGTCTCTTTGGCTCCAGCAGGTTATCATGGAGCTGATGAGCTGGATCAGTTGGCATATACCTCATTGGTGAACGTCATCTGTGGCACAAATAGCGTGATGGGCGATCGTCAGGAGGCAGCTGAACTACGGAGTCGCCGTCTGAGACCTCGGAGGCCTGCGTCTCCATTTCAGAGTCGAAAGACACAATGTTCGGGCACGTAGGCTCTTAGAGAGACTGGAGGCGTCACAGCAGGCTGGTCTGACAATGGAGCCGGAGGAACCAGGACAAGATTCTTTCGAGGCTCTTCACGAGGGAGCAACCTCCGTGAGCAAATGTAATCCAGGTGCCATTAAATTAGTTGACCCCGGACCTGAACTTGGTGAGAGATTGGTCCCATTTTATGGATGACAATTCCAGGAAGCCAACGAGTACCGCTATTGAAGTTATGAACGAATCCCGCGTCTTCAGGTGCAAAGTGTCGAAGAGGTTGACGTTGAACTGGGCATCGCCTTTGCAAATCTTGGTTACGGTGCACTTATGCGCCGTGCCTGGTAGAATCAAACTCAGTTGTGTATGAAACCTACGACCCATTAACATCTCAGCCAGGGCAACCCCGTTACAGCATGAGGTGTGGTCCTGTACGAGAATAAAAATTGTGCCAGCCTTGAGTCCAGCGAGCCAGACACCTTTTCTTGAGGCCCCGTTTAACCGTCTGCACAGCTCTCTCTGCCATTCGATGCAGGATGGTAGAGGGCAGTGCGGACATGGTGAATCCTGTTCTTTTCACAAAAGCAGCAGATCTTCATTCGTGAAAGGGGCCGGGTTGTCGGTCACGAGTACCTCAGGTATTCCCTGGGTGGTAAAAGAAATATGCAATCACTCGATAGTCACCCGGGAAGTGATCAATGCCATTTTGTGGACCTCCAGCCAATTTGTGTGGGCGTCCCCCAGGATGAGAAACATTGAGCCCAAGAAGAGACTGATGAAATCAGCATGTACTGCAGCCCAAGGGAACCTTGGCCACTCCCAAGGGTGTAGGGGTGCCACCGCGAGGTGCTCTTGACAGATGGAGCACTGCTGGGCCAACATCTCGATATAGAGTCATAGATGTTTACAGCATGGAAAAAGCCCTTTGGCCCAGCTTGTCCCTGCCGTCCAGTTTCTAACACTAAGCTAGTCCCACTTGCTCACATTTGGCCCATATCCCTCTATACCCACCCTGCCTATGTAACTGTCTAACTGCTTTTTAAAAGACAAAATCATACCTGACTCTACCACTGCCTCTGGCAGCCCATTCCAGATGCTCACCACCCTCTGTGTGAAGAAATTTCCCCTCTGATCTCTTTTGTATCTCTCCCCTCTCACCTTGAACCTCTGTCCTCTAGTTATCCGTGACGGCCATAGACCTATTGATGAAACCGTTTTACACCAAACACGACGGCCAGACCTTCCTTTTCGATCTGGGAATATTTTCTCTCGGCTGCAGCCAGCGGGCGGCGAAAGCAATCGGACAGTCATGGCCATTGCTCATCCGATTGGACAGAACTGCACCAATGCCATACCATACGGTGAAGCATCGCACGTGACATACATGGTCAAATTGTGTCAACCCCCCCCCCCCCAAGAGGACAACCGTCGCTTCACCTTTTTAAACCCCGCATCCTGGGCCTAGCCCGAAGACCAAGGCCAGCACTTCTTCAAGAACAAGTGGAGGGGGGCCGAGGACGGTAGCCAAATTTGCAATAAATCGGCCATTGTAATTAACTAGTCCAAGAAAAGAGCAAAGTTCTGTGACATTTCGTGGAGTGGGGGCTAGTTTGATTGCCGTACCTTCTCGATGACCGAGTGTAGGCCGTCTCGGTCCACCTGATATCCGAAATATACCAATTCTTTTGAATGAAACATGCACTTCACGTGGCGCAGGTAGACCCCATATTAGGAAAACCACTTCAGCACCGTTTTGAGATTCGGCAAATATTCTTTGTCCGTGGGCCCTGTGGCTACCATGTTGTCTAAGTAAACCGCAATGTATGGCAAACCATGCAGATGTTCTCCATGACGCACTGGGAAACTGTGCACGCTGAGGATGCACCGAACGGGTGTTGGGTGTGCCCATACAACCCCTTGTGCATATTAACCATGATGTCCTTCCATGAGGATTTATCGAGCTCCAGCTGTAGATAAGCATTGCCCAATTTTGTGAATGTCCAGCCACTGGCCCATGTGGCATACAGATCCTCGATGCGTGCTAAAGGGTAATGGTCCAATCTCAAATCCTTGTTCACTGTCAATTTATCATCTCCACAGAGGCAGATTGTCTTACCTGGCTTCATTATGGGAACCACCGGCGCCACCCAATCAGCAAAGCTCACAGGCTAAAAGATGCACAAAGTTCGGTCACAACCTTCTCTCCAATGGCGTAAGGAAACGGGCGGGCGTAAAAATATTGAGGCTGGATTTTGGCCAGGCCCCTTTAATGGTACTCAAACCAGGCTGGAAAACCTTCAGGAATTTTCTCAGTACCGTACACAGGCCGCCAGGCTGCACTTGGAGGATATGTCACCAATCCAACTGCAGCTGGTGTAACCAATCACAGCCCATCAGGTTAGGGCTGGTTCCTTCCACAACAATGAAGGGAAGGTGGACTGACTGATGCCCATAAACAACCGGAGTGAGGGTGGACCCCATGACATTTAGTCGTTCCCTTGTATAAGTGACCAAATGAGCCACCGTGTCAGCCAAAGACTAAAAATGCACTCCTTGTTTGATGAGATCAAAAGTGCACCGCGCCACCACAGAAACAGCCACTCCTGTATCCAATTCCCAAGGGGCTGGTTTAGCATAGGGCTAAATCGCTGGCTTTTAAAGCAGACCAAGGCGGTTCAATTCTCGTACCGGCCTCCCCGAACAGGCGCCGGAATGTGGTGACTAGGAGCTTTTCACAGTAACTTCATTTGAAGCCCACTTGTGACAATAAGTAATTTTCATTTCATTTCATTTTTCATTTCATTTGGAGCCTATTTGTATCGGAACATGAATAGGGGCCTCAAGGGGCACTGACAAACAGTTCAGCTGCATCTCAACCTCATCCTCAAGGCCATCCCGTGCAAGGCTCGGCCCAGGGGCTGATCGCTAGCTCGACCAGGGCTTCTGAAGCACTGGCCCTCCTGCTTCCTCCGGTACGCCTAGACCAGCAACCACACGCCACATATGGGCCGGAATTGCCTTCAGCTGAGTACGGGGATGGCACACATCTTCGTGGCCAGCTCCTCACCCAGAGGCCAGAGTCACAGTGGAGTTCGTGCCGGACTGCTGGCATACCATGTGAGGGGCGATGCTCCAAAATGTTCACCTCGAACCCTTGTACGTCCTGGACTCCACATTCCACGCTTTCTTGGGACAGGGAGATCTGTAGCGCCTGCTGAAAAGTTGGGAGACTTTGCCCAAAAGCTTTTTTTGATTTCCATATTATTGATAACGATTGCAGAGCATATCAGAGAAAACAGTTCCATCTTCACAAAACTCAGTGATCTTCTGTAACAGATACGAACTTGGTGACAGATTCACCTGTGGATCTCTCCACCATATTAAACCAATATCTTTGAACAATTATCGACGGGGTGAGGGTTAAAGTGTTGTCCCACAAGTGTCATGAGCTGGTTGAATAATTGCATATCCAGAGTTGCCGGGTACATGAGACTCTGGATCATCCTGAACGTATGCGGTCCACAGGCCATCAACAGCCTGGTCGTCTGCTGCTTGTTTACTGAGATAATTTTATTAGCTCGGAGGAAATAATGCATTCGTTCAGCACATTGGTCCCAGTCTTCAACACCGGTATCAAATGCACCTAACCTCTCAAACAGAGGCATAGCGAATCAAACAAATTCAAACCTGTGTCCAGAAAATCGTGGCGGTGGCTCAGTTGAGCAGGTTGCAGTGCCAACAGCAAACCAGTTCACTCCTCGTCGCCAGTTTAATAAGGACAGGGGGAGTTGACGCTGAGTAAAATAAGAAACAAAGTTTTATTACACAAATGATATGTACATAGTCCAGTAGAACCCTACCGGGTTCCTATTCTGGGAGGTGCGTTACTGCGGACCTTTTATACGTTGGCTAATTGAGACACACCGCCCCTAGTGGGGAGCTCATACTCTGCAGGGGGAAGATCACCATTCCCAACCCATAGGTCCCGTGCGGGATATTACAATATGATTCATACAAAATCGCTTTTAAATTTCCATCGTGACTGATAGCATATTCTCAATAATGGTAAATTCCTTATTATTTTTTGACTCAAACCAGCTAGGCTTCGGCTGTGCATTATCATTCATAAAAACCTGCTTTTCTATGCCCTTAGTTAAGAAATTATCCTCCTACCTTTCTTTCTTTTCTATCTACTGAAAATTCGCAAGTGGGAATATTTTCTTCCCAGCACTGTATCAAGAGCAATCAACTGTGTCTCTCATATATGCATGACATCAATCTCACAGCAGTACGTGTATCACACATAAATCACACAGGAGCTATACCCTGTTTGTATAAGAGGCCTGCTGTGTCTGTACAGGAACTACACGTCATTTATTAGTCTGCTACCCTTGTCTGAGGTGATAGAGAAGTCCTTAGAGGCTCCTCCATCATCAGCAATGCTGTACCTGGTACTAAACGTAGGTGTCAGCTTTGGCTTAGAAGTGGAACTCTTATCTCTGAGTCATAAGGATGTCAGGTAAGGTCCAACTCCAGGTTCTAACACCAGTATCGCGCTCTCTCAGTTAATGTGCTGCAATATTAAACTCAGGCTTCATCTGCTCTTTCCAGTTGATCCCATGATGCCATTTGAAGTAGATGTATGGCGACTGTCCGAACCAAAGTGTAACCTCAACTGACAGCTGTGCAAATCGGAGAACAAGTTTTGTGCACAGCAATGGTGACCACACTTCAGGAGTACAGCATTGGCTGTAAAGGGCTTGACCCTTGGCGACTGCACGTCTTCTCTTTGAGCTATTGAAGTCTGACTAATAATGTTCTCAACTATGCACCCAGAGCTTACACATAAACCATAGTAAGAACCGGTGCCATAGATTCTGAGTAGTATCAGGAAGAGTGATACTTTAGAACAAGACATGGATCCCTGACCATCGGCAATAGTGCATTTTGTACGCTCGCTCATTGGGTTTCTATTGAAAGAAGCGGAATTAATCCCGTACCAAAACTCACAAAGTGATAGAAGATACAGAGTTCTAAACCAAAGTTACCTATGTTTAAAAAGAATTGTTTTGGAAGATCATCTAGAAAAATGCTTGATAGTTTTGTAGCAATTTGTTCACTCTGACACACATGCGCATAAACAAACACAAAATTAATTCCAATGTTGCCAAAGAATAAATGAATAATTCAATAGGTGGTATTCAGTTCCATCAATGTGACAGCATGAATTCATATCTTTAGCCATTTGGGTGAGAGTGAGATATACATTAATCTCTGGTTATCTGAATAATAGGCACTGTGTGTGTTTTGCCCTTTACAAGTGCATTTTCCTTTGCAAGCCTTTGAGGCTGGCAAAAAGAAAAAAGGCAAAACTTGTATTATCTTCCATTACCTCAACACTTTTCAGCCCATTAAGTATTTTTTGCAGTGTAATCACTGTTGTAATGTAGGGAAATGCAGCAACTAGTGAGGCCCCACAAGAATAACATGAGACAGGCCAGATAAGCTGTTTTGGTGATGTTTGTTGAATGATGAATATTGACTTGGAAACTGTTGTTTGTTCCTAGTTGGAACAAAGTCACTTTAAGAGTCTGATCGTGACGCATTGATGATGCCATTAGCCACATGATGCGTGGACCACAGGTCACCGAAAGTGGCAACGACAATGGAGAAGGTAGTCAAGAAGGCATACGGCATGCTTGCCTTCATTGGCCAGGGCATTGAGTGTAAAAATTGGCAAATCATGCTGGAGCTGTACAGAATCTTAGTTAGGCCACACTTGGAATATAGTGTTCAACTCTGGTCGCCACACTACCAGAAGAATGTGGAGGCTTTGGAGAGGATGCAGAAGAAGTTTACCAGGATGTTGTTGCCTGGTATGGAGGGCATTAGCTATGAGGAGAGGTTGAATAAACTCAGTTTGTTCTCACAGAGGTTCAGGGGCGACCTGAGAGAAGTCTACAAAATTTTGAGGGGCATGGACAGAGTGGATAGTCAGAGGCTTTTTTCCAGAGTGGAAGAGTCCATTACTAGGGGCATCAGTTAAAGGTGCGGGGTGAAAGTTTAGAGGAGATGTGTGAAGGATGGAAGAGTGTAGTGGCTGCCTGGAACTCGCTGTCAGTGGAGGTAGTGGAAGCAGGTACGATAGTGACTTCGAAAGGGCATTTTGGCAAATCCATGAATAGGATGGGAATAGAGGGATACAGGCTCTGGAAGTGTAGAATGTTTTAGGTTAGACAGGCAGCATGGTGAGCTCAAGCTTGGAGGACCGAAGGGCCTTTTCCTGTGCTGTACTTTTCTTTGTTTGTTGTTCTTTGTATCCTAACAACCTGTAACGTAAACACCTTTCCAATAAAGCTCTTGTTTGTTGTACCTGTGTGGTCTGCAAGTCTATCCTTTAAAAATACCACAGACTCGTGTTTGACATAGTGCCATAGGATTTTTTATGTTGGAGCAGCTCCTCGGAAAGATGTGAGCCTCTGACAGTTTAGTACTCCCTCAGTACGGCACTGAGGTGCCAGCCAAATTAGGGTTCTGTGTGTTCTGTGAATTCTGTGGAGTCAGACTCAACCCAAGGACCTTCTGACTTCAGTAGTGAGTGTGCCACCAACTGAGCCAGCATTGGCAAAAGAGAATTTGCTCATTCCTTTTTAATTGTCGAAGAAAAATGTAATTCTCATTGGAAACCTTTCAGCCCTGTAAGCCGTCTTTGGAATTTGCAGACAATAAGCACACCGCAATCTCTCAAAACCAGCAAATGACTGAATGAGCGTGAATTTTAATGCTCCTTAAGGGGTGAAAGACAGATTTGGGCTTCGATTTAACACTTTTACCCAAGAGGTAGAGACTTGACAACAATGCAATGTTCTCTCAGTGCTAGTCCGAAGTGCCAGCCTTTGTATTGGAGTGGGTGGCTCGAATCCACAACTTTCTGACTTAAGTGAACAAAGCCAACAACTTACTTTGAATCCATTAACACCCCCATTGCAGCAGCAAAGCGATGGCACGTGAATGGATTCAGCCTTCTCACATCAATCTTTGCCAACAGCTTTGAGGGAAATCTGATTGAAATTCAGCTGGATTGAAGCAGGGGCTCAGGAGAAGCATTGTGCACAAGCTACCTGGATAAGGTTTGTAAAAGTCAAATTATACCGACATACTATGTTGCAAGAAGCGTGTGACTCACATATTCCAGGGCAAAAGAAGCGTCACAGAAACATAGAAATGCAACTGCACCTAATTTTTGTGTCTTAGTCTTGGTTTCAAATCCTTCCATTGTCCATAAAATCCATAGAATCCCGACAGTGCAGGAGGAGGCACTGGGCAACACTGTAGCACAGAGGTTAGCACTGTTTCCTCACAGCATCAGGGACCCGGGTCCAATTCCGGCCTTGGGTGACTGTCTGTGGAGTCTGCACACTCTCCCCGTGTCTGCGAAGATTTCTTCCGGGTGCTCCGGTTTCCTCCCACCGTTCAAAAATATACATTTTAGGTGGATTGGCCATGCTAAATTACCCGTTCATCTCCAAAAGGTTAGGGTGGGTTATGGCGATAGGGTGGGGGCTATTTCAGAGGGTAAGTGCAAATTCCATTGGCCAAATGGCCTCTTTCTGCACTGTAGGGATTCCATGAGGCCATTTGGCCAATCAGGTCTGTACCGACCCTCTGAAAGAGCACGCCAGCTAGGCCCACCCGCCACCATATCTCCATAACCCTGTGCATTGATCATGGCCAAAATCCACGCAGCCACCCAATGCTGGAATCAAACTCGTGTCCCTGGTGTTGTGAGGCAGCAGTGCTAACCACTGTACCACCGTGTCGCTCCTATCTGCCCAACTCTTCCAGCCTCACAATCCTTCGAGATATCTCCTGCACTCTTCTGATTCTGGATTCTTGTGCATTCCCAATTATAATTGCTCCACCATTGCTGCTGTGCCATAGGTCCCAAGCTCTGGAATTCTTTCCTCATACTTCTCCGCATCTCTCCATTTCTTTCTTCCTTTATGACACTCCTAAAAACCTACCGCTTTGACCAGGCTTTTGGTCACCTAACCTAATATCGCCCGCCACTTGTGGCTTAGTGTCATACTTCATTTTATAATGCCTTGTCATTTCATCACGCTGAAGGTTCTGTATCAATATCTGTTGTTTCAGTAAGAAGTCTTACAACACCAGGTTAAAGTCCAACAGGTTTGTTTCAAACACGAGCTTTCGGAGCACGGCTCCTTCTTCAGGTGAATGGAAAGGCTTGTTCCAGAAATGTTTATATAGACACAGTCAGAGATGCCCCGGAATGCGAGCACCTGCAGGCAATCAAATCATCAAAGATGCAGAGAGAGAGGTAACTCCAGGTTAAAGAGGTGTGAATTGTCCCAAGCCAGTTCAGTCGGTAGGCCTCTGCAAGTCCAGGCTTGTTGGTGGGGGCCGAATGTAATGCGACATGAATCCCAGATCCCGGTTGAGTCCGCATTCATGCGTGCGGAACTTAGCTATAAGTTTTTGCTCAGCAATTTTGCGTTGTCGCGTCTCCTGAAGGCCTCCTTGTAGAATGCTGACCCGGAGATCAGAGGCTGAATGTCCTTGACTGCTGAAGTGTTCCCCAACTGGAAGGGAACAGTCCTGCCTGTTGATAGTCGCACGATGCCCGTTTATTCGTTGTCGCAGTGTCTGCATGGTCTCGCCAATGTACCACGCTTCGGGACATCCTTTCCTGCAGCGTATGAGGTAGACTACATTGGTCGAGTCGCACGAGTATGCGCCGCGTACCTGGTGGGTGGTGTTTCCACGTGTAATGGTGGTGTCCATGTCGATGATCTGGCATGTCTTGCAGAGATTACCCTGGCAGGGTTTTGTGGTGTTGTGGTTGCTGTTCTGAAGGCTGGGTAATTTGCTGCAAACAATGGTTTGTTTGAGGTTGCGCGGTTGTTTGAAGGCCAGTAGTGGGGGTGTGGGGATGACCTTGGCAAGATGTCCATCCTCGCTGATGATGTGTTGGAGGCTGCGAAGAAGATGTCGTAGTTTCTCCGCCCCAGGAAAGTACTGGACGACGAAGGGTACTCTGTCAGTGGTGTCCCGTGTTTGTCTTCTGAGGAGGTCGGTGCGGTTTTTTGCTGTGGCGCGGTGGAACTGTCGATTCAAGGAGATCATGGCTGATCTGTGACTTACATACAAGATAAAATAAGTCATTTTATAGGTACCTTTTTCTACTGCATGGGGAGGGAGGTCCTGTGACACAGTGGGTCATGCCCCTGCCTCTGAGTGGGAAGCTCTGCAATTGAGTTCCACCCCGGGGCTTGATGGCCAAGCAAGGTCGATTTTTCTTGACTCAAACAGATTGAGTATCAACGTGCAAATCCTCCCAACACGCTGCAATGGCAGGCTGTACGAGTGGGATAGAATGCTGATTAACCATGTGATCGATTTGGAGCCTCTCCCATCACTGTCCGCAGCTCCAGACTGCAACATGTATGTAAAAATGCCTTGTTACCACAGCAACTTGGACTCCCTGCGTGAACTGTAGCACACCACAAACACCATTTACTGCAGCAGAGTTGCACAAAAGTGTCAGCCTTATCCAGGCACTCAAACCCTGCATAGGAATTGAACTCCCAATTTTCAGAGTTTGAGGTGTGAATGCTACCAGGCTGAGGAAAAATGGGAGACATTGCATGATGGATTTTCCCAGTTTCCACGGGCATGATTCAGTGACCTTGTTGCGTCCGGCGAGGATCTGGGTGCACTGGGTGACTTGCGTGCGAGCCCCAAATCAGGCTCCACGCCGGAGGCGGAAGCACGTGAAAGTCACCCGCAATTCACTCGCACCCAGAACTATCTGAATCTCGCCCTCGCTGGCTCATTTAAAAACCACGCCTGGGAGACCTTGCCAGGTCACCGTTTAGCACTGGTTCACTCAACATGGGCGGGCTTCCCAGGCCATTGGAGACTCCCGACTGGTCAGACACAGGGCAGAGTGGCACCCTGGCACTTGGAGACCATGGCACTGCTAGCCTGGCACCCTGGCACTGCTAGCCTGGCACCCTGGCAGTGCCACCATGGAACTGCCAGGGTGCCCAGGTGTCAGTTTGGCACAGCCAGGAGGCGGGTCGGGGCAGGTGGGCCTTGCCAGGTAGAGGGGGGATAAGGGGGGTTCCCGTGGGCCTCCCTAATTTTGGGAGGGGGTGAGGAAGGTGTCAATAGAGTGGGAGGGGGTGAGGAGGGTGTCGCCTGAAAAGGGGATGAAAGATTGGGTCTGCTGGACAAAATGGTGCCCCGATCTGTGAGGAGCCTCTACTGCTGGAAAGCTTCCCCTTGCCTGCAGGAAATCCCTCCAAGTGCGGCCTCACTGGGGAAAAACTCCCAAGGCCAAAAATAATGGCAAAGTGCTGTGATTTAGTGGGGTGTTTCTCGGTTTTGTAGCTGCCCGCTAAATGCACCGTTCAGTGGACTTTAACTTGAGTCTGCTATTGTGCCCCAAATCTGATTGAAAATCAAGATGTGAAAGGGCACAAAGTTCAGACCAGCAGAGCTGCAATTTGAACATAAATGACCCAGTCTTCCTGAGCTGTCTGAAGTTGACAAGGTGGGCATGGAAAAGATGGACGGAATTTTCCAGCCCTACAGCTGTGGGTTCTACCCCAGTGAGTCCGGCAAGCCATTGAAATCTCTGTTCACATCGGCCGCACCAGAAGATCCCGCTGCTTGAAGGGCTGGAAAATTCAAGCCAATGTTTCCTCTTGTGGGTGAGTCCAAATCCAGGAGACTCTGCTTTAAAATGAAGAGGTGGAGATGCCGCTGCTGGACTGGGGTGGGCACAGTAAGAAGTCTCACAACACCCAGGTTAGAGTCCAACATGATTATTTGAAATCACAAGCTTTCGGAGCGCTGCTCCTTCATCAGGTGAAGTGGAGGCAGGTTCACAATCACAGCATCAATACCAGAGACACAATTGCAAGATAATTATAGATTGGAATGTGAAGAATGGTTGGAATGGGAGTTTTTACAGTGTGAGTGGAGTGAGTGATAATCACAGGGTAGCGAGGTGTGAATTGTCTCAAGCCGGTACAGTTAGTAGGATTCTGCAAACCTGGGCAGTATGGTGGAGGTTACATGTAATGTGACAGGAACCCGAGATCCCGGTTGAGGCCGTCCTCATACATGCAGAACTTGGCTACAAGTTTCTGCTCGGTGATTCTACGTTGTCTTGTGTCTTGAAAGCCGCCTTAGAGAATGCTTAACCAGAGATTAAAGGCTGAATGTCTTTGATTGTTGAAGTGTTCCCCGACTTGAATAGAACACTTCTGCCTGGTGATTGTTGCGCAGTGTCCGTTCATCCATTGTCATAGCATCTGCATGGTCTCACCAATCTACCACGCCTCGGGTCACCCTTTTGGGACAGACATGAGGATAGGTTTGTTCTATAGATTCCATGGTATCCCTGTAGTGCAGAGGGAGGCCATTTGGCTCATTCAGTCTGCAGCAACCCTCTAAAAGAGCAATCTACCAAAGCCCTGCTCCCCTGCCCCATCCCCGTAACCCCATCTAACCTGCATATCTTTGGACACTAAGAGGTAATTTAACATGGCCAATCTGCACATTTTTGAGGCTGTGGGAGGAAACTGGAGAACCCGGAGGAAACTCAAGCAGATACGGGGAACCTCCACAGAGACAGTGACCCAAGGCCTGAATTGAGCCCGGGTCGCTAGCATGGCAAGGCAGCAGCGCTAACCACTGTGCCACCCAACTGAATCTTTCAGAGGGTTGCGCGACTTTAAAACTCTGTCTCGGAAGGAGGTGGTTACGGGGTAATTGAATATTTTAAAGGTGGAGGCAGATATATTCTTGTTAGGCAAAGGGATCACAGGTTATTGGTGGGGGGGGGGGGGTTAGATGGAAACCTCAAAATTAAACACGAACAGATCAGCCATGATCTTATTGAATGACGGAGCAGGTTTGAGGGGCCGAATGGCCTCCTTCTGCTTCATTTGTAGGTGTGTATCTGTTTCAAACAAGAAAATAAAGAACTCCAGGGATCTTTGTCCCTGTACACAGCCCTAGAATACAGCCCTGTATTGAAATTACATTCATTTTGGCAATGTCGAAGTACATAAGAATATATTTTAAAAGATGGAGCAGTGGTGAGCCATCGAACTCCTAGGTCTGTTCTGCTATTACTGCACTTCTACATTAATGCCACTCTCTCGTCCTACACTCATATCCTGTTTTCCATTAGTAGCCAAGGAGGTTATGATCCAGTCTTGAAAATACCTAATAAATAAACACCCACAGCCCTCTGGACTGGAGAACTCCAGAGATATCATTCTAATCTCATTAGTATTTGGCTGAACTCAAAATGGGCATAAATTAGTGTAAACAAGTAAACGCCAAACGCACTTCAATACATTACTTCTTTTGAGATTTGAAATTGAAGTTTCAACTCATCCAACCTTCATTCAATGCAAATCAGTCAACAGTTGAAGCAACGGCATAGTGGCATCGTCACTGGACACGTAGTCCAGAGACTCAGGGGAGAGTGGGCCCCCCAGAGCAGGGTTGTGACTCTGGGGACCCAGTTCGAATCCAACCATGGCAGGTGGTGAAATGTGATTCAATAAAACTCTGGAATTAAAGAGAAATGACCAGATAATCAGGGCAGTGGTGTTGGTTCATAAACCATATTGAAATTGGTTTAGTGTCTGATAGAAAAAGTAGGTCATTTTGCCCCTCGAGCCTGTTCTGCCCTTCAAGGAGATCATGGCTGACCTGTGACTTACATACCAGTACAAGATAAAAGAAGTCATTTTATCGGTATCTTTTTCTGCTGCATGGGGAGGTAGATCCTGTGACACAGTGGGTTGTGTCCCTGCCTCTCAGTGGAAAGCAAGTTCCACTCCGGGGCTTGATAGCCAAGCAAGGTTGATTTTTCTTGACTCAAACAGATTGAGTATCAACGTGCCAATCCTCCCAGTTCACTAATGTCCTTAAGAGAAGGCAATTTGCCACCCTTATCTGGTCTGGCCAGACTCCAGCAATGTGGTCTGCTTAAAAGCCCTCTGAAGTGGCCAAGAGCACTGTTCAAGGGCAGTTAGGGATGGGCAATAACTGCTGACCAGCCAGTGACAGACACCTCTTACGAGTGAATAGAAAACAGATTAAAGAACCTCCAAGCGAGGAAGCCATTCAGTTTTTAAGGTGATTGATATACATTCTATTGAAAGAAACAGAAAATATAGAGAAGGTCTCAGTAAAGATAAATTTAGAAGGTATCAGCAAAGAAATTTTCGAATTGCAACTGAAGTGGCTGAAAGTCTGGCTCTCTTTTTCCTGTACCTGAGAATCTGGTGGTATTGTTGAGAACTGGCCAGAAATCACAATTGGAGGATTGATGATTGGGGCCTTGATTAATTTGTAGACTGTGGAAAGTTTGAATGGAGTGTTTTCTGAAAAGATATAAAAGATTGAAGAAACTTGTGCGCATTGTAGTTGAGTGCGCAACTCTCTTGCGGTCAAACTTCCATGGCCTTTTATGCCACGCATATGGGGAGTGATTCTCCGACCCCCCGCTGGGCCGGAGAATCGGCGGCGGGGGGTGGGGGGGGCAGGTGAATCGCGCCACGCTGCCCCGACACCCGGACGCCATTTTCCGGCCTGTGAAAAAACAGGTAAGCGCGCATGGTGTCGGGCTGCATGGAGAATCGCCGCAAACGTCCGTAGCGGCGATTCTCTGGCGGCGCCACGATTCTCCGGCCCGGATGGGCTGACCGACCATCTGAAAAAATCCGAGTCCCGCCAGCGCCGTTCTAACATGATCTGGGACGGCGGGACCTCGGGGTTGAAGGGTCCGGGGGCGGCCTGTGGAGGGGGGTGCAACCCCGGGGAGGGCTTCCGTAGTGGCCTGGTCCGCGATCGGGGCCCACCAATCGGCGGGCCGGCCTCTCTGTCGGGGGGGACTCCTTTCCTCTGTGCCGGCTCCTGGATCCCTACGCCATTTGGTATCAGGGCCGGCGTGGGTTAGAAGGCCACTGCGCATGCGCTAGTTCGCGCCGGTCCAACTAGCGAATGTGCGGACCCCGCAACGCCGGGACCGGTAGCTGGAGCAGCGTGGGCCACTCAGGACCCGAGAATCGGGTCTCGGAATCGGCGCCTTCGCCGGAGTAAAGTACTCCCATTTTGGCGCCGGCGCAGAGAATCGCGGCCATGATTTATGCCCAGGTTATGTGCCTGTCTCTCTCACTCTCTTGTGGCAAAGGAAACTCCAGGTCATAATATACACGGACTGTATAGGGAACCTGGTTGGATCTTGTTTCAACCTGCAGGGATGATGATTACTGCTTAACGAGGTGAGCAGTTTGTGATGCTGCTCATAAAGACTCACCAAGTGCACGAAATTCAGATGCACTCAACATTTGACCAAATTAATTTCCATTTCCTTTCTGCTGTCAACAGCCTATTATCAGATCAAGGATCACTGCCTCTCCTCAACCCTGCCTTTTCACTTCCCAATCATGTGGCACTAATATTCTCAGAAGCTGGTGACTAAAGTATTCTAATTCACTTAACCTTGTGTGAAGTGACAGGAGTACCTGTGGCAGCATTATTACTCCTGATTGTGGGCTGGCCTTCTGCAGACATCTACAAGGGTCATTTGTGCTGTCAATTGACTGAGCAAGCTTCGAGGAAAATGCTTAATGTCAATGTTTTGTCACTTGAAGAAAATTGGAAAGTTGGGGAAAAAAATGTTTCAAAGACTTTTATTTGTTCATCAATTGGAGTGGAAAAGGTGGGTTGAGTGTCCCACGGAGCTACCCATTTTCATGTCATGAATGCTCATGCCCGACACACTTGAATCTTGTTTCCCTCCAAATTTAGCGGTATTTTAGAACGTTTACTTTTACGGCTGTACAAGGGCACGCACTTGACGAGGTCGACATCTTGCTGGACTTGGACGTTAGTAGAAGCTGCTTTCGCCTCTCTTTCTCACTGTCACTGAGAGATATCAGCCACCAATCACACACGCTGTGCCAAGGCTGGGAACAGGGGAGGGGTGAAACCGAGACAGGACTTAGGGGGAGGGGGGGTGGGGGGAGTCAAGGAACAGAGTGGAATTGTGAACGACTGTCCAGGTACCAATCAAATATTCCATCTGGATGTTGGAGCCCATGAGGTGAACGTGGGACAGGGAGAAATTGGTTCTTCCTGACACAAGATTGGATGTGATCCTTACAGCTGCCTAATTAACGAGCTGAATTCAGAACCCAGAATCGTGCTTGTTCAGCCATCCCGTTCTCCAGTGGAAGTATCTCCAACTTTCGCTTCCGCCACTGGGCTTAGCCTCTGGAACAGAGTTCCACCCTATGCTTGGAAGTTGCATTAGCTTACCACATGTTTTCCTTTGACAGTTGCTGCCTGAACCTGTTGGGCATTGTTTTGGTTTTGTGTTGGATTTATAATAATTTTGTGTTTGTTTTAATGGGATTCAATTATGTTGTTTAATGGATAAATATTAGTCAAGTACTCCTCTGCTCCTCTTTATTATAGTTCAATATATCTTTCATTATTTGGGCATCTATCTCATTGCTTTTGAGTGTTTAAATTGGTTGCCATGCTTTCTCAGAAAACAACAACGCTTCATAAAAGAAATCATTGACTGTCAAGCACTTTGAGGACATGAAAAGTGTAATGTAAAACAAGCCTTTCATAATTATGTTTTTTTTAATACATATCAATGAAAGGCACAAGAAGGTCTTTGTATCCATTGAATATAAGCTGATTCACCAAAATTGTTCTCTAAAGCTTTTATTTTCAACATCCGGTCTCCGCAGAAGGTCAGTTCCCAGCATTCAGCAAAATAGCACATGCAACTTGTCAAAGGCGAAGATGTTTCAATTAAAGGATCACACAGTAACTTAATTTAAAATGTGTCATTTGAAGGTTTTCTCATAATATTGGGCACGATCTAATTGAAAGATTTCTTAGTGTCATTTGTGGCTGATTTTGCTGGAAGTTTCCTGCTGACTGTGCTGGCAAGTTCCTCACCGCTATCCAATGACACTTAAGTCACTTTTTTGGGCCCTGAGGAGTTTCTCACCAGTTTAGCCCACACTCAGCATTTTTTTCATCACTGGGGAGCTGAACTCCGAGACCAGGCCGCCATTTTGAAAGGGTGCCCCGATTCCTAAGTGAGCGTGTAGGTGCAACCCTCACCCATGAGCAATGTCCCCCCCACCCATGGACAATGTTACCAACCCCCACACAATTGGCATTACCCCACACCCCGCAAAGTCCCTGGGGCTTGCCCCACCTCAGACTCTCCCACAACCCACTCCTGGCCCCCCCTTCCAGGGCCCCCACCCATCAACTCCTTTCCCGACATCTTCCGGTCACTTTGCGCTCCCAGTCGGGCATGACGTGGCCCAACATCGCACCCAATGACTGAGTAGCCGGAATGAAGCAACAGGCCTTGAAAAAGCTAGAGTTTAGCAGGTTCTCCTCTTGCTTCTCTGTAGTCTGCTGGACAGTTAAAACACAAAGCTCGTGTGTTTGACAGACTCCATTGTTTTAAACACTGCAGATCCCAAATGGGCCCGATTGTAACCCCCTGGTGAGAATGTGGCAAATTGGGTGGCTAGGTTTTATTGGCTTGCCCGCTCCCAGCTGTGGCTCCAATGGCCACACTCTCACCCCTGAGTCAGAAGGTTATGGGCGTGATTCTCTGGAAAAATTCCAAGTCTGGTATTGAGCAGGAATTGCCACGAGTTTCCCGGCGCTCGGCCCAGCGAGGCCGGCAATGCTATTCAATGTTAATTGGCCCACTTAACAAGGCTTCACGGGCTTCTCGCTGCAAATGAAGGCTCGACAGCCGATTTGCCGGGACCGCGCTCACCAACCCCTCGCTAACAAGGTTGAGCTGCACTTGCTCAGCCAAGCCCAGCCAGATCGCAATAATGATGCCGAGGAGATCAGCCCCAAGATTAGGGGATGCTGACCTGGGGAGGCTGGTAGACACCGTGGAGGCCAGGAGGGATGTCCTGTTCCCATGAGGGTCCAGGAGAGTCAGCCAAAGGGAGCCAGTGCTGCCTGGGATGGGATGGTGGCAGCTGTCACCTCGAGGAGTGTGACCAGGAGGACTGGTCTTCAGTGCTATGAGAACCGAGCAGCACGAGTGAGTAGACACCACCACCTCCCACGGCCCCCCAAGGAAGCATCCACTGCCCCAAATCCCCAGGCGACCCCCGTCCCTCCGTCCATCCCCCTCCCCCTTCAACCGTCCCCAACCCTTCCTTCACACCCCCCTTCCCATCACTGTGAACCAGACGTGTAGCTAACGTGCCCCCTCTGTGTCTTCTCAGGAAAAAGCTCTTCCATAGTCCCCAGGAGAGGGCCCAGACTGGAGGAGGTGTGCTGGACTTAAGAATCCTCACCTCCTTTAAGGAGCAGGCCTTGGAGGTGACTAGTGTGGCCGAGGATAGACCAGCCTGCCAAGCGGAGGCTGGCGGACGCAGCAGAGGTGAGGAACTACTAGGCTCCATCCGGGGGACCTGTCAAATGTGAGTTGATATTGCCTTACTGACTGACCCATCCCTCCCACTGACCACATGTCCAAACTCCAGTAAATCTTTCAGCCGACGGCGCCGGCCCATCCTGGGCAGCCCCTTTGCATTTTCTGAGGAGAACATCTCAGAGGAGAGCACAGAGGATGCAACTGTACTCGCGGCACAGCTGTCATCCCCACCCCCCACCAGTGCAGATACACACACCTCGGTGGGACATGTTGGCGGCAGGCTTCTGGGGCAGAATCTGGTGAGCACCACATTGCTGATAATGCACGTCAGGTGGAGGCAGGAACCCCCCAGGCGAAACACCAGTTAGAGGGTTGGTGGATCCCAAGACCCAGCTGGGGCCTAGCCTGATGCTGAGCCTGTGGTGCAGAGGTACTCGGAGCTGATGGAGACAAAGGGTGCAGACGGAACATTCAGAGGGAGATGCCAGTGTCCGTAGCCGCTTGGAGGAGCCCCAGAGGGTATGGGCGCAGGAGATGACGCCGGGAATGCTTGGCGCTGAAGCCAACACGGCTAGGGTAGCGACCGCAGTGGGTAGCCTGGTGCACAACGACGGCAGCATGAGTGAAGGTGTCAAAGGCGTTGCGCAGTGGGCAACGGCCATGGCTGAGGGTCTTGGCAGAATGTCCGACTCGCTGGGGGATGTCACCTCGTACCAGGCTGACCTTGATGAAGTTCTGCGGTACCTGTCCCCCTCTCAGGTGGGCTTTGCCGAGGGGCTGCAGAGCATGTCCCAGTCACTGAGGAGCATTGCCAAGGGCATTGACACGATGGTGCAGACATAGGGGAGCTGCCTGGGCTGGCAGAGCCAGATGATGCAGGGGCAGCCAGGGCTCGAACGAGCTGCCCATCCGTCCTAAGGTGAACCCCAGAGCCCTATGTACACTGATCAGGAGGAGTGGCTGCTGGATGCCAACCTGGACCAGAGGGGTCTCCAGAAACATATTACTACCTGAATGGCTGTAAATTGGGAGAGGGGAGTGTGCAGCGTGACGTGGGTGTACTTGTGCACCAGTCGCTGAAGGTAAGCATGCAGGTGCAGCAGGCGGTAAGGAAGGCTAATAGTATGTTGGCCTTCATTGCGAAAGGTTTCGATTATAGAAGCAGGGATGTGTTGCTGCAATTATACAGGGCCTTGGTGAGGCCACACCTGAAGTATAGTGTGCAGTTTTGGTCTCCTTCTCTGAGGAAGGATGTTCTTGCTCTCGAGGGAATGCTGCGAAGGTTTACCAGACTGATTCCAGGGATGGTGGGATTGTCATATGAGGAGAGATTGACTAGGTTGGGATTGTTCTCGCTGGAATTCAGAAGAATGAGGGGGGAGATCTCATAGAGACTTATGAAATTCTAACGGGACTCGACAGGGTAGATGCAGGGAAGATGTTACCAATGATGGGTGTGGCCAGACCCAAGGGTTACAGTCTAAGGATTCAGCGTAAACCATTTCAGACAGATATAAGGAGACATTTCTTCACCCAAAGAGCGGTGAGCCTGTGGAATTCATTACCACAGGAAGTAGTTGATGCCAAAACATTGAATATATTCAAGAGGCGGCTAGATATAGCACTTGGGGAGAATGGGATCAAAGGCTATGGGAAGAAAGCACGATTAGGCTATTGAGTTGGATAATCAGCCATGATCGTGATGAATGGCGGAGCAGGCTCGAAGGGCCAAAAGGCCGCCTCCTGCTCTTATCTTCTATTTATGTATCTATGTACTGGGAAAGTCCAAGTCCCACCTTGTGGGATCTGGAGGAACTACTTCCTGCCTCATGCTCCGTAAGGAAAGCTGTAAGTTGGTTCCAAATGTTTCCTTACTGGGTCTCCAGCACTGATCCCAGATTGGCTTGAATGATGGGATGGGATCATCTCAGTGAACTACAGGAGGATTTTGGAGGAGGATAGGGCACCGTTGGAGGCGGTTATGGTCAAGTGGGTGGAGGGGCTTAGGTATGGCGCTGGAGAAGGGGTTGTCATGTGAAGTGTTGTCGAGGGTGAATGCCTCAACCTCATGTGTGAGGCTGGGGTTGATAAAGCTAAAGGTGCTACATAGAGCTCACCTGATGAAGTCAAGGATGAACAATTGTTTGAGGGGGTGGAGGACATCTGTGAACAGAGCGGGAGGGGTCCAGCCAACCATGTACATATGTTCTGGTCCTGCTCAAAGTTGGAGACATTTTGGAGGACATTCTTCAGCATCATATTGGCGATTTTGCACGTGGATTTGGAGCCCATTCCCCTGGGGGCCATATTTGGGGTGTCAGTCTTGCCGGAGCTGCAGTTGGGAGCGGGGCAAATGTTTTAGCATTCACCTCGCTGATTGCTCGCAGGTGGGTCCTGTTAGGGTGGAGGTCAGCTTCTCCATCCTGTGCCTCGGTATGGTTGGGAGATCTGATGGAATTTTTGTGTTTGGAGAAGGTCAAATTTGTTTTGTGGAAGGCAAGTGAGGGGTTCAGCGAGAGATGGAATCTGTTCATATTACATTTTAAAGAGTTTGTTACCGTCAGCTGTTAAGGTGGGGAGGGGCAAAGTGGAGCTTTTGTTTTGAGTTATTGAGGAGTGAAGGGGGGGATTGGGGGCTTTGTTGTTTTTGCTTTATTGGTGTTATGTTGTATATTTTAAATGTTAAAATATTAAAAACCCCCAAAAAAAAATTTAGAAAAAAATCACAGAACTGGAAAAAGCATCAAGGACCTGAAATGTGGTATGGTAGCGGGACATGAGAACATCGCACCAGAATTCTTGCCGCAACGTGGCTCCCGTGCTCATGCCTAGCTGACTCTGTCCTGCACAAGAATCATCAGCTCAAACTCAGTCCTGAAGGTATGGCTTATGGCAACAATCATTGCCATTCCAAAACCTGGAAAAGATCTCACATTGGCGACCAGACTCCCTACTTCCTGTGTGATTCAGGATCTTTGAGCGTCTTATCCTGCGACACACATTCCAGAAGTAGAGACCATCCTTCATGTCAACCAAGCTGGTTTCTGTAAGCAGCACATGTGATCAGGTTCTGGTGCTCACCACTTCCATCTTAACTAGTTTCCAAAAGAACCTGAAGACAGACATGGTGCTACTGGATGTCTCAGCTGCCTATGACACAGTCCTGCACACTGGCTTGCTCTTAAAGCTGTCCTGGGTCAGGACAGCTGTCGAAACACCCTTCTGCAACAGGCGATTCAGAATCTACCTGGGAAAAGGGCGAACACTGGTCAATTGTTGTGGTGGACTTCATTCAACTATCTACAGGAAACCCAGGGACAGGTTACAATAGTTTATTCATGATTCAAGCACTCCGAATCAGCACTCTCCTAATAACAGCCCTCACAGAGAGAGCACTCGAAATCACTGATACACTGTTTATACGGTTAATCAGTACTCAGAATATTGTTTCAAATTCCGATCTTGTCTACATAGATTTATTATTAAATCTTCACCCAGAAGCAGGTCTGCTATCTCCTCTTAGCTAGAGACTATCTGCTCTCATGTAAACAATCAAGTCCTTGCTGGTGGGAACTTACTCATCAGATCCATGAGGGTGTGTAAAGTTCATTTGGGGTATAAGCATTTGACTAACATGCGATTTTACTTTAATGCAGGGGTTTTAGCAATAACCCCTCTTTTACTCAAACTATTAATTTCTTCTAACACCAATGGAATACCACAAGAATCATTGCTAACCACAATGCTGTTCAATGTTTATACAAATGACCTGCCAATAACCACATCTATGCTGGTGACAATTATTGTTTCACACAAGCTCCATCCTTCTGCACTCTGGACCAGATTCTTGACAAAGAAGTGTCCTCGCAAACATCACTCCAACAACGAGGAGGGTGGTGCCACCGGAAAAGGCGGGAAAACTTTCTTTGTGAAATCCTGCACCTGCATGTACCTGAAAACCTACCCCATGGAATCACAAACTTCTCCCCCAACTCTTCCGCCGTTGCGCAACTCCGACCCTTTCACTGACACAACTTAGACCCAATGACAAACCTCTCCAACACCACAAACAAATAACTCCACTCTTCTCCGCATCCGACGCCACACCACCTCTTACCCCCCTAGTGCTGAAGAGTGTATCACATTTAACAGACGCCGCATGTTCAAAGCCAACTGCCTGCCCTTTACGAACCTCGTGTGATCCTTCCCAATCGCCTCCAGGAGACACTCCTCCAACCTAAGCGCCAACACCAGGTCATTAATCTTGAAGTGTCAGGACTGCCGTGGCCTGCATGTTGTTACCGTTGTTTCTTCAGATTGGTTTATTTTCCAACACTGTGCTCGCCAGATGGGGAAGATTTTCTGGCAGCTTGGTTCAGGGTGACTGATGGGCGATTTCACGTGGGTGATATTTGGGCTGCTCTAAGACAATGAAGCAGGTTCCAGCTCGTCTGACTGGGAGTGAAGTTGAGCTCTGTTGTCATTTACTCCCATCTATGTAGCATTGAGAGTTTGGATGAGGTGGTCTGCTACATCAGCGTCTCCAGATGATTCATATTCCTTTAGGAATGCTGCACTCTCAGCATCAAAGTATGGGATGTAGATGGCTTTTTAAACATTATTTAACGGGCTGTGGGCATTGCTGGCTGGGCCAACATTTTTGGCCTTCCCTAATTGCCCTTGAGAAGGTAGAGTTGAGCTGCCTTCTTGAACCGCTATAGTCCATGTGGATGGTGAGTGACGCGAAGGGGGAATGTCCATCAGGTCGAAGTAAATAATGAAATGACTCCTCAATAAACAGCCAAAAGATGAAATGTATATTTCGGAGTTTGATTTATGCCTGTTTTGATTATTCATTCCCTGGATGTCACCAGCGAGGCCCATCCACTACCAGAGGTGGAGGGAGTTTAAGTTCTGGATGGGATGCCAATCAGGCCGGCTGTATTGTCCTGAATGTTGAACTTTTCAGTGATGTTGGAGCTGCACTCATCCAGGCAAGTGGAAAGAGCATACCATCAGACCCTCGACTTGTGCCTTGTAGATGGTGGACAAGTCTTGGGGAGTAAGGAGGTAGCCTTTGACCTTCTCTACAAGCAGCTTTGTAAATGACACCACAAAATTGTGGTATTTTAAAAGAGAAGGTTGCGGATCACGAAGGTACAAAAACAAACAGGAGCTTTATTGGGAAGATGTTGTCACACAGGCTGCTAGTGTTAACTGAATGTTATCCCGCCCAAACTGCGAGTGCTCTCACCAGTACGTCACATGATTGAAGTCTTAAAGTGACCTTGTTCCAACTAGGAACAAACATGAATACATAGTAAAAATGATTCCGCCACAGGTAGATCATAAATAGGTTTAGTAACAATGACGTGGTCCAAGGTCTTGCTGTATTTTGGCCAGAATTGTGTTTTATTTGCATAATTTAGTGACTGAAAGGCAGAGGTCAATGTGAATGAGTAATGGGCCTGTGTTGACAATGTGGGAAGCGACCCAGGTCTAGGGACTAAGCTGGTTGAGGGTGACTATCGAGGGGACTGACCTAGCACCGGTCAGATGAGTAATTCCAATCCTACCTGACAGAATAGAACTTTCCTTGTTGCTTGAGGTCATTTGTCAAGGTGAGGTGGTTTCTGGAAGTCCACCCTGTGATGTTCTTTGTGTTGTTTATTTCAGGATGATTGAACTCTTATAGCTTGAACTTAAGCAAAACTATAAATTTATTAACACTGCTAATTTGGATTCAACACGTACTCCGAAAGAATACACAGTCTTTTAAAATAAATTTAGAGTTCCCAATTATCTTGTTTTCCAATTAAGGGGCAATTTAGTATGGTCAATTCACCTAACCAGCACATCTTTGGGATGTGGGGTGAAACTCACGCAAACACAGGGAGAATGTGCAAACTCCACACCGACATTGACCCAGGGCTGGGATTCAAACCTGGGTCCCCAGCGCCGTAGTCCCAGTGCTAACCACTGCACCACTGTGCTGCCCGAGAATACACAGTTGATTATTAACATTTAAACTACACTCATCTACAGCTAATCTTCATACTGATATAAACTATGATCTGCTCTCACTCACACTATTTGTACTTCTGACTCTCTCTAGCTAACTCCTGAACACACTCCCCCACAAGGCTTAGCATCATTGCCTTATATACTTGTAACTGTTGCTCCCTCTAGCGGCTACACTACACACTTCATTAACCCTTGCAGTTCTTACAGTTATGATAATACCACACACTCTTGGAGCTGTCATTCTAACCACTGACTGGAACTGTGTCATAGAACGTGGTGATGACATGGCAGCTACATCGGCGATGCCAGATCGGAAACTGACACTGCTGTGTTTAGCGTGAGGGGAGTAGCACCGTAAGTCAAAGCCTTTTCTCTAATAGCGACCCATTTATTCAGTTGCAGTATGAGTCTCTTGTAGGCAGATAATGTTGATGGAGTGTTGGGTGGCAAGACATTCAATGAGATTTCACCTGGCAGCTGACAGGCCTTCAATATTAAGGTGTAGGATTTGGAGAGCATGCCCTATTTCCATAAAGCCAAAGAGCTGCTTCACATCGAGACTGGCAGTCCTGGCGGGACTGGGATTCCGCAAGAGGGCTTTTCTCTGGAAATTCACTCTGCTGATAGGATCATCAGTTTAGCCAGAGGTGCTTGGATATTGACGAGGGGGGGGGGGGGGGGGGGGTGGTTGGGGGGGTCTCCACGGTCCTGAATTATAATCCATCCCCCCCCCCACCGTGCCAGGTTGAAATGGTAGATCGGGTGTGGCCATGACTGATTTCTTGTGAAATGCTTTTTTTTGGACACGTTTAGTAATCCCAGTCTCTGAAAGTGTAAACTCAATTAAGATGGGTAACTCTATGTATACAATTGTCTATTTTAGTTGAGCTCCCATAGTCAAGTTGAAGTGTGACCTTAAGGTGAAGCAGGGTTAGAGGGCAATTTGAACTGATTGGAGAGATGTGACTGAGAGAGCTAAAGCATCACCATTGTTGGAAAGGAATTGTATCATGAGAATTTTACATCGACAGTTTCCAAAATCGATGATAGTGGAGGAATTTAGAAATGGGAAAGATATGACCAAACGTGTCAGCAGAAAGTAAGGGTTTGTCGGCAGCCCGTATGTATCATATATCATTTCCCCTGAGTGCTCTGGTTTCCTCCCACTGTCCAAGGATGTACAAGTTAGGTAGATTGGCCATGCTAAATTGTCCCTTCGTATCTGAAGTTATCATTATCTACCTACAAGAGACTCATATTGGAACTGAATAAATGGGTCGCTATTACATCAAAGGCTTTGACTTACTGTGCTACTCCCCTCACACTAAACACGGCAGTGTCAGTTTCCGATCTGTCATCTCCGATGTAGCTGCCATGTCATCAATCACGTTCTATGATACAGTTCCAGTCGACGGTTAGAATGACAGCTCCAAGAGTGTGTGGTATTATCATAACTGTAAGAACTGCAAGGGTTAATGAAGTGTGTAGTGTAGCCGCTAGAGGGAGCAACAGTTACAAGTATATAAGGCAGTGATGCTAAGCCTTGTGGGGGAGTGTGTGCAGGAGGTAGCTAGAGAGAGTCAGAAGTGTAGGTTAGGTTAAGGGGTTATTGAGGTTGGGCGGGGGAGTGCGCTTGGGGGTGGAGTGTTCTTTCAGAGGATAGATGTAGACTTGAATTTCCGAATGGTCTCCTTCTGCACTGCAGGGATTCTATGATTCTCTATGATTGTGATATTTAAAGACCTTTGTTCGACTCAAATGTTCACATTTGTGCCCAGCACTGTCACAATGGACCAAATGGCCTCCTTGCATGCTGCATCATTCTTTGATTTCTTGGCAAGAACAAATTAGGAGGATGCTTTGATTTCTACCTCCCCAACTGTGATTGACATAACGCATGTTTGCATTGAGTCATTACTGCTTATTGACGCACTCAATAGAAAATGGGTATGTACAAGAGGAGCTTGAATAAATACAGAGGATTAGACATGAATTACACTCCAGACAAGTCAATTTCTAGAATTGCTGAGTTTCCTAAATTCTTTGAATGACTATACATTATAATGAATGAAGTGCTGCTGGTGCTGATTCTTGGCTGCATAAGGGCACCGACAGCCTGCATGTTCTGCGGGAAATGTGAACAGATGAATCTCTCTGAATTATGAAGACAGGAATCTGTTTAAAAACAGCAATGAATGCTAAAAGCTGGAATATGCTTTCAAGATTGAATATTGCCTTGCGGTGTCACTAATTCAGCTGCAGATCTTAAAATGTCCCTCTCTCATCTTTTCTGTGAAACAGAGACATGTGAAAGGAACAAAAGAAAAGAATATGCATCTATATCTTTTACAGCCTCAGAATATCCCAAAATGATATCGACATACACATAGCATTTACAGTGCAGAAGGAGGCCATTTGGCCCATCGCGTCTGCACAGGAAAGACTAACCCACCTAAGCCCACACCTCCACACTATCCCCACAACCCAACCTAAACTTTTTGGACACTAAGGGCAATTTAGTATGGCCAATCCACCTAATTTGCACATCTTTGGACTGTGGGAGGAAACCGGAGCACTCGGAGGAAACGCACGTAGACACGGGGATAACGTGCAGACTCCGCACAGACAGTGACCCAAGCCGGGAATCGAACCTGAGACCCTGGAGCTGTGAAGCAACTGAGCTAACCACTGTGCTACCATGCTTTAAGATTGCTTAAGTATTTTTGTTTAGAAGTATAATCACTTTTATAACATAGGAAGAACAATGGACAATTTCAAAATCCTTTCCATTCCTGCTGTCGACTCCCTTTCTCGTAATACGCCCACAGCAGCTGGGGGCTCACTCCCTTTGTGCTCGGAGTCTCTTTGTTGGCAGAAAGAACAACAACTTGCTTTTGTGTAGCACATTTAACATAGTGAAATGACCCAAGGTGCTTCATGAGAGTGTTGTCAATCAAAATCTGACACCAGGTCACCTCAGGAGCTATAAGAACAGTTGACCCAAAGTCTGGCCAGGGAGGTAGGTTTCAAAGGATGCCTTAAAGGAGGGGAGAGAGATGGAGAGGGTTCGGGATGGAATCTCAGAGCTCAGAGTCTCGGCAACTGAAGACTCAGCCACCGATGGTGGAGCCCTGAAAACGGAAGAGACCAGAATTGGAGGAAGTCTTGGAGGGTTACAGGATTGGAGGAGATTATTGAGTTAGGGGGGAGTGGGGAGGGCGCCAGAGTAAACACTATCTGAACAATGGTTTTCTGTTGAAAATTGATTACTTTTGAACTCCATGAGTTTAACACGGCGATGGATTTATTTCTGCCCTGCTGGCAGTTTGAATAAGCTACAGCAGCTGCTCAGCAGAGTAGCTCCATGAGTTCTGCCTGCGGTATTGTTGCTAAACCATTTATTGATCTACTGTTGGTGCAATGAATGAGAAGCAAACTGCTAAAATACATAGCAAGCCATGCTGAGTACTTGAGCACAAAAATCAAAGCTTCCACTCCAGTGGAATGCTGAGCAGGTATTGCATTGTTGGTGGCACCATCTTTCGGATGATTTGTTAAGCTGAGGCTCCATCTGCCCCTATCAGATGGATATAAAAGACCCGATTGTATTACTTAGGGGGAGTTATTTCCAGTGTCCGGCTCCTTCAATTAATATCCCTAAACAGGAACTTCCGGTGACGTAATGAAGGAAGAAGATGCGCATGAGGAGGCTCCCGCTGGAGTACTGTATTTCTTGCTCCTTTACTTGGTGTCTTGGATCGTTTATTCTTCGGGAATCAATTTAGTTATTGTAATAGAGGTCTTTTATGACTAAAATGTCCAAAACAATTCTAAGGAAAGAAGGCTGGGAGCACAAATTCATCGGCAGGGCCAGAGGCCTCTCAGAGTTCAACGGCAAGTAAAATGGCGGTTTCTGGTTCTCTGTCCACTACACTAATGGCTGGGGTTCTTTCTAATATCTTGGCGAAGGAATTCGAAAGGCACCGCCGAATTGTGTCGGAAGCCCTCAAGAAGTCAATTGAAGAGGCCTTGGCCCCCATGCGAGCGGCTCTTGGGAAAACTAATCAGACTGTTGAAGTCTAGGCTGACTATGGAGGTAGCCTCATTGGAACGCAGCGATCGTATAACCGTGCTAGAATCAGAATTGTCTTTGGTGACTAAAACAAATAGATCATTGAGAGCCACGATGAATGACCTAGAAAATAGGTCCTGGAGGCGAAATATTTTGATTGTGGGGTTGGCGGCGGGTTTGGAGGGCCCAGTGCCCATGGACTACATCTCGGGCATGTTCGGCAAGATTATAGGGGAGGGTGGAATTATGTCCCCTCATAGAATTGGACCAAGTCCATTGCACACTTTGGCCGAGGCCTCGTCCTGAAGATCCACCTTGTGCAGTGGTAGTGAGGTTCCACAGCTTGAAGGAAAAGGAGAGGGTTTTACAATGGGAAAGAAACACCGTGATTTTAAGCGGGAAGGGTACTCCATCATGTTCTATCAGGACATGGGTGCGGAGCTAGAAAGGAAGAAGGGTGCAATCAATGGAGTCAAGGCTGCCCGATATAAGAGTGGAGTTCGGTTCAGGTTGGCCTACCCAGCTTGGCTCAAAGTGACATTTGAGGGAAAAGACTATACTTCGAGATGTTGGGAGAAGCAAACTTTTTCATTAAAGGACATAAGTTGGGCACAATGTAATTGGGTTTTTGGCTCTGTTGATGGGTATGTTGTATTGTTACATTGTTAAGATTTTATGCTTGTTCTCGTTTATTCCTTTTCTTGTAGGGATTGAGTTCTTACAGTTCTTGATTAGAATTGGGGTTTTACACTATGTGGGGTTCTGTTCATTGTGTTAATAAATAGCCTTCTTTCGGTGAGCAAGGTATTGGGGTTTTAGTATTTTGTTGTTTATATTTATTTTTCTCTTTCTCCAGTCAGGAGCCTAAGGCGTTAGCTGTCAGGAGTGTTTTTGAAGGGTTTACTGCAGCTCATTATAGCAGTTGTTTTAAGATAATGAGCTGAGATTACTTGGGAGGAATTCTCCGTCGGCTGAAGCTGAAATCGGGATACGTGATTGGGCGGAGAATCGGTTTTGACACCGGAATCGTGGCGGGCGCTGGTTTCATGCCAAATCGCAATTCTCCGGTGCCTCGACAGCAGTGTCAATGCACAGGTACAGTAAACAACCTTGGCATATCATTAGCGGGCCTGACCCGGTATTCTCCTGATCCTCTGCGATCCTCCGTCTCTGCCGGGGCGAATTCCCGGCGGCGAGGTTCACTGTAGCATTTAAAAATCGTGAAACTGGCTCCATGGCCGATGAGCGAGAGAGAGAAGGTAGGACACAGAGAGGCGCGACCACGGGCTGCTAGTCCTGACAGTGGCCGGGCTGGCTGGGGTGAGGGGGGGGCCTTGCTAGGGGCAGGAAGGTGGGGGGGTGGGCGGGGAGGGCCTTGGGGCCAGGGTGACTCCCCCATGGGACTGGGCAGTGACCAGGCATGGACCACCATTGCTGTGGCCTGCAAAGCAGCCATCTTACTGTGCACCCCATTGGCCACCCACCTTGGCCCCTGGTTCTGCAGAGTGCCATCGCCGTATCCCAGCCTCTACCCTCCACCCCACCACACCCCGCAGCCCACACTGCGCCATACCACCCCCTCTCCCAATTGGCTGGTACCCACTGGCAGGGCATCACATGGCCCACCCTGGAGCAGCGCCCACAGTAGCTCCTACAGGGGGGTGCCAGACTGGGGAATCGGAGTGTACCACTGGCAAGGGCAGTGCCAGCCAATGGTATCACTGGCAGCAGGGACGGGTGCCAGGGCACGAAGAAGAGGGGAGGGGAGAGGGACATGCGGGGGCAGAGCCCATAGTGCCAACTGGGGCCACCGTGTAGCCCAGTGGACTTGTTTAGGCATGGGGGTACGCACCATGCTAACCTTTCACTCCCTGCAGATAACGGATATTGGAATACAACCAGCTATGGTGGCCTTCCTCCTATTCGCCGCAGCCCTGGGGATGACCTGCGGCAATATGAGCTGCAGTTGCTCGAGGAAGAGGAGGACGCTGCAGTAGCGGAGCCTGCCCATTGGTACAGGAGGCAGCTGGTGAGAATGGAGAGCTGGCCACCCAACAGACCAAGGAGGAGGAGGAGGTGAAAAGGAGGTGCCACATGAGGCCTCGTATGTACTGCAGCGCCTGCGATTCGAGGACCTGCCAGATCGGGCATGCCGTCGAAGACACCGGCTGAGCAGGTGTATGACATATCTGCCAGATCATGGTGGCCGTCAAGGTAACGGTCGCCCTGAACCTTTACACCATGGGGTTTTTCCAGGCACCGAGTGGGGACCTGTTCGGGATCTCAGACCTCAATGCACAGGTGCATCCGCCACGGACGCCCTATATGCCCAGTCGGTACAATATATCCATTTCAATGTGTACTGAGCCCACCAGAAATCACCGCGGACGAAGGGATGCCCTGGGTCCAGGGGATGATCGAGTACCTGCAGATGACTGACCGCTCTACATAAACTGAAAGGGGTTCCACTCATCGAACGTGCAGCTGGTGTGCGACCATCAGATGGGCATAATGCACGTCTGTGCCCGGTACCCGGGAAGTGTGCATGAAGCCTTCATCCTGTCACACTTGACGATGCCCGGTCTCTCCGTGTTGCACCGCTGGCTGGGGGGGGGGGGGGGGAGGGGGGGGGGGGGGGGGGGGGGGGGGTTGGCTCCTGGGTGACAGGGATTAGCCTCTGCAGTCATGGCTGATGACACCTATCCGGAGACCACAGGCCTACACAGAGACCCGTTATAACAATGCCCATGCAGCGACCAGGGCGTGATCGAGCAGTGGTTCGGCATCCTGAAGATGTTGTTCAGGAACCTGGACCGCTCTGGAGGGACCCTCCAGTATGACGCTGGGAGGGTTGCCCACATGGTGGCGGCTTGCCGCGTCTTCCACAAACGCAGAGTGGCAATGTGCTGGAGGAAGAGGATGAACACCCAATCCTCGTGAGCATGCAGGCGAAGGTGAAGTTGGGCAGGACATGGGGCCAGGGCAGGCATAGAAGGAAGCACGAGGTATGCATCAGGGCCAACACGCATGGACACTCTGCC
The DNA here is from genome assembly GCF_902713615.1 of Scyliorhinus canicula. NCBI lineage: Eukaryota > Metazoa > Chordata > Chondrichthyes > Carcharhiniformes > Scyliorhinidae > Scyliorhinus > Scyliorhinus canicula. The sequence continues at coordinate 54,170,421 of NC_052160.1, read as the reverse complement.
TCCAGGTTCACTGACTGGCGGGGGGACTACCAGGGCACGGACACCGCACCCTCCCCCCCCCCCCCCCCACCCGACTACCCAACTGCCTGAAGCCCACTCGGTGATACTTATCTGCCGCACTACAGGGATGCGGGCCCTGCGTTGGCTGTATCAGCACGTCTGCCCCACGGGATGCAGGATGTTGACAGCTCTGGGATGAGCTCTGGTGCTCCGCATCTGACTCCTGCCGGCGGTAGCACATTCCACCGTCCTCCTGGGTAATCCCTGCATGCGAGCTGGCCATTCCATCGCATGGTCCCATTGAATCCCTGGGCTGGCTAAGGCGGGGCAGTGGTGGGTCGGTGGGGGTGGGGGGGGGGGGGGGGGGGGGTGGAGCAGGACACAGTCCAGCCGGCACAGACCAATCCGCCCCTCACACCCAACTGAGGCAGGTTGTAACAGTGTGGACAACAACATGACAACATATGTACCGATATGCGTCCGAGACCCTATAACTAAACTGTGCCCAATTGGGTCCTACGCTATGTCAAGGTGGATCCCCAGATGGTACAGCAGGAGTGGAGGTGGCCTGCTGTGATTCCCTCCAATCTGAGTACCAGCACCTTTGCCAGTGTAAGTCTTTGCATTTACATTCAGTAATGAAATCGGCCGATACGATACACATTCCACCGGGTACCTCGCCTTCTTCGTCAGAAGGAGTGAAATAGATGGCTGCATCATTGTCTCTGGGAGCGACCCCCTGGGCCATTGAGTCATCAAATGTCTCCACCGGTCGGCAAATTTTTAATAAAATTTCACATCAAACCCATCCGGCCCCGATGCCTTTCTTGGCTGCAACTTTCCAACTGCTTCCGAACTTCCTACGCACCCAGTTTCTCCTCTAATCTTTCCTGATCCTCCTCCTCCAATGTAGGATACTCCAACCCTGCCAAAAATTCCCCCATGTCCAACTCATTGTCTGTTGGATCCGACTTGTATATCAGCTTATAGAACGCCTCAAACACCCCATTATCTTCTCTGGTGCAGCCACTAACCCACTGTGATGGTCTTTGTGTTGCTAAATTCAGGATGGTTGGCGTAGTGTTTACAAAGACCACAAAACAGCTTTCGCTTGAACAAAGCTATACATTTATTAACAGTACTTAATTGGATTCAACACTTATTCCTATATAATACGCAGTTGATAATTAACATATAATCTATACTCATCTACTACTAATCTCTACGCTATTATTAACTATGATCTTCTCTCACTCACATTATCTTTCCTTCAATCTGTACTCTAGCTATCTCCTTCACGTCTCTCCCCACAAGGCTTAGCATCAATGTCTTATATACTTGTATCTCTAGCTTCCTCTAGTGGATGATCTAGACATTTCATTAACCCGTGCAGTTCTTACATTTATGATGATGTCACATCCCCCTTTCTTTGGAAAAATAAGTTGTAAACTTTGTGGCAATTTTTATTGAACATTACATTAGCGAGCATGAATCATTAACTTGTTATTATTTTTATATTCAGTTGCAAAATAACTGTTAAGTGACATTGTTGATGATAAATGAATAGTTATTACAGTCATTACAAATTTAATCTGAACGGTGGTCTCATTCTATTTGATCTTCTCAATGGTTTCGTCAAAGTATGCAATTGATTTTCCAAATTGTCTTGCTGCATTAGTGACAAGGGAGGATTAGGAAAGTCAATGTCTTTGAAGATGTTATCCTGAGTAATAATGTTTTGAGCTTTAGATGGTACATGATGTTTTATTTGCAATAGTGCTGTTCTATTTCTTCTGAACATGGAGCGTGTTCAGTCTGAACAAAGTACCATCTGGGTGTGACTTGTCTTAGAGTTTTAGCTATTTGTTGCCATCCATCAGGATTTTGAATACGGACGAAGTCTCCTTCTTTTAATTTTGAGAAAGGCCATATGTGCTTGTCAGAGTTCTCTTTTTGTTTCTGTTTTCACAATCTTAGGTGGTTGTGCATCTCTTGATGATCCATATCTGGAATAGTTATCTCAGGTAACGTGGTGCGAATTTTTCTTCCCATCAACATCTGGAGAGGCGATAATCCAGATGATAGCAGTGTGGCTCCGTACGTCAACAGTGCTAAAGATAGATCCTTATTGTCATTGATTGCTTTATGGAACAGTTTTTTGACTATTTCACCGCCTTTCTCTGCTTTGCCATTTAATTAAGGATACAGTGGGCTTGATGTGATGTGATTAAAATTATACCTTTCTGCAAATTGTGTCCACTCCCAGCTTGTGAATCAAGGACCATTGCAATGGTATCCCATGGCGAGGAAAAATGGATGTTGCTGCACGTTTTACTGACCTTGTCGTTGAATCATTCAGCGTAATCACCTCAGGATAGTTGGAATAATAGTTGATGATGACGAGATAGAAATTGAACTAGATTGAAAGTAGAACAAATCCATACTACCTTTGATCCATCGATTGGTGATGAGTTAATTTTCTTCCATACTTTATTTGCATTGCACAGATTGGTGCATTTGGCAAATTCTGCATTCCTGCACATGATTGTCCACATCCTTGTTGATTCCAGGCCAGTACACAGATTGTCTTGCTTGTCTACGACATTTTTCAATACCCTGATGACCCTCGTGTATCTGCTCCAAGTTACCCTTGTTGGAGGCAAGAAGGAATAACTATCCTGTCTCCTTTGAGTAGGAATCCGTTAATAACTGTGGGGTCATCTTTGGTACTGCGAACAGCTGAGCAACATCCATTGTGCCATCCTTCTTTGAGGTATTTGATTACTCTCTGGAGCGTTGCATCTTTTTCTGTTTCTTCTTTAATGATTCATAGTTTTCTGTCTGACACTGATAGTATCTTGACAATAAATGAGGCTTCCACTCTGTGCACTATATCTGTATCTGATGGGTCAGTATCAGAGGTAGCTCTGGATAAGGTACCTTTCCCGGCTCTTTATGCGGGTCATTTGAAGTCTTGGCTGTGTGAATCCTTTCAACTAGGTTTAATTTATTGCAAACATTCACCCCAATTAGCGATGACTTATCCTCTTCCACTATCTCAAATCTGATTGACATTTTGATGTTGCCATTTCTGACAATGAGACGGCAGGTACCTATTGTGGCTATGGTGTTACCATTGAAATTGGTCAGTCGACAAGTAGATTATGTATTAGTGGTGTGCTGTATGCTTGTTTTAAATTCTTTTCTGTAATAAGATTTGCGTGTGCTCCTGTATCAATTTTAAATGGTATATCTGAGCCATTTATTTCAAATAATACTCCTTAATTACCTTTGAGAGCGGTTGGACTGGTTAGTTATTACAATTTAGTGCATTAATCCTGGTGAGTGCATCAGTCATGAAAGTATCTTTTAGCGTGTATGGTGAGAAATCTTCATTATCAGTTAAGATATTTGGGGCTGGACTGAAATCGTGGCTGGCGCGGGGGCGGAGGATACAGTTTCACGCAGTAATCGGACTGGGTGCCGGTCCGGCGATTCTCCAGGCCCCGAAAATCGGCATGATCGCGGAGTACGCCGTGTGGAGCAGCAGTTAGCACTGCTGCCTCACAGCGGCAGGGACCCGGGTTCGATTCCGACCTTGGTTGACAACCTATGTGGAGTTTGCGCATTTTTCCCGTGTCTCTGTGGGTTTCCTGGAACGTGCTTCAGTTTCTTCCCACCTCACAAAGATGTGCAGGTTAGATGTGGTAAATTGCTCCTTGATTTCTGAAGCAGTTTTTCAAATTTTTTTTCCCGAGGCCCACATTCGCCAACCAGCCGACCTTCGGTACCCACGCCGGCGACCTTGTGTCGTAACTCTCTCTCTCACACACACACTTAGACACACAAACTGTGTAGTAACTCTCGCTCACACACCTATTCCATCTATTCACTGCCCCCGCTTGTGTATGAATCAGTGCGTGAATTCCATGCAACGACCAGATCTCAATCGAAAGAGAAAATGCTGGAAAATCTCAGCAGGTCTGGCAGCATCAGTAGTGAGAGAAAAGAGCCAACGTTTTGAGTCCGATGACTCTTTGTTAAAGCAGAGTCTGCACGTTCTCCCTGTGTCTGCATGGATTTTCATCCGCGTGTTCCGGTTTCCTCCCACAGTCCAAAGATGTGCAGATTAGTTGGATTGTCCATGCTAAATTGCCCTTAGCTTTGACAAAGAGTCATCGGACTCAAAACGTTGGCTCTTTTCTCTCCCTACAGATGGTGCCAGACCTGCTGAGATTTTCCAGCATTTTCTCTTTGGTTTCAGATTCCAGCATCTGCAGTAATTTGCTTTTGACCAGATCCCAACCTTTGTCTGCAAATCAGCTCAGTGCAGACTATGAAAATAAAATTCATGACAAAAGGATTTCATTTATCATTGCAAGTGGTTAGAAATAAATACATCTCAATTTCTTCAACCTCTAAGCTGACATTCTGTCAAACTTTTGTACATTTTGTTTTTGGAGATGTGATGAGTGAGATCGGTTTTATAATCTGGAGAGATGTGCATGTACACAAAGGAAGGGATTATATCAACTGCTCTGGAATACACTGGTCACTAACAGACTCATTGACAACCAGGTCTCACCGGTACCTGGTAAGACCATCCCAAAAATGACACAGAACCCAGTGGCATTTACAGAATCATCATTTGGGTCCACAAGTATCTCCAGAGTATAGAGTTAGCTGGAGATGAGATTCAAGCATCCTTGTTCCAAAACAGAGTCTGGCTTGATTCTGCATCTAAATGGGCAGCACAGAAGCACAGTGGTTAGCACTGTCGCTTCACAGTTCCAGGGCCCCAGGTTCGATTCCCGGTTTGGTTCATTGTCTGTGCGGAGCCTGCATGTTCTCCCTGTGTCTGCGTAGGTTTCCTCCGGGTGCTCTGGTTTCCTCCCACAGTCCAAAGATGTGTAGGTTAGGTGGATTGGCCATGCTAAATTGCCCGTAGTGCCCATAAAGAAAAAAGTGTAGGTGGGGTTACTGGGTTACAGGGATAGGGTACAGGTGTGGGCTTAGGTAGGGTGCTTTTTCGATGGGATAGTGAAGACTCGATGGGCTGAAAATTCTGAATTGAGGCTCCATCACGAGTCATCTTCTGATCGCTCAGTGACCCTCCCGACACCCGTCTGTGACCCACCCATGGGTCTCGACCCGTACTTTGAAAAACGCTGGACTAAAGGTTAGGTGGGTACAGGCATCGGACAGGGGATTGTGCCACGGCAGGGTGCTCTTTCAGGGGGTCATTGCAGACATGATGGGCCAAATGGCCTTCTTCTGCCCTGTAATGATTCTATGAAATCTATGCAAAGTTTGACTATAATACCATACTCCTTCACTCCCACTTATTTTCACATATGTACACAGATTTTAAGATGTGAGATGCTGGCATTGGACTGGGGTGAGCACAGTAAGAAGTCTTACAACACCAGGTTAAAGTCCAACAGGTTTGTTTCAAACACTAGCTTTCGGAGCACTGCTCCTTCCTCAGGTGAATAAAGAGGTTTGTTCCAGAAACATATATATAGACAAATTCAAAGATGCCAGACAATGCTTAGAATGCAAGCATTTGCAGGTAATTAAATCTTTACAGATGCAGAGTTAGGGGTAACCCCAGGTTAAAGAGGTGTGAATTGTGTCAAACCAGGACAGTTGGTGGGATTTCGCAAGCCCAGGCCAGATGGTGGGGGATGAATGTAATGTGACATGAATCCCAGATCCCGGTTGAGGCCGTACTCATGTGTGCGGAACTTGGCTATAAGTTTCTGCTCAGCGATTCTCAGGCCTCTGCCGACGGGGGCAAAACCGTGGATTGGATTAGTGGGCGGGCCTTGTCCGCATAATTGGGGACCCACTGGGCGTAATATGAAAAAAAATCCCAGGCAGCGTTTCAGGGCCTTGGAGCAGTGGGGGAGGGGAAACTCCATGAGGGGAAGCATGCGTTCGGGATCTGGGCCTATGACTCCAACATGCACTAAGTAGCCGAGGATGGCTCGACGGTCGGTGCTGAACACGCATTTGTCCTTGTTGTAAGTTAGGTTAAGGATTTTTGCGGTATGGAGGAATTTGCGGAGGTTGGTGTCGTGATCCTGCTGGTCGTGGCCGCAGATGGTGACGTTGTAGAGGTACGGAAACGTGGCCCGCAAACCGTACTGGTCAACCATTCGGTCCATCTCCCGTTGGAAGACCGAGGCTCCATTTGTGACACTGAAGGGAACCCTTAGGAAGTGGTAGAGCCGCCCATCTGCTTCAAATGCAGTGTACTTGCGGTCGTCCGTGCAGCTGGGGAGCTGGTAGTAGGCGGATTTCAGGTCCACCGTGGAAAAGACCTTGTATTGTGCAATCTGATTGACCAAATCAGATATGCGTATACCTGTTGATGGTCTGACTATAATCAATGACCATCCTGTGCTTCTCCCCGGTCTTTGCAACCACTACTTGAGCTCTCCAGGGACTGTTGCTAGCCTTGATAATACCTTCTTTCAGTAGCCGCTGGACTTCCGACCTAATGAAGGTCCGCTCCTGGGCACTGTACCGTCTGCTCCTGGTGGCGACGGTTTTGCAATCTGGGGTGAGGTTCGCAAAAAGGGAAGGTGGGTCGACCTTGAGGGTCGTGAGGCTGCAGACAGTGAGGGGGGGTATAGGGCCGCCGAATTTAAAGGTTAAGCTCTGGAGATTGTATTGGAAGTCCAATCCCAGGAGTGTGGCAGGGCAGAGGTGAGGGAGGACATAGATCGGAAATTCTTAAATTCTCTTCCATGGACCGTGAGGTAAGCTACGCAGAACCCTTTGATCTCTACAGAGTGAGACCTGGATGCCAGGGAGATTCTTTGATTAACTCGGTGTATGGGAAGAGAACAGCGCCTTACCGTGTTGGGGTGTATGAAGCTCTCTGTGCTCCAGGAGTCGATCAGACAGGATGTTTTGTGTCCGTTGATGAGCACGGTCGTTATCGCGGTCGAGAGAGTTTGGGGCCAAGACTGGTCCAGGGTCACCGAGGCGAGTCGTGATAGAAGCTGAAGATTTTCCTCGGGCGGTGTGCGGTCATCCGAATCGGGGTCCTGAGACTCCATCCAAGATGGCAGTGCCCACGGGTCACACATGGCTGGGGGTGGGCAAGATGGCGGCGCCCACACATCGCACGTGGTCCCTGGGGAACAAGATGGCGGTGCCAGGGGCCCGCACGTGGCTCAGGAAATTGAAGATGGCGGCGCCCACGGGCCACACATGGCCTGCGGAGAGAGTTGTGGCGGCGGCCCCAGTTCGCTCCCGGAGACGGTGGCGACCGCCCGGGCCTGGCATACCGCCACGAAATGCCCCTTTTTGCCACGGCCTTTGCAAATGGAGGAGTGGTCCGGGCAGCATTGCCGGGGGTGCTTGGCTTGCCCGGAATAATAGCATTGGGGCCCCCCGCGGTTGCCTGGCAGCCGCGCGGCACAAGCTTGTGGGGGGACGGGGGATGCATCGGGGTCGGCCGCGGGTGGGTTCCATGCTGCCCATAGGGCTGCCACACGGTCGGGGACGTCCACGCGGGCATTGCGGGAGGCCACATCCAGGGAGCTAGCGAGGGCCTGTGCCTCCTTGAGGCCTAGTGTCTAGTGCCTACTGGATTTGGGAGGACAGCGTACCTGCAACGAATGTGTCCCGGATTAAAAGTTCTGTGTGGTCGCTGGCTGAAACTTGCGGACAGTCACAATTCCTACCTAGTACCAGAAGTGCGTGGTAGAATTCGTCTAGCCATTCCCCCGGGATTTGTCGCCTTGTAGCTAGCAGATGTCGGGCGTAAACCTGATTTACTGGGCGAATGTAGTGTCCTTTCAACAGGGTCATTGCGGCTTCGAAATTGTCTGCATCCTTGATGAGCGTGTAGATCTCTGGGCTCACCCTCGAGTGGAGAACTTGCAGTTTCTGGCCCTCTGTGGGTGTAATCGTGGCTGTCCTGAGGTACCCGTTGAAGCACGCCAGCCAGTGTTTGAAGGTTGCCGCTGGTTTTGCCGCGTGGGGGCTAAGTTGCAGACACTCCGGCTTGATGCAGAGCTCCATTCTTCAAAATCTAATCCAATAAATTGATGCACAATCAATAACTCTCGAAGCGAGATTGGAATACAGTTGAAGGCTTCATTGGACTAGATGTTTCCCCCAGCAGCACAGGTACAGAATGCAGCAGCTAGGGAGACACAGACTCTTATACTCCGCCTTACTGAGCGGAACCAGCAGGCAGGCTTCACCAATGATCTTACTGTCTCAGGTACCTCCCACACCAATGATCTTACAGCATCAACCTAGGTACCGTAATACCTCTAATACCCACTACCACACTCCTGTTTACTTTTCATGCCAAAAGAATAGAGACACATTTTAAAATGAAACCAAAAACCCCCATACATGCAAACACCTTTGTTTAACTCCAACTGGAGTTTTACCCTTTCTTATGCAGAAGCACTAAATTAAACTCACTTAAAACTATACTTTATTTCCAATATCCAACAATACAAACATTGGTTACTTAAAATTCCATCTTCTTCCTGACAGTCCCATTGTGGAGTATCACCATCAGGGAATGTGTAAGGTGAATTTCTGCAGACGTTCCCTGACTTTAGTCACTCTAAATGTTGCTCTTTACGTTGAAGGTAGACAGTGTGAAGTGTTGCATGCCAGGAACACCTACCAGCCATGTGTTAGCCATGGCTCAATGGGTAACACCTTTGCCTTTGAGGCAGAAGTCCACGGGTTCAAGCTGCACTCCAGAGGCATGAGCATGAGAACAAGGCTGACACTGCAGTGCGGTACTGAGGGAGTGCTGCACTGTTGGGGGTCTCATCCTTTGTCATGATGCTAAACCAATGTCCCTGCCCCCAGTTCCCTTTCCCTAGGATGTCTGTGCCAGTACATCCTCAAGCAGTGATTGTTGTGGTGATCGTGGATACATCCTTGTTTCCCTGTGCAGGAGGTCTTTGATCTGCAAGTACCTTAGTTTGTCTCTCCCCCCCCCCCCCCCCCCCCCCCACCCCAGAAGCTGGAACTTCTCTGCTAGTTCCTCGAGTGCCAGTCTGTTATCAGTGTAAAAGTCCCAAACTGTCAGTGTTCCCCGTCCTGTCTCCACCTTCTAAGTGTGGCATCCATTGTCGCTGGCATGAACATGTGGCTGTTGCAGATGGGGGCATTGCCGAATATTTTGCTTAGCCCGAAGCTCTGTCGCAGTTGGTTCCATGACTGGAGTTTTGTTACCACCACTGGGCTGGTTGAGTACTTATTCGGTGGGGGTGGGAGTGCCGCCAAGGCTAGGGCCCGGAGGGAGGTCCCTCTGCAGGAACCCTCCTCCAATAGCACCCTCTCGATGTCTGGCTCCTTCATGCACCCCATTACCCTCTCCGCGGGTGCCGCCCAATATTGCAGGTTTGGGAGGGGGAGGCCCCACATGGATCTCGTTCTCTGCAGTCCTCTTTTTGGGATCCTTGCGTTCTTCCTGCCCCCCACACACACACACTATAATCAGTTTGTCCAGTGAGTTGAAAAAGGCCTTGGAGATGTAGATTGGGATGGATCTAAACAGGAAGAGGAACCTGGGCAGTACGTTCATCTTGATCGTCTGCACTCTCCCTGCCATCTCTGCAGGCCCTTTTTTACTTCCCTGTCCAGTATTGAGTGATTTGGATCCCCAGGTAGCCGAATTTGTGTTGGCCTGTTTAAATAGCCTTCCCTCCAGCTCTGCCCCTCCCCCTTGCGGGTTCACCAGGAAGATCTTGCTTTTGCTCAAGGTTACATTTGTAGCTTGAGAAGGCTCCAAACTCTTTCAAGAGCATCATGATTCATTCCATGCTGCTTTGTGGGTCCAACCTATAGAGGAGCAGGTCATCTACATAGAGGAAGACTCTGTGCTCTCTGTCTCCTCTCTGGATCCCCTTCCAATTCTTTGCCTCCCTAAGAACGATCCCCAGTGGTTGGATTGCTAGGGCAAACAGCAGCGGGGACAATGGACATCCATGCCTTGTCCCTCTATGCAGCTGGAAGTACTTAGAGTTGGTGGTATTTGTCCGTATGCTCGCCGTAGGAGCGTTGTACAGGAGTTTCACCCAGGTGAACCCTCTTCCAAGCCTGAACTGCTCCAATACCTCTATGAGGTACTTCCATTCGAAGGCCTTTCCAGCATCCAGGGAGACGATCACCTCAGGTGTTCTCTCCCCGGATGGGGTCATGATCACATTCAGCAGGTGTCTGATGTTCAGTGTTAGCTATCTACCCTTGACAAAGCCCATCTGGTCTTCTGCTACCACCTCTGGTACGCAGTCTTCCAGCCTCTTGGCTGGGATCTTGGCCAGTATTTTCACGCCTGTGTTTAGCAGTAAGATGGGTCTGAGGAACCACGGGCAGGATTCTCCCCTACCCGGCACGGCGGGGGGTCCCTACGGGATGGAGTGGCGTGAACCACTCCGGTGTCGGGTGCCCCAAAGGTGCGGAGACTGGGGCCAAGCCCTAACATTGAGGGGTTAGGCACCCGCCAGAGTGGTTGGCGCCCCGCCGGTCGGCGGGAACGGCCTTTGGCGCTACGCCAGCCGGGGCCAAAGGGACTTCGCCGGCCGGCGTAAGTCCGTGCATGCGCCGGAGCGTCAGCGGCTGCTGACGTCATCCCCGTGCATGCGCAGGGCAGAGGGTCACTTCCGCCTCCGCCATGGTGAAGGCTATGGCGAAGGCGGAAGGAAAAGAGTGCCCCCACGGCACAGGCCCGCCCGCCGATCGCGGGCCAGGCCACCGTGCAAGCACCCCCTGGGACCAGACGGCCCTGCACCCCCCCACCCCCCACCCCTCCAGGACCGTCGCCTGCTCCCGCTAGTAAGGTAGGTGGTTTGATCCACGCCGGCAGGAGAGGCACGACAGTGGCGGGACTTTGGCCCATCGCGGGCCGGAGAATCACCGGGGGGGGGGGGGGGGGGGGAGGGCTGCCGACCGGCACGGCGCGATTCCCGCCCCCACCAAATCTCTGGTGCCGGAGACTTCGGGAGGGGGCGGGGGCGGATTGTCGCCAGCCCCCGGCAATTCTCCGACCCAGCGGGGGGTCGGAGAATCTTGCCCCACATTCTGTTGGATCCTTTTCTTTCTTGGGTATCAGCGAGATTGGGGCTTGTGCTAGCGTAGGGTGCCCCTTGCCAGTGAATCTGTGAAAATTTCCTGCAGGTGCCTGGCCAGTGCTGTCGTGATTCATTTGTAGAAGTCCGCCGGGAACCTGTTTGGTCCCGGCAGCATGAAACAGAATAATAAGTTTTCTGCCTTTATTGTACCTGAAATGAAGGAGATATCTGCTAATTTTCTGCTAATTTGATGAAGCTGACATTTCTTAACAGAGGCTCCCATTCATTGAACAGGAGACGTGAATGTGTTCACAAGTGGATGAATGCAGAAAATTGAGCGATGGCACTGATCAGCAAAGTAGGAATGGTGCGAGACTGAATACACAGCATGATCAATGAACCACACAGGAAACTGGGTGACTCATAGCTTAAAAAAAAACACTTCAAAAATCTGAAACTCAAAAAGGCTTTGAATCCAGTCAAATACATTGACAGGAGTCTCCTAGCAACCTCAATCCTGTTCGTCACTTGATTGGCTCACAGTTCAATCTATAGCTTTCTCTGATTTCATTCCTTTATATTTTAGGTCTCAAGAATGATATATATGGAAGCACTTAATTAATTCCTCTTGCCTTGTCAATACTTTAAACATTGCAATCTCAAGGCTTTATTTCCCTGTTCACCTTTATGCTATGAGTCATCCCTCTGTCTCCAAAAATAGTTTTAAATGCGTTTTTTGGTTTCCTTGGCACCACCTGAAATTCATTGCACGGGGAGATTAACTACTGGCAGGCTTCAGATAATGTGGCTATATTTTTGTGTGTCCTTTCTATCTTCAGGACAAAGTCCCAGTTGCTGTCCCTTGTTCCACTAGCTCAGGCTTCCTTTGAGGTTCTGCAGAGTGACACCAGCCATATGGAGGCCACCACCACCTCCATATCCTACCCTCCATCATACCAACCACCCCAACCAGCCGCCACCCGCTGGCAGGGCATCATGTGGTCTGCACAAGGGCAATGCCAACAGCAGCCCCGGAGGCGCTGGATGAGGGCCACAGAGCGTATCACAGGCATGGGCAGTGCCAACCGATGGTACCCCTGGCAGCAGGAATGGTCAAGAGGCCCCCAGGGTGCCGGACAATGACTCGGTCAGGGGCGCAGGGAGGAGGAAGGATTCGCTGTGGGGGACATGCGCGGGCAGAATCCGCGGTGCCAACTGGAGACCTGGTTTGGAACGAGTTACGCACCATGCCAACATGTTGGTCTTTCAACCCTGCAGACAATGGATATTGGAATTAAACCAGCAATGGTGGCCCTCCTATTCGCCGCAGCCCTGGGGGATGCACTGCAGCTGTACAAGCTCAAATTGCTCGAGGACGAAGCTGAAGCAGTGGAGCCTGGCCCAGAGGAACAGGAGGAAGCCGCTGAGGATGGAGGTCCGGCCACCCAACAGACCAAGGAGCATGAGGTGGCAGTGCAAAAGAGGCATGAGGCCTTGTGTGATCATCAGATCCACTTCTTGCATGTCTGTGCCCAGTACCCCTGCAGTGTACACATCACCTTCATCCTGGCACACCCGACGGTTCCTCATCTTTTAGAGGCGCACCCCCAGATGGGGGTTGGCTCCTGTTCTGTAGTTGTGGCTGATGATGCCTATCTGGAGGCCACAGATGACACGGAGACGGGCTACAACGATGCCCATGCAGCGATCAGGGGCATGATCGACCAGTGCTCCGGCTGCCTGAACATAATAATCTTTATCAGTATCACGTGTAGGTTTACATTAACACTGCAATGAAGTTTTTATAAAAATCCCCGAGTCGCCACACTCTGGCGCCTGTTCGGGTACACAGGGTGAATTCAGAATGTCCAATTCGCCTAACATGCATGTCTTTTGGGACTTGTGGGAGGAAACCGGAGCACCCGGAGGAAACCACGCAGACACAGGGAGAACGTGCAGACTCCGCATAGACAGTGACCCAAGCGGGAATCGAACCTGGGACCCTGGTGCTGTGAAGCAGGAGTGCTAACCACTGTGCTGCCGTACCACCCTATGTGGCTCAGGTGCCTGGACTGCTCAGGAGGTGCCCTCCAGTATGGCGCTGGGAGGGTCGCCCGCATCTTGGTGGCCTCCTGCATCCTCCACAACATCGCGCAGCAAAGGGGTAAAGGGCTGGAGGAGGAGATGGAACACCAGCCCTCGTCCGATGAGGAGGATTCAGGGAGGGTGAGGATGGGCAGGACATGTGGCCCGGGCAGCAAGGAAGGCCACACAACGTGTGAGCCAGGGCCAACGCGCACATGACGGTCTGATCGTCTCCAGGTTCAACAACTGGGGAGGATGAGCCAGGGGCATGGACTCCCACATCTACACTCCCCGGCCACCCTGCCGTCTGGAACCGCCTCTGTGATACATACCTGCCTCACTACGGGGTGCAGGCCCTGGGTTAGCAGTAACTGCGGGTCTGCTCCATGTGATGGAGGATGATGATAACCCACTCTGCGATACGTTCTGGTCTCCACCTCGTTTGACAGCATCTGACTCCTGCCAAGGCTAGCACTTCCCACCATCCAACTCGGTGATCCCTGCATGCGAGCTCCCCATTCCATCCCATGTTCCCATCGAATCCCCGGGGTGGCGGAGGTGGGGATGGGGGTGGGACACCGGAGCGGTGAGCTCTGGCTGAATCGTGGTCCCCAAACCAGACACCCTCAACGTCCATCCATTCCCCAACCCCCGCGCCCCCTAAGCGGCCAGTCCAGACCAGCCCACCCCTCACACCCTTCTGACAGTGCACTGAGGCAGGTTGTAACATTGTGCACAGGTATTTCATGTGAAAACATAAATACAGATTTATGCCCCTGGCTCCTATCGCTAAACTGTGCCCTGAACCCGTGCCGACTTAACTGATGTCTACTTTTCTGTCCTTATGGGCCCTAACGCTACGTCTCGGTGTATCCCCAGATGGTTATAGCAGGAGTGGAGGTGGTCTGCTGTGATTCCCATCCTCCAACCTGGTCCCCTTTGGCAGGCGACCGGGTCTGAATGGGTCCGGCTGTTGCTGTGTGCCTCAGGTGGCATGGTGCCAGCGTGTTCTGCCCTCTGCCCACCAGATGCACAAGGTGCCAGGAGGAGGGGAGTCTGTGGTGCTGCGGCCCCTCTTCTGCGGGTTTCCCAGGCACGGGCCCCATCACCTCCTCCTCCCTCAGGGTGCCCTAGCCCACGGGCTACTCAATGGGATGGGGGTGTAGAACCACGTGCCATGGTGAGTAGTCATTTGGTGCTCAGCAAAAATGCTGCCTTGCAGCCCGCGGCAATGACGGTCTGTACCTGGACACTGTCCTGGCCCTGTGGGTGTCACTCCAGTCCCACGACCCAACACCCCATCACCCCCCACCTCGCCCACAGCCTACCCGGCCAGTGTCATCCGGCAGCCACAGTCGCGTCTCTGCGCATCCTACCTCCTCTCTCTCCCTCATCAGCCACGGCGCCTCTGGAGGTGGAGCATCACGGAGGGCCCGGAGACTATGGGTCAGACCCGCTAATAATAATAATACTCTTTATTGTCACAAGTGGGCTTACATGAACACTGCAATGAAGTTACTGTGAAAAACTCCTAGTTGCCACATTCCGGCGCCTGTTCAGGTACACAGAGGGCGCATTCAGAATGTCCAAATTACCTAATTACCTAACAGCACATCTTTCGGGGCTTGTGGGAGGAAACCGGAGCACCCGGAGGAAACCCACACAGACACGGGGAGAATGTGCAGACTCCACACCGACAGTGACCCAGCGGGGAATCGAACCCGGGACCCTGGCGCTGTGGAGCAACAGTGATAACCACTGCGCTACCGTGCTGCCAATTAAGGAGAAATTTAGTGTTGCCAATTCACCTAGCCCGCATATCTTTTTGGGTTGTGGGGGTGAGACCCACGCAGACACAGGGAGAATGTGCAAACTCCTCACGGATAGTGACCCGGGGCAGGGATTGAAGCCGGGTCCTCGGCGGCATGAGGCAGCAGTGTTAACCACTGTGCCCATGGTGCCCCTGAATTATATGCTGATATTTAATTATATTTATTGAAGGTCAGTTTTCAGCACCATGTCCGAGGTTCAGCATGTGGCACTGGAGCCAGGTCCCCTGGAAACCATATTCGGGGTGTCGGACCTGGCAGAGTTACAGACAGGAGCAGGGGCAGATGCTTTGGCCTTCACCTCATGGCTCGTAGGCAGGTCCTGTTGGGGTGGAGGTCAGCTTCTCCTCCCTGTTCCTTGGCGTGGCGGGGGTTCTGTTGGAGGTTTTGGCTTTGGGAAAAGGTAATATTTGCACTGAGAGGAAGAGGGGTTCCACCAGAGACTGGGGCTGGAGGGGGTTGTTCATTTTATATTTTGGAGACCTTGTTGCTGCCAAGGGGTGGGTGTGAAAGAGGTGCATTGGGTTTTGTTTATGTAAAGATGTTATAATGTGAATAAAATTATTCAACTATGTTACACAGTATGGTATGCAACCTCCCTTTCTCATTCAAGTTTCATAATATATGCGTTTACTGTATGTGCGGAGTGGAATGCATTGACGCCGCTGTCGAGGAACTGGAGAATTGCGTATTGGCGTGAACCCGATGCCCGCTCCGATTTCAGCGTCAAATTTGATTCTCCGGCCAATCGCCTTTCCCGATTTTGACATCGACCAAATGGAGAATCCCGGCCAAAACCTTCAGCTACATTGTTCCCACTCTCTGGAATCACTCCTTTCCTTGCTGGTTGTTGCTAATTTTTGAAAGGCCCTTTACCAGTGTGTCTTCGATCCTCTCCTGCTGCTTGGTGCCTGCATTGTGTCCTGTGTGGAGAACTTTTGAGATGGTCCTCATCCTTCCAATCCCTCCATGGCCTCGCTCCTCACTATCTCTAATCTCCTGCTCCCCTCCAACCTCCGGGATTCTGTCATCCTCCAATTCTGGCCGTTGGAGTATCCCCAATTTTAATCTCTTCATTACTGGTGGATATTCCTTCACATGCCTCGGCTCTGAACTCTGGAATTCCCAACCCTAACCTCTACCTATTTTTCTTTCTATTAAAATGTTTCTTAAAAACGGTGTATATTGTAAGTTGTTGTTGGGATGTGTGCATCACTGGCAAGGCTGGCATTTGTTGTCCATCCCTAATTGCCCTTCTCCAATCTACCCATCTAAGTACCTCATCCCTGAAACCTTCCTCACAAATCTTTTCTGCATCCTCTCAAATGCTTACACATCTTCCTTAAAGTGTTGTGCCCATATTTGGACACAATATTCCAGTTGAGGCTGCATCAGTATTTTGTAAAAGCTCACCATCTGCTTAATTGGTAAAGACCGATGCAAAGTACTTATTCAGCCATGCCCTCAGCATAGTCCCCCTTTCTACTTCCCAAACATTCCACTCTTTTTACTATTTATATGCCGATAGAAGACTTTTGGATTCCCTTTTATGTTGTCTGCTAGTCTTTTCCCGTACTGTCTCTTAACTGTTCTTAACTCTTTTCTCATTTCCCCTCTGAACCTTTTGTATTCAACCTGGTTTCCCTTGTATTATCAACCCCAGCACACTAATCTTTCAATATCACCACATTGCCATCTTCATCCGTCTTCTCCATGTCTTAAACATTTTACAAAATGTAAATTCTGAGGTTGTTTTCATGCTAGTCATATCATTGAACCCCTGGCAAAAAAAATCAAGAGCTGTAAAACTGATCAAATTCAGCCACAGCTAAATATTACATTGGCTAGTTTTGGTTTCATGTGCATTGTAACCTCTTACTGGTGAATACAGAACTTTTCTGTTTGATTTCAGTGGGAAGGTGACGTTTTAGCATGCATTACAGGGAGGGTACAATTCCCCTGATATACCTAAGCGTGTACCTGATGTACCATAATGATTTCCCGTGCGACACATCTTCATGGTTTTCCGCCATCAAGCTGGCCAATTATTGTTGTATCATGTTGTGCTGTTGACTGTGTCTATTAGACTGTATTGAATTTCACTTAGGACCCTTAAGCCCTGACACTCAGAACCGTCAGCTACCTGCTGAATCTGGGCTGGAGTTGAAGCCAGGTTTTGCATTGGTAGATTTTGTGCTAGAGAGTTACCTTGGGGAAATAAATATTCAACCTTCCTTCTTTAATATATTTTCACACAATGAGAATTACAAATCTGGAACTCACTTCTTCCTTAAAGGACACGGACGCTGGGCCACTAATCTTTTTACCCGAAGATCGATAGATTTTGATTCAATGAGGGTTTGGAGCAAAGGTGGGTAAATAAATTTGAGGTACAAAGTACTGTGAGCTGATTAAACAGTGGAACAAGTTGGAGGGACTTCTGTAAGGTTGGTTATATAACTTTCCACACTATCATTCAGTCATTAATAGATTAAAAGTTGAGGCCTCAGTACAGAACTCTGGGGACACCCACTTGTCAGATTCTGCCAATCAGTGAAAGTTCATGTTATCACTAGTCTGTTCCTTTTGCTTCCCAACCAATTACCAATCCATCTCATAAAACTACTTCCAATATCATGAATCTTCTTCTCTTGCTAATAATTTTGTGTGCTGAACATTATTAAATATGTCCTGGAAGCCATTACAGACAGCAGTCATAAAGTCTTAATGATCTAATGAATTCAAATCACATAAAGCCTTTGCCATCTCAAAACAGGATTAATATCTCTGGCAGAAAAAAAGTTACAGGCTGCTCTCAGATGGGGAGAGAAAAAAGTCGACTTTGACCTTTTGGCCATTGACTGACTGATATCCCAAACCTGTGGCGAACAGAGTACTGCTCGTTCGATGCATGAGCTGCATTAACATTCGACAAGCAAACTGCAGGCTACCAAACGAGCAGCATGAAGCAGCTCACAGAGCTGAAGCTCCTCAGTATCAGGCCTATTTATCTACCAACTTTGGTCAGTGGATGGAAAGCGGGTTCACAGAGGGCGGGGGGGGGGGGGGGGGGGGGGGGGGGGCTTGTGACAGGAGCAGGCCAGTTTCTTTTGCGTGGCTTCTTCAATTGTTTTTGCCATTAAAGTTTAAAATCAACTACTGCCTCCTTGGCATTCTCGATCAACAGTTTAGTCACAATTCCACACATCTATTCACTTCTGAGACTTACTTCATGGGGGATGGGCCTGTTGGGAGATTAGGTATTCTTCTCTTAATTCAATCATGGCGTAAAATGTCATCATTGATCGGGGTAATGGTGCCATGATTAATATCAAGGGAACTGCCCTGTAAGTGGGATCAACCAGATTCCAACCAGCTGAGATCAAACCCCATTGATCAGGATCAACCAGCTTCCAGCCACCCATGGTTAACCATCTGTTAACTATATCAACCAATGCCCAATGCACAGCTGGCTACTGGACTGGAACTTGTTTTTCCTTCTGAGAATGACTTTTCCTCCATCATGAGGTCAGAAGTAGGGCTGTTCGCTGATAAATGCAGTTTTCAACACCATTCTCAACTCCTCAAGCACTTAAACAGTCCATGTGCAGAAAGACTTGGACAAGATTCAGGCATGGGTTAATAAGTGGCAAGCAACCTTCGTGCCACACAAATGCCAAGCAGAAGCACCTTCCATACCACTGACCTCTGCCACATAGAAGGACAGCGAAGCAGATACATGGGATCACCACTCCTCTAAGCCATTCACTATCCTGATTTCAGTGTCATTGGGTCAAAATCCTGGAACTCCCTCCCTAACATCATTGTGGGTGTACCTACAGCTCATGGCTTTGTGCAAGAGGGCAACTCAGCACCACCTTCTCAAGAGCAATTAGGAATGGGCAGGGACTTCCGGGCGGCGAGCGAGGAGGTCGCAGGGAGAGGGGCTCCCGCAAGCGCCAGACAAGAACAACAACCCCCCCCCCCCCCCCCCCCCCGACAGGCCGGACGGCGGAGGAGGAGAAGCGGCAGCGGAGGAGGAGCGCCGGCAGAGGAGCGGCAGAGGAGCGGCAGCGGAGCGGCAGCGGAGGAGCGACAGCGACGGCAGAGGAGCGGCAGCGGAGGAGCGACAGCGACAGCAGAGGAGCGGTGACGGCGGCGGCAGAGGAGAGGCAGCGACAGGGGGGCCCAGCAGCAGCAGGTCCAACCCCTCTCCCTCCCCCCCCCCCCCCACGCGGGCCAGGAGCGGTGCGGCGGCGGCGGCCCCTCTTCTCTTCCCCCCCCCCCCACGCGGGCCAGGAGCGGTGCGGCGGCGGCGGCCCCTCTTCTCTTCCCCCCCCCCCCACGCGGGCCAGGAGCGGTGCGGCGGCGGCGGCCCCTCTTCTCTTCCCCCCCCCCCACGCGGGCCAGGAGCGGTGCGGCGGCGGCGGCCCCTCTTCTCTCTCCCCCCCCCCTCCCAACCAGCAGCGGGACCCCCCCCCCTCCCAACCAGCAGCGGGACCCCCCCCCCTCCCAACCAGCAGCGGGACCCCCCCCCTCCCAGCCAGCAGCGGGACCCCCCCCCTCCCAACCAGCAGCGGGGACACCCCCCCCCCAGCCAGCAGCGGGGACACCCCCCCCCCCCCCAACCGGCAGCGACCACCGGCCCACTCGCCCCTCCCTCCCCCCCCCCAACTGCAGTGACCACCACGTGGCAAGGACAAAGAGACAAAGGGACTCTCTCTCTCTCTCTCCTGGTTGAGTGGGGAGAGAAGACAAAAGAAAAAAGAGACTTGTATTTCTGTTCTTTTTTTTAAAAAAAACCCAAAAGAAAACTGGTAAAGAGAAAAGGGGTAAAGGAAAGAAGGGGGGAAATAAATTTAAAAAAAAATATATATATATATATATATATATATATATATATATTTTTTTATAAATGTTTTTATTCAGTTTTCGTATTTTATATTGAACAAATTACAAATTGTTAGGAGAGAGAAACAAAAAAAAACAAACAAAAACAAACACGCAAAAATTAACATACATATTTACAGGTAAGCATCTTCGTAGTAGTAACTGCGCCCCTCCCCCCCCCCCCCTCAACATGTTTATTTAGCTTGGTTTTGGGCCTTAGCTAGCCATCGAACCCCCGTAACGAACCTGTAGCCCCCCCCCCCCCCCTCCCGCTACCTTCCCCCGACTATTCTTCCTCTTGTACATTGGCCACAAATAGGTCCCGGAACAGTTGCATGAATGGCTCCCACGTTCTGTGGAAGCCGTCGTCCGACCCTCGGATGGCAAATTTGATTTTCTCCATTTGGAGAGATTCCGAGAGGTCGGACAGCCAGTCCGCAGCTCTGGGCGGTGCTGCTGACCGCCAGCCAAACAGGATTCTACGGCGGGCGATCAGGGAGGCAAAGGCAAGGGCGTCCGCCCTCCTCCCCAGGAATAGATCTGGCTGTTCTGAAACCCCGAAGACCGCCACTATCGGGCATGGCTCCACCCTCACTCCCACCACTTTGGACATAACCTCGAAGAAGGCTGTCCAGTACTCCACGAGTCTGGGGCAAGACCAGAACATGTGGGCGTGGTTGGCCGGGCCTCTTTGGCACCGTTCACATCTGTCTTCCACCTCCGGGAAGAACCTACTCATACGGGTTCTTGTTAAGTGGGCTCTATGTACCACTTTTAGTTGCGTCAGGCTGAGCCTTGCGCACGTGGAGGTGGAGTTGACCCTATGCAGTGCTTCGCTCCAGAGTCCCCACCCTATCTCCATCCCCAGGTCGTCCTCCCATTTCCTTCTTGTTGCGTCCAGTACGGTGTCGTCCCTATCTACCAGTCGGTCATACATGTCACTACAGTTCCCTTTCTCCAGGATACTTGCGTCCAGTAGGTCTTCCAGTAGTGTCTGTCGTGGCGGTTGTGGGTACGTCCTTGTCTCCTTTCGTAGGAAGTTTTTGAGCTGCAGGTACCGTAGTTCGTTCCCCCCAGCTAGCTGAAATTTCTCTGTCAGTTCGTCCAGTGTTGCGATCCTGTCGTCCGTGTATAGGTCCCTGACTGTCAATGTTCCCCTGTCCTGCCTCCACCTTTTGAAGGTGGCGTCAGTCAGTGCTGGTTTGAACCTATGGTTGTTGCAGATGGGAGCCCTGTTCGACATTTTGGTCAGGCCAAGTTGCTGCCGCAGTTGGTTCCAGGATTGGAGGGTGGCTGTCACCACTGGGCTCCTGGAGTGTTTTTTGGGTGGGGATGGGAGTGCTGCCGTGGCGAGGGCCCGGAGGGAGGTTCCCATGCAGGAGGCCTCCTCCGCACGCACCCACTCAGCTTCTGGCTCCTGGATCCATCCCCTTACTCGCTCGGCTCTTGCTGCCCAGTGGTAGAATTGTAGATTCGGGAGGGCTAACCCTCCCCTGGTTTTTGTTTTTTGTAAGACCTTCTTTGGGATCCTAGCATTTTTACCCCCCCATACAAACGCCATGATGAGTTTGTCCAGCGCTTTGAAAAAGGCCTTGGGGATGTAGATCGGAATGGATCTAAACAGGAAGAGGAACCTGGGCAGTACGTTCATTTTGATCGTCTGAACTCTCCCCGCGAGGGAGAGCGGGAGTGTGTTCCATCTTTGCAGGTCCTTTTAACTTCCTCCGTCAGGCTGGTGAGGTTCCATTTGTGGATCCCTTTCCAGTCATGGGCTATTTGGATCCCCAGGTAGCGGAATTTATGTCGGGCTTGTTTGAACGGCAGCCCCTTTAGTGCTGCCCCCCCCCCCCCCCCCCTTGCGGGTGTAATGGGAAGATCTCACTTTTGCTCATGTTGAGTTTGTAGCCCGAGAAGGCTCCAAACTCTTTCAGGAGCGCGATGATTCCGTCCATGCTGCTTTGTGGGTCCGAGATATAGAGGAGCAGATCATCCGCATAGAGTGAGACTCTGTGCTCTCTACCTCCCCTTCGGATCCCCCTCCAATTTTTTGCTGCCCTGAGCGCGATTGCTAGCGGTTCAATTGCTAGTGCGAACAGCAGCGGGGACAGTGGGCATCCTTGTCTGGTGCCCCTGTGCAGCTGGAAGTATTGGGAGTTGGTATTGTTGGTCTGTACACTCGCCATGGGAGCGTTGTACAGGAGCTTTACCCAAGCGGTGAACCCTGTTCCAAGCCCGAACCGCTCCAGTACCTCTATGAGGTATTTCCACTCGACTCTGTCGAAGGCCTTTTCTGCGTCCAGGGAGACGATCACCTCTTGTGTTCTCTCCCCGGAGGGGGTCATTATCACGTTCAGCAGGCGCCTGATGTTCGCGGTCAGCTGTCTACCTTTGAAAAAGCCCGTCTGGTCCTCTGTGACCACCTCAGGTACACAGTCTTCTAGCCTTTTGGCTAGGATTTTGGCCAGTATTTTGGCGTCTGCATTCAGCAGAGATATGGGTCTGTATGACTCACATTCCGTTGGGTCTTTGTCTTTCTTAGGTATCAGCGAGATTGAGGCCTGTGCTAACGTGGGTGGCAACGTGCCCCTAGCTAGCGAGTCTGTGAACATCTCCCGCAGGTGCGGGGCCAGCGCTGTCGCAAATTTTTTGTAGAAGTCCGCCGGGAATCCGTCCGGTCCCGGCGCCTTTCCCGCCTGCATGGAGCTAATGCTCTCCATGATCTCTCCCAGTGCTAGTGGTGCTTCCAGATCCCGTTTTCTGCCCTCTCCCACAACTGGTATGTTCAGTCCGTCAAGAAACCGGTTCATCCCAGCCTTCCCCGTTGGGGGCTCTGAGGTGTACAGCTCTTGGTAGAAGGCCTTGAAGGTTTTGTTAATCCTCTCTGGTTCTGTTTCCAACGTGCCTCTGGTATCTCTGATTTGCGCAATTTCTCTGCTGGCTGCCTGCTTTCTCAGCTGGTGGGCCAACAGGCGGCTGGCTTTGTCTCCGTGTTCGTATAGGGCCCCGCGTGCCTGGCGGAGTTGGTGTACTGCTTTCCTGGTGGAGAGCAGGTCAAAGTTCCTTTGTAATTCTTTTCTCTCCGCCAGGAGTTCTACAGTCGGGGCCTCGGAGTATTTATGGTCTACCTCCAGTATGGAGTCGACCAGCTTCTGCCTAGCCACCCTTTCCTCCCTATCTCTTTGCGCTTTGTAGGCTATGATTTCCCCTCTTAGTACGGCCTTAAGCGCTTCCCAGAACGTGGAGGGTGAGACCTCCCCGTTTTGGTTGATCTCAGTGTACTCCGCTATGGCCTGCGCTATCCTTTCGCTGAAGGCCTTGTCAGCTAGTAAGGCACCGTCCAACCTCCATTTGGGGCGCTGGGCCCTTCCCGTCTCTAGCCGCACATCCATGTAGTGTGGAGCGTGGTCTGATATCACAATTGCGGAGTATTCCACCTTGTCTATCTCTGGAAGCACCGTTTTCCCCACGACAAAGAAGTCAATTCTGGTGTACACGTTGTGTACTGGGGAGAAGAAAGAGAATTCTTTCTCCCCCGGGTGGGCGAATCTCCAGGGGTCTACTGCTCCCATCTGCTCCATATAGTGGCTGAGTTCCCTTGCCATGTTTGAGGTTTTTCCCGTTCTGGGGTTTGATCTGTCCGTCGTTGGGTCCTGTACACAGTTGAAGTCCCCCCCCATGATTAGTCGGTGCGTCGCTATGTCCGGGATTTCTGCCATGGTCTTTTGGATGAAGCTCGTGTCGTCCCAGTTGGGCGCGTACACGTTAACTAGAACTACCGGCGCCCCATCCAGGGCCCCGCTGACCATGACATACCGTCCCCCTGGGTCCGTAACCGTCTTTGTCGCCCTAAACATTGTCCTCTTGCCAATCAGGATCGCCACCCCCCTGGCCCTTGCCCCATAGCAGGAATGATAGGTTTGTCCCACCCAGCCCTTTCTTACCCGCAGTTGGTCCTGCTCCCTCAAGTGCGTCTCTTGGAGGAAGACTATGTCGGCCCTCATGTTTCTAAGGTGGGTGAGGACTCTAGATCTCTTCACTGGGCCGTTAAGTCCCCTTACGTTCCAGGTGACTATTCTGGTGGGGGGCTTCTGCCCCCTTGCTCCTGTGGGGTTAACCATATTTGTCCGGTGGACGCGCCCCTGCCCTCTGGGGTTTCCCTTTGTTAGGGGGCCGTCCAGGATGTCCACTATCACTGCTCTCCCCATGCGGTCGGGTCCCTGCGCTCCGGGGTTCCCCCTTGTCCCGGGGACACCCGCCATGGCCGTCCACTTTGTGTCCGCCACGCGGGTAGTCCCCTGCACTCCGGGGGGCCCCTTCACCCACAGACCGTACTGGGTGGGTGCTTGCAGCAGTTCCCTGTTTCGAGCCCTTGTCTGTGGCACTTTGTGGCCCTATTCCCTTACTGGCCTCTTTTGTCCCTTCGTCCCTGCGTTTCCCCTCCCTGGTCTCTCGCCCCCCGAGTGCCCCCCCCCCCCCCCCGCTCTATCCCTTTCGGGGATACCCCTGTGTACCCCTCCATTGCCCCTCTCTCCCCCATTCCTGTCCCCATTTGCTCTCCCACCTTTGATGGGTGATCCCCCCCCTCCCCTGCCTGGTGCCTTCCCCCCTGTTGGGGGTGCGCTGCGGCCCTGCTCTGTTGCGCGCCCCCTTCGCTAGCTTTCCTGCTAGCACGGTGGCTCCCCTCTCGGAGGTTGCTGTCCCGCTTCCCCTCTCCCCTCTCCAGTACTCCCGTTCCCTCGTGCCGGGGCCTGGCCTCCCACCTGGAGCGGGCCCTTGGGCATTGGGTTGTTTTCCGTTCTGGGTGTTCCTGCCAGGGGGGAGGGGGCTGGCTTTGCCTCGCCCCTCCCCACCCCCCCGTCGGCATGACGTATCTCCTTGCCATGGGCCCCTCGTCCCTACTTCCCATGGCGTTTTTCCAGCCCGTGCTCCTCGACGAATCTATTCGCCTCGGCAGGGGCTGTAAAGAAATATTCCTTGTGTTGGTATGTGACCCAGAGTTTTGCTGGGTACAGCATACCAAAACGTACTTTGTTCTTATAGAGAGCTGCTTTCGCTCTGTTGAACTCCGCCCGTCTCTTAGCTATGTCCGCTCCAAATCCTCGTAGATTCGGATGGCGTGCCCGTCCCAATTGCAGGCTCTATTCTCCTTGGCCCAGCGCAGGATTGTCTCCCTATCCCGGTACCGGTGCAGTCTGGCTATAACTGCTCTCGGTTTTTCCCCTTCCTTGGGCTTCGGGCGCAGTGACCGATGAGCTCTGTCCATTTCCGGTGGGGTGGGAAAAGTTTCCCGCCCCACTAAGGAGCCCAGCATCGCAGCCACGAATGTTGTGGGATTTCTACCCTCTATCCCCTCTGGCAGGCCCACTATCTTAATATTTTGCCTTCTCGAGCTGATCTCCTGGTCGTCTACCCTGCCCTTCAGGCTCCCCTGTGTTGCACTCAGTTTCACCATTCCCCTCTCCAGGGATATGACCCGGTCGCTCGCGTCAGTCGCTGCCTTCTCCAGCTCTTTAATGGTTGCCCCCTGGGCTTCCAGTATCTTCCCTTGGGCATCCACTTTCTTCTCCAATCTGGTCAGAACCTGCTGCACCCCTGACATGGCCCTGGTCACTGCTGCCTGTGCTGCGGCCTCTGCGTCTGCTTTTAACTCTGCCTTGATTGCCTGCAGCTGCTCCCTCACCACCTCGGCAAAGGCTTCCTTCCAATTCACGCCCCCCTCTAACCCCAGGGGAGAGGTTGCCCGCCCGTCCAGCTCTTCTGGATGCGGCGAAACATCCTTCCCGCCGCTTCGCGTGTTGACTCGTTCGCCCGAGCTGGCTTGCCCTTTGCCCCGTTGCCCCCTTTCTCTTGGCTCCCTTCTGGCATTTTTTTCTCCCCCTTCCCCTTCATCTTTTCTTCTCTCCTTGTTCTTCTTTTCCCCCTTTTCCGCACCCTATTTTTATTTTATTTATTATTATATATCTATATATATATATATATATAGACTTGACTTCCAGGCGGCGAGCGAGGAGGTCGCAGGGAGAGGGGCTCCCGCAAGCGGCAGACAAGAAGAACAACCCCCCCCCCCCCCCGACAGGCCGGACGGCGGAGGAGGAGCGCCGGCAGAGGAGCCGGAGCGGGAGCGGAGGAGCCGGAGCGGGAGCGGAGGAGCCGGAGCGGAGGAGCCGAGGAGCCGGAGCCGGAGCGGAGGAGCCGGAGCGGAGGAGCCGGAGCGGGAGCGGAGGAGCCGGAGCGGAGGAGCCGGAGCGGGAGCGGAGGAGCCGGAGCGGAGGAGCCGAGGAGCCGGAGCGGAGGAGCCGGAGCGGGAGCGGAGGAGCCGGAGCGGAGGAGCCGGAGCGGAGGAGCCGGAGCGGAGGAGCCGAGGAGCCGGAGCAGGAGCGGAGGAGCCGGAGCGGAGGAGCCGGAGCGGCAGCGGAGCGGCGACAGGGGGGCCCAACAGCAGCAGGTCCATCCCCTCTCCCTCCCCCCCCCACGCGGGCCAGGAGCGGTGCGGCGGCGGCCCCTCTTCTCTCCCCCCCCCCCCCACGCGGGCCAGGAGCGGTGCGGCGGCGGCGGCCCCTCTTCTCTCCCCCCCCCCCCCCCACGCGGGCCAGGAGCGGTGCGGCGGCGGCGGCCCCTCTTCTCTCCCCCCCCCCCCACGCGGGCCAGGAGCGGTGCGGCGGCGGCGGCCCCTCTTCTCTCCCCCCCCCCCACGCGGGCCAGGAGCGGTGCGGCGGCGGCGGCCCCTCTTCTCTCTCCCCCCCCCCCCCCAGCCAGCAGCGGGGACACCCCTCCCCCCCCCCCAGCCAGCAGCGGGGACACCCCCCCCCCCCCAGCCAGCAGCGGGGACACCCCCCCCCCCCAGCCAGCAGCGGGGACACCCCCCCCCCCCCAGCCAGCAGCGGGGACCCCCCCCCCCCAGCCAGCAGCGGGGACCCCCCCCCCCCCCCCAGCCAGCAGCGGGGACACACCCCCCCCCCAGCCAGCAGCGGGGACACCCCCCCCCCCAACCGGCAGCGACCACCGGCCCACTCGCCCCTCCCCCCCCCCCCAACTGCTGTGACCACCACGTGGCAAAGACAAAGGGACTCTCTCTCTCTCCTGGTTGAGTGGGGAAAGAAGACAAAAGAAAAAAGAGACTTGTATTTCTGTTCTTCCCAAAAGAAAACTGGTAAAGAGAAAAGGGGTAGGGGAAATAAATTTAAAAAAAAAAAAATATATATATATATATATACATATATAGATATATAATAATAAATAAAATAAAAA
This sequence comes from Scyliorhinus canicula, assembly GCF_902713615.1. Taxonomy (NCBI): domain Eukaryota; kingdom Metazoa; phylum Chordata; class Chondrichthyes; order Carcharhiniformes; family Scyliorhinidae; genus Scyliorhinus; species Scyliorhinus canicula. The sequence goes on along the minus strand of NC_052160.1, from coordinate 54,143,306 downwards.
TAGGGTGCGGAAAAGGGGGAAAAAGAAGAACAAGGAGAGAAGAAAAGATGAAGGGGAAGGGGGAGAAAAAGGTGCCAGAAGGGAGCCAAGAGAAAGGGGGCACCGGAAGTAGACTGGGCAAAGGGAAAGCCAGCTCGGGCGAACGAGTCAACACGCGAAGCGGCGGGAAGGATGCTTCCCTGCATCCAGAAGAGCTGGACGGGCGGGCAACCTCTCCCCTGGGGTTAGAGGGGGGCGTGAATTGGAAGGAAGCCTTTGCCGAGGTGGTGAGGGAGCAGCTGCAGGCAATCAAGGCAGAGTTAAAAGCAGACGCAGAGGCCGCAGCACAGGCAGCAGTGACCAGGGCCATGTCAGGGGTGCAGCAGGTTCTGACCAGATTGGAGAAGAAAGTGGATGCCCAAGGGAAGATACTGGAAGCCCAAGGGAAGATACTGGAAGCCCAGGGGGCAACCATTAAAGAGCTGGAGAAGGCAGCGACTGACGCGAGCGACCGGGTCATATCCCTGGAGAGGGGAATGGTGAAACTGAGTGCAACACAGGGGAGCCTGAAGGGCAGGGTAGACGACCAGGAGATCAGCTCGAGAAGGCAAAATATTAAGATAGTGGGCCTGCCAGAGGGGATAGAGGGTAGAAATCCCACAACATTCGTGGCTGCGATGCTGGGCTCCTTAGTGGGGCGGGAAACTTTTCCCACCCCACCGGAAATGGACAGAGCTCATCGGTCACTGCGCCCGAAGCCCAAGGAAGGGGAAAAACCGAGAGCAGTCATAGCCAGACTGCACCGGTACCGGTATAGGGAGACAATCCTGCGCTGGGCCAAGGAGAATAGAGCTTGCAATTGGGACGGGCACGCCATCCGAATCTACGAGGATTTTGGAGCGGACATAGCTAAGAGACGGGCGGAGTTCAACAGAGTGAAAGCAGCTCTCTATAAGAACAAAGTACGTTTTGGTATGCTGTACCCAGCAAAACTCTGGGTCACATACCAACACAAGGAATATTTCTTTACAGCCCCTGCCGAGGCGAATAGATTCGTCTAGGAGCACGGGCTGGAAAAACGCCATGGGAAGTAGGGACGAGGGGCCCATGGCAAGGAGATACGTCATGCCGACGGGGGGGTGGGGAGGGGCGAGGCAAAGCCAGCCCCCTCCCCCCTGGCAGGAACACCCAGAACGAAAAACAACCCAATGCCCAAGGGCCCGCTCCAGGTGGGAGGCCAGGCCCCGGCACGAGGGAACGGGAGTACTGGAGAGGGGAGAGGGGAAGCGGGACAGCAACCTCCGAGAGGGGAGCCACCGTGCTAGCAGGAAAGCTAGCGAAGGGGGCGCGCAACAGAGCAGGGCCGCAGCGCACCCCCAACAGGGGGGAAGGCGCCAGGCAGGGGAGGGGGGGGATCACCCATCAAAGGTGGGAGAGCAAATGGGGACAGGAATGGGGGAGAGAGGGGCAATGGAGGGGTATACAGGGGTATCCCCAAAAGGGATAGAGCGGGGGGGGGGGGGGCACTCGGGGGGCGAGAGACCAGGGAGGGGAAATGCAGGGACGAAGGGACAAAAGAGGCCAGAAAGGGAATAGGGCCACAAAGTGCCACAGACAAGGGCTCGAAACAGGGAACTGCTGCAAGCACCCACCCAGTACGGTCTGTGGGTGAAGGGGCCCCCCGGAGTGCAGGGGACTACCCGCGTGGCGGACACACAGTGGACGGCCATGGCGGGTGTCCCCGGGACAAGGGGGAACCCCAGAGCGCAGGGACCCGACCGCATGGGGAGAGCAGTGATAGTGGACATCCTGGACGGCCCCCTAACAAAGGGAAACCCCAGAGGGCAGGGGCGCGTCCACCGGACAAATATGGTTAACCCCACAGGAGCAAGGGGGCGGAAGCCCCCCACCAGAATAGTCACCTGGAACGTAAGGGGACTTAACGGCCCAGTGAAGAGATCTAGAGTCCTCACCCACCTTAGAAACATGAGGGCCGACATAGTCTTCCTCCAAGAGACGCACTTGAGGGAGCAGGACCAGCTGCGGGTAAGAAAGGGCTGGGTGGGACAAACCTATCATTCCTGTTATGGGGCAAGGGCCAGGGGGGTGGCGATCCTGATTGGCAAGAGGACAATGTTTAGGGCGACAAAGACGGTTACGGACCCAGGGGGACGGTATGTCATGGTCAGCGGGGCCCTGGATGGGGCGCCGGTAGTTCTAGTTAACGTGTACGCGCCCAACTGGGACGACACGAGCTTCATCCAAAAGACCATGGCAGAAATCCCGGACATAGCGACGCACCGACTAATCATGGGGGGGACTTCAACTGTGTACAGGACCCAACGACGGACAGATCAAACCCCAGAACGGGGAAAACCTCAACATGGCAAGGGAACTCAGCCACTATATGGAGCAGATGGGAGCAGTAGACCCCTGGAGATTCGCCCACCCGGGGGAGAAAGAATTCTCTTTCTTCTCCCCAGTACACAACGTGTACACCAGAATTGACTTCTTTGTGGTGGGGAAAACGGTGCTTCCAGAGATAGACAAGGTGGAATACTCCGCAATTGTGATATCAGACCACGCTCCACACTACATGGATGTGCGGCTAGAGACGGGAAGGGCCCAGCGCCCCAAATGGAGGTTGGACGGTGCCTTACTAGCTGACAAGGCCTTCAGCGAAAGGATAGCGCAGGCCATAGCGGAGTACACTGAGATCAACCAAAACGGGGAGGTCTCACCCTCCACGTTCTGGGAAGCGCTTAAGGCCGTACTAAGAGGGGAAATCATAGCCTACAAAGCGCAAAGAGATAGGGAGGAAAGGGTGGCTAGGCAGAAGCTGGTCGACTCCATACTGGAGGTAGACCATAAATACTCCGAGGCCCCGACTGTAGAACTCCTGGCGGAGAGAAAAGAATTACAAAGGAACTTTGACCTGCTCTCCACCAGGAAAGCAGTACACCAACTCCGCCAGGCACGCGGGGCCCTATACGAACACGGAGACAAAGCCAGCCGCCTGTTGGCCCACCAGCTGAGAAAGCAGGCAGCCAGCAGAGAAATTGCGCAAATCAGAGATACCAGAGGCACGTTGGAAACAGAACCAGAGAGGATTAACAAAACCTTCAAGGCCTTCTACCAAGAGCTGTACACCTCAGAGCCCCCAACGGGGAAGGCTGGGATGAACCGGTTTCTTGACGGACTGGACATACCAGTTGTGGGAGAGGGCAGAAAACGGGATCTGGAAGCACCACTAGCACTGGGAGAGATCATGGAGAGCATTAGCTCCATGCAGGCGGGGAAGGCGCCGGGACCGGACGGATTCCCGGCGGACTTCTACAAAACATTTGCGACAGCGCTGGCCCCGCACCTGCGGGAGATGTTCGCAGACTCGCTAGCTAGGGGCACGTTGCCACCCACGTTAGCACAGGCCTCAATCTCGCTGATACCTAAGAAAGACAAAGACCCAACGGAATGTGGGTCATACAGACCCATATCTCTGCTGAATGCAGACGCCAAAATACCTGCCAAAATCCTAGCCAAAAGGCTAGAAGACTGTGTACCTGAGGTGGTCACAGAGGACCAGACGGGCTTTGTCAAAGGTAGACAGCTTACCGCGAACATCAGGCGCCTGCTGAACGTGATAATGACCCCCTCCGGGGAGAGAACACAAGAGGTGATCGTCTCCCTGGACGCAGAAAAGGCCTTCGACAGAGTCGAGTGGAAATACCTCATAGAGGTACTGGAGCGGTTCGGGCTTGGAACAGGGTTCACCGCTTGGGTAAAGCTCCTGTACAACGCTCCCATGGCGAGTGTACAGACCAACAATACCAGCTCCCAATACTTCCAGCTGCACAGGGGCACCAGACAAGGATGCCCACTGTCCCCGCTGCTGTTCGCACTAGCAATTGAACCGCTAGCAATCGCGCTCAGGGCAGCAAAAAATTGGAGGGGGATCCGAAGGGGAGGTAGAGAGCACAGAGTCTCACTCTATGCGGATGATCTGCTCCTCTATATCTCGGACCCACAAAGCAGCATGGACGGAATCATCGCGCTCCTGAAAGAGTTTGGAGCCTTCTCGGGCTACAAACTCAACATGAGCAAAAGTGAGATCTTCCCAGTACACCCGCAGGGGGGGGGGGGGGGGGGGGGGGGGCAGCACTAAAGGGGCTGCCGTTCAAACAAGCCCGACATAAATTCCGCTACCTGGGGATCCAAATAGCCCATGACTGGAAAGGGATCCACAAATGGAACCTCACCAGTCTGACGGAGGAAGTTAAAAAGGACCTGCAAAGATGGAACACACTCCCGCTCTCCCTCGCGGGGAGAGTTCAGACGATCAAAATGAACGTACTGCCCAGGTTCCTCTTCCTGTTTAGATCCATTCCGATCTACATCCCCAAGGCCTTTTTCAAAGCGCTGGACAAACTCATCATGGCGTTCGTATGGGGGGTAAAAATGCTAGGATCCCAAAGAAGGTCTTACAAAAAACAAAAACCAGGGGAGGGTTAGCCCTCCCGAATCTACAATTCTACCACTGGGCAGCAACAGCCGAGCGAGTAAGGGGATGGATCCAGGAGCCAGAAGCTGAGTGGGTGCGTGCGGAGGAGGCCTCCTGCATGGGAACCTCCCTCCGGGCCCTCGCCACGGCAGCACTCCCATCCCCACCCAAAAAACACTCCAGCAGCCCAGTGGTGACAGCCACCCTCCAATCCTGGAACCAACTGCGGCAGCAACTTGGCCTGACCAAAATGTCGAACAGGGCTCCCATCTGCAACAACCATAGGTTCACACCAGCACTGACTGACGCCACCTTCAAAAGGTGGAGGCAGGACGGGGGACACTGACAGTCAGGGACCTATACACGGACGACAGGATCGCAACACTGGACGAACTGACAGAGAAATTTCAGCTAGCTGGGGGGAACGAGCTACGGTACCTGCAGCTCAAAAACTTCCTACGAAAGGAGACAAGGACGTACCCACAACCGCCACGACAGACACTACTGGAAGACCTACTGGACGCAAGTATCCTAGAGAAAGGGAACTGTAGTGACATGTATGACCGACTGGTAGATAGGGACGACACCGTACTGGACGCAACAAGGAGGAAATGGGAGGACGACCTGGGGATGGAGATAGGGTGGGGACTCTGGAGCAAAGCACTGCATAGGGTCAACTCCACCTCCACGTGCGCAAGGCTCAGCCTGACGCAACTAAAAGTGGTACATAGAGCCCACTTAACAAGAACCCGTATGAGTAGGTTCTTCCCGGAGGTGGAAGACAGATGTGAACGGTGCCAAAGAGGCCCGGCCAACCACGCCCACATGTTCTGGTCTTGCCCCAGACTCGTGGAGTACTGGACAGCCTTCTTCAAGGTTATGTCCAAAGTGGTGGGAGTGAGGGTGGAGCCATGCCCGATAGTGGCGGTCTTCGGGGTTTCAGAACAGCCAGATCTATTCCTGGGGAGGAGGGCGGACGCCCTTGCCTTTGCCTCCCTGATCGCCCGCCGTAGAATCCTGTTTGGCTGGCGGTCAGCAGCACCGCCCAGAGCTGCGGACTGGCTGTCCGACCTCTCGGAATCTCTCCAAATGGAGAAAATCAAATTTGCCATCCGAGGGTCGGACGACGGCTTCCACAGAACGTGGGAGCCATTCATGCAACTGTTCCGGGACCTATTTGTGGCCAATGTACAAGAGGAAGAATAGTCGGGGGAAGGTAGCGGGAGGGGGGGGGGCTACAGGTTCGTTACGGGGGTTCGATGGCTAGCTAAGGCCCAAAACCAAACTAAATAAACATGTTGAGGGGGGGGGGGGGGGGGGGGGGGGGCGCAGTTACTACTACGAAGATGCTTACCTGTAAATATGTATGTTAATTTTTGCGTGTTTGTTTTTTTTTCTCTCTCCTAACAATTTGTAATTTGTTCAATATAAAATATGAAAACTGAATAAAAACATTTATAAAAAAAAAGGAATGGGCAGTGAATACTGGCCTAGCCAATAATGCACATATCCCAAGAACAATTTTTTTTTAAATAGCCCTGTTGCTCCTCAAAAATGATTCCCAACATACCTTTCCAGAGTCACATTGGCTGCATTGCGCTTGGAACATATCAGAGTATACTCCTAATATGGCAACTGGGGGTTTGAACATGATTTGCATACTTAAAGGGACTGACTGGCTGGGACAGAAATGTGCTCTGGTGCTTAATGATCAGCCCCTTTCAAAATGCCGCCTCGCTTGTTGTTGCTGTTAAAGGATGTATCATGGCTTTCAATCCCATTTTAGAGGCCATTACCACTCCATTAGCCACAGAACTAGAAATAAATCCCAAAATTCAGCAAAGAAGGACGAAGGGATTGATTAAGAAGGGGAAAATACAGTACAAACGTAAGCTTGCAGATAACATAAAGTCTGACACTAAGAGTTTCTATAAATATGTGGAGAGAAAGAAATTGTCAAGACAAATGTAGACCCCCTTCAGACAGAAACAGGGGATTGCATAATAAGGGACAAAGAAATGGCTGAGCAATTGAATACATACTTTGGTTGTGTCTTCACAAAAAAGGATGCAAATCAGACATCAGAAATGTTGGAGAATGAAAGGTTTAGTGAGAGGGAAGAACTGAGAGAGATCAATATTAGTAGATAAATGGTGCTGGGAAAATTGATGGGGTTGAAGGCAGATAAATTCCCATGTCCTGAGAATCTTCATCCCAGAGTACTTAAGGAGGAGGCTCTGGAAATAGTGGATGCATTGGTGGCCATCTTCTGGGATTCTATAGACTCTCTTTTTCCCTGCAAATTGGAGGGTAGCTCAAGTCACTCCGATATTCAAAAAGGGAGGTAGAGAGAAAGCAGGAAATTATAGACCAGTAAGCCATCATCAGTAGTGGAGAAAATTATTGAATCCATTATCGAGGACTTTAAAGCGGAACATTTAGAAAGCAGTGGCAGGATCAATCAGAGTCAGCATGGATTTATGAAGGGGAAATCATGCTTGACAAATCTGTTGGAATTCTTTGACGATGTAACCAGTACAGTTGATAAGGGGGAGCCAGTCGATGTGGTATATTTGGACATTCAGAAGGAATTTGACAAAGTCCTGCAAAACAGATTATTGTGCAGAATTAAAGCGCATGGGATTGGGGAAATGTATTGAGGTGGATAGAAAACTGGTTGGCAGAGATGAAACAAAGAGCAGGAATTAATGGGTACTTTTCAAATTGGCAGGCAGTAACTAGTGGGGTGCCACAGGGATCGGTGCTGGGACTCCAGTTATTCGCAATATATATTAATGATTTAGATGAGGGAACAAAATGTAACATCTCAAAGTTTGCAGATGATACTAAGTTGGGTGGGAGGATGAACCGTGGCGAGGATACAGGGATCCTACAGCATGATCTGGACAGGTTGGGCGAGTGGGCAAATCAATGGCAGATATAGTATAATTTGGATGTGGGAGGGTATTTACTTTGGAAGCAAAAACAGGAAGGCAGATTACTACCTGAATGGTTGTAAATTGGGAGAGGGGAGTGTGCAGCGTGACGTGGGTGTCCTTTTGCACCAGTCGCTGAAGGTAAGCATGCAGGTGCAGCAGGCGCTAAAGAAGGCTAATGGTATGTTGAACTTTATTGTGAGGTTTTGAGTACAGAAACAGGGATGTGTTGCTGCAATTATACAGTGCCTTGCTGAGGCCACACCTGAAGTATAGTGTACAGTTTTGGTCTCCTTTTCTGAGGAAGGATGTTCTTGCTCGTGAGGGAATGCTGCGAAGGTTTACCAGACTGATTCCAGGGGTGGCGGGACTGTCATATTAGGAGAAATTGACTAGGTTAGGATTGTTCTTGCTGGTGTTCAGAAGAATGAGGGGGGATCTCATCGAGACTTATGAAATTCTAACTGGACTAGAGAGAGAGTAAATGCAGATAAGATGGTCCTTCTGATGGGTGTGTCCAGAAACAGGCGTCACAGTCTGAGGATTCAGGGTTAAACATTTCGGACAGAAATGAGGAGACATTTCTTCTCCCAAAGAGTGGTGAACCTGTGGCATTCATTACCACAGGAAGTAGTTGATGCTAAAACATTGAATTTATTCAAGAGGCGACTAGATATAGCACTCGGGGAGAATGGGATCAAAGGCTATGGGGAGAAAGCAGGATGAGGCTATTGAGTTTGATAATCAGCCATGATCGTGATGAATGGCGGAGCAGGCTCGCAGGGCCAAAAGGCGTCGTCCTCTTCTATGTATCTATGTATGTAAAACAAAGATTGGTTAATGCACAAAATCCATGAAGAATGCAAATAATACCTAAGAAAGATAAAGACCCAACGGAATGTGGGTCATACAGACCTATCTCACTGCTGAACGCAGATGCCAAAATACTGGCCAAAATCCTAGCCAAAAGTCTAGAAGACTGCGTACCTGAGGTGGTCACAGAGGACCAGATGGGCTTTGTCAAAGGTCGACAGCTTACTTCGAACATCAATCGCCTGCTGAACGTGAAAATGACCCCATCCGGGGAGAGAATACCAGAGGTGATCGTCTTCCTAGACGCAGAAAAGGCCTTTGACAGGGTCAAATGTAAATACCTCATAGAGGTACTGGAGCGGTTCGGCCTTGGAACAGGATTAACCTCCTGGGTAAAGCTCCTATACAACGCTCCCATGGTGAGCGTACGGACTAACAATACCAACTTCCGATACTTCCAGCTGCACAGGGGCACCAGACAAGGATGCCCACTGTCCCCGCTGCTGTTCGCTCTCGCGATCGAACCATTAGCAATTCGCACTCAGAGCAGCAAAAAGCTGGAGGGGGATCCAAAGGGGCGGCAGAGAGGACAGAGTCTCACTCTAGGCAGATGACCTGCTCCTCTACATTTCGGACCCACAAAAGCAGCATGGATGAAAGAATTTGACGACTTCTTGGGCTACAAACTCAACATGCGCAAAGCGAGATCTTCCTGGTACACCCACAAGTAGGGGAAGGGCAGCACTAAAGGGGCTGCCGTTTAAACAAGCCCGACACAAATTCCGCTACCTGGGGATCCAAATAGCCCATGATTGGAAAGGGATCCACAAATGGAACCTCACCAGTCTGACAGAGGAAGTAAAAAAGGACCTGCAAAGATGGGACACACTGCCACTCTCCCTTGCAGGGAGAGTCCAGATGATCAAAATGAACGTACTGCCCAGGTACCTCTTCCTGTTCAGATCCATCCCAATCTACATCCCCAAGGCCTTTTTCAAAGCACTAGACAAACTAATAATGGCATTCGTATGGGGGGGATGCTAGGATCCCGAAGAAGGTTCGACAGAAAACAAAATCCGGGAAGGGGGCGGGGAGGGGGGGGGGGGGGGGGGGGGGGGGGGTCTAGCCCTCCCAAACCCACAATTTTACCACTGGGCGGCGACGGCCGAACGAATAAGGGGATGGATCAAGGAGCCAGAAGTCGAGTGGGTGCGCGTGGAGGAGGCCTCCTGCAAGGGGACCTCCCTCCGGGCCCGCGCCATGGCGGCACTCCCATCCCCACCCAAAAAACACTCCAGCAGCCCGGTGGTGATAGCCACCAATCCAATCCTGGAACCAACTACGGGAGCAATTTGGTCTGACCAAAATGGTGAACAACAATATGTTCACACCAGCGCTGACTGACGCCACCTTTCAAAAGTGGGGACAGGACGGAGGGACACGGACGGCAGGATCGCAACACTAGACGAACTGACAGAGAAATTCCAGCTAGCCGGGGGAACGAGCTAAGGTACCTGCAACTCAAAAACTTCCTACGAAAGGAGACAAGGAAATACCCACAACCGCCACGACAGACATTACTGGAAGAGTTACTGGCTGCAAGCATCCAAGATAAAGGGAACTGTAGAGACATGTATGACTGACTGGTAGAAAGGGCCGACACCGTACTGGACGCAACAAGAAGGAAATGGGAGAAAGACCTGGGATTGAAATAGGGTGGGGACTCCACCTCCATGTGCACAAGGCTCAGCCTGAAGCAACTAAAAGAGGTACACAGAGCCCACTTAACAAGAACTCATATGAATAGGTTCTTCCCGGAGGTGGAGGATAGATGTGAACGGTGCCAAGGAGGCCCGGCCAACCACGCTCACATGTTCTGGTCTTGCCCCAGCCTTGCCGGGTACTGGACAGCCTTCTTTGAGGCTATGTCCAAAGTGGTGGGGATGAGGGTGGAGCCATGCCCGAAAGTGGCGGTCTTCGGGGTATCAGACAAGCCAGATCTATTCCTGGGGAGGAGGGCGGACGCCCTTGCCTTTGCCTCCCTGATCGCCCGCCGTAGAATCCTGTTCGGCTGGCGGTCAGCAGCACCACCCAAAGCTGCAGACTGTCTGTCCGACCTCTTAGAATCCCTCCAGATGGACAAAATAAAATTCGCCATCCGGGGGGTCAGACGATGGCTTCCACAGAACATTGGGAGCCATTCACCCAATTGTTTCGGGACCTGTTGGTGGCCAATGAACAAGCAGAAGAATAGCCAGGTAGCCAAGAATCAGGGGAAAGTAGCCAAGGCATGAGATGGAGGGATAGACCCCGGGGGGGCGTGGGGGGGGGGGGGGGGGGGGGGGAGGACAGCTAAACCTAAGAGAAAAGAAAGACTAACCACAGGAGAATGGCGGGGGGGGGGGGGGGGGAGGATGCAGAAAGGGTGTGGGGGGGAGAAGAGAGAAGAGACAGGGAACAATAGAGGGGGTCCAGAGAGGTGGGGGCGAGGCAAGGGAATGATAGCCAGAAGGAAGGCTCGGGAAACGAGAACAAACTTGGCAAATACAGGAACAGAGAGCAAAGAAAATACGGGTGAAAGACGGGATGAATGGCCGAAGCGGAGGTGAACGTGAGATGATAACGGCAGCGAAAACCGTCCAGGAGAAGCAAGGGACAACACCAACACCAGATCCATTCGCATATTGCCCTCACTGTATTGGACATAATTAATGTAAGTGTTTCTCCAGCACCCAAATGTATATGTACCTCCCGAGTTTCCCCCCCCACAAACAGGTGCTTACTTATGTGTTAAAAATAATATTGCCAACTGTACAGAGTTGCTGTTGTTGAGTTAGTGCATAATACCCTACCAGTTTTTTTTGTGTTTTCTTCTCTTCTACATATATATATATATTATTCTGTGTGCATAACTGTAAATATAATTTGTTCAAAAAAACAATAAAAACATTTATTAAAAAAAAGAATGCAAATAAACTTTAATTTAGAATTTATATTCTTCAAACTCTGCCTTTCTTAAACAGATAGAGTTACAAATCGGATTACTCCCAATTCTGGGCACAGTGATTGTGATTTGTGATTACCCCACGCTCAAGTTGCGTTCCAATCTGGTGCAGCCTCCTCATTTTGAGCAATTCCAGAGGGCAGTCCAGCGTTAAGTGAGCTGTTGGCTGGCTTCACAGACAGCTGGGGGCTCAGCAACATGCATGCTGGCTCATGTTCCAACCAACATCCAGAATCTGAAAGACAGCATGTTCCTCTTAAAGGGGAGTTGCTACTGACTGTCCAGGAGTTGACAACAAAATCAACAACCCCAAATGGAGCAACAGCCAAGTGATAGGGCTCCCACCGGCGCTGGAGTCCTTATTCCAGGAGGTCGAAAATATGGGGTATCAATGTTTCTGTGGGGCGGTAGGGTGGGGTTGTGGGGGGGGGGGGGGGGGGGGTGGTGGTGGTTGGGGAAGCCTGGATGGGCCGCAGGAGGCTGTGGAGGCAAACCCTGCGAAGGAAATGGGAGCAGGTGGCCGGTATCTCCAATAAATGCCTCCTGTCCTGCCACTTCAGCAAGTGATGCACCAGGCCTCTAATGAAGAAGCATTGTTTTAAATTTGGCACTTGCAGCCACCAGCTAAGAGAGTGGCAATGCATAACTTAGAGGTTAGAATAGGGTTTGAATTAGCATGTTGTGAATCGCTGAGAATGAATGATCAAGGGGAAAGGGCAGAACATGTGCTCTTCCCTCGGGGGTGACGTTGCAGATGAGCTGTGCTGCAGGGGTCTCGATTAATGGGTGGCTTACACAAGTGCAAGAGCAATGCAAACAGAGAACCTTGGTGTATCGACAGACCTACCAGAAAGCTTGCGGTCTCTGTCAAGGAGCATAGCTCCAAATTGGAAAATGTATCTCACCGAGCTTGATGGAGCAAAGTGGTGGACAACTCCAGGAGAGCGCTCGTGGACCCAGCTGCGATTCAGTGATTGTAGGTTGATGTCTCAGCTCCCCTTTCAGCGCAGGTAGAAGTCACTGACATCTAAGTGCTGCAGTGGAAGCTCAGGATTGTGTCATGAGATCAATCCCTTCCACTATGCTGCTTCTGACTGCTAATATCATGGCTTTGGATCTGTGTTCATGGAGAATATGGATTTTCATAGTATTTCTTTTTAGGTATTTTTATTCCAAATTTTCAATATTTTTACAATTTGCAGCAAACACAAAACCCCCACCACCATATTAGGTGCCCCACCACCCACCTAACCCCTCATTCCCCCCCCCCCCCACTCCTCCCTCAGCTGTCAATGGTAACCAACTCTCCAAAATGCAAAATGAACAAACCCCACCTATTGTAAAGCCCATCACTCGCAAATTTCACTTGTTTCAGGGCCAAAATCTCCAGCAAGTGCCCCCGCCATGCCGAGGCACAGATAAAAGAAGCTGACCTACACCCCAACAAGATCCGCCTGCAAGCGATCCGCGAGGCAAAGGCTAAGACCCCCACACCTGCCTGCAACTCCGGCCGGACCAACGCCCCGAATATGGCTTCCAGGGGACTGGGTTCCACGTCCACATGCAGAACCCCCGAAACGGTGCTGAAAACTGTCCTTAAAAACTTTTCCAGCTGCGGGCAGGACCGAAACATATGTACGTGTTTTGCAGGGTCCCTCCCACATCGCTCACAGACATCCTCCACTCCCTTGAACAGCCAGCTCATCCGAGACATTGTGAGGTGCGCCCTCTACACTACTTTCAGCTTTTACCCTCTACAGCACCTCACACCACAATCCCTCCTCCAGAGCCGCCCCCAGCTCTTCCTCGTCTGCGCCACAGGGACTCTGATGTTGCAAATCCCTGGGCGCCCCCCCCCCCCCCCCCCCCCCCCCACTCCAGTCCAAAATGGCATCCACGTCGCTGGAAGGGGCAAATCGCTTGCCCTCTTCGCAAAAGGCTTATTATTCAGCACCCGCTGTTCCAGGCCCAGAGGGGTATAATGGGAGCGACGCTTCCATGATCGCCTGGGAGCGTCTGATGCCTGTTGTGTGGCGGTCACGCCGAACACCAATGCCAACCCTTTGTTTTCTATTTGGTCCTAATTTTGTTCTGCTCCTGCCAACGTGCGTGAAGCAGATGCAATAGACCGCTCGGCAATATCATCCATCATGTATGCCAAAATAGCCGGTCCCCTAGAGAGAGGCGACACAGGTGAGCGGCAAGGTTTTCGCCGGGTTGAGGTAGACGCTGTTACTAGCCTGGCGGGCCGGCTAGAACATGTGCAGCATCGGCACTTTTCACAGAGCGCTGCTGCTGATGCTTCTGCGGGGCAGTTTGTCTCCCAGCGCAGCCCATCCGGTCTCATCTATCATTGATAGCATATCCACAAAAAAATTTTCAAAGGCAATATCACAAGATATCAGATCTACTCGAATCACAGCCGTCTCGTGCTTTTTCTCGACGTTTAGTTCCTCAATAGTCCTTGACTGCTATTGAGTTTACCAGCGGGGCCGTCGTGGAGACACGCCTTTCCATAGAGTGACAAAACACGTTAAAACACCACAAGGGTAACTATCCAGAGTTGACACTCTCGGGAGACCCGGCCAAGAGAGTCATAGTTACTCCCGCCGGCAAGTGGGAAGACGTCAATCGCTGCTTTACTTCGGCAAAAGCCCCCTGCTAAGACAGGGCCCAAATCCACCACTGACCCTTCTTCAAGAACATGTACAGCGGGGCCAAAACGGTACCCAAATTTGGGATCAACTTCCCGTAATAATCGACCAGGCCTGAAAATAAATGGAGCTCTGTGGGATCTCTTGGTATGGGTGCCTATCGGATGGCCCAAATTCTATCGTCCACCGGGTGTAGTCCATGTCTATCAACCCTGTAGCCCAAATAGACCACTTCAGTTGCATGGAACATGCACTTTCCACGCCGCGGGTGGACCCCAGCCTCCTCGAACCCACAATGCACGTCTTCCAGGTTTTTTAGATGCTCTTGGTCGGAGGAACATGATTAGCACATTGTCCATTAGGATGACTTAGAGGTGTAGATAGATGGCTAAAGACTGATATGATTTTGTATAACCGTGAAGGTCTGTACAGCCATCTTTATTCATGAATCATCTATACTTTGATCTAAACTATTCGCTGTCTCTATACTTTCACTTTTCCACTCTAACTCTTGAAGTAAATGCAAGCTGTTTTGCCATAAGCAAGAAACCATTTCTGTATTATTTTGAAAGTTAAATTATGAACAAGTTGCTTCTCTTTAAGTCATCGAATTTACAGTGCAGAAGGAGGCCATTCGGCCCATCGAGTCTGCACCGGCTCTTGGAAAGAGCACCCTACCCCCTACCCAAGGTCAACACCTCCACCCTATCCCTATAACTCAGTAACCCCACCCAACACTAAGGGAAATTTTGGACACTAAGGGCAATTTATCATGGCCAATCCACCTAACCCGCACATCTTTGGATTGTGGGAGGAAACCAGAGCACCCGAAGTCCTTTTTGCTAGCCGGACATATTAGAGAAAAAGATTTAAGTGATTCTCAATTGTAATCAAATAGAGGCAATAAACGATTCTTATTTGCACCCGAGAAGCTTTAACTCAAATTTCTACTGAGTTTTAGTGTCGCAAGTGCCACTAGATCCACATGGTAGATCTCTTTAAATGCCTTACAGATAAGAGAGGTGACAGCACAGCGATATACAATCAGGAGAGAGTTGCCCTGGAAGTCCTGAACATTGATTCTGGATGTTCTCCAGCTTCCATCCTAAACATTAAAGAAGCCATCCCCTATGGGCAAGGTCTCTGTATACGCAGGATCTGCTCAGACGAGGAGGAGCATAACATATCTACAGACGCTGAAAGATGCCCTCGTACGAACGGGATATGGCTCTCGACTCATCGATCGACAGTTCCAACGAGCCACAGCAAAAAACCGCACCGACCTCCTCAGAAGACAAACACGGGACACAACCGATAGAGTACCCTTCGTCGTCCAGTACTTTCCCGGAGCAGAGAAACAACGACATCCTCTTTGCAGCCTTCAACACGTCATTGATGATGATGAACCTCTTGCCAAGGTCATCCCCACACCCCCACTTGCCTTCAAACAACCGCGCAACCTTAAGCAAACCATTGTTTGCAGCAAACTACCCAGCCTTCAGAACAGCGACCACGACACCACACAACCCTGCCATGGCAATTTCTGCAAGATGTGCCAGATCATTGACACGGATACCACCATTACACATGAGAACACCACCCACCAGGTATGCGGTACATACTCGTGTAACTTGGCCAACGTTGTCGACCTCATACGCTGCAGGAAAGGATGTCCCGAAGCGTGGTACATTGGCGAGACCATGCAGATCCTGCGACAATAAATTAATGGACATCGCGCGACAATCACCAGGCAGGAATGTTCCCTTCCAGTCGGGGAACACTTCAGCGGTCAAGGGCATTCAGTCTCTGATCGGCAGGTAAGTGTTCTCCAAGGCGGCCTTCAGGACGCGCGACAACGCAGAATCGCCGAACAGAAACTTATAGCCAAGTTCCGCATGCACGAATGAGCCTCAACCGGGACCTGGGATTCATGTCGCATTACATTCATCCCCCACCATCTGGCCTGGGATTGCGAAATCCTACCAACTGTCCTGGCTTGAGACAATTCACACCTCTTTAACCTGGGGTTACCCCTATCTCTGGATCTGTCACGACTTAATCACCTGCTAATGCTTGCATTCTAAGCATTGTCTGGCACATTTGAATTTGTCTATATAGATGTTTCTGGAACATACCTCTTCATTCACCTGAGGAAGAAGCAGTGCTCCGAAAGCTAGTGTTTGAAACAAACCTGTTGGACTTTAACCTGGTGTTGTAAGACTTCTTATATGGCAGTATTAGTAGGAGTGATGATGTGGAGATGCCGATGTTGGACTGGGGTGAGCACAGTAAGAAGTCTTACAACACCAGGTTAAAGTCCAACAGGTTTGTTTCAAACACGAGCTTTCGGAGCGCAGCTCCTTCCTCAGGTGAATGAGGAGTGAGCACCCCATAGGCCTAATGGAGACAAAGCCCTGCCTTCACATTGAGGATAACCATGTTGTGAGGCACTCTCACTGTGTTAAATGGGACAGACTTTGAACAGATCTAGCAACTCAAGACTGGGCATCCATGGGGTGCTGTGAGCCATCAACAGCAGCAGAATTGTATTCAATCACAATTTGCCACCTCATGGCCCAGCTTATCCCCTACTCTCCCAGTACTACCAAGCCAGGGGATCAACACTGGTTCAGTGAAGAGTGCAGGAGAGCATAACAGGAACCGCACCAGGCATAACGAAAAATGAGGTGCCAACCTGGTGAAGCTACCAAACAGGACTACTTGTGTGCCAAACAGCATAAGCAGCAAGTGATAGTCAGAGCTAAGCAATTCCACCACTGACAGATATGATCTAAGCTCTGCAGTCCTGATGGTGGAGCCCAGCACATCAGTGTAAAAGACAAGGACGAAGCATTCGCAACAATCTTCAGGCAGAACTGCTGAGTGATTAATCTATCTTGGCCTCACCTGAGGTCTCCAGCATTATAGTGCCAGTCTTCAGCAAATTATATTCACTTCACATGATATTATTGCGAACCATGCTGATGTCAAATGCGAGGATATCCCAACACCCAGAGGGGTAACTTGGAACACTGATTCATAGTGGTGTCTGTGTTTTTAAAAAATATTATGGCAGGTTAATATGGTGGTGACAAAATCAGATGGGACACTTGCCTTTATCAATCGAGGCAAATAGATTACAAAAGCAGGGACGCCATGTTGGATTTGTACAGAACTTTGGTGAGGCCATAGCTGGAGCACTGTGAGCAATTTTGGTCGCCACATTATAGGAAGGATGTGATTGCACTCCAGGGAGTGCAGAAGCGATTCACCAGGATGTTGCCTGTGATGGAACATTTAAGTTATGAAGAGAGTTTGGATAGGCTTGGGTCATTTTTGCTGGAGCAGAGGAGATTGAGGGGGTGACCTGATCGAGGTGTACAAGGTTATGAGGGGCGTGGATAGGGAGCAGCTGTTTCCCTTAGTTAAAGGGTCAGTTACAAGAGGACACAATTCAAAGTCAAGGCAGGAGGTTTACGGGGGATTTGAGGAAAAACATTTTTGCCCAGAGGGTAGAGATGGTCTGGAATGCACTGTCTGGGAGGGTGTAGAGGCGGGTTGCCTCTCATCCTTTAAAAAGCACGTGGGTGAGCAATTGGTACATCATGACATTCAAGGCTATGGACCAAGTGCTGGCAAATGGGATTAGGTCAGCAGGCCAAGTGTTTTTCATGCATCGGTGCAAACTCGATGGGCCGAAGGGCCTCATCTGGGCTGTATTATTTTGTGATTCTGTGATTTTGAATGTGAGGAACGGTGTAAAACTCAGGAACATTCCAGTCATTGTGTGAACAATTAATTAAGAATATTTATTCACCTAAAAGAAAGACAAAACCACATATGACAAGAAGGGCTATAATAGGCTATGACACGTAATTATACTGATGACTGTGCACACATAAGTTTAGAAGAAACTATCCCTTGGTCCCCAACTACCTACATTTACATGATCTCGGAGACATCCCTACTCCCAAACAACATCCAATATTCAATAACTTTGAGCTAAATCCAGCAAGTAAATCCAGATTAAAGTGGTCATGTCTGGGAAATAGTTTTCAGGTTCAGCAAAGGTGGAAAACGGCTACTTTTTCTCGGGAGACTAAATCTGCAACCTCTTGCAGTTCTTGTGTTCGCTGTCTGCCTGTCTCTCTTGCCTCCTTAGTTAGTGTTCTCTACTTATACCATTTCTTTCCCTCTGCTGTTATTCATCATGTGGAGTTGGCTTTTGGCAGGTACATGACAATTTTCTTATCCCTCCACTATGGAGTTACCATCGCTATAGCCCCATTGTTTTCTCTATGTAAAATATTTTTTTCCCATTGGTAGGTGGATTTGCATCTTCTATTCCGCCAGATGTCTGCCTCTAATCAACTCCCTATTTTACTTTTTTTTAAATCATAATTTTTCTCCTTAACAATGTCAAGAAATCGCTCAAGGCACTAGATACTGCAGACTATAGGCACTGACAATGTTCCACAATAGTACTGAAGGCTTGTGCTCCAGAACTTGCTGCGTCCCTAGCCAAGCTGTTCCAGTACAGCTACAGCGCTGGCATCTACCCGACAATGGGGAGAATTGCCCAGGTGTGACCCTACACAAGAAACAGGACAAATCCAACCCGGTCATTAGCCCCCACCAGTCTACTCTCCATCATCAGCAAAGTAATGGAAAGGGTCATCAATGGTGCTATCAAGCAGCACTTACTCAGCTGCTCACTGACGCTCAGTTTGGGTTCCACCAGACTCACCCAGCTCTGGACCCCATCACAGTCTTGGCTCAAACATGGACAAAAGAGCTGAATGCCAGAAGTGAGGTGAGAATGACTGTCATCAAGGCAGCATTTGACCGAGTATGGCATGAAGGAACCCAAGCAAAGTTAGAGTCAATGGGAGTCGGGGGGAGGGGGGCAGGCAGGAATTCTCTACTGGTTGGACTCATACCTGGCACAAAGGAGGATGGTTATGGTTGTTGGATGTCAATCATCTCAACTCCAACACATCACTGCAGGGGTTTCTCAGGGTAGTGTCGTAGGCTCAACCATCTTCGGACGCTCCATCAACGATCTCGCTTTCATCTTAAGGTCAGAAGTTCGCTGATGACTACACAATGTTCAGTATCATTCGCGCCTCCTTAGATAATGAAGCAGTCCATATCCAAATGCAACGAGAGCTGGACAATATCCAGGCTTGGACTGATAAATGACGACTATCAATTGTGCCACACAGGTGCCAGGCAATGACCATCTCCAGTAAAAAGGGATCTAACCATTGTCCCATGACATTCAATGGCATTGCCACCACTGAATCCCTCATTAACACCCTGAGGGTTACCATTGATCAGAAACTGAACTGAGTGAGCCATATAAATACTGTGGCTACCAGAGCAGACCCTTGTTTCTCACCATTTGCTCCACCATTAAAGACCCTGATGGTGATCCGCTACAGATTATACTGAGGGACACTCTGGTCCATTCCTGTCTGGGGCAAAGCCTTTTAATCCAGCATTGGTGACAGGAAGAAAATCCTCTTTCTCCACTAGTTATTTCAGTCTTTAGCAAAATGCCTTTAAGACTCAATTTAACCGTAAATAGTTACAGCTACAAAGAACAAAGATGGGCAAAGTTGGCATGGGGACCCCAATGCATGCAATGGAAGAAATCAAGCTGGCGTGTTCACGGAGTCCTCGTTTGTGTCTGAATATTAACATGATATAGTTGCCTCAGGACAGGGGTAGATTTTGTAGCATCTTACAGCATTTAGTCCTTGGAGGATTTAGTCCTTGGAACTGGTAAAAGCTCTTTGAAAGGATTATCCACTTAGTCTCACCGCATCCCCCCACCACCACCCCACACCGTGCTCTTTTCCCCACAGCCCTGCAATTATTTCTTTCCTTTCATGTGTACATATCCATTTTCAAAAGTGTTAGACTCCATCCAATTATTAGTATAAAAACCCCAGGGGTGCTGGTCAGAGTCCCTCAGTATCATGGAGCCACATTGTGAATGAATGTTGACGTTCAACGTTAATTGATGTATGGGTGCGCACATGAACACCTGACATTTCACGCGCAGAGGAAAAGTGAGGGTGAGAAATGGGCAAAGATCAGGCGATTATCCTCCACATATTGTAAAATTTATTAGCAATAGCTGTGTTCAGGTTGAATGGCCATTATAGATAGGAAAACGCATTCTCAATCAAATAAATCAAACATACCTCAGTAACCAGTGAAGTGATAAATGTACTGCAATTCCTCTTGCATGTAGTTCACACTGATACAACAGCCCATCAGCAGAGTGTGGAACACCTAATGGGTTGTCTCTCTGTTTCTCAGTGATGAAAAGCTGGCACTGATAGATATTTCCCGTGGAGTGGAACCATTGGCAGCATCAGAATGTCTGAACGATAAAGGGAAGAGGAACTCATTATCATCCTGTCAAACCTTGTTTTCAAAGTCGGAGATATAATAAATTTAATAATTA
Source organism: Scyliorhinus canicula (assembly GCF_902713615.1). Lineage (NCBI taxonomy): Eukaryota > Metazoa > Chordata > Chondrichthyes > Carcharhiniformes > Scyliorhinidae > Scyliorhinus > Scyliorhinus canicula. Next base: position 54,122,944 of record NC_052160.1, on the reverse strand, counting down.
CTCAGCCCGTCAGATTTGCGACTTTTCTGCGATTATTTATTTTTCACCGGAGCAAAATGAACTTGTTGAACAAACTAGAATAACAGTGCCAGAGGTTGTACTGATGTTCACTTTCAAATCATTTACAGACCTGCCCCTGAACAGGGTCACCATCTTGTGATGGATATATTTTGGGAGATTTAGTCGCATGACATCCTGCTACTAATTGGCCCGCCCAGTCAAACAACCCTTTTCAAATCTCTGTGATTTGATATTCCTGATATATTTTTTAAAACAATCAAGTCCAAGGGGACAAAGAAAATGAAAACAAAACAAATTGTTGTTTTATTGTCCTTTCTGTGACCTTTCTGCTTGGTTTTCTCTCAGCAGTGCCAAGGATATTAATCTACGATCCCTCAAGATGCCAGGACGATCCGAGAGGTTGGGAACTGTGATGAATGTTATCAGTAGCTGATATAATGGTATCTTACCTTTAATGCATTGGCCCTTTAAGACCGGGCTTGGAACCCTGGGGGACTCCGCCTCTGGCTGCGCCCCCAGGAAACGGTATATAAGATAAGGCTCCCTCAGGCAACATGTTATGAGCACACTTCTCGGCTGCTGTACAGTTCTCAGATGATTAAAGCCTTGGAATCATCTATCTTCTCTCCTGTGTCGTGATTGAGGGTATCTCAATTTAATCATCTGATACATCAAGATAGACAGCGCTCTAAAGCCAGAGAAACTCAACCTGGACGCTCGGTCTCCGGAAGCCCCGTAAATTTTTAAATATTGGCTGCGGTGTTTTGAGGACTATATTGACTCCTCAGCGACTGAGGTCGATGGCGCTCGCAAGCTGCGTTTACTACATGCCCGGGTGGGCCACCGACTCTCCTCCGCGATCGAAAATGCTGCAAATTACGAAGCTGCGGTCGAGATACTGACGAAACGCTTCGTGAAGCCGATTAATGAGGTACACGCCAGACATTTGCTCTCAACCTGCAGCCAGCGTTCCGGGGAAACTCTGGACAAGTACGTGGAGAGACTCACTGTGCTCGCGAGGAACTGCAACCATAAAGCAGTGACGGCAGAAACCGACATGAACTTGCATATTCGCGATGCCTTTGTGTCCAGTATCAGGTCCTCGTACATCCGGCAGCGGCTCCTAGAAGACGGGGTGAAGGATCTCCAAGGCACGGTAACGCTCTCCTCTTCCCTAGAAACGGCCCACCGTAACCTCCATACGTACTCCACGGACCTTGCAAACCCCTCTCGATCCCCTCCAGACTCGGCCACACTACAGGTCTGCGCCGTGCGGCGATCCTCTCACTCCGGGGGTTCCCCATGCTATTTCTGTGGGCAAGGTCAGCACCCACAGCAACGTTGCCCGGCCCGCTCCGCGATCTGCAACGACTGCGGGAAGAAAGGGCACTTCGCTAAAGTCTGCCTGGCTGGCCCCAAACAAAATCCTCACCAGAAATCAATCTCCTGGTCTCACAGGCCCCGCAACGTGGGCACGAGCCCACTTCCGACGCGTCATCGACCTTGTGCGAGTCATGGGAGCGGCCATCTTGGCGGCGGCCATCTTCGAACCTCGACACGTACGACCGACGGCGGCGGCCATTTTGTGAGTCTGACTTAACCGAGGACTCTGACTACCCGCAACTAGGAGCGATCACGCTCGATCAATCGCGGCCGAAACACCTGCGTAACTCGATGATGCGGGTGCGAATCAACGCCACGACACTATTTGACTCCGGGAGCATGGAAAGCTTTATCCATCCAGACACAGTAAGACGCTGCTCCCTGTGCATCCACCCCACCTCCCAAACTATTGCCCTCGCCTCTGGGTCCCATTCAGTCCAAATCACGGAGTATTGTGTCACTGACCCGGCGCTGAATACACCCGTTTTAAACTTTACATCTTTCCTCAACTCTGTGCCCCCCGGCTGCTCGGTCTGGACTTTCAGTGCAGTCACCGGAGCCTGACACTGAAGTTCGGCGGACCCCTGCCCCCACTCACGGTATGCAGCCTGGCGACACACAAAGTTGCGCCACCCCCCCTCTTCGCGAACCTCACTCCCGACTGTAAGCCCGTCGCCACCAGGAGTCGCCGGTACAGTATCCAAGACATGACTTTTATCAAGTCAGAGGTTCAGCGGCTACTAAAAGAGGGGGTCATAGAGGCCAGCAACAGCCCTTGGAGGGCTCAAGTATTGGTAGTCCGCTCCGGGGAAAAGCAACGAATGGTAGTGGATTATAGCCAGACCATAAACCGCTTTACACAACTCGATGCTTACCCACTTCCCCGCATAGAAGAAATGGTGACTCACATCGCCCAGTATCGGGTATCCTTCACGGTCGACCTAAAATCTGCCTACCATCAACTCCCTATCCGCCCAGAGGACCGCCCCTACACGGCGTTTGAAGCAGCCGGTCGGCTGTTTCACTTCCTCAGGGTCCCTTTTGGTGTTACAAATGGAGTCTCCATTTTCCAGAGGGCGATGGATCAAATGGTGGACCAGTACGGCTTACGGGCTACCTTCCCGTACTTGGACAACGTCACCATCTGCGGCCATGACCAGCAGGACCACGACGCAAACCTGAGGAAGTTCCTCCAGACTGCCCGGGCCCTCAACCTCACGTACAACAAAGAGAAATGCGTGTTCCACACAACCCGGCTAGCCATCCTCGGCTACGTCGTGGAAAACGGGGTCCTAGGCCCAGACCCCGACCGCATGCGTCCCCTTAAGGAACTCCCCCTCCCCCGTAGCGTCAAGGCACTCAAACGGTGCTTGGGGCTTTTCTCCTATTACGCCCAGTGGGTCCCCAGATATGCGGACAAAGCCCGACCACTCATTAAGACTACGGTTTTTCCCCTGACGGCTGAGGCCCAGTTGCCTTTCAAATGTATCAAGGCCGGCATCATCAAGGCCGCCATGCACGCAGTGGACGAAGCCATTCCCTTCCAAGTAGAAAGTGACGCATCAGACGTCGCCCTGGCTGCTACCCTCAACCAGGCGGGCAGACCAGTAGCGTTCTTCTCCCGAACCCTCACCGCCTTGGAAATTCGGCACTCTGCAGTCGAGAAGGAGGCACAAGCCATAGTGGAGGCCGTGCGGCACTGGAGGCACTACCTAGCCGGTAGGAGGTTCACCCTCGTCACCGACAAACGGTCGGTCGCCTTTATGTTCGATAACGCACAACGGGGCAAAATAAAGAATGACAAAATTCTGAGGTGGAGGATAGAGCTCTCCACCTATACGTACGATATTAAATATCGCCCGGGGAAGCTCAACGAGCCCTCAGATGCCCTGTCCCACGGCACGTGCGCCAACGCGCACAAAGACCGCCTGAGAGCCATCCACGATGACCTCTGCCACCCGGGGATCACCCGGCTTGCCCACTTCATCAAGTCCCGCAACCTTCCCTACTCCACAGAGGAGGTCAAGGCCATGACTAAGGCATGCCAGATCTGTGCGAAATGCAAACTGCAATTCTATCGACCAGACAGGGCCCGCCTGATAAAGGCCTCTGGGCCCTTTGAGCGACTAAGTGTGGACTTCAAAGGGCCCCTCCCGTCCACCAACCGCAACATCTATTTCCTTACTGTGATCGATGAGTTCTCCCGCTTCCCTTTTGCTGTCCCCTGTCCTGATATGACCTCGGCCTCCGTGATCAAGGCACTGCGCAGCATCTTCGCTCTGTTTGGTTTCCCCGCTTATATCCACAGCGACCGGGGTATATCATTCATAAGCGATGAGCTGCGTCGATATTTGCTCAGCAACGGCATCGCCTCGAGCAGAACGACGAGCTATAACCCGCGGGGAAGCGGGCAAGTGGAGAGGGAGAATGCGACAGTTTGGAAGGCCATCCTCCTAGCCCTACGGTCAAGGAGTCTCCCAATTGCCCGCTGGCAGGAGGTCCTACCCAATGCCCTACATTCCATTAGGTCGCTCCTCTGTACGGCCACGAACGAGACCCCTCACAATCGTTTGTTTGTCTTCCCCAGGAAGTCCACCTCTGGGGTCGCGCTTCCATGTTGGCTGACGACTCCGGGACCAGTTCTACTCCGGAGGCACGTGAGGAGCCATAAATCTGATCCCGTAGTCGAGAGGGTCCAACTGCTACACGCAAACCCTCAATATGCCTACGTCGAGCACCCCGACGGCAAGCAGGACACCGTCTCCCTGCGAGACCTGGCACCCGCTGGCTCTCCCACCGACCCTGCTGGCTCGCCCACCGACCCGGACGTTATCCCCACCGACCCCCCCCCCCCCCCCCCCCCCCACGGACGCTCCCCTCCCCGCACCGACCGCCGACTCTGACAGTGCACCCCCATAGCGCCCCCTGCCCCCCTAGTCATCCCGGATAACCCCCCCCGCTCCAAGACAGCCTCTGGCTGCGCCCCCAGGAAACGGTATATAAGATAAGGCTCACTCAGGCAACATGTTATGAGCACACTTCTCGGCTGCTGTACAGTTCTCAGATGATTAAAGCCTTGGAATCATCTATCTTCTCTCCTGTGTCGTGATTGAGGAACCCTGGCCAGGATTCTCCGCCCCGCTTGGGAGGACGAAGTATTTGGCACGCAGTAGGCAGGCGGTGGGATACTCTCCTCCTGCCGCTTGTCAATGGCTATTTTGAAACACAGCCCCCCCCTCCAACCATGCTGCCTGGGAACCGACGGGGTGCACTGCCAGCACGACCAGAGAATCCCGCCGCCAGCGAATAGCCGGAGAACACTGCCCCCTACCTCTCAAGAATGATCTTCTGTAAATTTTTCTTCTCCGCCCCCCCCCCCCCCCCTCCTCAGTTCATTACAAAAGTGGCTTTTTCCTCCTTTTCAGACCTTCAAGAACCACCCTTCAATCATGGTTGGAAAGATGGTTTGTTATTTTGATGTGCTGCAGTTTAGATGGAGCACTAGGGTACATGTGATTGATGGGTCCTGTGTGTCTTCCTGATTTTCCTTCCTCTATCTGCGATGAAACCTACTTGGATTGTAAATATATCACGAGGCATTGCCTTCTTTTTAAAAATAAATTTAGAGTACCCAATTCATTTTTCCAATGAAGGGGCAATGTAGCGTGGCCAATCCACCTATACTGCGCATCCTTGGGTTGTGGGGGCGAAACCCACGCACACACGAGGAGAATGTGCAAACTCCACACGGACAGTGACCCAGAGCCGGGATTGAACCTGGGACCTCGGCGCCGTGAGGCAGCAATGCTAACCACTGCGTCACCGTGCTGCCCTTCATGAGACATTGCTGATGGAATCTGTCTTGGCATGCTCTTGATGTTGCATAAGCTGCTTCCTTGACATTGTCCTGTGGAGTTGCCCAGCACTCCACAGGACATACTGTGACACATCAAACTAATTCAAAATTAAACAAAAGCATAGGAAACAATTGTTTCTGTGGTGATATGCATCACTGTAAATACACAAGGGGTTAATGTAAATACACATAGACTAGCTGGACACTAGAGGGAGCACCAGAGACATGACACACAGACATTCAACCAATAGGTCAGTAAGATAGGACACGACCAATGGGCATTCATGATACACACAGAGGTGACATTACCATGGGGAGGGGGGGGGGGGTGGGTGGCATTACACCAACCCATATATAAAGGACACAGCACACATGATCTTCCTCTTTCCAGTGGAGACACTCAGTGAGTACAGACACAGGGTTGATTGAACATCACACCCACCACGTGGATTGTAGCAGACTGGTTCATCAGTCTGAGTCGCTATAGAAGGATTAACAGTAGAGTCGAATCCGCGTAGGAGAATTGTTAATAGTTTAATAAACGTGTTGAAGTTATCTCCATGTCAGAACCTTCCTTTGTCAGAGTGTACATCAAGGAAGCAGTTTATGCTACATCAAGAGCATAACAAGACAGTTTCCTGGTGCATTCTCCATGGCAACATCTTGGCCAAGTCACAGTTGACTTGCCAACCAATCAACACTGCCTTCTGATGCAGTATAAATTGTTGCTTACTTTGAAATTTGGTATTCTTGTGTTTGCCCAGATGAGTGCGAGACGAAAAGCTTTGACAGCGCCTCACTGTTCTCAGCAATACTCAAATTCAGTTTTGTTTATTGTGGTTCCCACTTTTTCTTAGATGATCAGATTGCCACACAGAGAAAGGTACAGCTTACAACTTGGGCAAGATTGATATTCGTATATTCTAGTCTGACTGTCAGCACCAAGATGGAGGCATCAATGTCACAATATCTTTGTCCTGAAGTCTTTCTTCCGACTGTTCCAGGATAAGAATTTTCTACATGTTGCGGGGTATCATCTTCTTTTCCCAGAGACTAGAGAACCTTTGGAATGTGTTACCTGCTGGTACCGTCTTTGCACACTTTCAAGAGGGAGCTGGACTGGTCCCAGACTGTGGCAGAGATCACACCAGACAGAAGATAATCCTTGGTCCATGTGAACTCCTGGAGTGGACTCGATCAACTGAGAGTGTCAGAGAGGAAATTTGCAAAGTATTTTTTTCTTTATTGGTCCTGAGTTTGATCTCTTTCCTTTGCCTTTCCAAGGAGAATATATGGCTGTATGAGTGGGAGTAGATGAGGGATGGAGTGGGGTGGGATAGAAGTGCTCATCCAGCTTTGTGTTAACTATCAGAGCTTGGGGAAGACATGGTAGGCCAGACGGTATTTTCTGCCTGTTAGTTTTGTATATTTATGATCAATCAGTTAAGTGCATGGAGGGGAGACTTACCAGGTCTTTCAAGATAGGTTTAGTGGTGAGGGAGTGAAAGAAATCAGGGAGAAATGTGTCAAACTGTTCCCCAGCATGCTCCAACCTTCCTCCCACTTTTCTTGCAGGTAACCTGTGTGCATTGATATAGCAGTGGTGGGAAGCCAATTAAACTTCTTAAATTGGTAATTAGTAACACGTTTCCAAGGGCAATACAATTTTGATAGCATTGCGTGGGCCTCACGTGGTATCAAAACTTTGGCTGCTCAGAGAGGCCAGCTGCAAAGCAGAATATTGGAGGAGGGGAAAAACAAGATGCAATTGATCATTTATTGGTGCAACTGGCAAGCCTGAGGGCATTCACAGGCAGAGGCAGAGGGCAGCCCCTGGAGACCGCTATCACAGACAATGTCCCGGGTACAAAGATGGTTGGCTGCCAGTTCCCTTAAGCTTTACACCCAGCCATTTCACTCTGCTCTGTTTTGAAGCATTTGACGCAGTAGCACGCTAACACTCCAACCAGTGTGCTGGTTGCCCCTCCTCCCCCACCATCTCACCCCACCCACCATCCTTAAATGGATGGAGAACCGGAGGCAGCTTGCTAATTGGTCGCCTTGACCCAGAAGATGGGCTGCTCTGTTGGCTTGGATCTGACCTGTAAATGTTCCTGATTTCCGAGAATATTCTATGCCAGGAAACCTCAGCCCATTGTTTAAATTAATTTCCAGTCGATCTCCCGTGATGTTGCACATTGGTCCAAATTTAACTCTTGGCACAAAACTGTCCGTGACCTGCTCACTGTTGCTGTTGTGAGGCCTGAGGAATCTTGCGGCTTGTTATCCCTTGTGTCAGTCCAGTGCCCTACTGCTGATTGTTGTTTAGGAAGGGCAGGAAATTATCCAGGTCTGCTCAAGAGTTGAGGGTTGGGTGAGAGGTGGATGGCGGTGAGGGGATGAAGGGGAAATCACACATGACTGGGTGGTAGAGGGAGTACAAAGGAGTACATACGGGTTGATGGCAAGCTGGTATACATTTGTGTGCTTTGTAGGCCCCCAATTTTCCTGCTAAAAGTGGCCTTTCAGACATGTCCACCTGTTGCCTATCTGATGGCAATTGTCAAGGTGGTAGTGACCAGGAATCCAGTGTCCTAAGACCTTTTCCAGAGCACGATAATCCAGTTTAGCTGGACAATTATAACCACCCAGGCTCTGGGTGACAGAGGGGTAATAGGGCAAGGTGATAATTGAATATTTTTTCCCGCGTATACCTCAATGGATTCATTACTCATCTGGAGACCATAATGTTAAAGTTCACATTCCAGGAAACATTTTTTCTCCCTCCAGAAGCTGATTGTAATGTCCCACATGTGCAATGGCCTTTGACTCGGAAGTCGTAGCCGTCAGGAAAATTTGTGATTATTTTAAAATGTTTGGGGTAACTGTAATTGTTTCTAAACCTGCTCGAAAATAATTTTTAAGCGTAGGTCTGGACGATTTCTTGCCCTCCTTAACCAGTGATCAGCACCAGGCCGCTGGATGTGCGCGAGGGAGAATAGGCCTCCAAATGCCTACTTTATGGAGATGATATCAAATGTAAATGGATCAATGATACTTTTTGGATAAGAAGAATTACCAGCCATGTTTCCTGGCGACCCTTGACCTGCAAGCAGTACCAACAGGAAGGAAGTTAAAATACCGGGGCCGAGTGGCAGACAAAGAGTGAAGGGAAGAGTTGGAGAAAGGAGATTGTCAACAAGCTGAGTGGGAGAGCTTTGGTCAGAACACACTTTTAAGATGCTGCTGCAGATCTTTTCACTTCCGACTAACTGAATGCCCAGAGCTGGCCAGAGCGTGCAAAAGTAAAAGTGGTTCTGATAGACCTACATTACTATGAACAATGGGAGCTGAGATTTGAGAAGGTTCCGGCAAGAAAGGCGCCATTGCATAGAAGATTGCATGGGCGGAGCCCTGTTTATACAGAGGTTTCTGCTGGCAGAGTATTAGCTTAGTGCCAGTAGGAAAAGGGACTGGAATTCTACCAGTGGATCTGAGCTTGGGAGAACCCAAAAGCTGAAATTGATAACAAACACCGGGACCGGGCTGCCTAGAAAATCTATAAGATCTACCTTTGTTCTATCTGTTATTCCAAGGCCAGAATTTTACATTCGGAGGATGGGTGCGTGATCGGACTGGCCGAACATAACATTTTATCAAATGATTCAGGACGTACTTCCTGATTTTATGTCACATCTGCACAATTTTGGGTTTGGCAGGTGCATGTGTGAATCAGATGTTCGTCTGGTTGGTTTAGCACACTGGGCTAAATAGCTGGCTTTTAAAGCTGACCAAGGCAGGCCAGCAGCACGGTTCAATTCCTGTACCAGCCTCCCGGAAAAGGCGCCGCAATGTGGCGACTAGGGTCTTTTCACAGTAACTTCCTTTGAAGCCTACTTGTGACAAAAAGCGATTTTCATTTTTCAGCTGACAGTTAAAGGGCCAATTAAAGCCATTAACAAGCCGATACACCGTGAATTTACACTGCATGTGCGATTTTTAACTCATAACATGGGCAAAACAGGTGGGTGCTAATCACATGTCCTCAGAGGCTGCTTGCTGACTTTCCTGACCTCGTGGCTGTGATGAACTTGGTGGGGTGTCCTATAGGGTAGCCTGAGTTGGCTCCGTCTGGGAGGGTGCGCCAGCCCCATAGCTGGGCACTCCCCAGTCATTGCAGCATCATCAGATGCAGCGGCCACTGGAAGAGGGGCGGAGGAGCTGGTACCTTCATCTGGAGCACTGTGAGAGAAGCCCACAGAGGTGGCAGGCAGCTCATCCGCCAGCATCTGGCACAGATGCACTTCCCGACTCACCAATGACGGATGGGCACCTCACATAGAGACCAGGTGTCTCACATTGGCAGTGACCTCCTGAGGCCATTGCCTGTGTGAGGGTTTGCAGATCCGAATGCAACTCCAGGAATCCCTGAGTCTGTTCCTGAAGCTGCCTCTCCATGAGACTCACCGCCCTCTCCATGGAGGAGGCTATGCACCTGGTGTTAAGGGTTAACACAGTACTCATGGTCCACAAGGACACCTCCTTGATGGAAATTATGGCACACAGACCCTCGAGTCTCCCCGCACATCCAGCTGGACATCCAGCATCTGTCTTCTGATGGACATCCCAGAGGCTCAACAACATGAAGTCTCGATCTCACCATGATCCTGGTCTCCAGCAGTGCTTCCCCTTTCAGAGCCCTGGGACTTCACCGTCTCTGCTAGCTCTTCCCGTCAGAGTGATGTCCCCTCACAACTTTTCACTATTCGTAGAGATGCTAACTTAGTCCTGACTGATGTGACTCAGACCTGGCTCTGAGAGAGGGTGCGACGCTGGTGCAGGAGTAATGTCTTCCTCTGAGCTTAACATGGGGTCATCGGTGTATCCAGTGTCTCCTATGGATGCTGCATCTGCGGAAGAAAGACACAGGATCAATAGATTCAGTTATCATCGTCACTGTACATGCTAGGCGGCCTGAGGAGACAATGGAGACCTACTGCGAGGTGGCACCTACATTGGAGGTTCAGTGGGCACGTTGGCTGCAACAGCTCACTTTCGGATGGGAGAAGCCGATATGCTTCCTGTACCTGTGCCCCCACCTCACAACTACTGGAGGAGTGATGTGGCACTCCAGCTCCAGTGCATCACTTTCATGTCTTGTTCGCAAAGTGGATTTGGGACTCCCCCACCAGTTCTGTAGCACACTCCCGCTCCACCACTCTCCCCAGCTGGACATTGTGGGCCATTTTATTGTGGCATACCGTTCTCCCCCCCCCCCCCCCCCCCCCCCCCCCCCCCCCCCACCCACCCACCCCCAATGCACTGAGGTCAATTTTGCTTACATTCCAGTCGTGACAGGGCAGGCTTCAGTGCCATTTGGTATACCCACTCAGACCCCCTGAGCACACAGAGGAACGGGCACTCGACTACACTTCTCCGCACAGGTCCATGCCATCTCGGAATGGACTCTTGCCAACCACAGATGATGCAACTTTTGTGGCACTGAAGCCACGTGTGGCGCATTATGTCATGCCCACTGACCTGGGCGGTGACCTCCGCCCTGGCCTTTTTGGGCTGGTGCTGCGGCATTCTTTTGCTGTCCCCGGGAATGAGACTTTGCCAGCTGCCACTGACCTCCTCCGCCAGGGCTCCCAGACGCTCATCGGAGAAATAGGGGAGGGAGGTGGGTCAGAGTACCCACCCGCCTCTATAACCACCAAGGGGTGAGGCCATAACTACAAAACAGGGACAGTTCTTGGAATCCTTCCAGACAGCTCCCTCAGCCTCCCCACAACTCCTGACAGCATTCCAGAGCTGTCTCATCCATTTTTAAACCCCATCTCACCGGGTCTCCATTGGACCTGGCACCTGATGTGTTCCTACCCCCATGCAATGCAAACCCAACTGACAGGCATGTTTCAAACTGGGCAGGCCTTAATTGGCCATCTAGCGTAACGTTGGATTAACAACGTGATCTTGGCCGGGTCTTCCTGCCGTGCCAACTTCAGGCATCGGGGCACATCCTGAGGTTAAAATTCAGGCTGATGTGTTTTCTATGATTCATACCAACTGTAATTTGCCTTTTGATTTATGTTTAATTTACTTTGATTCTTATTTGTGTTAGAAAGTTGTAAAAAATGAGATCTTGTACGGTAATTTATTCAATAAGGGATCGGTCAGTGAATTTCGTTCTTTTACAACACAGCCATACAAGCCTCACCCCCTGCCCCCGCCCCCACCGGCCACCCGGGATCTTAACACATGGTGAGAGGCCATTGGGGGGGTCTCCAATCTGAACAGTAACTGCTTAAATTAAATCCTAGTCCCACAGCAGGGGAATGTGCAGATGACCATTACAAATGTTTAAATTCCAAAATAATATCACATTTCTAGAACTGCAGGGGAGAAATGGGTTGCAATTTGGCCATTGGAGTGCACCAGCTTTTGCAACTAAGTATTTTCTCAGCTGTGTTGGTCCAAACTGGGGCCATAATTCAGGAGACAGTAATTAGCAGCCCTGCAGCAATTGAAAAAGACTATTACTTATTAATGTTGCACTATAACCTTATTAATTTCGGTCATGGACTGTTATGACGCTAAATAATATCTAAGGGTTCTTTAGTCAGTCAGCCAGCTTTAACAGAACACATTGGAGCATTTGGAAAGCAATTTATAATTTTAAACAATTCAGACGGCACTTTGTGAGATTATTAGGAAAAATATACAGGGGTTTGTTTAATGAACCTGACCTATTTGTTTTGATCTTTCTAGGGAGAATACAAATACTATCGCATTTCTTAATGTTGCTTTCTATTTTCAGCACTAAATTCATTTTGGAGGAGAGAGTGAACTATGGTACAGAGTATGGATTTTAAGTCCACCTGCTGTGATTCCAGACCAGGGCCGGGACCATCCCCTACCCAGCGGGGCGGGGGGTCCCGGCGTGTTGGAGTGGCGTGAACCACTCCGGCGTCGGGCTGCCCCAAAGGTATGGAATTCTCTGCACCTTTAGGGGCCAAGCCCTCACATTGAGGGGCTAGGCCCACGCCGGAGTGGTACCCAATGTGAACTGCATGCTTGATCGGTCAGGGGGGGTCAATAGAAGTTGGCATGTATGAGCACTGCATCTGAATATGAAGGGGTTGTGCTGGTGGATGGCAGGGATTCTGAGAACAAGCTTGAAGATCAGATGTGGAGAGGGTGGGAGATGTCAGCCAGTGGATTGAGGGGAGGGTGAGGGGGTTCAGGAATTTCCGGGGTGGCTGGCAGAACTGATGCCAGGAGAGAGGTGGCAACTTACCTTGCAGCTGGCTGGAGGTTGTTGGTCTTTCTTCCTACATTGGAGGGCAGTCTTCCTGGTCGCGGTGCCCGCACTGACAGCCACTGCCACTGCCCCCCTGGTGTGTTGCTCATTTTACTGGAGTGTATTAACACGCCTCCGTTTAAAGGCCGTGTGCTTAACACTACTATGGCTCTGTGTATGTAATTATGCTCAGGAGTTGCCAGGTGCCGTATTTAGACACCTCACAAGTATATCAAGGTCAGGTTCAAAGTAATAAATCTGTACACCGATTAGTAAGTCTAAACGATTGATATTTATTATGACAAATATAATAAATACACATGCATACGCTAAAGAGACTAACTTACTTCTAACACTAAACAACTAAAATACTTATCTAGTAAAGGAACAGGCAAGGTCAGGGGACAAGGCCTTCGTCCCGTTCTTGGTCTGCAACTTTCAGGTACTTAAAGTTGTCAGGATCTAGCAAGGTCTGGATCACGTAGCGATCGTTGTATTGGCACTTACAGTTCGATGGCTGATGGCTCAACGGCTGGTGATGGAACTGGAGTCAGGATGTGATGTATCAGCAAAGCGGAGCTGGAGCAAAAGTAGCAGTCAGAGCCGGAGCCAAAGCAGACCGAACCATGTGCGGGGTCTACTTTTATAGGTCTTAGAAGTCCGTGCCCCCGTGGGGCGGGCCTTTTACCTGCCACGTATCGATTGGGCCTTTCCCAATCGATATCTTCTAAACCCCCCAATCTGAGGGTCGTTCCTCGATGGGTAGGGCGGTCCCTATGGTTCTTTGTGTTGGATACTGTGGTGCCGTTCTGTCTGGGCGTCTACTCAAAAGTATCCATTCATACTTAAATGTTTCTATTGTGCGGGGTCTGGATCTGGATCACCTCATTACTATGTAGATCTTGTTGCCATTTACACCTTTGGCTGAAACTCTGCACCTGGCCAAAAACTGGTTTCTGTACGTGCAGAATGCTAATTAGTCTTCTGCAAACTGCTTGTCCTTGCTAAGACTGTTTTTCCCTGCAGCCTTAGCAGTTCTCCATTTTGTAGCCCAGTGTCCATCTTAGGTGGCTACAGGTGGTATTGCTGACCAGTCCTTCAACCCTCTTGGGGGAAGAGGGTGGCCCACCTCTCAGCGACGGCATTGAGAAGCCTTCATAGAATTATAGAATTTACAGTGCAGAAGGAGGCAATTCGGCCCATCGAGTCTGCACCGGCCCTTACAAAGAGCACCCTACTCAAGCCTACCCCTCTACCCTATCCCCGTAACCCAGTAACCCCCATTTAACCTTTTTGGACACTAAGGGCAATTTAGCATGGCCAATCCACCTAACCCGCACATCTTTGGACTGTGGGAGGAAATCGTAGCACCCGGAGGAAACCCACGCGCACACGGGGAGGACGTGCAGACTCCACATGACAGTGACCCAAGCCGGGAACCGAACCTGGAAGCCTTGAGCTGTGAAGCAACTATGCTAACCACTGTGCTACTTGTCAGGTTGGCATTGCCAAAGCGAGGAGCAGGTCTGCGAGCTGCCATGTTTGTGTGTTGACTGAGAGTGAGACGTGAGGGAACATTTAAAAGCAGCTCCCCCTTGTTAGAATCAGATGGCGAGACAGCCAGTAATGTCGAGATTCACGTGGAAGCTCATTTTTGGCACTCAATGCCGTTGAATATAGGCCGTGATTGCGCCAACATGGCCGCCAAGAAACGCCGCCAAACGCGACCAAAAGTGGACTTTGACTTTTGACTGCTGAATATTGCCCTACAGGTTATCTTTGCCCCAATGGTATGCAGCATGGAGTCACCAATCTTTTGCTGCCTTTCAGGTTTCTGTCATAATATACACCAGTATATCATGGTGCAGACACACACTGATGGACACACACAGGGACCAATCAACATGTACAAACACCGCAGCCAATCACCAGTTAGTATACACACACTATAAAGACAGAGGGCACCACGGTTCCCGCTGATTCTGGGTGCTGCCTCTGAGTGTAACAAGAACTCATCCAGCCCAGCACAGACTCGCACCATGTGCTGAGAGAATCAACTGGTTCGGACAAGGCTTAGGTCTCTAGTTTAAGTTAGCATCAGTTAGACCCACAGTCATCGTGTGTTAGTTAGTTAGAAGTAGTTAATAAAATTGAGTTGAACCTTCATCAGTGTTGGAAGTGTCTGTTCGTCTCTCAAGTCTACACTAGCCAACACTTCAATTTCCATGGCTTCTCCTGAGCCTTCTCTACTTGCAGCCTGTCAACCGCAGCTCTTTTACTACCTGGAGCTGTTTTCTTTGCTTCTCTCTCTCTAATGGTTCCCAATGGTGGTCTCCTCCTAGTGCCTCCTTCCTCAGTTCTCCATCTCTCTCCAGAACCTCTCCCAGTCCTTTCTCCCTGTGTTCCCTCTATAGGTTCCCCTGGGGCCTCACGGTAGCATGGTGGTTAGCATCAATGCTTCACAGCTCCAGGGTCCCAGGTTCAATTCCCGGCTGGGTCACTGTCTGTGTGGAGTCTGCACGTCCTCCCCGTGTGTGCGTGGGTTTCCTCCGGGTGCTCCGGTTTCCTCCCACAGTCCAAAGATGTGCGGGTTAGGTGGATT
The DNA here is from genome assembly GCF_902713615.1 of Scyliorhinus canicula. NCBI lineage: Eukaryota > Metazoa > Chordata > Chondrichthyes > Carcharhiniformes > Scyliorhinidae > Scyliorhinus > Scyliorhinus canicula. Next base: position 54,107,779 of record NC_052160.1, on the reverse strand, counting down.
GGCCATGCTAAATTGCCCGTAGTGTAAGGTTAATGGGGGGATTGTTACGTGGGTTTAAGTAGGGTGATCATTGCTCGGCACAACATCGAGGGCCGAAGGGCCTGTTCTGTGCTGTACTGTTCTATGTTCTATGTTCTATGTAATGGGACCTCTTCCTGGGATCTCTCCCTGTCCTATTACCTGGGATTCCTCGGTTATGACACTCCACTCTCCGGTCACAAGATTAAGTTTTTTGGACTGTTTGTTTACATACAGTAAATTGTGTTCTCATCCCTGGACCGAAGGATTCCAAATACCACACTGCGCGTGCACCACACACTCCTGAACCGCACGTACACTGAAACCCTTGAGGCCTGTCAGAACTTGTAGTTCCTGAGGACAAAATAAGTTTGGACGTCTTAACTACTATCATTATAGAAGCCATAGATCCTTGATCATGGAATGCTATTGTGTAGAGTAGGCCATACAGACCATCTTGCCTGTGCTAGCTCTCAGGATGAGCTATCCATTTAGTTCACCTGTCCATATAACGCTTCCCCAAATGGTACGTGAAAACCTTGTTCAGGTTACATGTAAAATATTTCCCAATTATCCATGTGAACCTTATCCATTGTGCATGAGCGGCATGGTGGCACAATGGTTAGCACTGTTTCTTCACAGTGCCAGGGACCCGGATTCAATTCCGGCCTCGCGTGAATGTGTGGAGTTTGCATTTTCGCCCTGTGTCTGCGTGGGTTTCCTCCGGGTGCTCTGATTTCCTCATACAGTCCAAAGGTGTGCAGGTTAGGTGGATTGACCATGCTAAATTGTCCCTTAGTGTCCAAAACTTAGGTGGGGTTATGGAGTTACAGGTGAGAGTGGGTCCAGGTAAGATGTTCCTTCGGAGGGTCAGTGCAGAATTGATGTCCCAAATGACCTCCTTTTGCAGTGGAGGGATTCTATAATGTGGACCTTTGTTCAGTTGTACACGTAAGCATTGCCCATACAAATACAAATAAATATGGATACACTGGGATATTAACACACACAACAGCACTGAATGGTGAGGTGTGCAAATCATTCTGTATAATTCCTATTCCTGTTATTAACACATTCAGCTCAATTATTCTATCATGGGCAAAGCTCAGTTATTCTCCTCAACTGACACTGTGAAAGCAGTGGCCACAAAAAATGTAACACACAAATTAATATAGAACATGTGCAGGTGCATAATTAATCTTAACATGTGAGATCACCCATTCCTGAAAGTGTACTTAAGTAAAGCATTTATTGCAGCCTCATTAACATCAAAGTTTAGATCTTCAAAGGCAAAGTAGCTCATAATGGCAGATGCAATTGCTTTGTGCACAGTGAGCCATCACTTTAATTGGATTCTTTAAATGTCTGTGTGTGTGGTGTGTGTGTATCTATGTGTGTGTTGTGTGTATGCATGTGCATGTATGTGTGTCCGAGTGTTGTGTGTATGTGTGTGCATGTATCTGTGTGTTCTGTGTATGTGTGCATGTATCTGTGTGTGTATATGTGTGCGTTTATCTGTATGTATGTGTGTGTATCTCTGTGTATGTGTGTGTGTTTATGTATATGTGTGTTGTGTACGTATGTGTGTATTGATAAGTATACAAGGGTAAAAACGACTCTCCTATTAGGCCCTCCAAAATCTGACCATGAAAGGGTTTTTTTTTTGTGAACTTAGCAAGGATGAAGGTACTCAATATCTGTGCTTAGCCATTTCATTCCCGAGTTTCATTCTTTGGAAATAAACTGGTCTTGTGGGCTTTCTTGAGTTTGAAACAAAAGGACGTTAGTTTTTATTGAGTTACAAACACACCCAAACAAAGATATTAAAATATTTTAAAAGGTAAACCCGCATATTGACTCTTGCAACACATACACCCAGGCCCATAAGGATGCAGGGTTATAGTATACAGTTAAACAGTTACAAATTATACAGTCGTGAATACATTTCTTAGAAAATTATAGTTCAATGTAAAAAGAAAAATACATAGAGTTGACCGTCTCTGAGTCCTTTGCTGGTACTCCTGGCTGTGGCATATTTTTCTCGACAGCCATCTTGAAATTGCAGGAGTTGAAGCACATGTAAAACTACCAGTGCTGGAGCCAATTTCCTTTTCAAACATAATCTGTCCTGTTCCACAAGTTGATGATTTTTGCACCTGAGGTTCTTTTCATTGGAAATTCTCTATCTCTGTGCTGGATTTTTACTCTGTAACAGGGATAGGGTCTTAACTTGGGTGAGAAGGAGATATTACTACCTCTTTGGCAGGTTTCTTCGAGACAATTGCTCAGCAACTTGAGTGTTGTAATACAAGAGATTTCAAAAATGGTTATTCTGGGGAGTCATGTGATGTGAGCATGTGAGCCGTAGTATTTTTGCGAGCTCTGTTCATCTTTTAATCTTATTTTATCCTAGTGGACGTTTCATTTCTGCTTTTTCGTGGGTTACATGACTTGCACTATGCCCATGAAAGACCCTGATTGGTGTTTTGTGAAGGTGAGCCAAAATAATCCTCATTTATTCATGACGGCCGGAGTAGGCCGGGTGGAGCCCAGCTTGCTGTGGCGCAGTTGCCACTGAGCGTTCTCTCGCTTCAGCAGTGCTGTTTGCAAGCAGATGATGGCCGCCATCCAAAGTATTGTTCTGGCTGAAGATCTCAGTTCTGCATTGCAGGTCTTTAGAGCTTCCTTTGAAGAATTGTGAGGTATTCTTAGGTGAAGAGTAGAGGTGCAGAAGAGAGTCCTTGCACTCGAAAAAGCACTTTCCCTTGTCGCATTCGATGGAGCACAACGTATCCGGTCTTCGAGGCCAGGCCTTGGAATTGCGCCCCCCCCGATTACTGGTCCTATTGCATCCTGCTCTCGATGCTCGTTGGGGCTGGAGGTGGCCTAGCCTAGCGAGTCTAAATTCCCCCCCCCCCCCCCCCCCCCCCCGCTCTCCCCCCCCGCCCGCTGGGGCCTGAGCTGGTGATTGCCTGGGCAGAGAGATGGCACGATAGGACTGATGGTGCATTGTGCTTCGGTTGTTTGAATCCTGGAGAGATCCTGAAGAGTGTTCAATGATCTTGACCTCTGCCTTCTCGAACAACATGGATGGTGTCTTTATCCTGCAATTAGAACATAGAATATAGAACATATAACATTCAGTGCAGAAGGAGGCCATTCGGCCCATTGAGTCTTCTATAATCCTGGACATCATTCCCTTGTGATTATGTTGTTGATTATTTATTTATTGTTGTCCTTTTCCCTATGAGATATGAGCATCAGGGCAACTGCCGTTGATTATTCTGTTCGGGCAAAATCACATGAAGTCGATTTGTGAAATGTGATGTGTGCAGTTTTCCTTCTTTTTGTTATTATGTCTTGTAATCCTTGTGGTTGTGGGAGGGGAGAGCTTTTTTCTCACCCCTTATCTCGTTTGTAAAGAAGATGAGTGGAGCCAGGGTGGGTGAAGAGTGGAATGATTGGCATTGGTAGGGTTAGTTCAGTCCTCACAGAGGTTGAGGATAGCCCCCTAATTAGAGTTAATCCATGTCGGGTTTTTTATTTTCCATTTCTTTTTTTCAATGTTGCTTGAATTTAAGAATCCGTGCATTTCTCCCTCGATGGCCTGGGTAGATTTTGTATCCTGGGGAGGACTGGATTCTGTCTGACTCTTCCTTGAGGTTGAGTTTCTATTTTACCTTCTCTCAGTTTATTCCTCGTTGGAGCTATTGGAATGAGCAGATTTAGTAATGGCACTCTCTGAGGTGAGCTTGGTTAGCCTGTGGTTGGTTTGTTGAATAGAGGGATTGTTCGTGGTAGAAGCCGATTTATTCTAATTTTCAAAAGGAAAGCGGGTACACACTGTAAAGGAACAATTTGCAGGGCCATGAGTAGAAAGGGGTGATTTCAAAGAGCTGGTATGGGCATTGATGGAACCATCAATTCAGCGAACACGTGTAGTAGGATCGGAACAGAGGCTTTAATACACTTACAATAGAACATAAGAACATAAGAACATAAGAACTAGGAGCAGGAGTAGGCCATCTGGCCCCTCGAGCCTGCTCCGCCATTCAATGAGATCTTTTGTGGACTCAGCTCCACTTTCCGGCCCGAACACCATAACCTTTAATCCCTTTATTCTTCAAAAAACTATCTATCTTTACCTTAAAAACATGTAATGAAGGAGCCTCAACTGCTTCACTGGGCAAGGAATTCCATAGATTCACAACCCTTTGGGTGAAGAAGTTCCTCCTAAACTCAGTTCTAAATCTACTTCCCCTTATTTTGAGGCTATGCCCCCTAGTTCTGCTGTCACCCGCCAGTGGAAACAAAGATCCCCCCTCATCCTTCTAAATTCCAACGAGTACAGTCCCAGTCTACTCAACCTCTCCTCATAATCCAACCCCTTCAGCTCTGGGATTAACCTAGTGAATCTCCTCTGCACACCCTCCAGCGCCAGTACGTCCTTTCTCAAGTAAGGAGACCAAAACTGAACACAATACTCCAGGTGTGGCCGCACTAACACCTTATACAATTGCAACATAACCTCCCTAGTCTTAAACTCCATCCCTCTAGCAATGAAGGACAAAATTCCATTTGCCTTCTTAATCACCTGTTGCACTTGTAAACCAACCTTCTGTGACTCATGCACTAGCACACCCAAGTCTCTCTGAACAGCGGCATGCTTTAATATTTTATCGTTTAAATAATAATCCCGTTTGCTGTTATTCCTACCAAAATGGATAACCTCACATTTGTCAACATTGTATTCCATCTGCCAGACCCGAGCCCATTCACTTAACCTATCCAAATCCCTCTGCAGACTTCCAGTATCCTCTGCACTTTTCGCTTTACCACTCATCTTAGTGTCATCTGCAAACTTGGACACATTGCCCTTGGTCCCCAACTCCAAATCATCAATGTAAATTGTGAACAATTGTGGGCCCAACACTGATCCCTGAGGGACACCACTAGCTACTGATTGCCAACCAGAGAAACACCCATTTATCCCAACTCTTTGCTTTCTATTAATTAACCAATCCTCTATCCATGCTACTACTTTACCCTTAATGCCATGCATCTTTATCTTATGCAGCAACCTTTTGTGTGGCACCTTGTCAAAGGCTTTCTGGAAATCCAGATATACCACATCCATCGGCTCCCCGTTATCTACTGCACTGGTAATGTCCTCAAAAAATTCCACTAAATTAGTTAGGCACGACCTGCCTTTTACGAACCCATGCTGCGTCTGCCCAATGGGACAATTTCTATCCAGATGCCTCGCAATTTCTTCCTTGATGATAGATTCCAGCATCTTCCCTATTACCGAAGTTAAACTCACTGGCCTATAATTTCCTGCTTTCTGCCTACCTCCTTTTTTAAACAGTGGCGTCACGTTTGCTAATTTCCAATCCACCGGGACCACCCCAGAGTCTAGTGAATTTCGGTAAATTATCACTAATGCATCTGCAATTTCCCTAGCCATCTCTTTTAGCACTCTGGGATGCATTCCATCAGGGCCAGGAGACTTGTCTACCTTTAGCCCCATTAGCTTGCCCATCACTCCCTCCTTAGTGATAACAATCGTCTCAAGGTCCTCACCTGTCATAGCCTCATTTCTATCAGTCACTGGCATGTTATTTGTGTCTTCCACTGTGAAGACCGACCCAAAAAACCTGTTCAGTTCCTCAGCCATTTCCTCATTTCCCATTATTAAAACTCCCTTCTCATCCTCTAAAGGACCAATATTTACCTTAGCCACTCTTTTTTGTCTTATATATTTGTAAAAACTTTTACTGTCTGTTTTTATATTCTGAGCAAGTTTACTCTCATACTCTATCTTACTCTTCTTTATAGCTTTTTTAGTAGCTTTCTGTTGCCCCCTAAAGATTTCCCAGTCCTCTAATCTCCCAGCAATCTTTGCCACTTTATATGCTTTTTCCTTCAATTTGATACTCTCCCTTATTTCCTTAGATATCCACGGTCGATTTTCCCTCTTTCTTCTGTCCTTCCTTTTTGTTGGTATAAACCTTTGCTGAGCACTGTGAAAAATCGCTTGGAAGGTTCTCCACTGTTCCTCAACTGTTCCACCATAAAGTCTTAGCTCCCAGTCTACCTTAGCTAGTTCTTCTCTCATCCCCTTGTAATCTCCTTTGTTTAAACACAAAACACTAGTATTTGATTTTACTTTCTCACCCTCCATCTGTATTTTAAATTCCACCATATTGTGATCGCTCCTTCCGAGAGGATCCCTAACTATGAGATCATGAATCAATCCTGTCTCATTACACAGGACAAGATCTAGGACCGCTTGTTCCCTCGTAGGTTCCATTACATACTGTTCTAGGAAACTATCGCGGATACATTCTATAAACTCCTCCTCACGGTTGCCTTGACCGACCTGGTTAAACCAATCGACATGTAGATTAAAATCCCCCATGATAACTGCTGTACCATTTCTACATGCATCAGTTATTTCTTTGTTTATTGCCTGCCCCACCATCTCGTTACTATTTGGTGGCCGATAGACTACTCCTATCAGTGACTTTTTCGCCTTACTATTCCTGATTTCCACCCAAATGGATTCAACCTTATCCTCCATAGCACCGATGTCATCCCTTACTATTGCCCGGATGTCATCCTTAAATAACAGAGCAACACCACCTCCCTTACCATCCACTCTGTCCTTCCGAATAGTTTGATACCCTCGGATATTTAACTCCCAGTCGTGACCATCCTTTAACCATGTTTCAGTAATGGCCACTAAATCATAGTCCTTCACGATGATTTGTGCCACCAACTCATTTACTTTATTCCGAATACTACGAGCATTCAGGTAAAGTACACTTATGTTGGTTTTTTTACCTCTGTTTTGAATCTTAACATCTCCAGTTTTATTCCTTTTGTTATTACTGGGCCTATTCACTGTGCTCCCCTCAGTCACTGTACCTTGTACTGTTGCCCTTATGGATTTCTGACTATGTCTTCTCTGCCTTGCCCTTTTCCCCTTACTTCCTTTTGTTTCTGTCCCTGTTTTACTACCTTCCAACTGCCAGCATTGGTTCCCATCCCCCTGCCACATTAGTTTAAACCCTCCCCAACAGCTCTAGAAAACACCCCCCCGAGGACATCGGTTCCAGTCCTGCCCAAGTGCAGACCGTCCGGTTTGTACTGGTCCCACCTCCCCCAGAACCGGTCCCAATGCCCCAGGAATTTGAATCCCTCCCTCTTGCACCATCTCTCGAGCCACGCATTCATCCTATCTATCCTGACATTCCTACTCTGACTAGCTCGTGGCACTGGTAGCAATCCTGAGATTACTACCTTTGAGGTCCTACTTTTTAGTTTAACTCCTAACTCCCTGAATTCCGCTTGTAGGACCTCATCCCGTTTTTTACCTATATCGTTGGTGCCTATGTGCACCACGACAGCTGGCTGTTCACCCTCCCCCCCTAGAATGTCCTGCAGCCGCTCCGAGACATCCTTGACCCTTGCACCAGGGAGGCAACATACCATCCTGGAGTCTCGATTACGTCCACAGAACCGCCTGTCTATTCCCCTTACGATCGAGTCCCCTATCACTATTTTTCTTCCTGCCCTGCTGTGCAGCAGAGCCAGCCACGGTGCCATGAACCTGGCTGCTGCTGCCTTCCCCTGGTGAGCCATCTCCCTCAACAGTATCCAAAGCGGTATATCTGTTTTGCAGGGAGATGACCGCAGGGGACACCTGCACTGCCTTCCTACTCTTGCTCTTTCTTTTGGTCACCCATTTTCTATCTCCCTCAGTAACCTTCACCTGTGGTGTGACCAACTCGCTAAACGTGCTATCCACGACCTCCTCAGCATCGCGGATGCTCCAAAGTGAGTCCATCCGCAGCTCCAGAGCCGTCAAGCGGTCTAACAAGAGCTGCAACTGAACACACTTCTTGCACGTGAAGGAGCCAGGGACAGTGGACGTGTCCCTGAGCTCCCACATCGCACACGAGGAGCATGACAGGGGTCTCACTTCCGGCGTGGAAGTGCCTTCCCCAAATAGAGCCAGCCTATTTGTCATTGAACTTCAGGTGAAATGGCAGGCTGGCTCTAAGGCACTGATCTTTATACATCGGTCCCAGGGGGAGGAGTCCTGGGCGGAGCCAAGGGAGGAGCCCAGTACAAACTCTCGCGTACTCCCAGAGCGACTCCCCCGGGTGGTCAGATAGTGCAACTGCACTTATAATGGGTAGATAACGAACATATATACATGGAGTGATATTGGCAACTATATATAGCGTGAATCACATTCGCCACATTCACCCCCTGTTAAAAAAATCAAGTCCGGCGGGGGTGATGGCTCAAAGAGTCAGTCTGTCCGGTGGACGAATTGTCCGTTTTGATCTGCGGAGCACCGGGGTTGCAGCCTCTTGTGGTGGCTGGGCGGGCGTCGGGTTCTGGGGTACGATTGCCGGCTCCGGGGCGAGTCTTGTCCGAGCCTCATACACCTCCTGGTCGAATGGAGACTGGGGGCGTGGGGGGCGGGCTGGTGCTGGCGCTCGGGACTGGTGGGTTGAGCTCGCAGAATCGGGGGCGCAAGGGGGCGGCTGCATAGGGAACGGGGAAAGGAGTTCCTCGGTGGGGGTAGATGGGGGGCTGGATCCAGCGGGTGCCAGGTCCCGGAGGGATACTGTGTCCTGGCGACCGTCCGGGAACTCAACAAATGCGTACTGTGTGTTGGAATGAAGCAGGTGCACCTTTTCAACAATGGGGTCGGTCTTGCACGCCCTGACGTGCTTCCTTAGGAGAACCGGGCCTGGCGTCCTCAGCCACGCCGGAAGTGAGACCCCTGTGGTAGTGCCCCAGCTCTGGGTGTATGAAGCTCTTTGTGCTCCCGGAGTCGAAGAGGCACGACATGTTGTACCCGTTGATCTGGACCTCCGTCATCGAATTTCTCAGATGCTTGGGGCGAGATTGGTCGAGGGTGACCGCGTTGAGTTGCGGGCCGCGTGGTGGGTGCCCGGGGGAGTCGAATTCTTCCGATCGGGCGTCCTGTCGAGTAGATGCCGCTGCGTTCTGGCGAGCTTGATGCAGGAACATTGCGCTGAGTTGCGGGCCATGTGGTGACTGCCCGGGGAGGTCGTACTCCTCCGATGAGCTGTTTGAGCCTGGAGATGTAGCTAGGGCCCGTGGATCGCACGTGGAGGGTGGTGATGAAGATGGCATCCAAGATGGCGGCCCCCATGAATCGCACGTGGCCGGCCGCATGGTGGAGGTTTGCCAAGATGGCGGCCCCCATGGATCGCACGTGGCAGGAGGGGGCGGAGCCTGAGCATTGGCCGCAGCGTTTCGGGCCCCGCGGGCCTGCTGGTGCTGGGGGCGATGTTTTTGGACTGTTGGGGAGTTGAGGGCTGGGGCCCTTCTGCCGAGGCACACTCTAGCATAGTGGCCTTTCTTCCCGCAGCTGCTGCTGGTCACAGATCGGGCTGAGCAGTGCTGCCGCAGGTGCTGGCTTTGTCCACAGAAGTGGCAGGCTGGAGCAGTTGAATAACTGGTTTGGGGAGCTGAATAGTGGCAGGTTGGAGCAGTTGAATAACTGGTTTAGGGAGCTGAATAGTGGCAGGATGGAGCAGTTGAATAACTGGTTTGGGGAGCTGAATAGTGGCAGGCTGGAGCAGTTGAATAACTGGTTTTGGGAGCTGAATAGTGGCAGGCTGGAGCAATTGAATAACTGGTTTGGGGAGCTGAATAGTGGCAGGCTGGAGCAGTTGAATAACTGGTTTGGGGAGCAGAATAGTGGCAGGCTGGAGCAGTTGAATAACTGGTTTGGCGAGCAGAATAGTGGCAGGCTGGAGCAGTTGAATAACTGGTTTGGCGAGCTGAATAGTGGCAGGCTGGAGCAGTTGAATAACTGGTTTGGCGAGCTGAGTAGCTGGCTGGGGAAGCTGAGTAATTAGCTGGAGCAACTGAATAGCTTGAGTATTTGACTGGGGGCCCCCATGAATCGCACGTGGCCGGCCGCATGGTGGAGGTTTGCCAGGCTTGGGGGGTCCTCAGGTCATGGGGGCCCATGCGGGGTTAGCGGGGTCCGCGGGAAACGGGTTGAGGCTGTGGAAGGAAACTTCCATCTTGATAGCAGCCTCTACGGTAGTCTCTAAGCCCTGGGCCCCATTTTCTAATAGTCTCTGGCGTACATAGCTAGATTGAAGGCCTGCTACAAAGACATCCCGCACAGCAACCTCCCTATGTTCGGCCGTGGTTACGGCCTGGTAATTGCAGTCATTTGAGAGATTGTTCAACTTGCGTGCAAATTCAGCTAAAGTTTCAGTAGCCCGTTGTCGGCGAGTCGTGAACACATGGCGGGCAAAGACCTCGTTCATGGGCCTAATATACATTTTGTCCAAAATCGCCAGCGCAGCGGTGTAGGAACCGGCTGGATTTAGTTGTGTAGAAATTCTGTGGCTTACCCTCCGTAGTTTCAGCAGTGCTGATTTCGGCCAGGTAGGCCTTAAAACATTTCAGCCAGTGCAGAAGGTTTCTTTCGCTTCTGCATCCTGCGGATCGAGTTCTAGACGTCCTGGTTTTAGAGCGGATTACATGCTTTACTTCGGCAGCTTCTTAAGTGTATTATATTGATGGAACCATCAATTCAGCGAACACGTGTAGTAGGATCTGAACAGAGGCTTTAATACACTTACAATAGAGCCAGCCTATTCGTCGTTGAACTTCAGGTGAAATGGCAGGCTGGCTCTAAGGCATTGATCTTTATACATCGGTCCCAGGGGGAGGAGTCTTGGGCAGAGACAAGGGAGGAGCCCAGTACAAACTCTCGCGTACTCCCAGAGCGACTCCCCCGGGTGGTCGGATAGTGCAACTGCACTTACAATGGGGAGATAACGAACATATATACATGGAGTGATATTGGCAACTATATATAGTGTGAATCACATTCACCACAGGCATGATGCAGCATTTGGCCTACTTCTGTGCTCTGTGATTCCATGTTGTGGATGCTCTGGGTATGATGCAGCAATGAGTTACAACATGCTGCACAATAGAAGGAAGTTCCCTAGTTGGTTTGAGTTGACCCTCAGTAGCTTAATAGATATGTGTCTGATTGCAAATGCAAGTGTACATTAATCACACAAGCTCTTTATCGTATTCCAATTTCCTATCCGCACCGAGTGGTGTACTGTCATCCGGTTCCATAGCTAGTAATCCCTGGAACAGGTTGCCAGTCTGTCACCAGGGGTTTATGGCTTGCGGGACGCCACTATACATCAAGTGTGGTTGACCAGGAGGCACTCCCGCTCTTACCGCCAGCCATTGGCATGTTGGAAGGAAATGCAGGTTGATGCTCAACCTGTTTGATAGCATTGTGAACGCACCTTCCTTGGCCATCAAGTCCTGGTGCCCGAACCCGGAGCGTCTTGCTCAGAGGCAGGGATGCTACCCACTGAGTCATAAGACCTCCCCCTTATAGTATCATCACACCAAGGTTTGTAACATTGCACCAAACAAGAGAGGAACTGTCAAGGTGGCTGGAAGCACATTTTATGTAATGCCTTGCAGCATCAATGCCCCTTACCAATCCAGTAAAAGCCTCTCAAAACATCTTCAAGGTGGGTCATGTGACAGGACACATTGGGGTAATTTCCTGAATCCGTACCGGTGAGGGAACTTTCCTGTCAACGGTTTCAAAGGATGCAAGACTGGGGTTGTTGGGTCTGTGCTGATAGCTGGGGAGTCTCCCCTCCACCTCCATCTACTGACTGTACTAAAAAAAACCATGGAAATTCAAAGCACCAAGAATTACTGGAAACACTTCAAATTACTGCAATTACTCGAAGGACACTCCGGACGGAACACCATCAGTGTCCAATTCAGATGAACAGGTTTGTACTTTCATGGAACAAATGGCAAAATAAATCTAATTCAAAGTAATGTTATCTCTGCCTTTTTATGAGCAGCATCGACGCCGTTTATTATTTCTGTTCTGTGTTCAGCTTCAAATGCAGTGAGCAACATTTAAATGTTGATTTATATACATAGAAATGGGGACAATTGTTCCCAGGAATTGTCAGAACTAAACTGTTTATTAATTTAATCACCCTTGCTTAAAGGGAAATAAATGACACAAAGCATTAAACAATCATTAGTGCAATTAAGCACCAAGATGAAAACGTGGCATAATATCAATTTAATTACCAGCATTATTTCATTTCTGCATTGAAAAGCTCAAACACTGACACCGAAGGAAAGTCAATGGAAGGTTTGGTCTCACTGGGAACACAGTTGAGATCCTTTGAAGAGAGAATTTGTTGCTTTTTTTTCTGCTCTTCTCCAGCAGTGACTTTTATTAGCCCGCGGCTAGTGTTTAGCTTCAAGAGTGACAGCAGCCTTCCCAATCCCCCATTATTGATATGAGAGCTTTGGAACTTCAGACATTGTTGAGGGAGTCATAGTTGAAACGCAAATCAGCCTGTGCTCCAGGGTGCCAACTGTGGACTCTGTGGGTTGTACTCATGTCTCGGTGTCAGCAAGCCATGGGTTCAAATCCAGCTCCAGAGTATTGAGTGCCGAATCCAGGTTGGCACTCCAGAGCAGAACTGAAGGAATGCAGTATTGTCAGGGGAGCTTTTTTAAAATGTGAGATGTGTTTTTTAATTTAAAGTACCCAATTCATATTTCCCCCCAATTTAGTGTGGCCAATCCATCTATCCTGCACATCTTTGGGTTGTGGGGTGAGACCCATGCAGACACAAGGAGAATGTACAAACTCCACATGGACAGTGACCTGGGGTCGGGATCGAACCCGGGTCCTTGGCGGCATGAGGCAGCTAACCACTGTGCCACCCCTTTATGTGAGGTGTTAAACTGGTGGCCCACGTTGACTCTGTCATGTGGATGGGGAAGATCCCATACACTTTTTGAAGGAGAAAAGTGAGAATCCTCCACAATGTCCTCATCTCCTGCAAAATACAGCAGATTCATTCATCATGGGATCTTCCTGTGCCAATGTTATCTGTCATGACTCCAAACACTTCAAAAAATATTTCATCAGCTGTGAAGACCTTTGAAAACAAGAGAATAAGAAATAGGGACACGAGTAGACTATTTTCCCCCTGAGCTTGCTCAACTATTCGATTCATGGCTGGATTCTACATCGACTCCACTTTTCCATTCTATCATTGTATCCCTTGATTCCCTTAGTGTCCAAAAATCTATTGGTCTCAGCCTTGAATATACTTATTGTCTGAGCAAACATACCTCCCTAGGTTAGAGAAGCCGAGCTGAACTTGCTCTCTTTCTCAACAATTTCTTCTCTCACTTCCTGCAAATAAAAGGTGTGGCTATGGGCACTCACATTGACCCCTAGTTATGTCTGTCTTTTTGAAAGATATGTGGAACATTCCTTGTTCCAATCCTACTCATGCTCCCTCCCACAACTCTTTTTCAATTACATCGATAACTGTATAGGTGCCGCTTCATGCTCTCATCTGGACCTGGAAAGATTTTGTGATTTTGCTTCCCTTCTCATCTTCACGTGATCCACCTCCGACACTTCTTTTTCCTTCCTTGACCTCTCTGTCTCCATTTCCAGTGACAGATTGACCACCAACATTCATTACAAGCCCACTGACCCCCACAGATGCATTGACTACAGTTTCTCACACCCGCTTCCTGTAAGAACTCCATCCCATGCTCCCAGTTCCTGCACTTCTGTCACATTTTCCCGTTGATGCAAGCTTACAAAATGCGCTTTTTGACATGTCTTCCTTTTTCCTGAACCAAGGGTCCACATCCCCCACCACTGTGGTTGATAAAGTGCTCAACCTTGTCCAACCCATTTCCTGCATCTCTGCCTTCAATCTTTCCCCACTCTCCCACAATCAGTTTAGGGTCCCCCTTCTCCTCACTTTTCACCCCACCAATCTCTGCATTGTTCTTAAGTTTTGCCTTCACAAATCACTGACCTTTGTTCTGCTTTTAACACAACCACTAACATTCCCTTTGTCTTGTGCCATAATGTCTTTGTCAAACCTCTTCAAGTTTCCAACCATCTCGCTGACCTATTTTTCTCCACATGCTTCAGCCCCTCTTAAATAGCACAAAATCCATCATATTTCTCTTTCTCTTCACCTCTGAAGAAGATTCATACTGACTCAAAATATTAACTCTATTTTCTTTCTCCACAGATGCTGTCAGACCCGCTGAACTTTTCTAGCATTTGTCTGTTTTTATTTTGGATTTCCAGCATCTGCAGTATTTTGCTTTTATTAGTCTCAGGTATTTCCTTACTTAGTGGAAGGAAAACTCTTCCCAGTTATTTTTCAGGTAAAATGTGATTCAATCCTGGCTATCTTTCTCTTCAGTCTCCTTTGCTGTGTGACTTCGACAAACATGCTTTAATTACATTGCACAGGATGATGTGTTATTGTAAGGCCAAGAAGGAAATAAATTGAAGAATGGTGGATGTGTGGGAGGCCAGAATGAAACTTGATTGAAGGACAAGGGTATATACTAAGATATTGTGTATAATAGTTGCCCTGAATCAAAGCCGTAGGTCATTGTACCTTGATTACAAAAATATGTTTCCCTGATAGATGTGAATTTGTGTGGGTTTTGACATAGATCAACAAGGTCACAGCGTGACTTGCATTGTTTATGAAGGTGTTCTGTTACTATGTTATTCCGTCACAAAAGCATTGTGTGCCCAAGTGAATGACATGAAATCAATAAAACTCCGAGCATAAATCAAGCAATAACATAAGTGAGACACACAAGGTCAATATAGTGGATCGTGACAAGCTAAATAAAGCATTGGTAGTTAGTCCTAATAGATGGTTTATTATAAGCTGGACTATGTGCGGCTCTGACTCTCACTGTGGTGGTTTGAGAATTTGAACTTAGTTTAAAATAAAAGGAAATAAAGGAATAGGTATCAACATAAATGACCATAGCACTGCAGGATTGTCATAAAAACCCAACCAATTCATTCATGTTTTTTAGAGAAGCAAACTTGCTGTTTTTACCTTTGTATGGCTTATCTGCTCCAGGTCCAAAGGCCTAAGATCTGTTTAAGGTGGATTGGCCATGATAAATTGCCCTTAGTGCTCAAAATTGCCCTTGGTGTTGGGTGGGGTTACTGGGTTATGGGGATAGGGTGGAGGTGTTGACCTTGGGTAGGGTGCTCTTTCCAAGAGCCAGTGCAGACTCGATGGGCCGAATGGCCTCCTTCTGCACTGTAAATTGTATGAATTCGTAACTTGAAAGGGAATTCTGCAAGTTGCTGAAGACTGGGCGAGCTTCTGTTTCTATTACCACACCTACATTTTTTTATTGTAAAGGCCAGCATTTATTGTCCAGCCCCAACTGCCCTTGATGAGCCCTTTCTTGAACCACTGCAGCCCATGTTGCAGAGGAACATCAGCAGTGCTGTTAGGAAGGAAGTGCCAGGATTTTGACCCAGCAACAGTGAAGGAATGATGATGTATTTCCAATTCAGGATGATGTGCAACTTGGAGGGGAATTTGCAGATGTTGATATTCCAATGCTCCTGTTGCCCATGTTCTTCTAAGTGATAGAACCCAGGGTTTGAAAGGTGCTGTCACAGGAACCTTGATGAATTGTTGTAGTGCATCTAGTAGATGGTATTCAAAATTGTGGTCAGACCACACTTGGAGTATTGTGAACACACCTCAGGAAAGATATTTGGGAGTGCAATGAAGGTTTACAAAAATGATACCTGGACTACAGTCCAGTTATGAGGAAAGATTACTCAAATTGGATCTTTTTTGCTCGAATTGAAATGAAAATGAAAATCGCTTATTGTCACGAGTAGGCTTCAATGAAGTTACTGTGAAAAGCCCCTAGTCGCCACATTCCGGCGCCTGTCCGGGGAGGCTGGTACGGGAATCAAACCGTGCTGCTGGCCTGCTTGGTCTGCTTTAAAAGCCAGCGATTTAGCCGAGTGAGCTAAACCAGCCCCTTATTTAGGCCCAATTTAGAAGCTTAAGGGGTGATCTGATCTAAGTATTCAAGATATTAACAGGGAAAGACAGGGTAGATGAAGACAAACTATTTCCACTGGTTGAGATTCTAAAACCAGGGGGCATAGTCTAAAAATTAGGGCTAGACTGTTCTTCACTTCTTCACTCAATGGGTGGTAGAATCATAGAACTTACAGTGCAGAAGGAGGCCATTCGGCCCATCGAGTCTGCACCGGCTCTTTGAAAGAGCACCCTACCCAAGGTCCACACCTCCACGCTATCCCCATAACCCAGTAACCCCACCCAACACTAAGGGCAATTTTGGACACTAAGGGCAATTTATCATGGCCAATCCACCTAACCTGCACATCTTTGGACTGTGGGAGGAAACCCGAGCACCTGGAGGAAACACACTCAGACACGGGGAGAATGTGCAGACTCTGCACAGACAGTGACCCAGAGAGAATCGAACCTGGGACCCTGGAGCTGTGAAGCAATTGTGCTATCCACAATGCTACCGTGCTGCCCTGAAGGTTGGAGGTTTGGAACTCTCTCCCACAAACAGCAGTTGAAACGAGAACAGTTGTTAATTTTAAATCTGAGATAGATGGATTTCTGTTAAGCAAAGATATTAAGGAATGGCCAAAGGCAGGAATGTTGGACGGGATTCTCCGACCCCCGCTGGGTCGGAGAATCGCCGGGGTCGACGTGAATCTCGCCCCCGCCGGCTGCCAAATTTTCCGCTGCTGGGGATTTGGCGGGGGCGGGAATCGTGCCGCGCCAGTCGGGGGCCGTTGACAGCGGCCTCCGTGGCGATTCTCCGGGCCGCATTTCCGGCGAGTCCCACCGGCGTAAATTACAACAGGTACTTACCAGCGGGACCTGGTTCTGAGGGTGGCCTCTGGGGTTCTCGGGGGGTTGCGAGGGGATCTGGCACCGGGGCTGTGCCATGGGAGCACTCTATTCCTCCATGCCAGCTGCTGTAACAGTCTGCGATGGGCGGAGATGAACCCCCCCCGCGCATGCGCTGGGGTGACGCCAGCACACGCTGGCGCTCCACGCATGTGCCAACTCGCGCCGGCCAGTGAAGGCCCTTCGGCACCAGTTGGCGTGATGCCAAGCCCCTTCCGCCTCGGCTAGCGCGGCACAAACCACTCCGGCGCCAACCTAGCCCCTGAAGGAGCGGAGGATTCTGCAACTTTGGGGCGTCCCGACGCCGGAGTGGTTCACGCCACTCCTCGGCGTCGGAGTGGCCCGCCCTGCCGGTTCGCGGAGAATCCCGCCCATAGAGTTAGATCCCAGATCAGCCATGATCTAATTAAATGGCGGGACAGACTTGAGGGGCTGAATGGCCTCCTCCTGTTCTTGCACACTGCTGCCATTGTGCATTGGTGATGGAGGAAGTGAATGTTTAAGATGATTGATAGTGTGCCAATCAAGCAAGCTAGTTTGTCCTGTATGGTGTTTTCCTTGAGTGTTATTGAAGCTGGATAACTTCACAGGGTAGATTAAGATGAAATCTAACAGCCCAAAACCGGTGGAGCATCAACAAAAGTAATGTTATAGACAGGAGAGGGACGAACTAAGCTTCTTTATCCTGCCCCATCTGTCTGTAAGTAGAGGTGTTTTTGCATTTTTTAAAAAGTAGGCCTCATTTTGTGTGATCCAATTTTTAAAAACATTTAGAATACCCAATTATTTTTTTTCCAATTAAGGGACAATTTAGCGTGGCCAATCCACCTAACCAGCAAATCCTCGGGTTGTGGGGGTGAAATCCACGCAGACATGGGGAGAATGTGCAAACTCCACACAATGACCCAGGGCAGGGATAGAACCCAGGTCCTCAGCGCCGTAGGCAGCAGTGCTAACCACTGTGCCACCCTGCCGCCCGTGTGACCCAATTTTATAGGTAACATACAGCAAACTCTCTTTATAATTAACTCAGAAGGTTAGTTTATTAAACATTCAAATGCTGCGGCGATGGGGGGGGGGTTTGTTTTTCGCAACCTCATAGGCACACACCATATACAGTAAGAGGGGGCAGAAGAGAGAGAGTTTTTACAACTAGAGATAACAATAGTGAAAGAACCACAGAAATGAATATTAATTTGTGTGATTTCCAGAGTCTGGGAAGTCAAAATCCAGAGGGTGTTTCCTTCGGGGTGGAGTTTAGTCCTGATCAATCAGGCTTCAAGGAGTTGAGACTTAGTCAGCAAAGAGTTATGCTTCATAACTTTTCCATTAGTTAGTAATTCAGCACACTGAGGGTTTCTGAATTCTCAAACGAATATTTCAAAATAGTCACTCAGTCTTGTGACCTTCGGACTGGCTTTAGTACAAGACTGATAATGTCCCAGCCATTAGATTTTTTAAAGAGCTACATTCGTGTCAGGAAGCCAATGCCTGGGCAGACTCTCTGACTCTGCTAAAGAAGTAAGCTTATCAAGATACAAATAATGTCCATTGTCTCCGCAATGGTTCCTTTTTGAAATGGACCTGGATAGTCTCAGGTGTGAGATAGGTCTGTTAACAATGCTGCAGGAATAATGAGTTTCAATCTGCACTACAGCCCCCTTGCTTCATGATTACAATGTCCTTACAATTCGGTGTAAGTTTCCACAAGGATGAGAGGAGGATTCGTCTGTTCTTGTAACTTCTGCTGGGAGCTTCCAGAACAAAGGGTCAATCCTGTGGTCAAGTGATTTATAGAAGCCACCTTGTTGGGTTCAGCAGAAAGTCCATTTTAGAATTGCAGGTTTGCTGTACACAGTTTGGACTTTTCATGTCTAATTAACATAACAACAGAATGATGTTCAACCACAACTTTAATCTTGTGAGCTTGCATGTCTCCCACTCTAGGATTATCAAGCCAAGAGACCGACCATGATTCAATGAAAAGTGCCAGACAGCATGCCAGCAACAATACCAGGCATACTCAAAAATGGGGTGCCAACCTGGTGAAGCTATGACACACCATTACATGTAATTGTTTTTATTCTTTCACAGGGTTCTGGTGAGGCCAGCATGTATTGTCCATCATGGGGGAGGTATGGTAGCGCAAATGGATAGCACTGTGGCTTCACAGCTCCAGGGTCCCAGGTTTGATTCCCCGCTGGGTCACTGTCTGTACGGAGTCTGCATGTTCTCCCTGAGTCTGCATGGGTTTCCTCCGGGTGCTCCGGTTTCCTCCCACAGTCCAAATACGTGCAGGTTAGGTGGATTGGCCATGATAAATTGCCCTTAGTGACCAAAAAGGTTAGGAGGGGTTATTGGGTTACGGGGCTAGGGTGGAAGTGGGGGCTTAAGTGGGTCGATGCAGACTTGATGGGTCAAATAGCCTCCTTCTGCACTGTATGTTCTATGTTTAATTGCCCTTGAGAAGCTGGTGGGTAGCTACCTTTTGAACTGCTGCAATTTATGTGGTAGATGTACACGCACAATGTTGCTAGGAAGGGTGTTCTATGACTTTAATCCAGCAACAGTGATGAAATAGCCATTTGTCTCCAAGTCAGGATGGCACCACTTTCTGGTGGTGATGTTCCCATGCATCTGTGACCCTTGTCTTTTAGGTGGTAAAGATTGTGGATTTCGAAGGTGTTGTCAAAGGAGACTTGGTGAGCTGCTGTTGTTCATCTTGTAGACGGTACACACTTCTGCCATTGCTGAACACACTGGGTGCGCAAAGGCTAAGATCCCTGACAACATGTTGTTAGCAATAGAATTGCAGTGTTGTGCTGAAAAACCAGCCACCCCCTAACCAAGCTGCTCCAGTAAAACTACAACACAGGCATCTACCTGACAACACGAAGCATTGCCCAGGTGTGTCCTGTACACAAAAAGCAGAACAAATACAACCCGGCCTTACTGCCCCATGAGACTACATTCAATCAGCAGCAGAGTGATGGAAAATGTCCTCAACAGTGCTATTATCACTCTGGCATCGATAACCTACTCAACAAAGCTCAGTTGGGCCTTTGTAGGGCCTCTCACCTCCAGAGCTCATTGCAGCCTTGGTCCAAATATATATATATTTTTAAAAGTATTTTTAATAAATAACAACAAAGAAGAAACCATTAAATAGTGCAACAACACCCACAGATAAATCAGAAAAAAACAAAGCAGCAACAGTAATATGAACCCCAATAACTTTAATACTACCCAGAATAATCACCCCCACCCCCACTAACCACCCCGCCCCTCTCCCTTACCCCTCCACTAACAGCTAACAGTGACCACCTCTTTAAAGTGTAAAATGAGCGGCCGCCATCTACGATAGAACCTGTCAATCAACCCTATTATCGTAAATTTGACTTTCTCGAGGTACAGGAATTCCATTCGATCACTCAGCCATGCAGTAGCACTGGGTGTTGTCGCGCGTCTCCAGCTCAGCAGTATTCATTGCCATGCTAAGAGTGATGCAAATGCCAGAGCATCCGCCACCTGCCTCTGCCCTCTGTTCTGGTCAATCTGACACTCCAAAAATAGCGACTAATGGGCAGGGTTCTGAGTCAAGCTTCAGGACTGGTGTAGAAAAAGTCCCTCCAATAGCCCACCAAATGGGGGCAGGACCAGAACACGTGCGTATGGTGTGCAGGCCCCTTGAGCACTGCTCACACTTATCCGTGACGTCCTTGAAGAATCTACTCATCCTCTCCTTGGTAAACACACCAGTACGTTCTAAGTTACAACCCCAGTAGCCTCGTGCAGGATGATGTAGCATTTACCCTAATGTCTCTTCCTCCATAACTCTTCCTCTAAAATGGGCCCTAGCTCCCCCTCCCACCTGGCCTTTACCTCATGCACCGAAACCCGCTCTTCACCCATAATCTGCCTATAAACCCCAGATGTGTTTTCTTCTACTGACCCCGTACATGAGAGGATCCTTTCCATTGGAGTTGATGATGGTGCCCTGGAGAATTTGGCAGAGTTCACTTGACAAAGTCACGCAACTGAAAATATCTAAACCTATCTGGTCTCCCAAGCTCTGCCTTTTCCTTCAGTCCCTCCCAACTTTCCTCCCAACTCGCAAACCATCTCTCCAAGAATAAATCCTTCACCCTCTCCAGTCCTGTATCCTTCCATCTTCAAAATACAGCGTCCAATTTTGCTGGCTCACAGAAATGACTCCTATAGATTGGGGCCCACTTTGACATTGCCCTCACCTTGAAATGCTGACGGAATTGGCACCATATTTTTAATGTGGAGATTACCACCAAATTCAAAGTATATTTTGCCTGTGAAAAAGGCAATGATGCCATTACCAGGGCTTCTGGACCCTGTTCCTCTCCATGACCCAGACTCCATCTGTACCCAACTGCTGCCTCACAGTGTTAGGGACCAGAGTTTGATTCCGACCATGGGACTGTCTGTGCAGAGTTTCTACATTCTCCCCATGTCTGTGTGGGTTTCCTTTGGATGCTCTGGTTTCCTCCCACCTTCCAAAGACGTGCAGGTTAGGTGGCTTGGCTATGCCGAATTCCCCCAAAGTTTGTGCGTGTGTGTATGTGTGTGTGGGTGAGTGTGGCTATGCTTGATGTGCTACAAGCCCCTGGTGACAGACTAAGCGACAATTAGCTCCAGAAACAACTAATCTATGCACTGTCAGGGAGCGGAATAGTTGAAAGAGAGAGATACTTACGTCCCCACCGCACAGTTAATAATAAATGAATAATAAAATTAAGCACCTTCTACAATAGAGGTTCTGGAGAAAATGTTGGTGGCTGGGATGCTGTCATATAAAGTTGGGACTTGTCCATAAATAAATGCACAGGCTCAGATACATGTGGTTTGAGATCCTCCCATTCCAAGTTGGTTATTTCAAACGATATTTAGTGTTTCAACTAGCTCAGATGTTCTCCCAAGCCCACTATTCATGCTGAGGATGTCAGGAAAGGATGAGTGTCAACTGTTCCCAAACCTCCCCAGTAGCTTGGGGAGATAGTGCAGGTTCACACATGGACACTAGCTGAGGTACTTTAGGATCAATCTGCAAGAACTGGAATCTGCATCCAAAGGGACAAAATTACTCTTGTGTTTGAATCATCATAGAATTTACAGTGCAGAAGGAGGCCATTCAGCCCATCGAGTCTGCACCAGCTCTTGAAAAGAGCACCCTACCCAAGTACACACCTCCACCCTATCCCCATAACCCAGTAACCCCACCCAACACTAAGGGCAATTTTGGACACTAAGGGCAATTTATCATGGCCAATCCACCTAACCTGCACATCTTTGGACTGTGGGAGGAACCGAAGCACCCGGAGGAAACCCACGCACACGGGGAGGATGTGCAGACTCCGCACAGACAGTGACCCAAGCCGGAATCGAATCTGGGACCTGGGACCTTGGAGCTGTGAAGCGATTGTGCTATCCACAATGCTACCGTGCTGCTATATAATGCTTGTGATGTTCTTTGTGTTCTGATCTGAGGATGGTTGGCGTAGCGTTCACAAAAACCATAACTCGCTTTTATATTAAACAAAGCTAAAGATTTATTTACACTACTGAATTGGATTTGATACTTACTCTTGTATAATAAAAAAGAGTTGATAATGAACATACAATCTACACTCAACCACGGCTAATCTCTACACTAATACAATACCTGATCTGCTCTCACTCTCAAATACCTGAAAGAAGGATGGCCTAATGGATGTTGCTCCGGTTTTCGCAGTATCAAAGATGACCTCACTGTAATTAACGGATTCCTACTCAAAGGAGACAGGACAGGGAAAACTGGAGCAACATCCATTGGGCCATCCTTCTCTCACGTATTTGATATCCTTTGGAGTGTCAAGTCCTTCTCTGTTTCTTCTCTTATGATACATGGGTTGTCAGACACTGGTAGCATTTCTGAAATAAATGAAGCTTGTGCTTCCCATATGTGTACTATATCTGAAATCGTGGTATCACTATTATTTGTAGCTCTTGATAAGGTATCAGCGACAATTAATTCTTGTCCTGGATCTTTAAGCGTGACCTTTGAATCATTGGTTGTGTATCATTTTGCTCAAGTTTAATTTATCGTAAGCATCCGCCCCAAGAAGCGATGATTTGTCATTTACTACTATTTCAAAGTCTATTGGCATTCTGATGTCGCCATCCTGAACAATGAGACAACTGGAACCTCTCGTGGCTATGGTATTTCCATTATAGTCAGATTTCTTTATTTGTGGTGTGCTGTATGCATGTCTTAAATCCTTTTCCCTTATTAAATTTGCATGTGCTCCTGTATCTATCTTAAATGGAATTTCAGATCCATTTATATCAAGTAGTACAGTCCACTCTCGGATAATTTTGGAAAGCTGATATACTGGTTTGTTATCACAGTCCAGTGCATTAATTCTAGCAATTGCATCGACCATGAAATTATCTTTCAGTGCATATTGGGAGGAATCATCATTATCAGTTGAGATCTTTTTTGCTTTTCCTTCACCCTGTATACTCTGAATCTTCCTATAGTTGTAGGATTTAAAAACTTTATTTGCTCTAAAAGCCGTTGCGAAAAGGCACTTTGCTGCAAAGTGATTGAATTTACAACATTTGGAACATTGTTTGCCTTATGCCGGACAGTTTGTTTTACCACAGCGCGAGCACGTCATCAAGCTCATTACGTCATTCTCAAAATGGCCGTTGTACGTAGTTTTCTGTGCTGTGACACAGTATTAATGGCGTCGGCCACCTTTCCTGACTTTGTGCCTTTTTCGTTTGCCTTGAACTCTGCATATTCAGAGGATGCTTGTTCACTAGCTTTGCACATATTAATCACGTCTTGCAGCAGCAAAATCGGTCATCTTAGCATTTTTTCACGCAAACGTTTGCCATTTATCCCAAATACAATTTGAATGCAAAGCATTGAATCAGCAACGGAGGAGAAGTTATACGACTGCGCTCTGAACATTAAAGCAGGAATAAAGGAATCGACCGACTCCACTTTCAGCTGTAGCCTTTTTCTGAACATGTAGCGCGCTCATAGGTCTCGTTCACTTGCTTTTTGCAGTGAGCTTGAATTTCTGGAGCACCATGTTATACTTCTTTTTATCCTCATCTTCATCAAATTCAAATGAGTTCAACAACTTTAATGCTTGCGTTCCAGCCAAATTAAGAAGAAGCGCTATTTTTCTCTGATCGAAAGCATTTTCTAGCACGGAGGCAGATAAGAAAACTTCAAACCGTTGTTTGAAAAATATCCAATTTTGACATAGTTTACCAGTTGTTCTGAAAGTTAGGATACTTCAGACCTTCCATCTTACGATCCGTCTTCTGTGCAGATTTTTTTGATCAGCATGATTGTGTTCCTAAAATTTCTTAAAGATATCCTGTCAAATCTAATTGCTTATAATTTTTAGAAAAACACACCTGGTACCATGTAGTGTTCTTTGTGGTTCTGATCCACAGTTGGTGTTGTGTTCACAAAGACCACAACTAGCTTTTATATTAAACAAAGCTAAAGATTTATTTACACTACTTAATTGGATTCAAGACTTACTCCTATACAATAAACAGTTGATAATAAGCATACAATCTACACTCATCTACTATTAATCTCTACACGAATCCAATAACTATGATCAGCTCTTACTCACACTAGCTTTCCTACAGTCTGTCTTCTAACCTTCTCCTCAACACTCTTCCAGAAGGCTTAGCATCGATGCTTGATATAGTTCTGCATCTAGCTCCCTCTAGTGGTTGATTTGAACATAACATTAACCCTTACATTTTTTTAAATTTAGATTATCCAATTATTTTTTTTCCAATTAAGGGGCAATTTATCGTGGCCAATCCACCTAACCTGCACATCTTTTAGTTGTGGGGGTGAAACCCACGCAGACATGGGGAGAATGTGCAAACACCACACAGGCACTGACCCAGGGTCGGGATCGAACCGGCTCTTCAGTGCCATAGGCAGCAGGGCTAACCACTGCGCTACTGTGCTGCCCCACCCTTACACTTCTGTTCATTTATCATGATATCACAATGCTGAGGCGGAGAATTTATTGGTGTTCATTCTTGAGATACTCCAGAGCCACTCACAAGTGTGTCCATACACCCAGTCATACAAACTCACCCACACATGCACACTAAACAAAGACACACACACACTCACCCACAAACATTGACCCGCACATGATCACTATACAAACACACACATACGCACACTCACCCACATACATACTGACCCACACATTTTCATGAAACAAACACACACAAATACACACACTAACCCCCATACACACCAATCTACACATACTCACTTAACAAACACACACACTTACACACAGACCCACACATAAGAACATAAGAACATAAGAATGAGGAACAAGAGTAGGCCATCTGGCCCTTCGAGCCTGCTCCGCCATTCAATGAGATCATGGCTGATCTTTTTTGGACTCAGCTCCACTTTCCGGCCCGAACACCATAACCCTTAATCCCTTTATTCTTCAAAAAACTATCTACCTTGATCTTGAAAACATTTAATGAAGGAGCCTCAACTGCTTCACTGGACGAGGAATTCCATAGATTCACAACCTTTTGGGTGAAAAAGTTCCTCCTAAACTCATTCCTAAATCTACTTCCCCTTATTTTGAGGCAATGCCCCCTAGTACTGCTTTCACCCGCCAGTGGAAACAACCTGCCCGCATCTATCCTATCTATTCCCTTCATAATTTTATACGTTTTCATAAGATCCCCCCGCATCCTTCTAAATTCCAACGAGTACAGTCCCAGTCTACTCAACCTCTCCTCATAATCC
Organism: Scyliorhinus canicula; assembly: GCF_902713615.1. Classification (NCBI taxonomy): domain Eukaryota; kingdom Metazoa; phylum Chordata; class Chondrichthyes; order Carcharhiniformes; family Scyliorhinidae; genus Scyliorhinus; species Scyliorhinus canicula. The sequence continues at coordinate 54,082,063 of NC_052160.1, read as the reverse complement.
AACCCTTTCAGCTCTGGGATTAACCTAGTGAATCTCCTCTGCACACCCTCCAGCACCAGTACGTCCTTTCTCAGGTAAGGAGATCAAAACTGAACACAATACTCCAGGTGTGGCCTCACTAACACCTTATACAATTGCAACATAACCTCCCTAGTCTTAAATTCCATCCTTCTAGCAATGAAGGACAAAACTCCATTTGCCTTCTTAATCACCCTGTAAACCAACTTTTTGCGACTCATGCACTAGCACACCCAGGTCTCTCTGCACAGCGGCATGTTTTAATATTTTATCGTTTAAATAATAATCCCTTTTGCTATTATTCCTACCAAAATGGATAACCTCATATTTGTCAACATTGTATTCCATCTGCCAGACACTAGCCCATTCACTTAACCTATCCAAATCCCTCTGCAGTCTTCTGGTATCCTCTGCACTTTTTGCTTTACCACTCATCTTAGTGTCGTCTGCAAACTTGGACACATTGCCCTTGGTCCCCAACTCCAAATTATCAATGTAAATTGTGAACAATTGTGGGCCCAACACTGAACCCTGAGGGACACCACTGGCTACTGATTGCCAACCAGAGAAACATCCATTAATCCCCACTCTTTGCTTTCTATCAATTAACCAATCCTCTATCCATGCTACTACTTTACCCGTAATGCTATGCATCTTTATCTTACGCAGCAATCTTTTGTGTGGCACCTTGTCAAAAGCTTTCTGGAAATCCAGATATACCACATCCATCGGCTCCCCGTTATCTACCGCACTGGTAATGCCCTCAAAAAATTCCACTAAATTAGTTAGGCACGACCTTCCCTTTATGAACCCATGCTGCGTCTGCCCAATGGAACAATTTCCATCCAGATGCCTCGCTATTTCTTCCTTGATGATAGATTCCAGCATCTTCCCTACTACTGAAGTTAAGCTCACTGGCCTATAATTACCTGCTCTCTGCCTACCTCCTTTTTTAAACAGTGGTGTCGCATTGGTTAATTTCCAATCCACCGGGATCACCCCCAGAGTCCAGTGAATTTTGGTAAATTATCACTAGTGCATTTGCAATTTCCCTAGCCCTCTCTTTTCACACTCTGGGATGCATTCCATCAGGGCCAGGAGACTTGCCTGCCTTTAGCCTCATTAGCTTGCCCATCACTACTTCCTTATTGATAACATTCATCTCAAGGTCCTGACCTGTCATAGCCTCATTTTCATCAGTCATTGGCATGTTATTTGTGTCTTCCACTGTGAAGACCGACCCAAAAAAACCTGTTCAGTTCTTCAGCGATTTCCTCATCTCCCATTATTAAATCTCCCTTCTCATCCACTTAAGGACCAATATTTACCTTAGCCACTCTGTTTTGTTTTATATATTTGTAGAAACGTTTACTGTCTGTTTTTATATTCTGAGCAAGTTTACTCTCATAATCTATCTTACTCTTCTTTATAGCTTTTTTAGTAGCTTTCTGTTGCCCCCTAAAGATTTCCCAGTCCTCTAGTCTCCCACTAATCTTTGCCACTTTGTATGCTTTTTCCTTCAATTTGATACTCTCCTTTATTTCCTTAGATATCCACGGTGGATTTTCCCTCTTTCTACTGTCCTTCCTTTTTGTTGGTATAAACCTTTGCTGAGCACTGTGAAAAATCGCTTGGAAGGTTCTCCACTGTTCCTCAACTGTTCTACCATAAAGTCTTTGCTCCCAGTCTACCTTAGCTAGCTCTTCTCTCATCCCATTGTAATCTCGTTTGTTTAAGCATAGAACACTAGTGTTTGATTTTACCTTCTCACCCTCCATCTGTATTTTTAATTCCACCATATTGTGTTTGCTCCTCCCGAGAGGATCCCTAACTATGAGATCATGAATCAATCCTGTCTCATTACACAGGACCAGATCTAGGACCTCTTGTTCCCTCGTAGGTTCCATTACATACTGTTCTAGGAAACTATCGCGGATACATTCTATAAACTCCACCTCCTGACTGCCTTCACCGACCTGGTTAAACCAATCGACATGTAGATTAAAATCTCCCATGATAACTGCTGTACTATTTCTACATGCATCAGTTATTTCTTTATTTATTGCCTGCCCCACCATAATGTTACTATTTGGTGGCCTATAGACTACTCCTATCAATGACTTTTTTGCCTTACTATTCCTGATTTCCACCCAAATGGATTCAACCTTATCCTCCATAGCACTGATGTCATCCCTTACTATTGCCCAGATGTCATCCTTAAATAACAGAGCTACACCGCCTCCTTTACCATCCACTCTGTCCTTCCGAATAGTTTGAGACCCTTGGATATTTAACTCAAAGTCATGACCATCCTTTTACCATGTTTCAGTAATAGCCATTAAATCATAGTCATTCACGATGATTTGCACTTTCAACTCATTTACCTTATTCCGAATACTACGAGCATTCTGGTAAAGTACACTGATGTTAGCTTTTATACCTCTGTTTTGAATCTTAACACCTTGATCAGTAACCTCTCCTAAGTTATTTTTCTTCTTAACGTTTCTCCTAATTTTCCTTGTCCTGGAACCAATATCTTCATGTAACAACCTGCCGCGTTGCTTTCCATTTATGTTTTTACTTCCCGTTTTATTCCTTTTAGTATTACTGGGCCTATTCACTGAGCTCCCCTCAGTCACTGTACCTTGTACCGTCGCCTTTTTTGATTTTTGACTATGGCTTCTCTGCCTTAGACTTTCCCCCTTACTGCCTTTTGTTTCTGCCCCTGTTTTACTACCTTCCGACTTCCTGTATCGTTTCCTATCCCCCGCCACATTAATTTAAACACTCCCCAACATGCTCACTAAACAAACACACATATACACAGACCCACATACACACACTGCCCCACACATGCTCAATAAACAAACACATGCACCAACTCACCCATAAACACACTGACCCACACATGCTCACTAAACAAACGCACACAAGCACTCACCCATAAACACACTGACCCACACATGCTCACTAAACAAACGCTCACAAGCACTCACCCATAAACACACTGACCCACACATGCTCACTAAACAAACGCACACAAGCACTCACCCATAAACACACTGACCCACACATGCTCACGAAACAAACACATACATGTACACACACTCACCCACATACACACAGATCCACACACATGCTCACTAAACAAACACAAACACATACACACACACACATATACATTGACCCACACATGCTCACTAAACAAACACACACACCTCCACACACCAAAGTATATACCGACCCACACATGCTCACTTAACAAAAAAATAAACCCACACACTCACCTATGCACACTCTGTGACACACACAGCCACTCTTACCCACATTTACACTCACACAGAGGGTTAGATCCTGATTCTATCTGATTGTGTAACATGGATGATAGCAAGTTGCAAGCTCATTTCACATCTCAACTCTGTTATTTTCACTGAAATCAAGAGCGACCAGTTAAAAGCACATCTGCACATGTAATCTGTGGTGGTTGTGTACAGTGTAGATGCAATACAACTGAGCAAGCACTAGAGGGAGCACGGGAGAGCTATAAATACACAGGGACTGGAAGTGAGGACACACTTCACGGAAGCCAAAACTGGTAGCAGGACACAGACATAGGCAGACACCATTTGAGGTAGCCGTAAGTTGAGCTCTGAAGACAGAACGAATTCACAATAAAGCATCTTCTCCACGTTTGAGACTACAAGCATTATTAAGACACAAGGAACAACACATGGTACCAGGGGTGGCTTCAGATGCTTACTACAAGACAACTCAGCTGCAGACACAGAAAGACCAAAATAGCAAGAAAAACTCCTACTAGACATTCGACTTGGGAAGACATCGCTTACTCGAGGATGTGGGTTGGACGCCCACCTCAGCTGGACATGACCGGCAATGTAAGAAATGTCTGAAAAATATTTAAACAAATATTCGATTTTTATATCATACCTAATGGTTTAGCAGCAGCCTCAGACGAAATGTAAATAGCAATGCTCATCACAGGACATGAAGCTAGGAAAGTATATAATGGATTTAAATACTCAAAAGCTGAAGACAGCAACAACTTACAAATAATACTAAAAGAATTTGAAGAGTACTGTATGAAATTTGAACAGCACGGTATGCTCAGAGGCCAGTAATCTAATCTGATGCAGATTGAACACTTAATTGTGGCATATCTTACATTTTATGATCAAATTCAATAAAATTGGATGCTCAGTGTTATTTTGACCTGAGCATCCTCATTGTAGGTTGCTAAAGTTAACACAAAATAGCAGATTTCACAACATTCTGCAGAGCTGCTCCTCAAAGGAAATTAAATCAGAGCTTTATGGAAGCAGACTGAATTTCTTTGTGCTTTGCAGAGCAGAAATATGTGTTTCACAGTCCAAAATGCTTGGCACAAAGACTCGAGGATTAGTGTGCAATTATGGAAGCAATCTTGCACATCACAGCTCACCCTTAGGACGACCGTCCAACCAAACCCCGTCCAAATTAATCAACCATGGCCGTGTTGCTTAGCAATTCACTCCTCTATTCATTACATATTCATCTCGTTCCATTCTTTCAGTCCTGTTACACCATTTAATTTACTTCCTTTCTTCCTGTACATCCCCATGTATGGTTCTGATTTGCCTAACCTTAATTTTTTCCTGTTCAACTTCATCATTTACTTTGATTGCCCATCTTTAGCTTTGTTCCTCGATCAATCTCCTTCATTTCCGTAAGATAAAAGCAAATTACTGAGGATGCTGGAATCTGAAACAAAGACAGGAAATGCTGGACAAAAGACAGAAAGGTCTGACAGGGTTTGTGGGGAGAGAAGGCAGCTAACATTTCGAGTCTGGATGGATCTTCGGACATGTGGGGCAGCACGGCGCCACAGTGGTTAGCACTGCTGCCTCACAGCTCCAGGGACACGGGTTCAATTCCGGCCTCGGTTCACTGACTGTGTGGAGTTTGCAATTCCTCCCCCTGTGTCTGCGTGAGCTTCCACCGGGTGCTCCGGTTTCCTCCCACAGTCCAAAGATGTTGCTGTTGGGTGGATTGGCCATGCTAAATTGCTCCTTAGTGTCCAAAACGTTAGGTGGGGTTACTGGGTTACAGGGATAGGGTGGAGACGTCGGCTTAAGTAGGCAGCTCTTTCCAAGGGCCGGTGCAGACTTGATGGGCCGAATGGCTTCCTTCTGCACTGTAAATTCTGTGAGTTTAGCAAGGAAACCAGCACCAGGTTTTCCACACCTCCTTTCAGGCTTCTTTTATGCTGAATTGGAACATGCATCCAAAATTCTACATAAACTCAGGTACTCAACCCCCAAAAGAATTGCTTCAAGTACTAGAAATAAGGACATCAAACCTTACAATTGCTTCAGATACGTGGCTTGTCTGTAGCCAACGATATCAGATCTTCCTTTCCTAGGTCTGACTTTGTTTTCCATCAACAGTATCCTGCTCCACTCAGTTCCTCTTTGATCCTCTTTACTTCAATCTCTCTGGAGTTTCTCTTCCATTCCCTGGTTTATATCATAGAATTTACAGTGCAGAAGGAGGCCATTCGGCCCATCGAGTCTGCACCGGCTCTTGGACAGAGCAACCCTACCCAAAGTCAACACCTCCACCTTATCCCGATAACCCAGTAACCCCACACAGCACTAAGGGCAATTTTGGACACTAAGGGCAATTTATCATGGCCAACCCACCTAACCTGCACATCTTTGGGCTGTGGGAGGAAACCGGAGCACCCGGAGGAAACCCATGCAGACACGGGGAGGATGTGCAGACTCCGCACAGACAGTGATCCTAGCCGGGAATCGAACCCGGGACCCTGGAGCTGTGAAGCAGTTGTGCTATCCACAATGCTACCGTGCTGCCCAACCACTGCCCGTGGTTTCCAGAACTAACTGTCTTTTCATTCCTCTAGAGTTTGCTTTTGTGCAGTTTGTTCCATTGTATGGCTTTTCTGCTTTTAGCAGAGCTGAAAAAGATGTTCCCTCTCTAGCTGCCGATACCCAACTGCTACAAATCCAGCTAAAACTAAACTCAAAAGCATTCCTATCCTCAAGGTGCCCCTTGTTACTAAGCAACGACTTTATACTTGTTTCCAGCTCGTTTACTTTTCACACTCCATGCACAATGGAAGCATAGTTTTATTTGAAACCAAAAACCCCCAGATGCAAACACCTTTGCCTAGCACATAGGCTTACAGTTTCTTACACAGCAACACTAAATTAAACCCACCTAAATATTAGAAAAAAGGTATAATTTTAACAATACAAATATGGATCACTTAAAACTACCTCTATTCTCCTGACACCTTTCTCTGATCCAGAAGCTCTGGGTTTGTGTCCCACCCCAGGCCTTGATGGCCAAGGAAGGTACATTTGTAACACGGCCAAACAGATTGAGTGCCAATGGCTTTCAGCAAGAGTTGGAGAGAGACTCTCGGTCAGCCATGCTTAGTGTGGAGTGGTGCTCTTCAAGCTTTAAGCCTCTGGCAAAAAGGTGCGTGACCTGTTCCAGGAAAAACCTCACCATGGGAACAGGTGAAAGTCTGCCTTTGCATATGGATTAGATGGAGAAGCTGGCCGTTTCCCGTTTGCCATTCTCCAATGCCCCCTATGGATTAGACATTAGATGTCGGGAGATAAATAACAAAAAGCAAACATTGTTCTAATGAACCTCCTTTTCCATGAGTGGGATAAGGGTGGGGGAGATGCATAAACTCCATTAGCAGCCCCAGGGTTGTGAGGGGAATGCTAATCCTTCTGCTTCTTTTCTGAGTTTCTTTTTGGAGTCATATGGGGCAAAATTCTCCGACCCCACGCAGGGTTGGAGAATCGGCCGGCAGCGGCGTTAATCCCGCTCCCGCCGGGTTTTTTATTCTCCGACCGGCCAAAAACCGGCGTTGTGCAAATCCCGCCGGCAGCCTCTGAAAACAGCTGGCGCCGGCGGGATTTCATTATATTTTTCTTTCACCAATTCTCCGGCCCGGATGGGCTGAAGTCCCGCCGACGTGGCCACGGGTCACGTCGGCGAAAAACAGAGTAGCTTTAAAACGCCGTCAACCATTGATGATCGTTGACGCCATTCAGTGTCCGAGGGCGAGTGCGAGGGGGGGGGTTGCGGCGTTTGGGGGGGTTGCGGCGTTGGAGGGGGGGGTTGCGGCGTTGGAGGGGGGGGTTGCGGCGTCGGAGGGGGGGTTGCGGCGTTGGAGGGGGGGGTTGCGGCGTTGGAGGGGGGGTTGTGGCGTTGGAGGGGGGGTTGCGGCGTTGGAGGGGGGGTTGCGGCGTTGGGGGGGGTTGCGGCGTTGAGAGGGGGGTAGGGGTGGTGGGGAGGGGGGTAGGGGTGGTGGGGAGGGGGGTAGGGGTGGTGGGGAGGGGGGTAGGGGTGGTGGGGAGGGGGTAGGGGTGGTTGGGGAGGGGGGTAGGGGTTGGTGGGGAGGGGGGGTAGCTGCGGGGGGGGGGTAGGGGCGTTGGGGGGGTAGGGATGGTGGGGAGGTTGGGGGCAGCGGCGTGCAGAGAGGGGGGGGCGACGGATGCCCAGGGCCAATGCACCATCGCCCCCCCCTCTGCACACCGCTGCCCCCTACTCCAACCACCCCCCCTCACCACCACCTACCTCCATCCCTCCAACGCCCCTACCCTCCTCACCACCCCTACCCCCAACCACCCCTACCCCCTCCAACGCCCCTACCCCCCTCACCACCCCTCCCCCCCTCCCCACCACACCTACGCCCCTCGAACACCGCCCCCCCCCTCTCTCGCAAACGCCGCAACCCCCCACCCTCAACGCCGCAACCCTCCACCCTCTCAACGCCGCAACCCCCCCTCACAACGCCGCAACCCCCCCTCAACACCCCCCTCATCGCCGCAACCCCCCACCCTCTCAACGCCGCAACCCCCCCTCGCAATGCCGCAAACCCCCCCCCCACTCAAACCCCCCCCCCCTCATCGCCGCAACCCCCCCACCCTCTCAATGCCGGGTTCCCCCCCCCTCAACGCAGGGTCCCCCCCCTCTCCTCTCAACGCCGGTACACACACACATCCCCCCTCTCAACGCCGGTACCCACACCCCCCTCCCCCTCCTTCTGAAGGCCGGTACCCCCCCCTCCCTCTGAAGGCCGGTACCCCCCCTCCCTCTGAAGGCCGGTACTCACACCCCCCTCCCTCTGAAGGCCGGTACCCACACCTCTCCCCTCTCTCTGAAGGCCGGTACACACACCCCCCTCCCTCTGAAGGCCGGTACCCACACCCCCCCCCTCTCTCTGAAGGCCGGTACACACACCACCCCCCCTCCCTCTGAAGGCCAGTACCCACACCCCCCACCTCTCCTTCTTTCCTCCACCCCCCCTTCCTTCCTTCCTCCTCCCCCCCTTCCTTCCTCCTCCCCCATTCCTTCCTCCTCCCCCCCTTCCTTCCTCCGTTAGTGGGGGGGGTGCGGCGTTAGTGGGGGGGGGGGGGGGTGCGGCGTTAGTGGGGGGGGGTGCGGCGTTGAGAGAGGGGGGGGTACCGGCGTTGAGGGGGGGGAGTTGCGGCGTTGAGTTGAGAGGAGAGGATGGGGGGAGGAGGAAGGGGGGGAGGAGGAAGGAAGGGGGGAAGGAGGAAGGAACGGGGGGAGGAGCACGGTAGCATGGTGGTTAGCATCAATGCTTCACAGCTCCAGGGTCCCAGGTTCGATTCCCGGCTGGGTCACTGTCTGTGCGGAGCCTGCACGTCCTCCCCGTGTGTGCGTGGGTTTCCTCTGGGTGCTCCGGTTTCCTCCCACAGTCCAAAGATGTGCGGGTTAGGTGGATTGGCCATGCTAAATTGCCCGTAGTGTCCTAAAAAGTAAGGTTAAGACCATAAGACCATAAGACATAGGAGTGGAAGTAAGGCCATTCGGCCCATCGAGTCCACTCCACCATTCAATCATGGTTGATTTCAACTCCATTTACCCGCTCTCTCCCCATAGCCCTTAATTCCTCGAGAAATCAAGAATTTATCAATTTCTGTCTTAAAGACACTCAATGTCCCGGCCTCCACCGCCCTCTGTGGCAATGAATTCCACAGACCTACCACTCTCTGGCTGAAGAAATTTCTCCTCATCTCTGTTCTAAAGTGACTCCCTTTTATTCTAAGGCTGTGCCCCCGCGTCCTAGTCTCCCCTGCTAATGGAAACAACTTCCCTACGTCCATCCTATCCAAGCCATTCATTATCTTGTACGTTTCTATTAGATCTCCCCTCAACCTCCTAAACTCCAATGAATATAATCCCACGATCCTCAGACGTTCATCGTATGTTAGGCCTACCATTCCTGGGATCATCCGTGTGAATCTCCGCTGGACCCGCTCCAGTGCCAGTATGTCCTTCCTGAGGTATGGGGCCCAAAATTGCTCACAGTATTCTAAATGGGGCCTAACAAGTGCTTTATAAAGCCTCAGAAGTACATCCCTGCTTTTATATTCCAAGCCTCTTGAGATAAATGACAACATTACATTTGCTTTCTTAATTACGGACTCAACCTGCAAGTTTACCTTTAGAGAATCCTGGACTAGGACTCCCAAGTCCCTTTGCACGTTAGCATTATGAATTTTGTCACCGTTTAGAAAATAGTCCATGCCTCTATTCTTTTTTCCAAAGTGCAAGACCTCGCACTTGCCCACGTTGAATTTCATCAGCCACTTCTTGGACCATTCTCCTAAACTGTCTAAATCTTTCTGCAGCCTCCCCACCTCCTCAATACTACCTGCCCCTCCACCTATCTTTGTATCATCAATACTACCTGCCCCTCCACCTATCTTTGTATCATCCTGTTAAGGGGGGGGGGGGGGGGGGGGGGGGGGTTGTTGGGTTACGGGTATAGGTGGACACGTGGGTTTGAGTAGGGTGATCATTGCTCGGCACAACATTGAGGGCCGAAGGGCCTGTTCTGTGCTGTACTGTTCTTTGTTCTATGTTCTAAACCCCTCCCTCCCTCCTCTCAACTCAACGCCGCAACCCCCTCCCCCCCTCTCCTCTCAACGCAGGTAACCCCCTTCTCCCCTCTCCTCTCCACTCAACGCCGCAACCCCCCCCCTCCTCTCCTCTCAACACAACGCCGTAACCCCCTCCCCCCCTCTCCTCTCAACGCAGGTAACCCCCCTCTCCCCTCTCCTCTCCTCTCAACGCCGCAACCGCCCCCCTCCCTCCCTCTCCCTCCCTCCCTCCCTCCCTCTCCCCCTCTCCCCCTCTCCCCCTCTCCCTCCCTCTCCCCCTCTCCCCCTCTCCCTCCCTCCCTCTCCCCCTCTCCCTCCCTCCCCCCCCTCTCCCTCCCTCCCTCTCCCCCTCTCCCTCCCTCCCTCTTCCCCTCTCCCTCCCTCCCTCTCCCCCTCTCAACTCCGCAACCCCCCCCCCACAAACGCCGGGTCTCTCTCTTCTCCTCCCCCCCCCCCCCCCCCCCCAAACGCCGGGTCTCTCCCCTCTCCTCCCCCCCCCCCCAATTCGCCGTGTCTCTCTTTCTCCTCCCCCCCCCCCCCCAAAGGCCGGGTCTCTCTTTCTCCTCCCCCCCCCCCCAAATGTCGGGTCTCTCTTTCTCCTCCCCCCCCCCCCCCCCCCACAACGCCGGGTCTCTCTTCCTCTCCCCCCCCCCCCCCAAACGCCGGGTCTCTCTTCCTCTCCCCCCCCCCCCCCCAATGCCGGGTCTCTCTCTCCCCACCACACAAACGCCGGGACTCGCCACTTCCGCAGCGGGTGAAACTGACGCGTATCGCGTCAGTCGCTGCTGGCCCTTTTGGGAACGGAGATTACCGGCTTAAAAGAAGGCCCTGACGCCGGAGTCATCCGCACCGCTTTTCCCCGCTGGAAATGGGCGTCACGTCGGTCCGCGGAGAATTTCGTCCATGGTGTGTGGGACAGGCTTGATGGACAAGCTGGTCGTTTCCCGTTTGCTATTCTCCAGTGTCCCATATGTTAGGCTTGGAGGGCCGAAGGGCCTGTTCCTGTGCTGTACTTTTCTTTGTTCTTTAGACAGAGTGGATAGTCAGAGACTTTTATCCCAGGGTAGAGGGGTCAATTACCTGGTGGCATAGGTTTAAGGTGCGAGGAGCAAGGTTTAGAGGCGATGTACGAGGTAAGTTTTTTACACAGAGGGTAATGGGTGCCTGGAATTCGCTGTCGGAGGAGGTGGTGGAAGCAGGGACGATAGTGACGATTAAGGGCATCTTGACAAATACATGAATAGGATGGGAATAGAGAGATACGGACCCCGGAAGTGCAGAAGATTTTAGTTTAGACGGGGAGCATGGTCGGCGCAGACTTGGAGGGTCGAAGAGCCTGTTCCTGTGCTGTACTTTTCTTTGTTCTTTATTGTTCTTTGTTCAGCCATTGACCTAATCCACAGGGATACATTGAAAATCAAGTCACTCTCACTTGTTGAATAATTCCCTGAAATCATTGTCTGGAATGTTTAATTTATTTCACGTCCTCTGAAGTGCATTTGCTCATGTTATACTGGGTAGCTTCTGACTGCTAACTGAGGTAGGCAGCTTGTTGCTCAGAATTTGTCTCTGTTCTTGGGGGAAGGTATTGAACATATTGTGTGAAGCACTGAGACTGAAAGAACTAGTTCGCTTTGCCTGTTTCACCTCCCAACGATAGATAATCACATGCATCGTTCAGATCCCCAACTTCTCTGCTGCTTGTCTTACACAACCTTACCCAACAGCTCAATTAAGATGTTATCATGTTTTCACAGCACAAACCAGGCTTACATCTGAATGAGTAATTGCTTTTTTCAAGATGATTGTCAGCTGCCATATATTTGCAGTGCATTTAACAAATATTAGTTTATAGCAAGCCATGAAACTTGCCTGGTGGTATTAAACAGGCATTTGATTGGAGATCCATTTGTTCTTGTGTGCAATCTGTCACTCTAGAGAGAGGCCATTGACAATGTGCTTGGGAAGCAGCTACTTTGGAAGGGATGTGCCCATAATGCAGTGTCTGTAACTCTTAGACAGTGATCGTTGCCCCTTTTGCTTTAATGCACATTGACGAGAGAGTGGAAGGCTAGCTTGGGATAGGGGCAGGGAGGGTTTGCATCAGGTTGTGAGTTGCAAGGCATCCAATTGGAACGCTCACACTGCTCAGGCTTCACGCTTGATGTAACTATGAATCTGCCTGGGAACACAGTTCTGCACAGGTGAAAGAGTTTGGGCTGGATTCTCCGTCCCGCCACGCCGGATTTCTGGTTCAGTACGTCGACGTGATGCTCTGTTTCGCTGGCTGGTTAATGGAGTTTTCCATTGTGGGGCAGCCCCATGTCAGCGGGAAACCCCCGGGCTGCCGGCAATATGGAGCATCCTGACGGCGTAGAGTCCAGCCCTTTATATTTAGACCGTGCTTTTTCGTGACCTCAACAGGCTTCATGGCCAATGGGAAATGTAAAAGCTCAGGAGACCCGAGATGGTAAATCAGAACGGCGATTTATTTTATGGCAGAAAAGGTCGCAATACGGCAAAAAGCACAAAGGTTCTGACTGGGACTACCGATCATGTCAGTCTCAATCTGGGCCAGCTTTAAAGAGGTGATTCATATGAGTCCCAGATGATGGATTTTTGCACCTCAGTGGGGGAGCTCCTATTCCATGAGCCCCATGGGGAGGTCAATTGGGTCGTCCCCATGTGTCTCATGAGGGTTATTACAGAAAGAGAGACGTTCATTTATATAGTGCCTATTTCACAACCTGAGAATATCCCAAAGTGCTCCGGAGCTAATAGACAGAATGACTTATCATCAGAGTGCTCTGCAGACAATTATGTTCAGAATTGTAGACACTGTTATTTAAAAAAAAATTGAGAGTACCCAATTCATTTTTTCCAATTAACGGGAAATTTAGCGAAGCCAATCCACCTACCCTGCACATCTTTGGGTTGTGGGGGCGAAACCCACGCAAACACAGGAAGAATGCATGAAATAAAGATGCATGGCATTAAGGGTAAAGTAGTGGATAGAGGATTGGGTAATTAATAGAAAGCAAAGAGTGGGGATTAATGGGTGTTTCTCTGGTTGGCAATCAGTAGCTAGTGGTGTCCCTCAGGAATCACTGTTGAGCCCACAATTGTTCACAATTTACAGAGATGATTTGGAGTTGGGGACCAAATGCAATGTGTCCAAGTTTGCAGATGACACTAAGATGAGTGGTAAAGCAAAAGGTGCAGAGGATACTGGAAGTCTGCAGAGGGATTTAGATTAAGTCAAGTGAATGGGCTATGGTCTGGCAGGTGGAATACAATGTTGACAAATATGAGGTTATATATTTTGGTAGGAATAACAGCAAAATGGATTATTATTTAAATGATAAAATATTAAAACATGCTGCTGTGCAGAGAGACGTGGGTGTGCTAGTGCATGAGTTGCAAAAAGTTGGTTTACAGGTGCAACAGGTGATTAACAAGGCAAATGGAATTGTCCTTCATTGCTAGAGGGATGGAGTTTAAGACTAGGAAGGTTATGCTGCAATTGTATAAGGTGTTAGTGAGGCCACACCTGGAGTATTGTGTTCAGTTTTGGTCTCCTTACCTGAGAAAGGATGTACTGGCACTGGAGGGTGTGCAGAGGAGATTCACAAGGTTAATCCCAGAGCTGAAGGGGTTGGACTACGAGGAGAGGTTGAGTAGACTGGGAATGTACTCGTTGGAATTTAGAAGGATGCGGGGGGGATCTTATAAAAATATATAAAATTATGAAGGGAATAGATAGGATAGATGCGGGCAGGTTGTTTCCACTGGTGGGTGAAAGCAGAACTAGGGAGCAATAAAGGTGAAAATAAGGGGAAGTCGATTTCGGTTTGATTTTGAGTTTGAGTTTGAGTTGAGGAGGAACTTCTTCACCCAAAGGGTTGTGAATCTATGGAATTCCTTGCCCACTGAAGCAGTTGAGGCTCCTTCATTAAATGTTTTTAAGATAAAGATAGATAGTTTTTTAAGAATAAAGGGATTAAGGGTTATGGTGTTCGGGCCGGAAAGTGTAGCTGAGTCCAAAAAAGATCAGCCATGATCTCATTGAATGGTGGAGAAGGCTCGAGGGGCCAGATGGCCTACTCCTGCTCCTAGTTCTTATGTTCTTAATGTGCAAACTCCACACGGACAGTGACCCAGAGCCGGGATCGAACCTGGGACCTTTGCACCGTGAGACAGCAATGCTAACCACCGTGCCACCGTGCTGCCCTGTAGACACTGTTATAATGGACTGGATTTCTTTCTCAGTAGTGAAGGAACGGTACTGCTCGCCTTGTGTACAGTGGCCAAAACACTGTCAGTGGAGATTTCTGCTAATTGGGCATTTGATCCACCACAGCACTCGCTGGAGGGAAATCTGTGACGTCTGTAATCAGGACCAGCAACAGCGAGACTCTTTAACCCGATCCTCACTGAAGCACACAGTCTGGCAACCAAGAAATATAAACCAGAACATTTGAATTAATGTACAGGGAGTAAAATGAAGACTGGGACACAGAGATGGGATTAATAGAGAGAGATAAAGGAGAACAACAGAGAAGGCAGCACGGTAGCATGGTGGTTAGCATAAATGCTTCACAGCTCCAGGGTCCCAGGCTCGGTTCCCGGCTGGGTCACTGTCTGTGCGGAGTCTGCACGTCCTCCCCGTGTGTGCGTGGGTTTCCTCCGGGTGCTCCGGTTTCCTCCCACAGTCCAAAGATGTGCAGGTTAGGTGGATTGGCCATGCTAAATTGCCCGTAGTGTCCTAAAAAGTAAGGTTAAGGCGGGGGTGGATACGTGGGTTTGAGTAGGGTGATCATTGCTCGGCACAACATCGAGGGCCGAAGGGCCTGTTCTGTGCTGTACTGTTCTATGTTCTAAGCTGAAAAGAAAATCTGCAGCATTAATTTTCTTTTGAGAACGAGACACCACAGATGTCAAATTATTCTTTCAGTCATAGAGTTCGTTCAGCAATAATCATCAATAATTCTGGAGCTTCATTCCTGTGGGTCGGTGAAAGGGGGAGGGAGGGACAGGAGGGGGTGCGGGTGCCATGTAGGGGCGGGACCGCTGGTCAGTGTAAGTTGGGCAGGGTAATTTGGGGTGGCGGTGGTAGTGGAACCTGCGGGTGCCAGGTACCGGAGGGAAACGGTATCCTGTTGGCCATCGGGGTGTTCTATATATGCATACTGGGGGTTGGTGTGAAGGAGCTGGACCCTCTCGACCAGGGGGTCGGACTTATGGCTCCTGACGTGTTTGTGGAGTAGGGCGGGCCCCGGTGTTTTCAGCCAGGACGGAAACGAGACCCCGGAGGTGGATTTCCTGGGGAAAACAAACAGGAGGTCATGAGGGGTCTCGTTTGTGGCCGTGCAAAGGAGGGACCACATGGAGCAGAGCGCGCCGGGGAGGACCTCCTGCCAGTGGCACACTGGGAGATTCCTAGACCGTAGGGCCAGGAGGACTATCTTCCAGACCGTCGCATTCTCCCTCTCCACCTGCCCGTTTCCCCGGGGGTTGTAACTGGTAGTCCTGCTCGAGCAGGTACTGACGCAGTTCGTCGCTCATGAATGACGAGCCCCGGTCACTGTGGATGTACGTGGGGAAACCGAACAGGGTGAAGATACTATGTAGGGCTTTAATGACGGTGGCCGCGGTCATGTCGGGGTAAGGGATTGCAAAGGCAAAGTGGGAGAACTCGTCAACGACGTTGAGGAAATACATGTTGCGGTTTGTAGAGGGGAGGGGCCCTTTGAAGTCAATACTGAGGTGTTCAAAGGGCTGGGATGCCTTCACCAGGTGGGCCTTATCCGGTCGATAGAAGCCCGGCTCACACTCCGCGCAGATTTGGCAGTCCCTGGTCATGGCCCTGACCTCCTCAGTGGAGTAGGGCAGGTTGCGGGCCTTGATGTTGTGGAGAATCCGGGTGACCCCCGGGTGGCAGAGGTCATCATGGATAGCCCGGAGTTGGTCATCTTGTGCGCTGGCGCACAAGCCGCGGGACAGGGCATCTGGGGGCTCGTTGAGCTTCCCGGACGATATACTATATCGTAATTATAGGTGGAGAGTTCGATCCTCCACCTCAAGATCTTATCATTCTTGATCTTGCCCCGCTGCGTATTGTCGAACATGAAGGCTACCGATCGTTGGTCGGTGACGAGGGTAAACCTCCCACCAGCGAGGTAGTGTCTCCAGTGCCGCACGGCTCCCACGATGGCTTGTGTTTCTTTTTTTCAACCGAGGAGTGCCGGATTTCGGAGGCCTTGAGGGTACGTGAAAAAAATGGTACTGGCCTGCCCGCCTGGTTAAGCGTGGCGGCGAGGGCGACCTCTGACGCGTCGGTCTCCACCTGGAAGGGGACGGACATGTCCACTGCGCGCATTGCGGCTTTGGCAATATCTGCCTTGATGCAGCTGAAGGCCTGGCAGGCCTTAGTTGTCAGTGGGAAGATGGTGGCCTTGATTAGTGGGCGGGCTTTGTCCGCATAGTTGGGGACCCACTCGGCGTAATAGGAAAAGAACCCGAGGCACCTTTTCAGGGTCTTGGGGCAGTGTGGGAGGGGAAATTGTAAGAAGGGGTGCATACGGTTGGGGTCGGGTCCTCGAACCCGTTTTCCACGATGTAGCCGAGGATGGCTAGTCTGGTTGTGTGGAAAACGCATTTCTCCTTGTTATAAGTGAGGTTAAGGGTTTGGGCGGTTTGGAGACATCTCTGGAGGTTGGCGTTGTGGTCCTGCTGGTCGTGGCCGCAGATGTTGACGTTGGTACAGAAATATGGCCCGCAGCCTGTACTGGTCCACCATTCGGTCCATCGTTCTTTGGAAGACCGAGACCCAGTTGGTGACGCTGAAGGGGACCCGGAGGATGTGGAAGAGGTGGTCGTCTGCCTCAAAGGCCGTGTAGTGGCGATCTTCTGGGCGGATTGGGAGCTGGTGGTATGCAGACTTCAGATCCACCGTGGAGAACACCCGGTATTGTGAGATCTGATTAACCCTGTCTGCGATCCGGGGAAGGGGGTACGCATCGAGGTGCGTGTACCGGTTTATGGTCTAGCTGTAGTCTAAAAGCATCCGGTTCTTTTCCCCAGTCCTGACGACCACCACCTGAGCTCTCCAGGGGCTATTGCTGGCCTCGATGATCCCCTCCCGCAAGAGTCGCTGGACCTCGGACCGGATGAAAGTCCTGTCCTGGATGCTGTACCGCCTGCTTCTGGTGGCGACTGGCTTACAGTCGGCGGTGAGATTTGTGAAGAGCGGGGGAGGGTCGACCTTCAGGATCGCGAAGCTACATATGGTAAGTGGGGGTAGGGGCCGCCCAACTTTAGTGTTAGGCTCCTGAGGTTGAACTGGAAGTTCAGTCCCAACAGGAGAGGAGCGCAGAGGTCGGGGAGTACATATAACTTAAAATTGGCATACTCTGCGCCCTGTATTGCAAGGGTTGCAGTAGTGCACCCCCGGATCTGCACCAAAAGCGACCCAGAAGCGAGGGAGATGGTTTGATGCAGGGAAGATTCGGAGCGAGCAGCGTCTTACCATGTCTGGATGAATGAAGCTCTCCGTGCTCCCAGAGACGAACAGGCAAGGCGTTTCGTGTCCATTGACCTGGACGGTCACCATGGAGGTCCGGAGGTGTTTGGGTCGTGACCGGTCAAGGGTTACCGCTCTGAGTTGTGGGTAGCCAGCGTGGTCAGAGGTGCTGGACCCAAGATGGCTGCCCCCGTCGGTCGCACATGTCGGGCCGCGTTGCAGATGGTGGCCAAGATGGCGGCCTCCGTCGGTTGCACGTGTTTGGCGGCGAGGAAGATGGCGTCGAAGATGGCGGCCCCCATGAGTCGCATGTGGCAGGCTGCGTGGGCGACGATGACCAAGATGGCGGCCCCTGTGAGTCGCACATGTTGTGTGGGCTTGAAGATGGCTGCCCCCATCGACAAAAGCGGCCGATGAGGCATCCGGGGGGGGGGGGGGGGGGGAGCCAGCAGGCACGCAGTCACATTGTGGGGTCTGCGGGCCTGTGAGTCTAAGAGTCGGGCCTGTGATTTAGAGGATTTGGACCTGGCCAGGCAAACTTTAGCGAAATGTCCCTTTTTACCGCAGTTGCTACAATTCGCGGTCCGAGCCGAGCAGTGCTGCCTGGCCGCAGAAATAGCAGGGTAGCCCCCCCCCCCCCCCCACCCCGTGTTGGGCAGCTGTGCGGCACAGGTCTGGGGTACTCTCTGGTCGGGGGTCCATGAGGGGGTCGCATGATCAGACGGAAACACTTTGAGGCTTTGGAACGCTACGTCTAGGGAGGAGGCTAGCTTTACCGTGTCCTCCAGGTCGAGGGCACCTTTCTCGAGGAGGCGCTGTCTCACGTAGTTGACTCCAGCCAGGTAGGCGTCCCTGACGGCGAGGTCAAATTGTTAAGTGGCCGTAATGGCCTGGTAGTTGGAACATCGCGCAAGGACTTTGAGGTCGCGTTGGTACTCCTCCAGCTATTCCCCGGGGGCGTTGGCGACGAGTATTGAGGAGATGCTGCGCGTACACCTCATTCACTGGCCTTACGTATAGGCGCTTCAGTATCGCGAGGGCGTCTGCGTAGGTTGAAGCTTCCTCGAGTTGTACAGAGATTCGATGGCTCACCCGGGCGTGGAGGAGGCTCAGCTTCTGATCGTCGGAGACGGAGGACAAGGAGGAGGCGGCTCGGTAGGCCTCGAAGCAGCGGGGCCAGTGCGAAAAAATCCCTTTGGCCTCTGCGGCTTGCGGGTCGTGTTCCAGTCGGTCAGGTTTGAGGGCCGATTACATTGTGGTGTTGTAGTCGATTAAATTGTTGCGACCATCAATTCACGCGAAACAGAGAGTAGATGTAAACTGTGGCTTTAATCGACTAGAACAGTGCCTGCCTGCGACTGCTCTGCTACTGAGAACCGCCTACAGGGCAGCTGCTCTTTGTACCTCCCCTCAAGGGGCGGAGCCCACAAGGGCACCAACCTGTTACATTCCATGTAATATCGTACAATGGTCCACAGGTGGAACCCACATGGGCAACAGCATGATACCGTAGCATGGTTAATGGTGAATGGTTAATACAATACTTTCACCACAACCCCACCCGCATGCACCCCACCCCTCCATTGCACATCCACCTGCGGCACGACGGGCCGGGCTCACACGGTCGCCGGTGGAAGCGAGTCTATTGCAGGACATGGAGGATGATGGCGACCCGCTCTGCGATGAGCTCCTGGCTCCACATCATTGGACAATGTCTGGCCCATGACCACAGTACCACCCTCCACCCAGACTGTCCATGCATGCGGCCGTGACACTGCAGCGCAAGGTCCCCTCGTCTGACCGGGGGGATGGAGAGGGCAACCCGGGGGGGAGGGTGGGCACACTCACTTGAGGCCGACGTTCTATCACCCCTCACACACACACTGGCGCTCACCTCACACCACACCCCCGCACGCATTGGACAGAGCACAAAGGCAGCTTCTGTAGGTGTGAAAGTGATTTTAATAATAAACAGTTCATACACATGCCCTAGCCCCAGAACTAATCTGTGCCCTGCACCCATGCCAAATTACTCAGTGTCTAACTATCTGGCTTCACGGGCCCTATGACTACTTCTATGTGATACCCCAGATGGTACAGCAGAACTGGAGGTGGACTCCTGTGATTCCTGCCCTGTGACTAGGGACCCCTTTGGCGGCCGTTTCCTGGGGCGGCCCGGCCTTGATGGGCCAGGCTGCGGCTCGGGCGACTGGGATGGCGAGCTGCCAGCCTGTCCTGCCCGATGCCCACCAGATGCACCTGGGACAGAAGGGGGGGAGCCCGAGGTGTTGCGGTGTTCTGGGACACCCCCCCTGCAGGGGGACCCAGAACGGGCCCCAGCACCTCCTCCTACCTCGGGGTGGCCGATGGCCCCCGGGCCTCCAAATGGGTCGGGGATGTGAACGGGCCGAGCGTCCAACGCGCCCCCCCGACACCTGCTGCTGCCAGTCCTGGAGGCCCGTGCTGGTATCGACAAGGGTCTGCGGGTTTGCAGCCATGGAGCTCAGGGAGTTGAACATCCCTGTCTGTGTCTGGGCGACGCCGGCCAGCACCTGGGCAATAGCGCCGATGTCCTCAGCAATGGCCTTCAGAGACTGGGCCCTGGCCTGCTGAGACTGGGCCATGGCCTGCTGGGACTGGGCCACGGCATTGAGCGCCTCTGCGATCTGTTGCTGGCTCTGGCTCATGGCTGCCTGTGAGAGGGCAGCCATGTCCTGGGCCACGGACGCCACCTGCACGGAAAGCCCCAGGCCTTGCATACTGCGACCCATGTCTGACACCGTCGCACCCATTGCCTCCACCAGGGACCACCCGTGCGGTTTTGGCCCGGGTGACACTCATGACCAGCACCACTCCCAGCTCCTGGACGCAGGTGGACTTCTCCACCTGTGCCTGCAGCCGCTGCAAGCCGGCCGTCACCCCCTTCGATCGTCCCTTGGTCCGTGACTGCATCGGGTCGATGGGTGGGTGTGGTAACTCCAGGAACCCGGGACCTGTCTGGGCGGCAGATGGTTGCCTGCGCCGGGCTGCCCTCTGACCGCCCAGCCTCTCAGCTGCTCCTACCTCCACCTGCTGTACCAGGATGGCTGTGTTGTGCACACCAGTTAGTGTCCCAGATGCCTCATCGCTAAAGTGCCCAACCGAGGTGAGTGTCTCCGTGATGGTGGAGGGTGTAGGAGATAGCAGTGGCATAGTGTCGAGCTCCTCATCCGATCCGAAGTCCAGAGTCCCCTGGAGTGGTAACTCTTGTCCATCCGTCCCCTGTGTGTGGGTGTCGTATGCGTCAGTGTCCTGTGTGTTAGGGTCCTGGGCGTCAGTGTCCTGGGCGTCAGTGTCCTGGGTGTCAGTGTCCTGGGCGTCAGTGTCCTGGGCGTCAGTGTCCTGTGCGTCAGTGTCCTGGGCGTCAGTGTCCTGGGCGTCAGTGTCCTGGGCGTCAGTGTCCTGGGCGTCAGTGTCCTGGGCGTCAGTGTCCTGGGCGTCAGTGTCCTGGGCGTCAGTGTCCTGGGTGGGTGTGTCCTGGGCATCAGTGTCCTGGGCGTCAGTGTCCTGGGCGTCAGTGTCCTGGGCGTCAGTGTCCTGGGCGTCAGTGACCTGGGTGGGTGTGTCCTGGGTGGGTGTGTCCTGGGTGGGTGTGTCCTGTGCGTCAGTGTCCTGTGTGTCAGTGTCCTGGGCGTCAGTGTCCTGGGCGTCAGTGTCCTGGGTGGGTGTGTCCTTGGCGTCAGTGTCCTGGGTGTCAGTGTCCTGGGCGTCAGTGTCCTGGGCATCAGTGTCCTGGGCGTCAGTGCCCTGGGCGTCGGTGTCCTGTGCGTCGGTGTCCTGGGTGGGTGTGTCCTGGGTGGGTGTGTCCTGTATGTGGGTCTCCTGGGCGCTTGTGTCCTGTGTGTCAGTGTCCTGGGTCGGCTGCGATGGGGGCCTGTTAATGTGGCTGCCCTCCTCATCGCTGGGTGTGGCCCGCCGGTGTCGGTGCATTCACACTAGATGGGGGCGGCGTCTGCCTGGTGCTCCAGATCTGTCCCTGGCTCGTGGCCACCTTGGACGGTCCTGCGGGTGTCGTATGCCTGATGGGCCGGGTCTGTCTCTGTCTCATGGCCGCCCTGGAACATCCTGGGGTGGTCGGCATCCGCGGGGACGGGTGGTAGATGTTTGGCCCTGCAATACGCAATGCAGCATGCATGGTTAGACCCACAGACGGGGATAGGGGGAAGGGGGGATATGGGGGAAGGGGGAAGGGGGGATATGGGGGGATATGGGGTAAGGGGGGAAATGGGGGAAGGGAGGATATGGGGGAAGGAAGGATATGGGGGAAGGGAGGATATGGGGAAGGGGCATATGGGAGAATGGGGTATATGGGAAAAAGGGGGATATGGGGAAGGGGGAATATGGGGAAGGGGATATGGGGGAAAGGAGGATATGGGGAAAGGGGGGATATGGGGAAGGAGAATGCAGGGGAGGGGGAAAGGGGGGCAGGCAGTGGGGGGTCTCACTTAGTGGTGCGCCCCCGACATCTGCATCCGCAATCTCCCGATCCTCGGGTCCGCCTGCACGTTCCAGGGCCCTGTCCTCATGGATGATGAGTGGTCGCAGTTCAGGTGGACCCCCTCCGAGCCTCTCACGCTCCCGTTTCTGTGAGAGCGCTTCTTCTGTTGGCGGAGGTTCACAACCCATCCTGCCAATGCAGCCTGCATGGGTGGGTGCAGCCTCCCTCCACAGGCGCCGGCTGAGGCGTGGTGCGACCCTGCGGCTATGTCCAGGGTACAGGGCCTCCCCCCTCTGCTCCACTGCGTCCAGGAGCGCCTCGATGTCCCACTCAGGGAACCTCGCCGATTCGCGGCGGGTGGCCATTTTGCCGGCTCTCAAGGGGGGAGAGGGCGTCTTTTGTGCTGCGACGCCATACGCGTCCGTGATGGAAGACGCCGTCGTGAATGGCATCACGCCGCTGCTAGCCCATTCCCGGCTGGAGAATTCGCGACATTCTGGGGGCCCCGACGCCCGAGTGTTTCGCACCGTTTCTCGCGCCGGCGTCTTCCCGCCCCTGGTTCGTGATGCACAACGAGGCCAGCAGCGCAGATTCAATTCCCGTATCAGCCTCCCCAAACAGGCGCCAGAATGTAGCGACGGAAGGCTTTTCACAGTAACTTCATACTGCTGGCAATAAAAGGTTATTATTATTAACTCTGTGCCACGTTCAGTGAGATGCAGCTGTATTATATCTGTGGATTGAGGGCAGCACGGTGGCACTGTGGTTAGCATTGCTGCCTACGGCGCTGAGGTCCCAGGTTCGATCCCGGCCCTGGGTCACTGTCCATGTGGAGTTTGCACATTCTCCCCGTGTCTGCGTGGGTTTCACCCCCACAACCCAAAGATGTGCAGGGCAGGTAGATTGGTCACTCTACATTGCACCTTAATTGTAAAAAATAATTGGGTACTCTAAATTTATATTTAAAAAAATATCTGTGGATTGCACATCATGCAATGGAGATATGATAAACCGGAAAGGAAATGTTACAGGAGGTTCACAGCAGGTATCAAACTCATTTGTATCACATTCCTCTCTGTTTTTTTAAATACAGTCGCATTAACTAATTTATTTTAATTGTCCTAACTGCATCATTAGAATATTAGACAGAGTTTCACATACATGTTAAATGCTCCTTTCTGCCTGTGTGTATGAATGCACAAAAGTTGCCTTGGATTTTGCCTTGCACCCTCGCCCAGAAAAATGAAAATGTATCATTCCTCCTGATCCTTCCCCGGATTTAATTTTGCAACGTAAAACTGGGAAATTCCGGCGAGGTTTCAAATCAAAGAGACCAAAAGCAGCAGCTCTGTTCCATTATTATGCTGCACTTAGTCCTTGTTGCCTAAGTGCAGTATTTGTGAATGGTGGATAATGTTTTTTTACACCAGCTCTGCATCAAAGTAACGAGGGAAAGAATTAGTAACGGGTCAAGTGATTTGGTGACCATGTGCAAGCTTATTTACCAAGAATACGGTCATTAAAAAGTCTCAAGTGTCAGGTATCAGTGAAGCAGGTCGAGGGCCCAGAAACAAGTCGGAGCACGAAGTGGGTGGAAAATGAACATTGTGCATGACAGAATTAGAAACCTATTTACAAAGGGGAGGCTTGCAGTTGTTATGACATGTAAGAAATGTTGCACTGGTGCTAATCCCTTTGCTATTTCATCCAGCTAATTGTAGAAATCTGATTTTGTGCTCCCAGTGAGAGTGCTGTTCTCAGACGGAGCATGGACCTGAGATTAACCTACGACATTGTAGCCCCAGTTCTCCATCCTGTCCCCCCCTCCCCCGCCAGTCCAACCTCTGAGCGGGGATGAGGATTAATTGATTTGTGTGTGTGTTAAGTTGATCAATAGAACTTGGACATTAAGTGACATGGTGGCACAGGAGTTAGCGCTGCTGCCTCACAGGGCCAAGCACCTGGGCGCGATTCCAGCCTTGGGTGATTATTGGTATGAGGTTTGTACGTTCCCCCTGTGCCTGTGTGCATTTCCTCCGGGTGTTCTGATTTCCTTCCACAGTCCAAAGATATGCAGGTTAGGTGGATTGGTCATGCTAAATTGCCCCTTAATGTCCGGGGATGTGCGGGTTAGGTGGGGTTACAGGGATAGGGCGGGGTGGCTGGGGGAGTGGACTTGGGTAGAGTGTCCTTCTGAAGAGTCGGTGCAGACCCGATGGGCCGAATGGCCTCCTTCGGCACTGTCGGAATTCTATGATTCGATGACCTCCTAAGATGTCAGGCAGAAAGTGCACGCTCACTCAGAGACAGAAATGCACAGCACGATCCCAGTAATGTATCATGGTGACGGCCAGATAATCTGTTTAATTTCATCTTGATTGATGGTTACAGGGGGAATTCCCCCCTCCTCCCTTCAAAATAGTTCCATGGGATTTTCACATCCACCCAAGAGGGCCGTCAGGGTCTTGGCTTGATGTCTCAGCCCAAAGGTGGCACCTCTACACTGCAGCACTAGTGTAGTGTCGCATTGCAGCATCAATCTAACTCACTGGGGTGTGAACACACACCTTTCTAATGCAGCCGCTGAGCTACAGTTCCAATACAGAGGCAGCTGCAATAAACATGGGTTCCTCAATTTTAATTCTCATTACAAAATATACAATATAGGGATTAGATAAGAGTGTGACAGTGAGTCCCATAAATGTGGTGTCTATGAACTGTGTTAATAAGTGTGGCTTGTCATTTAGAGTGACTTTTCTTTCCCTGAACTTCAACAGAAAAACAATTTACCTGCGCGTTTCTGAGCTTCAATATTTTCCTGAAAATACACTGAAAATAACACAGGAACAAAAGTGATTTGTTAGATTGGCAATACGCATCACTTTAAATCTTGCTTATTCAAACATTGTTGCCCCACTCACCTCTGGAGGCTGACAGATAACTTTCAACATCATTATCCAGAAGGAACTATTACCTACAGTACAGTACGGAAGACTGGCTATCTGGAAGGTATTGGAAGACCCTGCTAGCTTTGCAGTTAAAAGGTGCAAAGTTCATCTCTGTAACAGCACCTCCAGTGCTGAGGGGGCCCTGGCACTGCTTTTGTTGGTTGCAATCCTCTGCTGGCCTCTTCCTATGCATTCTATGCTGCATTTCATGAGGATAGGGGTGCCTGGGGAGGATGCCCCGTGCAAATGTTGGAAATCTTTAATCAACACAAATGATGCCACAAGTCCCAACTGGATGATGTAATGACAGGATATTAAATTTGAACCAGGCAGGTCTGGGCTGCGCCTTGTAGATCATTCCGCAAGCAACAAATATTCTATTCCAAAATGGCCCCTTCACTAGCATTCCTTAAAAGGTCATGCACCCAAATTGCAGGTAAGGGAATGTTTTGAAAAACCTTTTCTATTGCAAGCTGTCTGGAAGTACTCTGGAGTGCTGGTGTTTATTTTGGAAGTGTTGTGATGCGTTTCTGGATGTAGCCAGGAATTGTTCATCCATCCTCACAGGGACGGCAGAGGAATGCGTCACCTGTCCCCCATCAACGCTGCAAAATGTATAGGGACAACAGTGGTGTGCGTCACTGGGTCTGAAACACAGGAACATAGACTCTATGACATTTGGCGGAGTTTGCCCTCTGCTCCATCTCTCTGCATGTCCTTGGCTAACTTGGAGCCGGATGTTTCCGTGTTCCTGGACAGTGACAAGAAGCTGTCTGGCAACCCATCCAGCGTTTCTCTGTATGCCGCCCCATCAAGGTCCTCACCTGAGTCCTCTGCAATCAAACCAACCTGTTACCTCACCCTCCAGTGAGCTTGGAAAGGAACCAGTCTTTCCTCCTGGCCAGTCTGCGGCCCACTTGTACCTGGATGAATCGCTGTGCACGTTTTTCTGTGTGTTTTTCCTTGCATTAACTCTTAACACTCTGCTCCTGCTCACAGCATATGAAGCAAATACCTGAGCTTGCTTGATATCACTGCCTGAATCACGTTCCTCTGAATGCCAGTTTTCTCAAGCACCCACTCCATTATCTGCTTGGCCGTCCATGACACGCTCAATATCCGCCTGAGTCCTTTCATTCCATACACTCTTATTTGAGCCTCGTCACTCTTCTTGATCGTCCATCTTTCACAGCCATTCATTGTCACCAGCCACACAAGGGATTTCAGGTGACAAATATTTGGTATAATCGATATGCTGTGGCTACTCTATACTCTCTTAACTGATGTCACATGCTGTGACCCTTTTAAGCCTAGCCTGAATTTCTTGGAGACTCTGCATCTTCCGTGATGAGTGACCCAACGTAGCGGAACCTGTTCAAGCTGAACTCCGTTAACCAGAATCTTGCAGCTCTTTCCACCCATCCCCATCACCTTTGCCTTGTCATCGTTGATCAGGAGACTGATCAAGATAATCTATCAACTCCTGTAGCTCCTCTGCTGAGTTAGCGAGCAGAATTATGACATTGACATATCAAAGGTCGGAAACTCATCGTGTGGCAATCAGTATCGATTATGGGCGGAATGGTGGCCCAGTGGCTAGCACTGTTGCCTCACAACAGCAGCCTTGATTCCAACCTCAGGTGACTGTGGGTTTCCTCCGGGTGCTCCAGTTTCCTCCCACAGTCCAAAGATGTGCAGGTTAAGTGGATTGGCCATGTTAATTGCCCCTTAGTGTCCAAAGGTTAGATGGGGTTACGGGGATAGGATGAGGTGCATTTTAGGAGGGTTGGTACAGACTTGATGGAGCCAAATGGCCTCCTTCTGCACTGTAGGTAAATAAATTTTATTGCCATAAATAGGCTTACATTAATACTGCAATTAAGTTACTGTGAAAAGCCCCTAGTCGCCACATTCTGCCACCTGTTCAGATACACAGAGGGAGAATTCAGAATTCTCAGCTGGTACGGGAATTGAACCCACACTGCTGGCCTTGGTCTGCCTCACAAACTAGCTGTCTAGCCTACTGAGCTAAACCAGTATTCTATGCTTCTATGATCATGTGTCTCTCTCATTACCATTTCTACGAGCATGTTGACTAAATATGAAGAGAGGGCACTCCCCCCATCTAAGCCTTTTTGACTCTGAACCATTCTGAGACAGTGCCGGCATCTCTGACCCTGGCTCGTTGCTTACAGTAAAGCTTGTCAGCGAATCGTTTAAATGCGGTGGGTATCCCATGTCTCACATTGTCATCCAGAATTATTTTGTGAGACTGAATCAAAATCCTCTTCAAAATCAGTGAAGCCCATATATATATTGGTTGCTATTATTTTGGACTTTGTGCTTTGTTATTCTCAAATTAGTGACTTGATCTCTGGTTCTACCTCCACATCACACTCCAACTTGCTCTTCAGCCTTTTTCGGGATATGTTCCCAGATGATCCTGAGCATGGTTTCACTAATACTGTTATCCTATAAATGAGCACTGTTGCAGGTCACCTTTCTTCAGAAGAGGGATAAAGATAGAATCAGTTCAGACGTCTGATGACGGCCATGGAGTGAGTAGTGGCACTTTTGATGGCTTCCTTTCGAGGTGGAATTGCTTGGTCCTGTTTCACCCCATTTAAGGGGTGTTTTCTGGTATGAGGTGAGAAATTGTCAGGCTCCATCAGTGGAGCAGGTTTATGGTTTTCCAGATAAGGAGTGTAATGAGTAAGAGGCAGCATCTGGCTAAGAGGTTATTCAAAGTGTGACAGAGGAAAAGATGGCAGAGAGTTCTGAGGTGGTGTTGCCCGCCCAGTGGTCCACTGAGCAGCTGGTGAACATTTTGAATGCTAAGTTCAAGCAGCAAGGGTAGGAGACCTCAGAGGCTCAGACGACCTGGTGAAGGAGGTGAAGTTGCTTAGGGCGGCTATTGAGAGACTGGAGCAGAGGCTGGAGGCGCAGGATCTGGTGCTCTAGAAGGTGGCGGTGGGGGTGGGTGAGTATGATGTCGGGATTGCCTCATTGGAGGCAGAGATAGTGCTCGTGGCGGACAGGCAAAGGAGGTGGCGGGAGAGGATGGAAGACCTGGAGAATCATTCCAGGAGGCAGAATCTTCTGATCGTGGGGCTGCCTGAAGGGATTGAGGGAACGTAGGCCACAGGGCATGTGGCGGATGTGTTTGAGAAGTTGGTGGGGGAGAGGGTCTTTGACCATCCCCCCCGAGATGGATCGAGCGCACAGGACATTGAGGAGGAGGCTGAAGGTAAGGGAACCATTGAGGGCAGTGGTGGTGCGGCTGCGTTGGTTTCTTGGCAAGGAGAAGCTACTGAGGTGGGCGAAGGAAACAAGAAAGTGCACCTGGGAAGTGATGCACCATCGATTGCACGCGAGGCGAGTGATTTACCAATGTCAGGCTTTAATTAACTAGAACACAGCCTGGCGATCGTCTACAGTGGAAAGGGACGATCGTCAGGGTTCTGAGCATTTATACCTCGTTGATAGAGGCGTGGTTAACTCAGCCTCTCGGCCAATCGGTCGAGAGGCACATGACCGACCAGGGCCAATGGTAAGCCGACGTTCTGGCCCAATGGCAGACGAGTATGCAGATCATATCATCACATTCACCCCTGACGGAGAAGGAAGGCGGGGGGGGGGGGGGGGGGGGGGGGGTGTGAACGAGACCCGGGGTGGGGGGGGGGGGAAGAACTGATGATATGAGTAGCCGTCGGGAGAATAATTTTCTCTCCGTAACCTTGTCAAATTTGGGGGCTTGCCACTGGCCCAGACATAACAATATTTACAAAAGGAAGTCCATGGGACCGTAGAACTCTAGAAGGATTCGATCAGTCGTTTGGTGGTCCTTGACGTCCTGGCCGAGCGCCGTAGTGGAGGAGGTGTCGTCGGATCGGCTGATGGTCCTGCTGATGTCCTGGAGTCCGGGAGCGATAGACCTCGAGTAGTCTCCGTCACCTGAGCTGGCCGCGGAGACGCCATGAATGAGGGATGGGGAAGCTGCGTGGGGTGCTGGGGTGAAAAAGGGGAGGGGGGGGCTGCACGCCGGCGGGTGCCAGGTCCCGGAGGGAGACCGTGTCCTGCCGACCGTCGGGGTACTCCACATACGCGTACTGCGGGTTAGCGTGGAGTAACTGGACATGCTCCACGGGTCGGACTTGTGCACCCGCACATGCTTCCGGAGCAAGATGGGCCCGGGGGTGACCAGCCACGTCGGGAGAGGGGATCCGGAGGACGACTTCCTGGGGAAGACAAGAAGTCGTTCATGAGGTGTCTGATTAGTAGCAGTACAGAGCAGTGAGCGGATAGAGTGCAGCGCATCGGGGAGCACCTCTTGCCATCGGGAAATAGGGAGATTTCTAGACCGGAGGGCCAGTAGTATGGTCTTCCAGATGGTACCATTCTCCCGCTCGACCTGTCCGTTACCCCAGGGGTTATAGCTGGTCGTCCTGCTAGAGGCGATGCCCCTGTCAAGCAGGAATTGACGCAGCTCGTCGCTCATAAATGAGGACCCCCGGTCGCTATGAATGTACTCGGGGTAGCCAAACAGCGAGAAGATGGAGAGTAGGGCCTTAGTGACGGTCGATGTGGTCATGTCGGGACAGGGAATGGCAAAGGGGAAGCGGGAGTGTTCGTCGACAACCGCCAGGAAGTAAATGTTGTGGCTGTTAGAGGGAAGGGGCCCCTTGAAGTCAATGCTGAGACATTCAAAGGGGCGGGATGCTTTGATCAGGTGTGCGCGCTCGGGGCGGTAGAAGTGCGGTTTGCACTCGGCGCAGATGTGGCAGTCACGGGTTACTGTCCTGACTTCCTCGATAGAGTAGGGCAGGTTGCGGGCCTTAATGAAGTGGTATAGGCGGGTCACCCCTGGATGGCAGAGGTCTGCGTGGAGGGAGCGGAGGCGGTCTATCTGCGCGCTGGCGCAGGTACCGCGGGACAGGGCATCAGGAGGCTCATTGAGCTTCCCAGGACGATACAAGATATCATAGTTGTACGTGGACAACTCGATCCGCCACTGTAAAATCTTGTCATTTTTGATCTTGCCCCTTTGTGCATTATCAAACATGAAGGCTACTGACCGTTGGTCTGTGAGGAGGGTAAACCTCCTGCCGGCCAAATAGTGCCTCCAACGTCGCACGGCTTCGACTATGGCCTGGGCTTCCTTTTCCACAGCGGGGTGGCGGAGTTCGGAAGCCTGGAGGGTTCTGGAGAAGAAGGCCACGGGTCTGCCCGCTTGGTTCAGGGTGGCCGCCAGAGCTACTTCAGATGCGTCGCTCTCGACCTGGAAGGGGAGGGCCTCGTCGATGGCGCGCATCGTGGCCTTTGCGATGTCCGCTTTGATGCGGCTAAAGGCCTGACAGGCCTCCGTCAACGGCGGGAAGGTCGTGGTTTGCATGAGGGGACGGGCCTTGTCCGCGTAGTTGGGAACCCATTGGGCGTAGTATGCGAAAAACCCCAGGCAGCGTTTGAGAGATTTGGGGGTATTGGGGAGAGGGAGTTCCATCAGGGGGCGCATGCGTTCGGGATCGGGCCTATCACTCCGTTACGCACTACGTAGCCGAGGATGGCTAGGCGGTCGGTGCTGAACACGCATTTATCCTTATTGTACGTGAGGTTAAGGAGTTTTGCGGTTTGGAGGAATTTCTGGAGGTTGGCGTCATGGTCCTGCTGGTCGTGGCCGCAGATGGTGACATTATCAAGGTACGGGAAGGTAGCCTGTAATCCGTACTTGTCGACCATTCGGTCCATCTCCCTTTGGAAGACCGAGACCCCATTCGTGATGCCAAACGGAACCCTAAGGAAGTGGTAGAGGCGCCCGTCAGCCTCGAACGCGGTGTACAGTCGGTCACTCGCGCGGATGGGGAGCTGGTGGTAAGCGGACTTAAGGTCCACAGTTGAGAAGACCTTGTATCTCGCGATCTCGTTTACCATGGTAGAGATACGGGGGAGAGGATACGCGTCCAGTTGCGTAAACCGATTGATGGTTTGGCTATAATCGATGACCATCCGGTTTTTCTCCCCCGTCCGGACCACCAGCACTTGGGCTCGCCAGGGACTGTTGCTGGCCTCGATGACCCCTTCCGTCAGCAACCTCTGGACCTCGGACCTGATGAAGGATCGGTCCTGGGCGCTGTACCGTCTGCTCCGTGTGGCGACGGGTTTGCAATCGGGGGTGAGGTTAGCAAACAGGGAGGGAGGGTCTACTTTGAGGGACGCGAGGCTGCAGACAGTGAGGGGGGGTATAGGGCCGCCGAATTGAAAAGTCAAGCTCTGCAGGTTGCACTGGAAGTCCAGTCCTAGGAGTGCCGGTGCGCAAAGGTCAGGGAGGACAAGGAATTTATAATTTTTAAAAACCTTCCCTTGGACCGTGAGGTCCGCGATGCAGCACCCGGTGATGTGGACGGAGTGCGAACCTGAGGCTAAACCGATTTTGCGTGTTACGGGATGGACAGGGAGCGCGCAGCGTCTTACCGTGTCAGGGTGAACGAAGCTTTCCGTGCTCCCGGAGTCCAGCAGGCAGTCCGTCTTGTGGCCGTTGAGGTGGATCAGCGTAGTCGTTTTGGCGAGCGTGCGTGGATGAGACTGGTCGAGTTGAACGGCCGCGAGCCGTGGAGAAAATCCGTCGTCGCTGTCCGATTCCATGCTGGAGGGACCTTGCGTGGCAGATGTGGAAGCCGGTGGCCAGGATCCCCAGGTGAGGTCTGTTCCCCAAGATGGCGGCGCCCAGGACCCGCACGTGGGGTCGGGGCCCCAAGATGGCGGCGCCCAGGACCCGCACGTGGGGTCGGCACCCCAAGATGGCGGCGCCCAGGAAGCCCTCGTGGCCGCTGGAGGCGGAGCTAGCGTTGCCGGCGCTGTGAGCGGAGAGGCGCGCAGGCCGGCTCCAGGAGGTGAGTAACAAGCATCAGCTGTGGGGATGCACAAGCCGGCTCCAGGACGCCGGCTAGGTGCATCAGCTGTGGGGATGCACAAGCCGGCTCCAGGACGCCGGCTGGGTGCATCAGCTGTGGGGATGCGGAAGCCGGCTCCAGGACGCCGGCTAGGTGCATCAGCTGCGGGGATGCACAAGCCGGCTCCAGGACGCCGGCTAGGTGCATCAGCTGTGGGGATGCGGAAGCCGGCTCCAGGACGCCGGCTAGGTGCATCAGCTGTGGGGATGCACAAGCCGGCTCCAGGACGGCGGTTAGGTGCATCAGCTGCGGGGATGCACAAGCCGGCTCCAGGACGCCGGCTAGGTGCATCAGCTGTGGGGATGCGGAAGCCGGCTCCAGGACGCCGGCTAGGTGCATCAGCTGTGGGGATACGGAAGCCGGCTCCAGGACGGCGGCTAGGTGCATCAGCTGTGGGGATGCGGAAGCCGGCTCCAGGACGCCGGCTAGGTGCATCAGCTGTGGGCGGAGGTAAGGCGCGCGGGCCGGGTGCGGGGGGCCGGGGGCGGGGGGGAGCCGAGTCGCGCTGCAGGCAGGCAGGGACCGGGGGGCCCGGAGAGGCGAGCCGGTCGGGCGCCGGGGCCCGGGGGTGGGGGGAGCCGGGGTCCGGGAGCGAGGGAAGCAGGGCCGCTGCGGGCAGGCAGGGACCAGGGGGGCCCGGAGAGGCGAGCCGGTCGGGCGCCGGGGCCCGGGGGCGGGGGGGAGAAACGTGCGCGGCGGGCAGGCAGAGGCCTGGAGGGGCCGGGGAGGTGCGCATGTCGGACGGCGGGGCACGAGTCGGGAGCGGCTGGGGCGGCCCTGGGGGAGAGAGGGAGGCACACAGGCCGTTTGCAGAGGCCTGGGGGAGGGGGGGGAGAGTGCTGTGCAGCTTCCAGAAGCGCTGCAGCCAGCGATTTGGCCTGGCAGACCGTGGAGTAGTGGCCCTTCTTCCCGCAGCTCTTACAGAGGGCGGAGCGGGCTGGGCAGCGCGAGCGAGGGTGCTTAGCGTACCCACAAAAGTAGCAGCGGGGCCCCGCGGATTTATCGGGGCGCCCCGCGGCACAGGCCTGAGGGAGGCCGGGAGCGGTGGGTAGCTGGTGGGAAGCGTGCCAGGAGGCGGCCTGGCCAGGGTAATAGGTGCGAGCGCTTAGATCTGCGACCTCCAGGGAGGCGGAGAGAGTCAGTGTCTCCGTTAAACTGAGTTCGTCTCTTTCCAGCATCCGCTGGCGGATCACGGGAGACAGCATCCCAGCCACGTAAGCGTCTCTGACGAGTAGCTCCATGTGCTCTGTAGCGGACACCGCTTCACAGGCGCAACCTCTCCCCAGGGCACAGAGGGCCCGGGCGTATTGGTCTAGAGACTCACCGGGGACCTGCTTTCTGGTGGCCAGCAGATGTCGAGCGAATACCCTGTTGATCGGTTTGAGGAATTGTCCTTTTAGCTTCCGTATAGCGTCATCATAATCTGTTTCGTCTTCGATTATTGAGTAAGCGGCAATACCCACGCTGGAGTGGAGGACGTGCAGCTTCTGTGCCCCGGTGGGGGGGGGGGGGGGGGGTGGTTGTAGATGCCAGGAACCCTTCGAGGCAAGTCAGCCAGAGTTTGAAAAGTTCTGTAGAGTTCGGAGTTTGCGGGCTGATGCGGAGGCATTCGGGCTTGATGCGGAACTCCATCTTCAAAGTTCTAGTTAATTAAATTGATGCACCATCGATTGCATGCAAGGCGAGTGATTTACCAATGTCAGGCTTTAATTAACTAGAACACAGCCTGGCGATCGTCTACAGTGGAAAGGGACGATCGTCAGGCTTCTGAGCATTTATACCTCGTTGATAGAGGCGTGGTTAACTCAGCCTCTCGGCCAATCGGTCGAGAGGCACATGACCGACCAGGGCCAATGGTAAGCCGACGTTCTGGCCCAATGGCAGACGAGTATGCAGATCATATCATCACAGGAAGGAAAAATGCTGAGGATCTATCAGGACTTGGGTGCGGAGTTGGCCAATGTTTAAATCATGTGTTGGCTGGAACTGAATCATTGTTTCTGACAAAAGTCGCGAAGGCACACTCCAGCTTCAGTGGCTTGGCCTAATCTAAATGGGTTGATCATTCCTGGACCCTATCCGTAACCCACGCACCAACTTGGAATTGAAATCGTCCATAACTAACCAAATGCCTTTCCTTGGAAGTTGTAGGTACAGCAAGCAGTTAGGAAGACAAATGGTATGTTGGCCTGCATTACAAGAGGACTCGAGTACAGGACCAAGGGTATCTTTCTGCAGCTGGAGAGAACTTTGGTGAATCCGTACCTGGGGTATTGTGTACAGTTTGGGTCTCCTTATCTAAAGAAGGATATACTTGTCACAGAGGGAGTGCAGTGAAGGTTCACCAGCCTGGAGGACTTCTGGTGACGGAGACGTGCTCAGCAGTCGCACATAAGGTGACTCTCCTCCAGAATACAATCAAGTAGGCACTTTTAGACGAATGTAGCCCGGAAATTCGGATGTATTTCACCCATAAGCAAGAAAGGGAGAGGTAAGATGCAGTATGCCAGCGAATGGGAGCTCAAGAGGCCGCAGAGAAGGTAGTAATGGAGGAACGGTAGCGCAGTGGTTAGCAGCGTTGATTCACAGCACCAGGGACCCGGGTTTGATTCCCAGCTTGGGTCACTGTCTGTGCGGAGTCTGCACGTTCTCCCCGTGTGTGCGGGGGTTTCCGCCGGGTGCTCCGGTTTCTTCCCACAAGTCCCAAAAGACGTGCTGTTAGGTGAATTGGACATTCGGAACTCCCAAATTGGACATCCGGAATACCCGAACAGGATGGCACGGTAACACAGTGATTAGCAATGTTGCTTCACAGCTCCAGGGTCCCAGGTTCGATTCCCAGCTTGGGTCACTATCTGTGTGGAGTCTGCACACTCTCCTGTGTGTGCGTGGGTTTCATCTGGGTGCTCCGGTTTCCTCCCACAGCCCAAAGATGTGCAGGTTAGGTGGTTTGGCCATGATAAATTGCCTTTAGTGTCCAAAAAAGGTTAGGTGGGTTTACTGGGATGGTGTGGACTTTGGTGGTTTGCTCTTTCCAAGGGCCGGTGCAGACTCGATGGGCGATATATGCTCCTTCTGCACTGTAAATTCTATGATTCTATGAACAGGCGCCGGAGTGTGGCGATTAGGAGCTCTTCACAGTAATTTCATTGCAGTGTTAATGTAAGCCTACTTCTGGCACTAATAAAGATGATTATTATTATTAAATGGTCAAGAGCAGTGGGAAAGCGAGTTGGCAGACCCACGAGGTGAGAGGTCTCCAGCCACCCCAGAGAGAGGGAGACCGACGACTAGAACAATGCCCCCCACCAGCCTGGGGATGGATGGAAGACATTCCTGACGAAGGAATTGATGGTGATGAGAGAGGCGATTAAAGTGGAGTTCCAGGTGGCGGTCAAGGTGGCTGTGATGGAGGTGTCGGTCACCGTGCAGACGGTAATAGAAGGAATGGGGAAGAAACTGGAAGCTCATGGGAAGATGATCCTTGAGCTGGAAAAGCTGTGAACAGACCAGAGTGACAGGATTGTTGCTCTGGAGGCTGAAATTAAAAGGTTGGTGGCGATCCAGGAGAGACTGAAAGGCGAAGTCGAAGATCTGGATAATCGGTCTCGTCGCCAGAATATCCGGATCGTGGGGCTGCCAGAAGGGTTCAAGGACAGGGACCCGATGGACTATGTGGCGCAGACGATAGGCAACTTAGTCAGGCGGGACAGGTTCCTCAAGCCGCTGGAGATGGACAGGAGACACATAGATTGCTCCGGCTGAAGCCCAAGGCAGGGGAGCAGCCAAGGGCAATAATTGCCAAATTACATAGATACCAGGATTGGGAGAAGATTCTGCGGTGGGCAAGTCAGACGAAGGCGAGCATCTGGGAAGGACATAAATTGCGAATATACCAGGACATTTGGACAGACCTGGCAAAGTGCAGGGCCGGGTTCAACTAGGTGAAATCGGCCCTGTACAAAAGCGGAGTGAAATTTGGAATGTCATTCCCAGCCAGGCTCTGGGTTACATTCCAAAACAAGGAACACTAATTCAACACCCTGGCAGAGGCAAGCGGGTTTGTGCGGACGAACGGCTTGGACAAGGGGCAGACAAGACAGCGTTGAGGACAAGGCAGAGAAAAAAAAGAGAAAAGAACTGTGAAGGACTTGAACAATGTTTGTGCAGACAGTACTGTCTTCTTTTGAGCAAAATCACCAGATCACAGGAAATGCCGAGGGCAGCGGGTCGCAGGAGAGGGTGACGAGGCGACAGAGGGAACAGCTATCCATCGGGTAAAGGAAAGGAGAAAGATCAGCCCTGGGAGAGGGGCCACCACACCAGCAGGGAAAGCTAGCGCTAGGAAGCATGAAAGCAAGGTGCACCTCCTGGCAGGGAGGGGGGGGGGGGGTCTCAGATTGGCTTCAGCATGTAAGGTGCAGGGTGAGGGAACAAGATGGAGGGAGAAAGCAGCCACTTTGGAGGATCCCGAAACAAAGGAAGACCCTGGAATGCAGAGGTGTACTCATTCGGCGTTCGTACAGATGGCAGTCATGTTGGGTGCCCCCTGGACAAAGGGAAACCCTGGAGTACCGGAACCTGACCTCATGGTGAGAACGGCAGGTGTGGCCATTTTGGACTGCCCCTAACAAAGGGAAACCCTGGAGTGCAGGGGCGTGTCCACCAGGTAAGTATGGTTGATCGCACAGAAAGCGAGGGCAAAAGGCCCCCAGCAGGACTATCACCTGGAACATTAGGGGACTTAGCAGATCCAGAATCTTTGCCCATTTGAGACATTTGAAAGCCGACATAGACGTCCTCCAAGAGACGCACCTGAGGGAGAAGGACCAAGTGTGGGTATGGAAAGGCTGGGTGGGACAGACCTACCATTCCTGCTACAGGATGAGGGCTAGGGTGGTAGCTATTCTGTTCAGCAAGTGGACAGTGTTCATGGCAACAAAGACGGTTCCGGACCAAGGGGAGAGATTATAGCCTACAAGGCTCTTAGAGACAGAGGTGAGAGGGAGGCTAGGCAACAACTGATCGACTTCATCCTGGAGGTCAGCAGAAGATATTCTGTGGCCCCGACGGTAGAGCATCTGGCGGAGAGTAAAAAGATACAAATGGACTTTAACCTGTTATCCACCAGGAAGGCAGTGCAACATCTCCGCCAGACACAGGGGACCTTTTATGAACACGGAGAGACGGCTCGCTGCCTGTTGGCTCACCAGCTGAGAGAGCAGGCAGCCACGAGGGAAATAGCCTCGGTAAAGGACAGCAGAGGCGGACCAGTAGCCGAACCAAAAAAGGTCAACCAAGCATTTGAGGCTTTTTACTGGGGACTGTACACCTCCGAGCCCCCCAACGGGGATTTAAGGATGAAACAGTTCCTCGATGGACTGGACATGCCATTCATGGAGGACGATAGACGGAGGGAACTGAAAGCACCAATAGAACTGGGAAAGGTCATGGAGAGTATCAACATCCAAGGAGGCGGGGAAGGCACCGGGACCGGATGGGTTCCCGGCAGACCGCTACAAATAATTCGTACCACTCTTGGCCCGCACCCAAGGGAGATGTGTGCAGACTTGCTAACAAGGTGCAACCTGCCTCCTATGCTAACTCAGGCTACCATATCGCTGATACCCAAAAAGGACAAAGATCCGATGGATCATATCGACCTATTTTGCTACTGAACGTAGATGCGAAAATACTCGTGAAAGTCCTGGAACAAGGGGTCACAGTCTCAGATATTGGATTGACTATTTAGGACTGTGATGAGGAGAAAGGTCTTCACTCAGAGAGCGGTGAACTTGAGGAATTCTCCACCACTGAAGGCTGTCAAGGTCAAATCACTGAATATATTACTGTAAATGCTTCAAGGAATATGGGGAGACTGCAGGAGTATGGTGTTGAGTTAAGGATCAGCCATAATCATTTTTATTTTTATTAATAAATTCATTTTTTCCAATTAAGGGGAAATTTAGCCAATCCACCTACTCTGCACATCTTTGGTTTGAGGGGGAGAAACCCACGCAAACACGGGGAGAATGTGCAAACCCCACACGGACAGTGACCCAGAGCCGGGATCGAACCTGGGACCTCGGTGCCTTGAGGCAGCAGAGCAAACTACTGCGTCACCATGCTGCACCGATCAGCAATTATTATGTTGAATGGGAGAGCAGGCACGAAGAGCCGAATGGCGGACTCCTGATCCTATTTTTTATGTTTCATTGCCTTCAACACATTGTAGGTAATCGATGTAGGTCAGTAAGCTTGAATGAAAGTGATGTCTCTTGGTTTAATGAGCACAACTATGACTCTTTCAGTGATTGTTTCTTATCGCATTAACGTTCCAGCCAAATGCCAGTCCATTCAGGCCACATGCATATCCAGAGTAAACTATGGTGTATCCTTCCACTGCTGAAAAGTGACCTTGACCTTCCCAATACACTTCTGCCAGACCACAGATATCTCCACCAATTCTCTCCATTTCCCTAAGTAAGCAACTATACTTTTCCAAGCTGAAGCATGCTACGCACATCCCATACTGCAACTTTGAACTCCTTAAGGAGTTGGACTGAAGTCAAGGGATCTTTTTCCAGGCCCTTTGATGCTGATCCAATTCTTCCAGTAGCGCATTTTCCTTCCCTTTCCTGGTTGCTCAACAGGGGATGTGGGCCTTTGCTGACTGGGAGATGCCTGAGCTGGTATGAGATGGGCTTCACATTCATTGTCCACAGTGTTGTTTGGATAAATAAGATGGAAGGGCCCATAGTCTTCCCCTCGTGCAGCATGGAAGCCAATCTCCAGTTGCACAGGTGGTTGTTGCCACTTTAGCTGTGGTCATCCACTCAGCTTGCTGTGACCCAAGTCTTCACTGCCCAGGTTCGCGAGTTATTTTTGGAGTTTCTATTGAATCTGGCCATCTCACATAATATCCTAAGTGGTACGTCAGTCAAGATTTTCACAGGTTTATGAACCAAGTGCTGGGAAATAGGATTAGCATAGATAGGTGCTTGATGGCTGGAACAGACATGATAGGCCAAAGGGCCTGTTTTTATGCTGTAAAACTCAATGACTTTCAGCAATCCCCTACTTCTAGTACTTCGCCCCTTCACATTGAGGTGCAGAATGTATTTTGAAGCGGGGAGGGGGAGAGGTGTTAGGAAGGTGTTGTGCTAGCTTGTAAAAAATCCATTTGACTGTCTGGCTTGGAGAGAACTGTGTACAGATGTGATGGTCAAGGGACATCATCTCAGAAGAAAACAATCCTTTTTAGTAGATCCTACAAGTGTGAAAATCCTCTCTCTCACTATTTGAAAGTGCTATCCTTTTTAAAGATTTTCCCTGGTGTTGTTAGTAAACCAGATTCTTTAAGGGTACAGAGTTTATTGAACCAGGCAGGAAGGGTATGTGCGAGCAGATCTTTCTTGACCACGTCTGCTCTTGAAGAATTTTGATGAAAGTAACGAGTGTCATGAACAATGGGAATCACCCCCTGTCTTGGTATTAATGTTGGTTGCATTCAGGGAAAAGGCTACAATCCCTCAGATGCAGGACAAATCAATATCTTGAACTCGTTTGTGCTCTTCCCTATAAGAACATTGAACACGGATTTGATGAATGGATGCAGATATGCACCCTCTGATTATTTTAATGTGTTTGAATAGGTTTTAACACAAATTTAATTAAAGTTAGATCTCTGAGGTAGGGTAATTTGCTTTCTCTCATTGTCATAATTCATTTATATGTAATGTTTTAACAGCTGAGCAATGTACCCAAAATGAATTTCTGTATGGACAATAAAGTGAAATTGGATTGAAATTGAATTGAATTGAGTATGAGTACGAACTCATTTTATCAAGCACAATATTGTGATGGCTTTCTAGACAGTTTACAAAAGAAAATGTTACTTTGTGAATTTGGATGTATCAGGGCTGTAAGCAGAGACAAGTCTCTTAATGCAAGGACCTGTGGTCAGGCAGTGTGAACCGTATTTAATCTTTAAAAAA
This sequence comes from Scyliorhinus canicula, assembly GCF_902713615.1. Classification (NCBI taxonomy): domain Eukaryota; kingdom Metazoa; phylum Chordata; class Chondrichthyes; order Carcharhiniformes; family Scyliorhinidae; genus Scyliorhinus; species Scyliorhinus canicula. The sequence goes on along the minus strand of NC_052160.1, from coordinate 54,042,201 downwards.
ACCTCTTTTTAATTTTTTACGCTCTTATATATAGGAAAATAAGTCTTTTAACCATATAACCCCTCATTATGGATGGATTTATTAACACATAATCCTTCACATTCTAATGTCTCCCGCCGCACAACCGTCATTCTGGAACCTTCTCTCTGCCCTGGTGTTCACCTTTTCACCGTTTAAATTGCTGTAATCTTATTCAGCGGCACACCCTTTTAAGGGGGGCAGCCTGCCTTTAAGAAAAGCAGACAGGTCACACCAGGTGGTAGCTGTGCAGCACTGTTGGGCTCTCCTGCTGTACACAGAGGCAGTCCGAACTGTGTGGAAGAGGCTGGCAGCTTGGGAGCTGTTCAGCTACATGTGGAAATATGCCAATCATGCAGATGAAGTGGGCACACCAGATTATTGGTGGTGTCATATATCAGATGCAATATTTGAAGAGAAAATGGACAGAGGTCTTCTGGTGTCCTTCACTCCACCACTGGTGGCCATGCCTTCAGCTACTAAACTTTGGAATCCCCTCCCCAAACCCTTCTGTCTCTCTTACTCTTCCTTTGCAATTTTGTTAAACCCTCCCTCTTTGATCAATCTCCTGCTCTTTTTTTTCCTTAAATTTAGAGCACCCAACTCATTTTTTCCAATTAAGAGGCAATTGTGTAGCGTGGCCAATCCACCTACCCTGCACATCTTTGAGTTATGGGGATGAAACCCATGCAAACACGGGGAGAATGTGCAAACTCCACACGGACAGTGTCCCAGAGCCGGGATCAAACCTGTGACCTTGGCGCCGTGAGGCAGCAACCACCGTGCTGCCCACATCTCCTGTTCTAATACCTCCTTCAGTGCCTTAGAGCTAATATACGTTTAATAATCCTCCTGTTATGTGTCTTCAAACGCTTTCCTGCATTAAAGCAGCTATATAAATGCAAGTTGCTTTTGTTCTGGGTAAGGAGGTTTAATGACCTCATGTAGGTGGTTAATATTTATCCCCCAAAAATTCCAGTCATTTATCAAATTGCAGTTTGTGGGAATTCACTGTGTGCAAATTGGTTGCTGTGTTTTCCGACAATGCAATAGGCAATACCTCTCAAAAGTATTTAATCAAAGCCACCATATGAAGACACCACATGAAGTGCATATATTCCTGACTCAGACCAGGAATCCTCTCTCTCATGTAATCATAGCTGAAAGATTCATATGGAGAAAGCCCTTCAGCTTTCCCATTGTCAGTCAGTTTTATTCCAGCTAATATCCTAATAGATAGAAAGTGCGCCTGGTCTCACTAATATAATTGTGAATGTACTTCAACTGGTTCTTTATTACCTACAGTAAGTGTTTAAATCGTTGCCTTTAAAATACAAAAGGTCAAACTGCAACACTTCATTATTTTGATGCTTGTTCTTGCATCCTTCAGGTCTTGCTGTTTTTCTCCTGAAGGTCATGCTGGATACGAACATCCTCCTGTATGATATTGAGTGGCCATTTTTCACCGGAGATGTGGGCAGTCGGAGTTTTAAACTGAGCTTGGGCCTGTCCTCAATTCATTATCACATAACAGGTGTTGGGAATAAAAACACTGATTTTTTTTCACATTACAGCCAATTTAGGGCCTGTAAACAACTCCACCACCAGCACCCACAATAACCTATAGCACCACTAATGTAATCAAACAACCCAAGGTGCAAGGATTGTCTTAGAAGAGTGAAGTGGGGTAGAGAGGCGCAGAGCTTTCCAGAGGGCATTCCAGAACTTAGAACCGTGGCAGCTGAAGGAAAGGCTATCCATGGTGAAGCGATTCAATTCAAGATGCCAGCATTAGGAGAGAGCAGTTATTTTGGACGGTTTCATGGCTGGAGGACAGGACAGAGCTAGGAATGTGCGAGGCGATGGAGGAATTTGAAAACAAGGGTGAGAATTTTTAAGTCTATGTGCAACTAGCTAAGAGCTAATGTAAATCAATGAGCAGAGATGATGAGTGAATGAAATTTATAAATTCATATTATCATGGAATGGTTACATCATCAAAGAAGGCCATTCAGACCGTGAGGTCTATCTCATCTCTCTGCTAACCTTCTTCTTGGCTTCCTAAAATTTACCTGCTAGATTTCATTCTTTCACCTATGTTCGTCTTTGGTACCGATACGAACTGTGGTCGCTCATTGTTCAATCTCCCCCCTCAGGGCACTCTGCAGTCACCCAGTAGGAGCCTTGATCTTGGCACCAGGGAAGTAACATGCCTCGCTGCAGCCAAGGAAAAACCTGTCTAAAACACCTTTCACTGTTAAGATGTTCTCAATGTTCCAGTGAAGCGCAACGCAAACTGGAGGAACAACAGCTCATCTTCTGGTTAGGCACGCTGCAGCCTTCCAGCCTGAACATCGAATTCAACAACTTCAGATGATCAGCCCCATCTCGACCCATTTGTTTTCATTTCATTTTAATTGGCTTTTACCATTTGTTTCTTTCTTAATATACATCTAATCCCCCCCCCCCCCCCGCCCAATCTTATCCATCTTTCCTGCACCTTTCTCTTCTTTGCTTCCCCTTCATCTCCCCCCACATCTACAGTTCAACCTCTGATGTTAGTTTCCCTGCTGTTTGACCTTTCACATCTTTTGTTCTCTCTGGGACTGCCATTAACACTCTTTCCCCTTGGTATCTCTGGCCATTAGCACCAAGGTTCCCTGGGTTTCTGTGGCTATGACTCATCTTTCATTCTCACTCCACAGTATAAATATTTCCCACTTTTTCTGTCTGTTAGCTTTGACAAAGAGTCATCGTACTCGAAACATTAGCTCTTTTCTCTCCCTACAGATGCTGCCAGACTTGCTGAGATTTTCCAGTATTTTCTCTTTCCCCTCTCACTGTTGCTGCCCCAATCTTCGTCCTACATCCATACAGCTCCTTGTATGACTGAACCATCTATGGTGGAATGGAATTGGCTCTGGCTGCACTTTCCAGATGAACCACCATTCCTGCCAGTATTCAGAGGAGAGCTATACTCTGGGGATTCCTGCACCACCTGCATATCCCTCCTTCAGTGCCTGGAAGTCACCTAGAGGGTGGTTGAGGAGGCACTCCCCAAGTGCATTGGAATAGTTATGTCTAAAGTTAACAAAGACAAGGGTTAATAAGTGTTTCAGCTGCAGGTGAGCGGGGGTAGATGTTCCAGAGATGGGAAGACTGAGTGATGGCATGGATGTGTGACCAGGTAGCTCATCTCAGGGTTAAATATGAGATCAAGGTTGTAAATAGTGTGGTTCATCCTCAGACAGTTGTTGGGAAGAGGAATAGAATTGGTAGTTGGGAAATGGAATTTGTGGTGTTTGGAAAACAAAGGTAGTTTTAAGAAATGTATCTGTGTATTGGTAAACATTAGAAATATGGTATAGTTTTAAGTCCATTTAATTGAATGTTTCTGTGCCCAGAAAGGTAAAACCTATTGTTAAATTCATGCTGGACAAAGGTGTTTGTATGTGTGATGGTTGGTTTGATTCCAACTGTGATTCCATTGTGCTTAGAGATGGCTACGGCATGAAGAGTAAATAAGCCAGCAGTGGTTGCTTAGCAACTGGGACCTTGTAAGGTAGAGAAGCATTTAATTTTTAGTTCAGCTATATTTGACTGCAATTGGAGAGAGGATGCTGGGGAGTGAACAACTTTCAACTCTGCCAGGGGAGCTGGACAGGACAAGGGAGTTGCAAAGATGCAAGTTTCCCAAGTAACAAGATACAATCAAGATAACCAGGGAATTGGGACAGGAAGAACATTTAATGTACCTGAAGCTAAGACCAAGAAATTGTTCAGAAGGTTTCGAGGAAGAGTAAACAAAGTGTTCTGAGCTAAAGAGACAATTGCACTCAAGTGATTTAAAGTGGGACAGCACAATTCAGAGGTAAATTAAACATTTGTTGTCATTTTGATACAGTCTGGTTATTGCGAGTTAAAGCAACTATGAACAGCTTATACAGCTGTCAAGTCAAGGAAATCCGAAAATGGGTTGGTGTAAAATCCTGGGTTAGATTTGTTGTTAAAAGTGGAGCAAGGGCAGCACGGTGGCAGAGTGGGTTAGCCCTGCTGCCTCACGGCGCCGAGGTCCCAGGTTTGATCCCGGCTCAGGGTCACTGTCCGTGTGGAGTTTCCACATTCTCCCCGTATTTGTGTGGGTTCCGCCCCCACAACCCAAAAGATGTGCAAGGTAAATGGGTTGGCCACGCTAAATTGCCCCTTAATTGGAAAAATTGAATTGGGTACTCTTAATTTATTTTTTAAAAGTGGAGCAGCAGCTTTGTTTAAAAGTATCATTTGTAAAACCTGGACTTGATTTCGGAGTGCAAACCGCTCAGGGAAAGCATTATTATTACGAGAGAAAATTTCAAAGTGTCATTTTGGGAGTGAGAGTTAGAAACTCTCATGTGACAATCATCTGGGGGGGATTCCGAGGAGAAAACCATCGATACTAACTTGGGTTCAGAGCAGAGTGTGTGTTTAGCACACTGGGCTAAATCACTGGCTTTTCAAGCAGGCCAGCAGTTCAATTCCTGTACCAGCCTCCCTGAACAGGCGCCGGAATGTGGTGACTAGGGGCGTTTCACAGTAACTTCATTGAAGTCTACTCGTGACAATAAGCGATTTTCATTTCATATTTGATCACAGCCAATTTGTGTGCTTAAAAGAGACTTTGTGGTGATGGGACCATTGTGGCTTAAGATGTTCTATGTAGTCTGCGTTAACCTTAAAATTGGTGTGTATTTGTTAAGCTAAGGGGGGGAGGGGGGTAGTAAAGGAGTGTTGTATAATAATCCAACTTTTCATGTTTAATAAATGTATTTTCTTGTTGAAAGTAATTTGCGGTCCTGTGACATTGTTCCTCCACATTTTATGAAAACAAAATTAAAAGTTACGTCTTTTGAGTCAGGGTTCCATCTTGGGGTCTTCACGTCCAGTTATAACATCACCAGGGCTCGGAACAAAAGTGGGGGCTCTTGGGGGATTTCAAAACATGGAGAAAGGGTGATTGGATGCTGAATTAGCAATAATTTGTTGGGACATTTTGAAATGTGGAAAGCAAGTTATTGGATGCTGAATAGTAAAACCTGTTCTGGGATGTATTATTAAATTGTGGGATTTGTGAATCCTTAAAAAAGGGTAAGTGGGCTACTGAGGTACTGGGCAAAGGAATTGGAGGTACTGTGAGGTATATTAAACAGGTTAGAATCCAAAATGGCATTGAAGATGTAACTTTGACTGGTGTACAGAAAGTAATGGAGAGTTAACTGAATTGGCAGATAAATTGAAATTGAGATTAACTGCAGGAGTAAGGAAAGCATTTTATTAAAAAAGTTAAAGTTACGGGGCTGGACTCTCCGCACCCCGACGCCGGAATCGTGGCAGGCGCCGGGGTGGAGAATCCAATTTGACGCGGAAACCGGGACCGGCCAGAGGCCCGCTCCGACATTCTCTGCCCCCGACAGGCAGAGGCCCCGACGGTGTGGAACTAACCTGGTCCAGCCGGTTGGCATACCCGCGTGGCGGCTGCGGACTCAGTCCGTGGCTGCCCTGGTCTGGGGGGGGGGGGATCGGAGGCTGGAGGGGGGGGGGGGGGGCCTTACAGGCGGCTGGGGAATGATTGTGCGGGGTTTGAGGGTTGGGCGCGCAGCCAATCGGGGGGGAGGGGGGTCTCCTTTGTGGGTCTAGCTCCGCAGTCCGAGTCCACCACGGAGCATGGTGTGGCTGCTAGAGTCCGCCACCGTGCACATGCATGGCCTCTGACCCGGAAGTATGGGGGCCCGTATCTGCAGCAAAAGCTGCGAGATTTACTCTGGGTCCCTGCTAGTCCTCTGCAGGGCTGGGAATTCGTGTCCCTTTAATCCACGATTTTCCAGAGTAAAACTCCACCATTTTGACACCGGCGAAGTCCCAAAGACGGAGAAACCAGCTGACGGTCTTTTGAGTCTGAGTTCTGTTCTGGGATCTTCCCGTCCAGTTATAACATCAACTGGGCTTGTGACAGTGGCAGGGTCTGAAGACTGCCCAATATTTGATTGGAGGAGATTTATGCTCACTGGATGTCGAACCAGCAATCTGACAGTTCAGAGGTTGAGAGAGGTGGTGGAGAGGTAGGGCTGTGTATCGTCAGTGCACATGTGCAAACTGTAGTTTCGGATAATGCTGATGGGAGGCAGTGTATAGATGCGAAAGAGGATAGGGTTTGAGGAGAGCTTCTTGGGGACACCAGAGGTAACAGAGCAGGAGAGAAGTGATTCTCTGGTTACAACTTGATGGATAAAAATGGAGCCAGATGAGAGCAGTTGGGTAGTCAAGAGGGAACCATATGGCTGTGGGTCTGGAGTAACAAGTAGGCCAGACAAGGCAAGAAATGGATTTTCTTCCCTAAAGGGGCAATGGTAAACCGGATGGGTTTTTACAACAATCAATTATTATTTCATGGTTATTTTGCTAGTTTTTGTTGTATTGCTTTGTTGCCGCAAAGACAAAAGGTATGCAGGTGCCCACATTCTGGAGTCCTGTAAAACACAACGAGAGGTTTATTAAGGGCGTTGCTCATATCTTCAAGATGGCGATTTGTTCAAAGCCTGCGCAAACACTCTGCTGATGTCACTCCATATCGCGTGACACAGAACCAGCAAGAATATAATTCCACACACATAACAGCTTTATATTCCAAATTTTTAATTGTTTGAAATTAAATTCAACCAGTTGCTAAAGTGGGATTTGTACCCCTATGGACAGTGACCCAGGGCTGGGATCGAACCCGAGTCGTAGGTACAGTGAGGCAGCAGTGCTAATCACTGCGCCACTGTCCTGCCTCAACTTCTTTAGTTAACCATGGATGGTGGGTTCATCCCTTAGAACCAATTTTTAAACCATAGGAATAATGTTATTGTGGGCATTCTGAAATATTCCCATAAACGTCTGCCACTGCTTCTTTATTGATCTACCCTCTAGCCTCTTAGCCCAACTCACTTCAACCAGCTCAGTGTTCATGCCAACATAGTTCCCCTTGTTTAAGTTTGAAATACTAGTCTTAAACCCACTCTCCACTCCCACCTTGGGTGCCTTTACTCTGAGATCATTAATTAATCCTGTCACATTACACAATACCAAGTCTAATGTACCTGCTCCTACGTTTGTTCCAGAACCTGCTGTTAAAAACTATCTTGAAAGTATTCTCCGAACTCTTCATCCAGGCTACTACTGCCAATCTAATTCAGTTTATATGTAGATTAAAATCACCCATGATTATTGGGGTCTCTTTATCATAAGCACCCAATATTTCCTCTTGTATACTTTGTCCTGCAAAGTGGTTACTGTTGTGGGGTCTGTAGACCATTCCCACTAGTGCCTTCTTTCCCCAACTATTCCTCATCTCCACCCAAACTGATTCCAAATCCTGATCTCCTAAACCAAGGTCATCTCTAACTATTGCACCAATGCCAGCTTTGATTAACAGGGCTATCCCTCCACCTTTATCTAGCTTCCTATTCTTATTGATCCTTCTTGAATATCATGAAAAATAACTCACACCATGGGCGCGATTCTCCGCTGCCCACGATGGGTCGGAGAATAGCGGGAGGGCCTTCCCGACATTTTTCCCGACCTCCCGCTATTCCCCCCCCCCCCCCCCCCCCCTCACGGCCGCCCCACGACACGAATCGCTGCTCGCCGTTTTTTTACAGCGAACAGCGATTCTCCCCTAGCCGATGGGCCGAGTTCCCAGGCCTTTACGGCCGTTTTCACGAACGCAAACACACCTGCTCTCACCGTTCGTGAAAACGGCCGCAAAGTGCCGTTCCCGACAACCATGGCACGATTGGCACGGCCGCACCACGGCTGTGCCAAGGGCGGCATGGGATGCGATCGGTGGGCACCGATCGCGGGCAGCGGGTCCGAAACCCGCGCACTCTTTGCTCCTCCGCCGCCCCGCAGGATCAGTCTGTGGGGCGGCTGAGGGGCATGACGGCCCGCGCATGCGTGGGTTTGACGCATATGCGTGAAGACGTCATCTGCGCATGCGCGGGTTGGAGCCGTCCAATCCGCGCATGCACGGCTGACGTCATCGTGCACGTCAGCCGCCGTGACCCTTGCCGCGTGGGCTTAGCGACGGTCGCTAAGCCTACGATGCCGTGCTTCGCGGAGCCGCGCTGCTAGCCCCGACTGGGGGGGGGGAGAATCGGGTCCCGGGAGGGGACGCGGAGGCTGCCGTGGAACACGGCCAGTTTCACGGCAGCCTTTATGACTCTCGCATTTGCAGAGAATCGCGCCCCATGTATTCGAGAAACAGATTATCTGGCCGTCAATACATTTGTGTTCATGGGATCTTGCTCTGTACAACAGTTCTGCACTTCAAAAGTTCTTTATAAGCAATTAGGAACTCAACAAGTATCTCAGTTGGTGTAAAAGTCTCAGGGCGCGATTCTCCGCTCCCCACGCCGGGTGGGAGAATCGCGGGATGGCCGGGCGACTCACGACACGCTCCCCTGGCACCACCCGGGGATTCTCCCACCACCTGCTCGGAGAATCGGCGCTCGCCGTTTTTCACGGCGACCTGCAATTCTCCGGCCCGAATGGGCCGAGCGGCCTGCCGTTCCTGACACGTTCACGCCGGCGGCAACCACACCTGGTCGCTGCCATCATGAACATGGCGCCAAAGGCTCATTTGTGGCTTGTGGGGGGCGGAGAGGGGAGTGAGCACCACGGCCGTGCTCAGGAGGGGACTGGCCCGCGATCGATGCCCACCGATCGTCGAGCCGGTGTCTCAAAGGGACTCACTCTTTCCCCTCCACCGCCCCGCAAGATCAAGCCGCCACGTCTTGCGGGGCAGCGGAGGGGAAGACGGCAACCGCGCATGCGTGCGTTGGAGCCGGCCAACCTGCGCATGCACGGCTGACGTCATTAGGCGCGACGGCCGCGTCATTCTCGGCGGCCGAGATTTACGGCACGCCGGGGGGGGGGGGGGGGGGGGGGGGGGAGAGAATAGGGGGCGAGGAGCGGCCTCCGACGTCGTCGTGAAACACTCCGAGTTTCACGACGGCGTCGGGCGTTGCGGAGAATTCCGCCCTCAGTCTTTCTTTGTGATTCTGAAAAGTGAATTGGTACATTTTAGTGGGATAAAGATAAGTGCTGGATTCTCCGGTTGCCAATGCCGAAATCGTGTTTAGCGATTGACCGCAGAATGACAGTTGCCGACCAAATCGGGGGCGGCGCCGTTTCCACGATGCTCCGCCCCCTCCAAAGCAGCGTACTCAGAGCGTAGCCGCGTGCCTCAGGACATTGATTGAGGCAAAATGGGGAATCGGTGGTGGTTTAACGCCATCTTTTCTGACTTAAAACGCTACCGTTCCCACGCCAGTTTGGGGCCATAGCCCCAGAATTGGAGAATCCAGCCCATCATGGCAATATAAGTAAAGGGCATATTTCTAAAGGGGATGCAACAACAGAGGGGGTGACACAGTGATTAACACTGCTGCTTCATAGTGCTAGGGACCCAGGTTCAATTCTGACTTCGGGTGACTGTGCGGAGTCTGCACATTCTCCCCATATCTGCGTGGGTTTCCTCCGGGTGCTCCGGTTTCCTCCCACAGTCCAAAGATGTGCAGGTTAGGTGGATTGGCCATGCTAAATTGCCTCTTGGTGTTCAAAAAGGTTAGGTGGGGGTTACAAGCATAGGGTGGGGGGTGGGCCCAGGTACGGTGCTCTTTCAGAGAAGGTGGGTGCAGACTTGATGGGCCAATGACCTCCTTCTGCACTGTTGTGATTCTCTAAAGCTTCACCATAACGTTCTATGATCCTATGAACAGAGGCCTGGGGGATATGTGTGCACAAATCATTGGAAGTGACAGGGTGGTTTCAATGCGATTTAAATGGCATATGGAATCTTGGGTTTTATAAATTGAGGCATATGCTGTGATTTTCTGCCCCCCCCCCCCCCCCCCCCCATCCCAACTGCGGGTTTTCCATTGGGTATCAGCGGGACTGTAAGATCTTTTCGGCAGCCAATGGCGAGCCACCCCTGCCACTGGAAAGCAGTTGTGGGGGGCTGGCAGGGCTGGAAGATCCCAGCCATACAGTGCAAAGACAAGAAAGTTATGATGAAGCTTTATAAAACTCTGGTGCGGCCTTAACTGGAGTATTGTGTCCAATTCTGGCAACTGTATTTTAGCAAAGATGCAAAAGTTTTAGTGAGGGTGCAGAAAAGGTGAGAATGATTCCAGGGATGAGGGACTTCAGATTGGAGAAGCTCGGGCTGTTTACCCTGGATAAGAGGAAGTTAAGAGTAGATTTGATAAAGATCGAAATCATGTGGAACAGAGTAGATAGGGAGAAACTGTGCCCAATGGTGTAAGGGTCGAGAACCGGGTGGGGAAATTTCGGGTAATTGGCAAAAGAAGCAATGGTGACAGGTGGAAAAGCTCTTTCTGCGCGGGTGGTTAAGAGCTGGAAAGCACTGCCCCAGGGTGACATGGTAATGGATAAGGGAGTTTGGGGTAAAGAATTTGTAGGGCTATGGGGAAAGTGGGTTTGGCTGAATTGCTCTTACAGAGAGTTGCCACTGGCAGGATGGACCAAATGACCACTTTCTCTGCTGTAACAATTCTATGATTGTATGAGGGGATCAGCAGAATAATAACAAATTTCTGTCTTTTAGTCGAAAGGGCTTCCCAAATGTCCCAGAATCCGGGCAGTTGCTCCAAGCTCCGGCACTGCCGACGTTTCCGACTCCAAAATCACTTCCAGCTGGTTTTACCACATTTTTTTCTTTCCTTTGGCCTGGGGGAGATGTTTTTAACACTTTAAATAAACGAGTTTTCTTTTTCCTGTTGGATCAGGAACAATGGGAATCTGTGGCTCCGCAGGCTGTGCACTGCACCAAGCCCCAGACTGGGTCCCAGTAATTGGAAGGACTGCAATCTCAGTGTTTCGAGCCAAAGCAAATAACTCCCTGTGCAGAAAAGGTTGCCTGCCAATGCAAATAGAAACAATAATCAGATCGGCGCTTGACTTGTGCTTGGCTGTGATATCCTTCGCAGGCTGAAGGTCTGAGTGCTGAGTAGGTGGAAGGAAACCTATTTGCTGCAAGTAGGGATGGACACCTCACTGAAGAAGGCACAGTAGCAAGTCCTCAGGTAAGTTGTTTTAAGTCAGGCAGGAGGAAAGGAAAAGAAAGACTGCCATTTATATAGCACCTCCGGATGTCCCAAAGATATTTACAGCCACTGAAGTACTTTTTGAAGTGCAGTTACTGTTGTAATGTAGGAAATGTGGCAGTCAGTTTACGTACAGGCAGTTCCGCCAAACGGCAACGTGATAATGATGTTGATTGAGGGATAAATATTGGCCAGGGCTCCGATGATAACCCCCCTTCTCTTCTTTGAACTCGTGCCACAGTTTCTTTTATATTCAGCTTAGAATTTACCTTCAATAGTGCCGCAGCGTCTCAGTACTGGATTGTCAGCCTAGAGTTTTGAACACGGCGCTCCAGATTGGGTCTTTAACCCATAACCTAGTGATTCAGGGGCCAAAATGCTAACTACCGAGCCACTGCGAGGGGCGAAAGTATTCTAACCAGTTTAATTCACTGACCGAATCTGTTCACATTGCCGTGTAAAGAGATTATTTTCTCACTCAGAAAAGACATAAAACAAAATTCGTAACAGTGAATGGGTATTGGAGGGTTACAGGGTGAGGTAAAGATCTTTCAGAAGGGCATCCATCGGGTGTAAATTTAAAAAGCGAGGGGGATAAATTGGAAGCTATGAGGAAAAAAGCAGGAGTAAGTAGGCCTAATTGGATAGTTCTTTCGAAGGACAAGTACAGGCACAATGGACTGAATGGCCTCCTACTGTATTATTCTATGGGTGGGATTTTCCGCTCTCCCCGCAGCATGTGTAGCGACGGCGGAAGTGGCCCACCATTGGCTGGAGCCGGGACCTTCCTGTCCCACCACTGTCATCAGGTTTTCCCATTGGGAAACGCGTGGAGGCGGCGGGGAGGGGCGGGGTGGGGGGGGGCGACGCCATTTATGGGTCCGGGTGGTACTGCCGGCAGGAATGGCCGGGCAATGCCAGCCACAGGGGGCCTAATTTTAACGGTGTACAAATGGATAGGTTCTGAATGAGTTAAAATCTTACTTTGTCATTCGAAATGTGATTCTGGTCTGGACTGTTTCCATTAAGCGCACAGGAACAAGTATAGCATAAACCTCAATATAAACCAATACTGCCCTTGGACATATGCTACAGCCCATATACTCTATTCTGACCTTTGTGGAGCTCATAATTAATATTAGGCACACAATGATGGATGTGTAAAATTCTCATTAGAACTTCTAAATGATGTTCTCTTGATGGAAGATGTGGAGTACGAATGAATTATGCCATAACCTTTAGGTTTATCGTAAAATACTGCGTAACTGGGTCAGAGTTATCAAGAGTGTAGTGAAAATATTTATACTGCTCAGTTAGAGCTATTAAAAATCACACGTTGAATTGACAATTGCTGCAAGACTTAATTGTTCTGCTCGATTGATCTTTGTAGATTGCTAATCTATTGAAGCGTAATCTCAAGGATTACTTGTTTTGTTTGCTATTAAATGCAGCAATGTTACAGTTGAGGATATATTAGTGGCATGCTGGAATTGAAGCAGTGATCACGGTTGCAAATTTATGGAGAGTTGACACAATTTTTTTGCGATGATTAGTTTTGCTAATTAATAAAAATAAGTAGAGGCAAAATAATCAATTCAATCCTTTTAACCGTGAATCCAGCAGATGATTATAGTCTGTATTGACTTCAGGTGGATGAAATATTATGCCCATTCCCTGTCATAGGACCTGGTTGGCCAGATTTGCCTGGCTTTGGGAAACCCGTCAGCTAAAGAGAAGGGAGGATTGCTGATCCGACTGGTGAGCGCCTTCCACTTATCGCTGGATCCAATAATATTTGCTGACCCTCTCCCTGCAAATGAACAACCGTAACTCCTGCCCCCATCCTGAGCCATGATGCGTCAATTATCTGACACTTCCAATCTCTTCCCACACTCCAGTGTTTCTGCTCCTCCTCCCTCTCTTTGCCACCCCTGTCCACGCTGATGTGACTTTAGCACACTGCTGACACACCCCATTGTGCCTTTGACCCTCTGATGTTTCCAGCCACCCAATGTCTCCAATCCCCCAGAGCCAATTTCTCAACCACCCTGACTGAAACTAGCTCACCGAGTGATCCCTCCCCTGGCTTGCCCCATAGTCAATAAACATTCACGCCCTCCACCACTGAGTGGCAGCAGTGTGTGCCATCTATGACATGCACTTCAGTAACCCACTGAGGCTCCTTTGAAATGAAAATCCCTTACTGTCACAAGTAGGCTTCAATGAAGTTACTGTGAAAAGCCCCTAGTCGCCACATTCCGGCGCCTGTCCGGGGAGGCTGGTACGGGAATCGAACCGTGCTGCTGGCTTGCTTGGTCTGCTTTAAAAGCCAGCGATTTAGCTGAGTGAGCTAAACCAGCCCCTGGACAGCATGTTCCAAACCCACAACCTCTACCATCTGGAAGTACAAGAGTAGCAGATGCACATGAACGTAGCCAATTTCAAATTCCCTTCCAAGCCACACACCATCCTCATTTTGAAATAAACCATTGTTCCTTCACGGTTTCTGAGTAAAAGCCCTGGAACTCCCTGCTTTTAACAGCACTGTGGGTTTACCTACACCTCATGGACTGTAACCGTTCAAGAGGTGGCTCATCACCACCTTTGCAAGTAAATTAGGGATGGGCAATATACATTGGTCTAGTCAATGAAGCCGTACCCATCAACAAAGAAAAATTGTAATCTCTTGCCCCTTCCTCTGTCTCAGCCTGGCACCACCGGCCTTTCCTCAAATAGCCAATAGTCAGCCAATCATCCTAACTGCTGCAGCCAGGATATACAATTGTATTGGATGGCATCCAAAGGAAACCTGCTGTTCTTCAGAGTTTCCTGATTGAACCCTCACCCTACACCAACCCCTCACCCCCACACCAACCCTCACCCTGCCCCAACCCCTCACCCTGCCCCAACCCCTCATCCTGCCCCAACCCCTCACCCTGCCCCAACCCCTCACCCTGCTCCAGCTCTCACCCTGTCCCAACCCCTCATCCTGCCCCAACCCCTCACCCTGCCCCAACCCCTCACCCTGCCCCAACCCCTCACCCTGCTCCAGCTCTCACCCTGTCCCAACCCCTCATCCTGCCCCAACCCCTCATCCTGCCCCAACCCCTCACCCTGCCCCAACCCTCACCCTGCCCCACCCTCACCCTGCCCGAAACCCTCACTCTGCCCTAAATGTTCACCCTGCCGCCCCTCACCTAACCTACCCCTCACCCTGTCCTGCCACTCACCGTACCCCTACCCTCTGCCTAAACCATCCTTCACCCACCCCATACCCCAGCCCTCACCCTGCCGCTCACCCGGCCCCACGCTATGCCTAACCACCCCTCATCCACCTCACACCCTGCCACTCATCCTGCCCTGCCCCTCTCTTTAAATTACCCTTCACCCACTCTACCTTCTCACCCAGTCCCTCTCCTAAACCACCCGTCGCCAACCCCACCCCCTCACCCTGAACCATCCCTCACCTACCTCACCACACCCATCACCCAAACCCCACCCCTCAGCCTGCCCACCCTCATCTGCCCCCCTGCCTCACCCTGCGCCCCCTCCTCACTGTTATCCCTGTCCTTTTACCTCTTGTGAAATGTTATCCAATTATCTCCATGATTTTTCCCTATAGATCTGCAGGATTTTCCGAATTAATTAAAATTACTATTGAATGTGATGCCTCCCTTTCAGGCTCCATTTCTAAATTGACAGCCCTCTCATCTTAATTTCCTTTGATGTTTTTTGAAAGCATTTTTTAAATCTCACGCTGCAACAATTTCTCAATCCAGTTCGATTATTGTGTTGAACTGAAATGGAACGATATCAGGATGTGGATTATTAACATGCTAATTGCATTCGATGAAACCTCCTGTGTGAACCAAGGCATTAAAAACTGTTGAAATAAATTAAAAGAGGACTCATGGGAGTTTTGGTTACGTGCCGTCAACTGTTAACTGATATTAACCAGTAGCAAAAAGTGCCATTTTTAGATGTTTTATATTTAAATATTTAAATGAGCTAGCTACCCTTCTGGTTGCACTGCAGATTGTTGGCCCATTTCTTGTCCTATTTCAATGAGAACTGTGTGCGGGTCCCAGGCGAGTTAGTTCAGGCCTGAAATTTCAGGAATTTTGCCATCCCTATCCACGATTCTACTGCATTTTGCTGGCATCAGCATCCAGTAACATAGAACATAGAACAGTACAGCACAGAACAGGCCCTTCGGCCCTCGATGTTGTGCCGAGCAATGGTCACCCTACTTAAACCCACGTAACCCAACAATCCCCCCATTAATCTTACACTACGGGCAATTTATCATGGCCAATCCACCTAACCCACACATCTTTGGACTGTGGGAGGAAACCGGAGCACCCGGAGGAAACCCACGCACACACGGGGAGGACGCGCAGACTCCGCACAGACAGTGACCCAGCCGGGAATCGAACCTGGGACCCTGGAGCTGTGAAGCATTGATGCTAACCACCATGCTACCATGAGGCCCCGATTCAGTTCAAATGAAGGTTCGGGTGTTTAGGGCACACACTTCAAAAAAAACAAAAGAAACAATAATCTCAGCAGGTCCGGCAGCAATGGTGAAGAGAGAAACAGAGTTAAAGTTTCGAGTCAGTATGGCTCTTTCGCAGAACTGTTCTGTAGAAGATAATAGGGACTCAAAATGCGTGGTGGGATGCTCCGGCCTCCCAGACACGTGCTTCTCGGCGGCAAGAGGCGGCACGCCATTCGCTGGATGCGGGATTCTCTGTTCTCGCTGCTGTCAATAGGAATTCCCATTGAAGCCATCCCACGCTGTGGGATACCTGTGGGGCTGCATTGCCAGCGTGACCAGAAAATACAGTGGGAAAATCTGGCCGTTCACTCTGCTTCTCCCTCCACAGACGCTACCAGAACTGCTGAGTTTATCTAACATTTTCTGTTTTCATTTCAGATTTCCAGCATTCCCATTATTTTGCTTTTATTATAGGTCATGACAAATGTTGGATTATTAACATTTGCTAAAGAATGAATCGACGGAAACGTCTTGAAGTGTGCAACAGTCAACAACTAATCTAAGCATCTGTGCACATAACTTCACCCACAGTTTAAAGGGTTCCAGGCAAATGTGTTTGCTTTTGGTTTGATAAAGATGTGTCATAACTCCTGGAAGTCTTATCTATGAGCATATGGTACAACTTTGGTCAGTGTCGTGGTTACAATATTTCTTGGGACGTCTGTCGCCCAGTTGTACACGGTTTAGATCTTTTTCAACTACCCGTTGCATTATACTTACGGAGTTAAGATCAAGTCTAGGGTTCAGGTAAGGCAAGTTAACATCAAAGAGGATAATCAAGCAAGGGCGGATAGATCAGCCTTGACGAAATGGGCAACACTCTCACCTCTGAAGAGGAAAGCTGTGATTTCAAGCCTCATTGCAGATACTTGAGCATTTGATCGAGTGAAGCTCCAGCGTAATACTGAATGCGTGCTGCCCTGTTGGTGATACTGTTGTTCAAATCAAATGTTGAATTAAGGTTGTGTTCTCCGGCAGACCTAGTGAACTTGAAGAAGGTTGGTGACTTTGGCAAGGATGTTAACCTGGAGAATAAGATAAATAACTGGAGCGCAGACCTTTGTTCCTTATTAACACATTCTGCTATTTTACCTTGATGCCACAATCAGCACCTTCTTTAGTCCTTAACATTACCATTAACACTTCCTTTGTCTTGTGCCAGCTCTTCTTTTCTTTAATGCCATGGTGTCTTATATGTCCAGCTAAGAAGGTAGATGGGTCTCAGGTTTAATGTCTCTTCCGATACTCAGACCCCCAGACAGTTTTGTAATATGTTGAAGTGCCAGCCTGAATTATTTGCTCAAGTCTGTGGAGTGGGATTTGAACTCACAACTTTTGACCACTCTGCGACCACTGAACTATATATTTTTATTGTAAATAAATTTGTATGTTCTCAGTTAAAATGGATACTGCCTATGTCAGCTTGCTGTTGGAAGACATCCAGTGAGGGAAGAACATAATTACGGACAAGTTTACATAGACAGTTACCAATATAAATATGATGTGGAGATGCCGGCGGTGGACTGGGGTGAGCACAGTAAGAAGTCTTGCAACACCAGGTTAAAGGTTAGGTGATTCACCTGAGGAAGGAGCAGTGCTCAGAAAGCGAGTGGTTTGAAAAAAACCTGTTGGACTTTAACCTGGTGTTGTAAGACTTCTTAATATAAATATGGATAGCTTCCCCCTTGTACCAGGCCCTAAGAGGGTTTTGGCCATCATGGACTTCTGTTGGATTGGTCTATGATGATACTTGGCATTGCACTACAGTTGTTTCCGGTTGCCTTCTTCTGTATAGCTGGCCAGGATACTCTCCGGCTCTTTACTGAGGATTTATCCTCTGATAATTGACCTCTTTGGCCACATGATGCACTCAGCTTTTGAGGCCATCAAGTCCTGAAGTGGGACTATGAACCCAGCATTTCTTGCTTGGGGGTCAGGACACGGGCAGCACGATGCCACAGTGATTAGCAATGCTACCCCACAGCGACAGGGATCCATGTTCAATTCCGACCTCAGGTGTCTGTGTGAAGATTGTGTATTCACACCGTGTCTGTGTAGGTTTCCTCCCACAGTCCGAAGATGTGCAGGTTAGGTGGATTGGTCATGCTAAATTGAGCCCAAGTGTGAAAAGGATAGGTGGCGTTACGGGGATGGGTGGCGGATTGGACCTAGGTAGGGTGCTCGGAGGGTCTGTGCGACTCAATGGGCTGAATGACCTCCTTCTGAACAAGACCTCCCTAAATATGAGTGTCGGATTTATAGTGGAAAGCAGGTGACAGGAGATGTGCGTGGCCAGTAAACCCGATTTAATTGAACGTGAAAATGTGCAATTTGTTACGAGCCCGGAACAATCACATAGCCAGTTCAAGTTACTTCATTCACTCCAAGCAATCTCGTCTCCTGCTCTTCACACTCTGACAAAGATCACTGGCAAAAATAGAAACTTGCTAAAGTGAAAACTAGCTCTCCCCTGACACATCACATAGTAAAGAGGATATTGTCAGTCAGAGCTTTAGTCCCAAGGTCACATCCTTTAGGTGCGACTTGACGTGGGAAGCTGCATAAGTTTCATGTCACCTAACTGTTACTCTCGTGTACTAAGCTACAGGCTACATAAAAAGCTGTTAGAAAAATACATTACTTAACCTGCTTCTGAATGTGTGGGAGGTTAAAAAACTTATTCCAGAATGTTTTTTTGATCAAGGGACTCTTAACTTATTTGAAGCTTTGATTCCCTTCCACATTGTCCAGTTATTACTCCTCACATTTTTCATTCAGAAACCTTTTCTCAACATGCCATTGGAGGAAAATATGTATGGAGCTTTGCACTTGGAGAGTGTTAAAGTCTTTGTTCAATTTTAAAATATTGCCTTATTTTGGCAGATTAAGTAAGCATGATATTCTTCCAAACAGCTGCATGTTCATAGGGTATGTAATTCAGTTGTAAGAGCTTGCAGGCTGACTTTTATAATTATGTTCTCCTCTTGTGGTGATTCGCCCGCTGGAAGATTTTGGTGAATGAGGAATTCAATTAAAGGTGGGTGGGTGGAGTTGAGGTGTGGATCAGTCACGGCCTAATTCCGTGTCTTTCATACTTGTTTTTCATGGGACCCACTTTTATCAACCAGCCGACCTTCGCGACCCATGTCGGCTGACCTTCGTGACCCACTCTGACTGGCCTTCATGACTCACATCGGGTGACATTTGGGACCCACACCAGCTGACCTTCATGACCCAAGTTGGGTGACGTTTGCGACACTCACCGCGCAATAGGAAAGGGGAGCCTGATGGTCTTCATGATCTCACTCCAATCAGGTTCACAGGAGGAGAGGGCAATGCTCGTACCAGGTGCAGAGTTTAGCCAGTTCTTTTGTGTTGTCTTCATCTGTTTGAGAACGGAATATCAGAACTCACACATATAGGTCGTTATGAAGGGCAATAGCAACAAAATGCTTGTTTTACTCAGCACTGGATATTCCTGGGAGATGCCAAACCAGAATGCTGGCAGCCTCATGGATCTCTGGTGTGTTTTTAATGTGCTGTTATAGGTCACATACAACAAGATAGTCTTTTCATTTGGAGTCAGCTCTAACTTAATATCTGACTCTGGTGTCTCAACCTCAAATGGAATTTTACACACACCACTTGTCTTTCAAAATCTGAAACTTCTCATATTTTCAAGTACCTCCCTGCATGTAACACACATAGGATTTGCACCCTTATTTACACTGGGACAATTGACAAAGCAAGAAATCACCTTTATACTGCTTTGTTTGTAAGTTAAGTTTCTTCTTTGTAGGCTGTAAACCAGAGAGAGAGTCCCTAGAGATAACACTAGCGCTGCTATTTCCTGCTGTAGACTCTCCTGTGCAGCACTCTCCAGCAGATTCAGATATGGGATCCAGGTCAGTCGGTTCTCTGCTTATGTCTGTCTCTGGCCGTTTCTTTCTTGTAACAAAATGGTTCATCTTCACAATCCACTTGCCTTGCTTGCTAGCTGCTAGAAAATGGAAGAGGTTCTCCTCTAAGATTTGATGCCAAAAGCATGTCCAAACAGGGCGCTTGATGTCAAGTGTTTGTGCAGGGCCCCTGGCCTGCTCACTCCTCTGCGTATGGTTGGAAGACTACACACAGCCTCATTTCATTCTCAAATAAAAGGCGGTAGCTGCCGCCATTCTCAATTTAAATGCCAATAGCGGCTTTTGGGTGCTTTCCCCATGAAATGGAGGCCACCATGGGAATGCCACGAACAAGTGCTCCACGACTCTCCTGATGCCTGCCCGCAACTGACCTGCGGGTTGTAACCTGCACTTTGAAAAACCCTGGTCTAATTGAATGATGTGGACCAGGCCCAAGGGGCTGATTGGCCAACTCTTGTTCCTATTTCAGGAAATTCAACCCATCAACTTCCTGCGTCCAAAGTTTAAATGAATGCATGCTATTGGCATGGAACCTTGCCTCTGGGAGAACTTACTTGGAGACTGGAAGTGTGATCAAAAATTGGGGGAAAGGTGTGCTCGATCTCCTGAAATGCAGCCCAGGAGTGAGGGGGCATGGTGGGGGCATGTTGGTGGGGCTGATGGTCAAGCATCTATAAAATTAATCTGCGCATAATAGAAGCTGAATGAGAGTCAACATTCCTCGTGAACAATACCTGTAGGTATGTAACAGGAGTAATCCCCTGGTGTTTACAAAGCTGAGAGGTAAATCGATCCTGAGGATGTGAACACATAGAAACTTGTTTACACATCAGATCATGGACTGAGAAGGAGTGGTGGGGGGTGAAATACAAATTCTGAGTAAGAGGGAATATTGTGCTGGAGAGTATGTCTCATTCAACAACAAACACATAGAATAAAACACTCCTTAAATCTGGGAGGAGTTCAGCACCCGTTTAAGTCTGAAGGAGGTGTTTGGAATCGCTTTTTGCTCCCTGAACCATGAGAGCACACAAGAAAAGGATCAGCACTGAAGGCCACTCCAGGGCTGACAAAAGAAGGAATTCAGCCAATGACAGCGAGCCGACAAGCGCAAAATACCCCAGCTGCCAGTAACCAGAGACAAAAATGGAAAAGGCGCTCAGCAGGCAATTCAGAGAAAACACCAGACAGGTGACAAGCCCTTCTTCGAAATGTAAGGATGTTACAAATAACCAGAAATAGAGCAAGGGGAAGAGTGAAGAACACAATCACCACACTCACTAGAAAGGGCGTGGGATGTCCTGTAAACTGTTCAGGAGAGGATGAGGAAATGGTTAAAGGGCAAACGTGGTGAGAGCGAGAGACAAAAAAAGAGTCAGAATGAGAAAAAGTAAAAATGTAAAAATCGGAAGCACGAGAAGGGAGAAGAAAGGCGAGATAAATAAAGTGGGAAACTTGAGAACTGCTGATGTGAAGCAAGCTCCAACAAGTCAGCTGGCTAATAGTCCGAAGGAAGAAAATTCAAGTAAATTGAGAATGTGCATACAGAGGACGTGTCATGTCCTGTTCTCTGTTCATATGCATATCTCATTGATTGAGGCTCAGAGCATAACTCAAGTGGGATGAAAGAACGTCAGGTTTTATTTATGGTGCTTTTAGACTGAGCTCAATGACAGAAATTGAAGTTTAATGAGCACAGACAAATCAGTCACAGCTGTTTTGCTACTTAACGCCGATGGAATCAGACTCTGCAAATTTCAACTCCACAGTGCTGCAAGGTGCTTGAGCTAAGGAAACCCAAAACTTCAGAGCAGCGTGCCGTGACTGTAAGGGCTCTAGCACACGTGTGCCACCTGTGTCCTGGGAACATGCAGACTGGGCAAATCCCGACATCAAACAGTTTCAGATTTGGCATCTGATTTGCCATTTTGGACACTCCAGGTAATTCCCTCGCTTAATCACTCCCAGATGAACATGTGTTTAGCTGCATGAGGGACCACAGCGTGAGTGCCACATAAAAAGAACACCTTTTAACTTTGAGATGATTTGCAATTTCTTTTGCTGCTGCAGAGCGAGTGGAGACGTTTTGTTCAGTATTATAGGAGGAATTGGCAAGAGGTTTTGGATTCACTAGGGAGTGGTTCTGGACTTTGACACGGAGATCATAGGGGGTTGAGAGGCAGGCTTTTCCGGAGAAAGCCTGCTTTCAGTAATGGGGGAGAAAATCAGGGCCAGAGAGAGAAATTATGCCCCTATGGTGCGGAAGGATGTTACAAATTACAGAAGGACATAGAGAAGCTGCAGAGCTGGGCTGAGAGGTGGCAAATGGAATTGAATGCAGAAAAGTGTGAGGTGATTAATTTTGGTAGGAATGACAGGAAGACAGAGTACTGGGCTAATGGTAAGGTGTGTGGTAGTGTGGATGAGCAGAGAGATCTCGGTGTCCATGTACATAGATCCCTGAAAGTTGCCACCCAGGTTGAGAGGGTTGTTAAGAAGGCGTACGGTGTGTTAGCTTTTATTGGTAGAGGGATTGAGTTTCGGAGCCATGAGGTCATGTTGCAGCTGTACAAAACTCTGGTGCTGCCGCATTTGGACTATTGCGTGCAATTCTGGTCGCCGCATTACAGGAAGGATGTAGAAGTATTGGAAAGGGTGCAGAGGAGATTTACCAGAATGTTGCCTGGTATGGAGGGAAGATCTTATGAGGGAAGGCTGAGGGACTTGAGGCTGTTTTCGTTAAGAGGTGACTTATTGAGGCATACAAGATGATCAGAGGATTAGATAGGGTGGACAGTGAGAGCCTTTTTCCTCGGATGGTGATGTCTAGCACCAGGGGACATAGCTTTAAATTGAGGGGAGATAGATACAGGACAGATGTCAGAGGTAAGTTCTTTACTCAGAGAGTAGTAAGGGTGTGGAATGGCCTGCCTGCAACAGTAGTGAACTCGCCAACACTAAGGGCATTCAAATAGTCATTGGATAGACATATGGACGATAAGGGAATAGTGTAGATGGACTTTAGAGTGGTTTCACAGGTCGGCGCAACATCGAGGGCCGAAGGGCCTGTACTGCGCTGTAATGTTCTATGTTCTCCTGTTTCCGGGTCCCTTATTCCCCCATCACTACTTTAATTCTACCCCTCATGTACGGTATTATTTCCCCTTTTAGAATTCACCAATCAGTTCACCAAACAATCACAGAAAGGTCCCAGTAAAATGATATAGCCCATTGCTGGCATCTGATTGTAAATGTTGTCTATATATGCAATATGTCTCCCCGTGTCTGCGTGGGTTTTGCCCCCACAACCCAAAAATGTGCAGAGTAGGTGGATTGGCCACGCTAAATTGCCCCTTAATTGGAAAAAATAATTGGGTAATCTAAATTTAAAAAAAAAATATGCAATATGCGTCATTAATATTAATATTAACAAAATATAATGCAGTGTTAGTTTGGTTAGGTGACGATGAAACAAACCAGAGAGTACAATTTTTTCTTGAACAGCATCATACAATAATTTGACAGGAAAATATCCCATGAGTAATTTATAACACTGTGTAGACGGTAGCACTGATTTTGGTGACTACCTCAATCCTCATCAAAGATTCAATACTTGCAACCCAGATAAACTGCACAAGATCTTTTCCATTCTAAAGAAGTAGAAGAGGATTTTCTCCTGCCTCGGTGCATGATATTATTCAGTGTAATTATTTCATACAAACGGTTAAACTGGATTCTATTTTTTAAAGTATATTTTTGTTCAACAAGTTGCTGGATAATGTAACAGTGATACAGCTCGTAAACACCAGTGTAATGGATGTAGTGCAAACAATTTGTTTTTTCTGCAGTAGTGTGGTTGCTAGCCCCCAGTCACTCTCCCACTACCCTAGAGTTTCCTCCCCCCTCAACACCCTCCCCCCCCCCGCACCCCGCCCCAACCCACCCCACCTTCCCCCTAGCTGCTGGTCACGAAGTTTGAAGATTGCGGTGAACTGGAGTGGAACCCTTCAACCAACCCCCAACGGTAAATTTAATCTTTTCTAGTCTCAGGAATTGCGCCCGGTCAGCCAGCCAGTCTGATCCTTGGGCGGTGCTGCCGATCTCCACCTGAGCAGGAGTCGCCGCCGGGCTATCAGGCAGGCAAAGGCCAGAGCGATGGCCTGAAGAGTTCTGGCTATTCTTTTTTTTTCTTTTTCTTTTTATAAATTTAGATTACCCAATTATTATTTCCAATTAAGGGGCAATTTAGCATGGCCAATCCACCTATCCTGCACATCTTTTTTGAGCCGTGGGGGTGAAACCCACGCAGATATGGGGGTGAAACCCACGCAGACATGGGGAGAATGTGCAAACTCCTCACGGACAGTGACCCAGAGCCGGGATTCGAACCCCGGTCCTCAGCGCCGTAGGCAGCAATGCTAACCACTGTGCCACCGTGCTGCCCTTGAGCTCTGGCTATTCTGACACCCCTAAAACTACCACAAATGGGCAAAGCTGCACCTTAACCCCCACAACCTCAAACATGGCCTTGAGAAAAGGTCCAGAATCCGGTAAGTCTTGGACAGGACCCGAACATGTGGGAGTGATAGGCCAGACCCTCCTGACATCGCTCACATCAGTCTTCCACATGCAGGAAGAACCCATGTGTGTCCTGGTCAGGAATACATTGTGAATCACCTTCAGCTGCATCGGACTCAGCCACGTGCATGAGGTGACGGAGTTCACCCTGTGACTCGTTCCAGATTCCTCTCCCTATCTCGTTGCCTAATCCTTCCTCCCACCTCTCTCTCGTTTCGTCCAGTGGGGCCCTTTCCTATTCTTGTAGTCGTCCGTATATGTCCATGCACTTTCCCTCCTCTAATTCATCCTATGATAACAGCCTGTCTAGCAGGGTGTGTCTGGGTAACTGAGGGAACGATGGGGCCTCCTTGCAGAGAAAGTCCCATATCTGAAGATACTGGAGCTCGTTCCCTTTCGGGAACTGGATCTTCTCTGTTACTTCCCCCAGAGCTGCCACTCTACCATCTATGTACAAGTCTCTGAGCCTCAACACCCCTTCCTCCCTTCTCCAGGTTTTATATGTGGCAGCCATTTTGGCCGAGATGAATCTGTGTTTTTTGCAGGCAGGAGCTGAGCCAACATGTCTTTTAGCTTAACGTGGTGCCTAAGTTGGATTCAGGCTCACAATGTGGCCACCACCACTGGGCTCGTTGAGTACTTGGCCAGGGGGAAGGGGAGTGGGGCAGCATCCGCAGGGACGTCCCAATACAGGAGGTCTCTTCCAACTGCACGCATGCCGCCCCCAGCTCCCCCAGCCAACCCCGCACCCATTCTTCATTTACTGCCCAGTAGTAGAACAGGAGGTTAGGGAGTGCTAAGCCCCCTCCGCGCTGCCCTCACTGCAGGATGGGTTTACAGACCATGGGATTCTTCCTTGTCTCACCAAAGCCGAGATTAGTTTGACTAGTTTAGTGAAGATGTATTTGGGATGAAGATCGGGACTGATTTCAATATGAAAAGGAACCTTGGCAGGTTGTTCATCTTTATCGTCTGTACACTCCCCGCTAGGGAGAACAGGAGTGAGTCCCACCTCTGCAGGTCCCTTTTCACCTCCTCCACCGGGCTAGACAGGTTCCACTGGTGGAGCCAGGCCCAGATGTGAACTATCTGGATCTCCAGGTATCTGAGATTGGTTTGGGCCCGTTTTAATGACAGCCTTCCCAGCACTGTTTCTCCCCCCTGGGGATTCACTGGGAAGATTTTGCTCTTCCTCAGGTTTAGTTTTTATCCTGAGAAGGTTCCTCACTCCCTCAGGAGATCCATTATCTTACTCATGCTGGCTAGGGGGTTTGAGACGTATAGCAGCAGGTCATCCACATAGAGTGGGACTCTGTGCTCCCTGTTTTCTTTCTAAATTCCTCTCCACCCCTCCGCTGATCTGAGCCAGTGGCTGAATTGCCAGAGCATACAGCCTCATCCCTCTGTGCAACTGGAAGTCATTTAAGCTGGTGGTGTTCATGCGTACACTCACCATGGGAGTGCTAAACAGCAGTTTTACCCATGAGGTGAACATTGGCCCAAACCCAAACCATTCCAGTACCTCAATGAGGTATTTCCACTCCACCCAGTCAAAGGTCTTCTTTGTGTCTCCTCTCTGGGTGGGGTCATGGTCACGTTCAACAGGCAATTGATGCTTGCTATCTGCTGTCTGCCCTTGAAAAACCTGTCTGATCTTCCACAATTACTTCTGGCAATCAACTCTCCAGTCGCCTCGCTAGAACCTTCGCTAAGACATTAGCGTCAGTGTTTAGGACTGAGATGGGTCTGTATGAACCACACTCCGCTGGGTTTTGTCTTTCTTTGGGATCAGAGGTTAAGGTCTGTGTCAGCGTGGGCGACAGGGCCCTCCTTGACAGGAGCCGGGACCTATCTACTTCAGGTCCAGGACACAATTAAAGTCTCCCCCCATGATTAGTTGATGAGAGTCAATGTCGGGGACCTCTGCTTCTGTCCTTTTGATGAACTTGGCGTTGTCCATCTTGGGGCTTAAACACTAGTACCACCTTCCAGATCCCTACTAACCATTATGTATTGTCCCATTGGGTCAGTCACCGTGTTGGTTGCCGTGAAGGCTACTCTCTTTCTGAATAGTATTGCCACCCTCTTGGCCTCATGTCATAGCTCGCCTGATACGCCTGTCTCACACAGTTTTGCCTTACGCTCATCTGGTCTTTAGCTCTTTGGTGCCTCTTCTGGAGAAAGATCACGTTGACCCTCAGGCATTTCAGGCGGGTGAAGATTCGGGAACTTTTGACTGGGCCGTTACGTCCTCTCACGTTCCAGGTGACGATCCCCCCCCCCCCCCCACCCCCCCCACCCCCCACCCCCCCCCCCCCCCCCCCCCCCCCCCCCCCCCCCCCCACCCTCCTATGGGTCAGTTAAATTTACTTCATGGACATGCCCCTGCAAAAGGTTTGTCTTTGTTCTTGACCTGTCCAAGATGACCGCCGACACCTTCGTCTTTCCACCCACCCCCACGTGTGAGCTGTGTGACAGCATTCTACCCTCCCCCGCTCCCCTTAAGCTACCTAGCTGGGGCTTGTAGAGGGGCAGCCTTGACACCCAAGGAGTAGTGCCTGTCCCCTCCACGCCCCGCTGGCCTGGTCCCACTGCATGTAAAGTCCTGCCCTATGGCCCTAACCCCCGATATCCCAGTAGCTCTGTATGACAGTTTGCAGCGACAATGCATATGATGCCTTCCCAGTAAACTCTCGCGAAACAAAATATAGATGGGTTACCCCGGTCAACTGGAGCATAAGATCATGGGGGTAGAAAAGATATGGAGAAGCGAGGCAAAAACACAAATAAAAAGCCAAACAAAGCACTAAAGCAACAGAGAGAAAAATGACTCCCATGTACAATATCTGAAGACTTGCTAATTGCTGCTTCTCACTATGATTTATATTTTCAATATCTAATATGCAACACAACGTTATCACGATATTTCAATACCCCATAAAACTCAAAGCACCAACATTGCGTGGGATAATAGGTAAGTAGTCAAAAGGACAATATTGAAGTCAATGGACTAGTATCTTGAAAATTATGTGCGGTGTCAAACTATGAGCACTCCTACCCTGGCAATCTCACCCCACAAAGTCTGCTCACAGTAAACTTTTATTAGCAGCAAAATAAATAGAACTCCAGCCATGATTCCACCCTCTACACATGAGGTAATTACAGATGATCAAGGCCACCTAGCCCAGCTCATCTCATCAATCCGCAGTGACATGTGTATTAGGAGCAGGAGTGGACTCAGCCCCTTGAGTCTGCTCAGCCATTTGATACCATTGCCTATATTTAGAACAGTGGGTACAAATCAAAAGTACATAATTGGTTGTTAAGCAATTTGGGACATCCTGTAAGGTGTTGTTCAAATGTAGCTTTGGCCTTTCTTTCATTCCACGCACGTGCAGAAGGAAGAGTGACTGTTGCAATGCTGAAATTGGAGGCTCAGTGCTGATCCCCTCATGATAATTAATCACAGAGCAATCAAATGATGCTTGGAAAGTGTCTTCAAAAGAAATAACTACATTTACAAAACAATTCAACTCTGTAGCTAATACAACCTTACCATTCTCATCCTCTGGCGCCAAACCACTGTATTACAATTACGTAGTACAATGTGAATTTGCAGCCTTTCCACAGGTTCCATATTATGTTGCATTGCATTTATACTAAATAAGAGTGCAAATAGTATTTTTTAAAATTCTACTTGTTGTTTAAGGTGTGAAATCAACAGAAAAATCAAGTGGAGAAATATAATTAATAAATAAGAAACTCCAACAGCAAAAAAATAGTGTGACACTCTCAAGTGTAGTCATTTCTAGAAGCACCTACAGGGTTGGGTTTCCATAAATATCCTTTATGGGAAAAGCCCTTTATGCTGTTTCACTAAGATTTCAATGGATCTTTTTTGATAAAGTTACAATGGATGATTGGAAATCCTCAGTTCCAGCGAAATGTTATTCCCTGCAGGGTGACCAGTTTCTGCTAGATTTAAAACAGGATGGTGCAGGGTGGAGTGAACCGAGGAAGGAGCAGAGATTTGTAAAACTTACCTTTAAGTAACCTCTTGGGGACAAATAGGGATTTCATTTCATCATTCCAGATTTTTGGTTTCTTACTTCAATTTTGGTGAGCCCCAAGATTCTCAACACAGCATGTCTTCAGAATTTTGTCAACTTATGTTTTGTGGTGCCAAACCTTAAAGTTCACTCCCCCAACCTTCAAACCCCCCTCCTCAATGCCCAAACCCACTTCCCCGCCAGCACATCCCAACTCCCTCCAACCTCCCTGTCATCCACCCAAACCAACCTCCTCACTCCCCCAACCCCCTGCCCATGCCGCACAACTTCCCCACCTCCCAGCCCTCTCAACCATCTATCCCCACCGTCTGTGTGCTGATACCATAACAGGACGAGCCACAGGGTAATCGCGTGGAATGATTTGCCCAGAGTTTTCTCTCCTTCTGGCCTCATGTTGAAGTATAGGCTGGAATGCTCCGGCCGTTCACTGGTGGGGGGTGATTCACTGGTCCCGACGGCAGTGAAACCCCACCTGCGGGTTTTCCGGTGCCGTGGAGTGGCTTCAATGGGAATTTCCATTGACAGCGGCGGGAGCAGAGAATCCCGCCACCAGCGAACAACACACGGGAAACACACGGCTGGGAGGCCGGAGAATCCCACCCATAGTCTCAGGGGTGCTGCAGGATGGTCAGTCCCTCAGCAGGGCATCCATCCTCCATGCGTCCACACCAAGAGAGGGGATGTGGATGGGTGAGGAAGGCCATGGAAAGTACCAAAGCTGAGCCGTGCTATGTCCTCACCTGATACTCACATCTGTACGTTTACCAGCCGGGGTTGCTGAGTAACAATCAGATAGCACGGCATCCTGGATTATTGTTTGCTCCCTACTCTGAGTGTAGCACCATGTGAGACCTGATAAGTTAGCATAGAACTCAACCTAACCTGGGATGATAAAAGAGGGGAACACGAGACATAAAAAAATAAAAGCAGGAGTTGACCATATGGCCCCTCCAGGTGCTCCATTCAATAAGATCATGGCTGTTCCTGAGCTTCAACTCCATTGTCACGCTCACTCCCCATATCCTCTAATTCCCTGAGAGACCAAAAATCTGACCCAATCTTAAATATGTTCAGTGATGGAACACCCATCACCCTCTGGTGCAGAGAATTCTACAGAGTCACAACCCTTTCAGTGAAGTAATATTCTTCTCCTCTCAGTCCTAAATGATTGGCCCCTTAATTGAGGCTGTGCCACCATGTTTTACATTCCCTGGCCAGTGGAAACAATAGCTCAGCATCCACCCTCTCAAGATCCTTCAAAATGTTGTATGTTTGAATGAGATTATCTCTCATTCTCCTAAACGCCAGAGGATACAAGTTCATAAGACATGGGAGCAGGATTAGGCCATTTGGCCCATCGAGTCTGCTCCACCATTTGACCATGGCCTTATCTCATCCTGGCTTGAACTCCACCGTCCTGCCCATTCCTCACAACCCTTCAACCCATTACCAATTAAAAATCTGGCTAATTCTCCTTAAATTTACTCACTGTCCCAGCATCCACCGCACTCTGGGGTAGCAAATTCCACAGTTACACATCCCTTTGGGAGAAGAAGTTTCTCCTCAAATCTGTTTTAAATTTGCCACCTCTTGTCCTAAGACTATATCCTCTCACTGAAGAATCCCCAGAAGAGGAAGCATCTGCTCCACGTCGACTTTATCCCATACATTTATCATCTCGTATACCTTAATTTGATCTCAATATAAGGCCAATTTTCTCAACCTCTCATCCATGGTGGTCCCTCATCCCAGGATCACTGTAATGAACCTTCGCTATACTGCCTGCAATGAATTATATTGTTTCTGAAATGTAGAGACCAAAATTGCACACGATGAGGGGAAGGACCAAGGGAAGGGGGCGGGGGGGGGGGGGGGGGGGGGTGGAGTACAAGGTCAGAAAGAGAAAGGATGCAAATTGAGTATAGGGAAGGGGTGGGGGAAGGAAAGGAGCAGAAGGGAAAGGGGAGGGGATGGAAGGGGAAGTGGAGGGAGGCGAGAGTAAGTGGGAACATGGCAATTTCTAAAGAATGAACACATTCCAAAGTAGGATTGATTGCCCAAAATCCTACCTCACCCAACCTCTTCCACTACCAATCATTTATGGCACATTGCCTTTTAACTTCATGACATTGTCAAGTTTCCTCATTCTAACACTGCTGGCACCCTCTAAATTATCCTGGTGGGTTAGGATCAATAACGTTGTCTAAAATTTAACTTGCTTAATGCATAATAAATATTATATTGTTCAATAACCCTCGTGGGTTGAAGTATTTTTCTAATCAGGCTTACCTTAATAGGAATGATTATACCATCAGATAATATACAGAGTGTGACGTGATTCTAGTACCAATTTGCAAAATTTGGAATAATGCCAGCAATATGCTTATTTTAGGATGCACAGTCTGAGTAGATCTGACTGTATATTCAGCCCGCAGATGTACAGTTTACCTCAAGGAGATTACTGCTTGTTTGGCTCAGTTGGTAGCACTCTCGCCTCTGGGTCAGAATGTTCAATGGGTCTAAGTTCTGCTTCAGCGACTTGAACACATCATCTGGGCTGACATTTCACTGTGGGACTGAGGGGTAAAGCAAGAAAGGTGCTCCAGAAAAGCAATCTTTCTTTTCTTTTTACACCTACCCATGTGCAGTTGCACTGAAAGGTCAGCCATTCTTTCAGAGCAGCAGTCAGGCAGCTGAGGTCAACGATTCTGCTGGCCCCGTATTAGGCGCAAATGCAATGATCTTCCCCATTGTTGAGCTCCATTGGGGAAGGGGAACATAACCCCTCAAGTCACCCCTTGGATCATGGCTGATTTATACTATCAGCTCATTTAGCTGACTTTGCTCCATCCTCTTTGATTTCTTTAACTAACAAAATTCTATCAATTTCACTTCTTGCCAGTTTCAACTGACATAGTGGCCGCAGCCAATGAGGGAGAGAGTTCCAGGATTCTACAACGCTTTGCACGGAGAATAGCTGAAGAAATAAGCAGAGTGGTGAGTGCTAAAGAAGTAAGGATATAAGTGTAAACAGCTCCCCATGTTAGATGGACAATCAGGCCTGGATTTTCGCTCCCAGTTGGAAACACAAACTAGGGTGTGTCCTGGCTCAGCAATTTCGACCTGGGAGAAAGTGTCCCAGGAGCAATGGTTTTCATTTTGGGCTGGCACGGGTCTCTGAGAGTCAGGTCAGGCGACTTGGGAACAAATACAATGCCTGCTGTGTGCGGAGGCAGGCTTGGAAGAAGGTTTGCCCCTTGGTGCTCCAGCACTGTGTTGAAGTTTGCAAACCTCAATAAAACATAAAACAGCCCTCTTGCCCTCACCCCTCACACTCCCTCAACCCCCACACACACTCCATGGTAATCTACATCTCTCTTCCCATCCCCCTTTGCCCCCATACATATAATGCCACCTCATCCCCCGTTTCCCACCCCTTGACCCTTTATACTGCAATACCAACTTGGTGCCAACCCATCCCCCACTCACCCATTGCCCTGATATCTAATGTGCCAACTCACCCATCATGGGCATACCTCAGGTGTTGTACGAAGATTAAATAATATAAAATTCTTGCCCATTGCAGACTTTATTTAAAAATATTCAATCTTAAAATTCCATTTATTACATTTACATTCCTTCAACTACAAAATCGCTTATCAGAAGAAACATTTCATTAAAGTGCACAACCGTTTAGAAAAACAAACATTGGAATTGATCGTCCCATTCGAAACAATCTTGCAGTTGTCAACCAAACTGTGAAATGGTAGGCACCCTACTGTGATAATGGAAGGTTGTGAAATCAGTCATGCAGCCCTAATTTAGTAATGGTAACCCTCAAGCTTATATCAACAGAGTGAAATTGCAAGCAATGATTTTTTTAAAGCACTTCAGATATTTATTTAAGTTTTAAAGGGCAGGAGTTTAAATGTTTTGACAGCTTGACAGTTGCCTTTTCCAGTTAATTTTGACATCTTTGACTGTGGCTTTGATAATGCATTTTGACAAATTGGATAGTTCCAATGTGCTTGACAGTTAATTAAATTTATGTACATTCATGTCTACTTTTAATAATCCTAAGCGGCATGTTATTTCTCCCAAGAGGTACCTGACATCCCCGGGAGGGTCTGTGCCAAATGTGTCCCAGGATCATATCAAATGGGGAAACCTTCATCTCCAAAAGGGTACCCTACCTCGCCAAAGGACTGCACAAAATTTGCACCTGTTTGTACCAGGTCTAACCTGCTCATGTCATGTTTCACACACTTGGGACATCAAAATGAAAGGAGTGGAGGAAGCTGCTGCTATAAATGGGCAGGTGCCTCCACAAAACATGTATGGGCAAAGTCCAATCCATTCCCGTGCCCGCAAAAGTGATAGGTGGCATATCCGGGGGTGGCACTTCCAATTGTCAGCCTCCTCTGCCATTTGTGCAGTGAATTTAGAAAAATTTAGACGAGTGAGTTGTGATCTAATTGAAATATATAAATTGAGAAGGTTTGATAGGGAAGATAGCGTAAGGATGTTTCAACTTGCAGGAGAGACAGAACGATGAAACACAAATTACGGTTTAGAGATCTACCGTTTAGGATGGAAATTAAGATTTTTTTCCTCGATATTCGGGTCATTAACCCGTGGAATTCTCTTCGCAGGAAGCGTTGGAGTCTGGGTCATTGAATTTATTCGAGGCAGAGTTAGATAGATTTTTGATGGAGAAAGGAATCAAGGCGAGAAGATGGCAAAGTGGAGTTGCGGCACAACCAAGATCAGCCATGATCTAATCTGATGGGTCAGCAGGCTCAAAGAGATGAATGGCCTACTTCTGCTCCTGAGTCCTATGTTCCAGGCTTCATCATGAGCTTCAGGGTAGAAGAGGCTGATAATGGAATTTGGCTCCTTGTAAAGGCTCTGGGGGTGCAATGGATGATTGGTAATGCAAATTTAATGGCAGTGAATTGATCTGATATCCCTTCTGAGTCTCTTTTCAATTGACTTCCATTGCATTACCAATCATCCATTGCACCCCCAGAGCCTTTACATTTTGGCTTATGTATAGCTTTTATTATGTGAAGATTGTAAATGGTAGAAATGCCCAGTAGCTAGCACCTTTTAAGTACTAAAATATTCTAACGTGTGTCACAGGAGCACAAATAGACTAAAATGTACACCAAAGGCAAAGAATGTATATTGGAATAGATCACCAAAAGCTTAGTCAAAGAGATGGGTGTGAAGGAGAATATTAAATGAGAAAAGAGTTAGACAGGAGGAGAAGTTTAAAGAGTGTATTCCAGAGTTTTGGGTCTAGGTACAGCCACCAATGATGGATCAATGGATATTAGGGATTTATTGTAAAAGCACATGATAGAATGGTGGGCAGGCACAAATAGCCTAATTCTGCTCCAAAATCATATGAGCATATGACAGAAATGGAGGAGGGGATGCATTTCAGGGGGTTATGACAGGTTTGACGAAAACCAAGAGATACAGGAATAAGTGATCATAAGCGCAAAGATTTAATTGACTGGAAACTTAACTGCAGATCAAGAGAAAAGCAATGAACCTGCAGCATTAAGCTCACAGCATAAAGTACAAATAGTGGACAGAAAGAGCACGGGAGATTCACAAACTCGCAGACACCAATAATATGCACAAATTCTTTAGCTAGCCACCCTTCCTGAAAATTCCGACATCATTTTCATTTTCAATTTTACCCAATGTCCTTTGGAAATGGCAGATCCATTGAACAGATATTTTGTGCCAACCTTCACTGTAGAAAACACAAATAACATCTCAGAAATAATTATAAATCAAGAAGTAAAGGGAGGGAGGAAGTTAAAACAATTATAATCACCAGGATAAAAATAGTCACAGTCCCTTCACTTCAAATCTGCAAGGCCCGTATTTAAATCATTACCATTCATACGTTCTCATTATCAGGACTAACATTTTAACAGGTCATGCCTGGTTTAGCTCGTGCTACCCATCTCAATGTTGGCGGGATATGAATATTAATCTATGATGCTGACACAACTAAAGCAGAAACAATTAAGAGAATTATCAGTGCTAAAGGCTGACAAGTCCCCAGGTCCCGATGAACTTTATCCTAGGATCTTAAAAGAGTGGCTGCTGAGATAGTCCATGCATTGGTTTTAATTTTCCAAAATTCCCTCAATTCTGGAGTGGCCTCATCAGATTGGTAAATGGCAGGTGAAATTCCTCTAATGAAAAAATGAGGGAGCCAGAATACAGGAAACTACAGGCAGTTAGACTAATATCTGTCATAGGGAAAATGTTGATATCTATTTGGGCAGCACGGGAGCACAAGTGGATAGCACTGTGGCTTCACAGCGCCAGGGTCCGTGGTTCGATTAGCGCTGGGTCACTGTCTGTGCGGAGTCTGCACGTTCTCCCCGTGTCTGCGTGGGTTTCCTCTGGGTGCTCCGGTTTCCTCCCACAGTCCAAAGACATGCAGGTTAGGTGGATTGGCCATGATAAATTGCCCTTAATGACCAAAAAGGTTAGGAGGGGTTATTGGGTTACGGGGATAGGGTGGAAGTGGGTCGATGCAGACTCGATTGGCGGAATGGCCTCCTTCTGCACTGTATGTTCTATGTTCTAATTATTAAGGAAGTTATAGAAGGACACTTAGAAAATCTCAATGGAATCAGGAAACATGGTTTTCTGAAAGACAAATCATGTTTGACTAATTATTGCCATTCTTTGAGAAAGTAATAAAGCAACATGGATAAAGGGGAACCTGTGGATCTGTTGTACTTGGATTTCCAGAAGGTGTTTGATAAAGTGCTGCATCAAAGTACACTTCACAAAATAAGAGCTTATTGTGTAGGGGGTAGCATATTAGCAAAGATAGAGGATTGATGAGACAACAGGAAATAGAGAATAGAGATAAATGGATCATTTTTGGGTGGGCAAGATGTAATGAGTGGCGTTTCACAGTGATCAGTGCTGGGTCCTCAACTATTTACAATCTGTATCAATCACCTGGATCAAGGGACTGAATATATGGTTGCTAAATATTGCTGCTGGGCCAGATAGGTTGAATGAGAGCAGCACAGTGGCACAGTGGTTAGCACTGCTGCCTCACAGTGCCAGGGACCTGGGTTCATCTCTAGCCTTAGGTGACTGTGTGTGCAGTTTGCATGTTATCCCCATGTTATCCTGCATGGGTTTCCTCCAGGTGCTCCGGTTTCCTCCCACAGTCTAAAGATGTGGGGCGAGATTCTCCGCAAATGCGTGGCCGTGTTTCACAGCAGCCTTCACGCCCGTTCCCGGGACCCGATTCTCCCCCCCTCTTCGGGGCTAGGAGCGGGACCCTGGGAATCACGGTGTCGCGGCCTTAACGACCGCCATTAAGGCCGCGCGGCTGGCGTTTGTATGATGCCAGCCGCGCATGCGCAGGTTGGAGCCGGCTCCAACCCGAGCATGCGCGGGTGACGTCATCACGTCATTGACGGAACCCGTGCATGCGCAGTTCCGCATTTCTCCACCGCCACCCGACAAGATGTGGTGGCTTGATCTTGTCGGGCAGCGGAGGGGAAATAGTGCGTCCCTTTTGGACGCAGGCCCGACGATCGGTGGGCACCGATCATGGGCCTGTCCCCTCCCGAGCACAACGGTGGTGCTCCCGCCCCAAACGGGCATCCAGCGCCCGTTTTTACGACAGCAGCGAGCAGGT
Source organism: Scyliorhinus canicula (assembly GCF_902713615.1). Lineage (NCBI taxonomy): Eukaryota > Metazoa > Chordata > Chondrichthyes > Carcharhiniformes > Scyliorhinidae > Scyliorhinus > Scyliorhinus canicula. The sequence goes on along the minus strand of NC_052160.1, from coordinate 54,006,217 downwards.
GTGTTTGCTGCCGTGAAAAAACGGGCGTAAAGGCCCGACCGCTCAGCCCATCGGCCACGGAGAATCACCACTCGCCGTAAAAAACAGGGGGGGGGGGGGAGAATAGCGGGAGGGTGTAAAAAATGTCGGGAGGCCCTCCCGCTATTCTCCCAACCGGCGTGGGCAGCGGAGAATCGCGCCCGTGCAGTTTAGGTGGATTGGCCATGCTAAATTGCCCCTTAGTGTCCAGCAATGTGCAGGTTAGGTTATGGGGTTATGGGGATAAGGCGGGGTAGATGGAAGAGTAGACCCTTTAGTGTAGTGCTCTTTTGGAGTATTGGTGCAGACTTGATGGGCTGAATGGCATCTTACTGCACTGTAGAGATTTTATAATGAGTTATGATGAGGACAGATGGAATTTGGAAAGGAATATGGGTAGGTTAAGCGATTGGACAAAAATATGGCAGATGGAGTATAATGTGGGAAAATGTGAACTCTTCCACTGTGACAGGAAGAAAAGAAAGCCAGAATATTATTAAATGGAGAGTGATTGCAGAAGTCTTCAGTACAGGAGGATCCGAGTGTCCTGGTACATGAATCACAAGAAAGTTAGCATGCAGGTACAGCAAGTAATTAGGGAGGGAAATGCAATGGTACTGTTTATTGCAAGTAGTGAATTGTTGCTACAATTGTACAGAGCACTGGTGACACATCTAATAATAAGAATCTTTATTAGTGTCACAAGTAGGCTTACATTAACATTTACAGTTTTGGCCTCTGTATTTAACAAAGGATATAATTGTATTGGAAACAGTGGAGCGAAGGATCACTTAACTGATTCCTGGAATGAAGGTTGGGTCTGTATCCATTGGAGTTTAGAAGAGTGAGATGTGATATTTTTGAAACATATATGATCCTGAGGGGACGTGACAGGGTGGGGGGGTGTTGAAAGAAGGTTTCATCTTGTGGGAGAGACTAGGATTATGGGTCACCCATTTAAAATGGGTCGAGGAGAAATATTTTCTCTCAGAGGGTTGTTAGTCTTAGAATTCTCTTCCCTAGAGGCGGGTAGAGGCAGGGTCATTGAATATTTTTAAGGTTGAACTGGATAAGTCCTTGGCTGACAAAGGATTCAAAGGTTATTGGGGGTGAGCAAATAAATAGGGTTGAGGCCACAATCAGATTAGTCTTGATTTTATCACATGACAGAACAGGCTTGATGGGCTGAATGGCCATCTCCTGCTCCTAAACTCATATTTGTATGTAAAATTGCACCTCGTCTCCAGCAAATTATCCACAGGTGGGAAGATAATCTACAGGAGAGATGGGAACCTGTTCAACGTTTGCTGCCTTCAATTCAAAACCAAATCCACTGCAACCTCAGTCATAGAGCTTCATTGTGCAGATGACTCTTGTGTGCGCACTCACTCACAAACTGAGCTCCAGGTCAATTTCAGCTCCTTCTCTAAAGCATATAAGAAAATGAACCTTTCACTAAAAATCCAGAAAACCTAAGGTCATCTTCAATCAGCACCCACAGCAAAACATCTGCTCCCTGCCCCCCACACCGCCACATTCCCCATCGATTAAGGTCAATCGAGGGATCCTGGAAAGTGCGGATCATTTTTCCATATCTTGGGAGACTCCTCCCAAATGAAGGCAGATATAGAAGGCAAGGTTCATCATCGCCGCCAATGCACCAGCCCAGCCTTGAGCAGACTGAGGCAAAAAGTTTATTTGAGTCTGAGGTTGGTAGTTTATCAGGAAGCAGTGATTCCTGTGTTCCAGGAATCTCAAAGCACTGGAGAAGCACCACCAGCAGTGCCTTCCCAGGATCCTTTAAATCTGGTGGCACGAAACATGGTCTAACAGCAACATCATCTCCCGAAACAACTTGCCCAGCCTCGAGAGAAGCAGAAAATCAGATCTGCTGGGTTGTATCGGTTGTATATCTGACACAAGAAGCCCGGATCAATTGCTCTGCTCAGAACTTGGTTGCTGCAAGAGACCCCGAAGAGGACAGCGGAAATATTTCACGGATGTCCTCGCAAAAGATCATGGGAAACCCTGGCTTGTGACCTGACCAACCAAAATGTAGAAGGCTCATTCGGGAAGGGACCGGACACATCATAGAATCATGGAATTTACAGTGCAGAAGGCCATTCAGCCTATCGAGTCTACACCGGCCCCTGGAAAGAGCACCCTACCTAAGCCCACACCTCCACCCTATCCCTGTAACCTAGCAACTCCACCTAACCTTTGGACACGACAGGGCAATTTAGCATAGCTAATCCACTTAACCCGCATATCTTTGGCTGTGAGAGGAAAAGCGGAGCACCCGGAGGAAACCCACGCAGACATGGGGAGAACGTGCAGACTCCACACAGACACCCAGGCTGGGAATCGAAACCGGGTCCCTGCCGCTGTGAAGCAACAGTGTGAACCACTGTGCTACCGTACTGCCCCTAATGACACGGAGGGTCTTCATCGGGAATCTAATAAGGAGAAGTCGACACGTCAGAGAGAGCACACAGATCTCCAAACAAAATGTCTACCCAACCCTTCAGGCACCACCTACCTGCATGTGACATGGTCCGCAGATCGTACATTGGATTTATCAGCCATCTGACCCATTGAACCGGATTGCAAGTCATCATCTTCGATCCCGAGGGACTGCCTCAGAAGGAAGTGGTTTTCAAACAGCAGGTGATAGAGACAGATTAGATGAATGCTGATATGTTTGTACTTCATTTTGAGGATGGCAAGCTCACAGACCATAATGATTATAATGTGACAAAATGAGACATTACACTGACATGACTAATAGAGTCATCGGCAAATATGGGAAGTTTGTCATTGAACAGGTTGAAGAGACATAATTAGGTGGCTTGTTATATTTCCTGATTACATTTTTACAATGTACTACATCTGATAGTCCAAACAATTCATCCCATCCGATTACCAAATGAACCGGAACAGATGTCCTCCCGACATTTCGTTTATAATCTTTAGAAAATATGTTACCCCTTTTCCCATTTAAAGAGAAATAGCCTTAAATCCCTGTGCTCAGAAATACAAAATTCTGCATACAGTCTTTGCCCCAGGGTATGAAAGCCAGACAATGGACAGAATCTGTAAATGCTGTTTTTTAAACTGGGTTTGGAATCAATTCTTCTCTCGGATTGCAAACAGGAATATTTTATTTCCAACTTTTGGCAGATGCCATAACTTGACCCCATTGCCATCAGCACTGATTGGTTAAGGGCAGCATGGTGATGCAGTGGTTAGCACTGCTGCCTACGGTGTTGAGGACCCAGGTTCGATCCGGCCTGGGTCACTGTCTGCATGGAGTTTACACATTCTCCCCATGTCTGCTTGGGTTTCAACCCCACAACCCAAAGATGTGCAGGATAGCTGGATTGGCCACGCTAAATTGCCCCCTAATTGGAAAAAATAATTGGGTGCTCTAATTGTTTTTTAAAAAAGCAATCACTTTGAGACCATTCACAAAGCAATTTGATATCACCAGTACGGCATATTTAGAAAATAAATGTTCTTGAGGTATTCCCCTTCAATAACATCGAAGGCCCTGATTTTACTTCCTGAATGTGGTAGTATGACTAGGGGTATTACGGTACCTTAGAAGTGAGCTGCTATTGGTGCAGATGACTCGCTGCCCATTGGCCCGGGTAAGTCATGTGCCTCTCAGCCGATTGGCTGAGAGGTAGGTAGCTCCGCCTACAAGATGGGATATAAAAACCCGTGCTTCCCGGCAGTCGGCCATTCTTCTGTACGTCTGCTGCCGGGCACACATCTTGTGCATTAAAGCCTATCGTTTGGATCTCATCTTTGTCTCGTGTCCAATTGACGGTGCATCAATTTAATGCACAGGTTTTAAAGGATGGAGCTTCATATCAAGCCGGAGTGCCTTCGACTCAGCTCGCGCGCAGCAAATGCAACAGCAGCATTTAAACACTGGCTGGCGTGTTTCAATAGTTACTTGAGCACAGCCGAAAACCGCCCGACGAGGGAACAAAAACTGCATATCCTCCACTCGTGTGTTGGCACCGCCGTGTATACGCTCATAGAGGACACAACAGACTATGACGCAGCCATGGACTTGCTTAAGGGACATTTCATCCGACCGGTGAACCAGGTCTACGCACGGCACTTACTGGCCACGAGACAGCAATTCCCTGGTGAATTTAGACAAATTCTGCCAGACCCTCCTTGTTCTGGGGAGAAACTGCGCCTGCCCACAAGTTTCTGCGGCCGAACACACCAAACTTTTAATTAGACACGCTTTCGTTGCGGGTATTCAATCTTCCCAGATCGGCCAGAGGCTCTTAGAGAAAGAAACTTTACGCCTCACCGAGGCACGGGCCCTCGCCTCCTCCCTAGATGTCGCCAATCGCAACGCCCACGCGTACACTCCCGACCGTGTGGCGGCTCCCTGGGCAGCATGGAACGCGACCCCCCTCACCTCCGCAGACTCGGAATCCCCTCAGGCCTGCGCCGCAGGGCAACCCGATAAACCCACGGGGCCCCGCTGCTACTTCTGCAGCCAGGCCAAGCACCCCCGCCAGCGCTGCCCGGCCCGCACCGCAACCTGTAAAAGCTGCGGCAAAAAGGGCCATTTTGCGGCCGTTTGCCAGTCAAAGGCGGTCGCTGCAGTCCCGAGCAGCGACCACGGGTTCCCCCCCCACGCGGCCCGCGTACCTCGCTGCCCCCAACCCCACCACCATGTGCGATCCCCGGGCGCCGTCGTTTTGGGCCCCCGACTCCACGTGCGAGCCCCAGGCGCCGCCATTTTGGTCACCTCCCACCATGTGCGGCCGCCGGGCGCCGCCATCTTGGATCGTCACCGAGGACCCCGCAAGTGACCACTCGTTGCCGGATGATGACTTGGAGTTCCTGCTACGATTCGCCTCAGTAACATTGGACCAGTCACGGCCCCGCACGCTGTCCACGGCGACCACGAAGATCCTTCTCAACGGCCACGAGACGAGCAGCCTGCTGGACTCCGGGAGCACGGAAAGATTTGTCCACCCCGCCAAGGTAAGACGCTGCACACTTCCCGTTTACCCGGTAAAACAAAGAATCGCTCTGGCCTCTGGTTCGCACTCGGTCCACATCACAGGGTGCTGCATAGCAGACCTCACGGTCCAGGGGAGGAAGTGTAAAAACTATAAGCTCTTCGACCTTCCCCACTTCTGCGCAGCAGCACTCCTGGGGTTAGATTTCCAGTCCAACCTCCAGAGTTTAACGTTCAAATTCAGCGGCCCTATGCCCCCCCTTACTGTCTGCAGCCTCGCGTCCCTCAAGGTCGATCCCCCATCCTTGTTTGCAAACCTCACCCTGGATTACAAACCCGTCGCCACCAGGAGCAGACGGTACAGCGCCCGGGACCGGACCTTCATCAGGTCCGAGGTCCAAAGGCTTCTGAAGGAAGGGGTCATCGAGGCTAGCAACAGCCCCAGGCGAGCACAAGTGCTGGTGGTTAAGACCGGGGAGAAAAATCGGATGGTCATAGACTACAGTCAGACCATCAACAGGTTTACGCAGCTGGCCGCGTATCCTCTCCCACGTATCTCCGACCTGGTCAACAGGATCGCGCAGTACAAGGTTTTTTCCACGGTGGACCTTCAGTCCGCCTACCATCAGCTCCCCATCCGCGCGAGTGACCGAAAGTACACCGCGTTCGAAGCGGATGGGCGACTCTACCACTTTTTAAGGGTTCCTTTCGGTGTCACAAATGGGGTCTCGGTCTTCCAAAGGGAGATGGACCGAATGGTCGACCAACACGGTTTACGGGCAACCTTCCCGTATCTCGACAATGTCACCATCTGCGGCCACGACCAGCAGGACTACGACATCAACCTCCACAAATTCCTCCGTATCGCAAAACTCCTTATCCTGACCTACAATAAGGATAAGTGCGTGTTTAGCACCGACCGTCTAGCCATCCTCGGCTACGTAGTGCGTAATGTAGTGATAGGCCCCGACCCCGAACGCATGCGCCCCCTGATGGAGCTCCCCCTCCCCAACTCCCTCAAAGCCCTTCAAGCGCTGTTTGGGCTTCCTTTCATATTACGCCCAGTGGGTCCCTAATTACGCCACAAAGCCCACCCCCTCATCCAGTCCACCACGTTTCCCCTGTCGATGGAAGCCCGCCAGGCCTTTAGCTGCATCAAAGCAGACATTGCAAAGGCCACGATGCGTGCTATCGACGAGTCCCTCCCCTTTCAAGTCGAGAGCGACGTGTTGGATGTTGCTCTGGCGGCCACCCTCAACCAAGCGGGCAGACCCGTGGCCTTCTTCTCCTGTACCCTCCATGCTTCCGAAATCCGCCATTCCTTGGTCGAAAAGGAAGCACAGGCCATAGTTGAAGCTGTGCGACATTGGAGTCACTATCTGGCCGGCAGGAGGTTTACCCTCCTCACAGACCAACGGTCAGTGGCTTTCATGTTTGATAATGAACAGAGGGGCAAGATAAAGAACGATAGGATCTTGCGGTGGAGGATTGAGTTGTCCACGTACAACAACTGCAACACGTACTTCCTCAACGTGATTGACGAGTACTCCCGTTTCCCTTTCGCCATCCCCTGCCCCGACATGACCACACCCACCATCATTAAAGCCCTGCACACCATCTTCTCCCTGTTCGGTTACCCCGCATACATTCATAGCGATCGGGGGTCCTCCTTTATGAATGACAAACTGCGTCAATCCCTGCTCAGCAAGGGCATTGCCTCTAGCAGGACGACCAGTTACAACCCCCGGGGTAACGGACAGGTCGAGAGGGAGAAGGGTATGGTCTGGAAGACCGTCCTGCTGGCCCTATGGTCCAGAAATCTCCCAGTTTCCCACTGGCAAGAGGTCCTCCCAGACGACCTCCACTCAATCCGGTCACTTCTCTGTACCACCACTAACGAAATGCCTCACGAACATCTTCTTGCTTTTCCCAGGAAGTCTTCCTCAGGGACCCCGCTCCCAACCTGGCTGGTTACCCCCTGGCCCATTCTGCTCCAGAAACACGTGCGGGTGCACAAGTCGGACCCGTTGGTCAAAAGAGTCCAGCTACTCCACGCAAATCCACAATACGCGTATATGGAGTATCCCGACGACCGACAGGAAACGGTCTCCCTCCAGGACCTGGCACCCGCCGGATCTCGGCCACACCCCCCAACAACAGCACCCCCCCCCCCCCCCCCCCGACCACCACTGCCCCCAGTACTGATGCACCCACAGCTCAGCGGACAGGAACCCCCTCCCCCGGCCTGGCCCCCGCTAGCTCCGACCAGGGGTACGGACACAGGAACAAGACCGTCGCTTCCGGAGTCACGGACGACCACCGCTCCGACGTCGCCGGCGCCGCTGCGCAGGTCAAGCAGGACATCAAAGGCGCCCACTTGACTGATTGAATCGATGTGACCTACTGGTGGACTTCTGCCTGCGGACGGACTCTTGTGAGTTTTCTTTGTTCTTTACCTGTTCCCCCATTTCCCCCCCCTAACTGAGCACACTGTACATAGTTGTTGTTTTTTCTTTTGCACAAATAGTTACGGGTCAGTGGGCAGCCATCGATGCAACAGTACGACCTAGACATCTCGAGTCATACTACCAGTCTCACATACTCACGGGACACCACCCCCCCCCTCATGCCCGCGTACCCCCACCGCTTCTTTTTCAACAAGGGGTGAATGTGGTAGTATGACTAGGGGTATTACGGTACCTTAGAAGTGAGCTGCTATTGGTGCGGAGGACTCGCTGCCCATTGGCCCGGGTAAGTCATGTGCAGTCGGCCATTCTTCTGTAAAGCCTATCGTTTGGATCTCATCCTCGTCTCGTGTCCAATTGATGGTGCATCACTGACTGTAGCACAAATCATCAGCCTAAGGTTATTCCATTCCAATTCTCTTCCTGTACCTAGTAAGGCAGACTTTTGTCTGTTTCTATAGCCAGTTATTCCTGGAACAGATCTGTGATGATGTGGCCCTTTTAAGGGGGTCTGCCTGACGGACCATGTGACTGGCTTGGAGCCAGTCGTCAGGAATAAGCAAACCCTGGCCAATAGCGAGTTTGTACAGTACCCTGGGAGCAGGGAAAATGAAAAATCCATCTCAGCCTTCATAACCAGGCTTCGTCAGCTTACTGAGAACTGCTGGTTCAGGACTGCGCTGAGTGACATGTTGCATGACCGACTGGTTTGTGGGATCCATAACCTCAATAACCAGAAGAAACTCCTGGCTGAAACTACCATAACATTGGAAAAACTGATTGAGATAGATTAGCCATTAAAGAATTGGTATAGCAATGTCACCACTGTGAAGTGCAGCAGTCCTTGTCTCAGTCGGGCACTGTACTCTCGGGCGTGCCCAGGTCAGCCCGTGGACCTGGGTCCATGTTGACTATGTAAGTCCTTTCCTGGGCAGGATTCTTTTAGTTTTGGTGGATGCGCAGTCCAAGTGGCTGTCTATACAGGAGACGGGGACAATGGCCTCGGTGGCCATGATGGATACCTTGCGCCGAGTGTTTGCTATTCATGGACTGCCGTTGCCTCAGAATACTTTTGGATCGCGTATTTCCTAACTTGGCGGGGAGGGTGGAGGATGCCACGCCTCCCAGAAGAGTCGGTGGGCTACGCAGAGAGGCGACAGATCATTCTGGTTAGGCCACCTGGGTTTGGTCCATAACTTCGCCTCAGGACCACTTTGGTTAGCAGGATGGATTGTGTCCCAGTCAGGGCCTGTGTCTTACGATGAACCCTAATTTGGAGTCAATGAATCCCACTCGTGTTGTCGACACTCCGATAAATGTTCCGGAGCAGAGGAGTTGAGAAATCCCAAGTCTGTGGAGGCGGCTGAGACCAGTCCCCTCTTGTTGAGGCAGTGCCTCCTGAACACTGCTGCCTGTTGACAACTCGACTACATCGAAGGATATCGAGACTGTGGGCCAGGCGACGGAGGTCCAGAAGGACTGGAAGGTCCTGGTCTGAATGACACTTTGATGAACTTTGACAATATGTCTTCTGTCATGTATATATAATCTGTACATAATTATTGTCTAAAACTTTCTAAGGGACTTCGAGGAGGGGGGTAGGGTGCGGTAGCATGGCCCCTTTAAGGGGGCAGGCCTGGCACATCACGTGACTGGCGCAGGGCTAATAGCGAGTTTGCGCAGGGCCCTCGGAGTAGCACCCCGGGCAGTGTGAACCTCGGAGACAAAGAGACAAGATCAATCCTATTGTGCTCTGTGCTTATATTATCACCAGCTTTTGCTTTGCATCAATAAACTCCTTTGTTACTGCTGGAAGCCTCCAGTGTGTTTCCTCGTGCTCCCACAGGTTTGCAAGGGGCTTATAGCCTAAATGACATGCTCCACATCGAGCATGGCTGACCAGGAATCTCTCCCGCTCTTTCTGTCAGCCATTGGCATGTTGGAAGGATTTCCTGTAGGTTGACACTCAGCCTGTTTGGCTGCGTCACGAACGCCATCAAGTCCTGGAGTGGGACTTGAACATGGAGTTTCTGGCTCAGAGGCGGAAAAGCTACCCACTGCGCCCCACAACCTCCTCTACGGTTATATCTCAGAGCACTTGTCATTGAACAAATTCAGATTTTCACAGCTAGTCTAAATCCAATCAATAACTTAGTGCGGACTAAGAAAAAGCTAATTTGGTTACATTAGTTTACCCGCTCCTGCACAACTTAAATTCACTGTAGCTTCTTCCCAATTATTCAATCTGAGCAAAGTTACTGTCATTTTTCAGTGTGCTTTCTTCACTCCAAAGAATCGCTGTCAGTTGTGCCTCAGTTCCAGGTCGTCTCCCCTTGAGGCTGTGGGGTCAAATCCCACTCCAGAGACTTGAGCAGAAATATCTGGGATGGCAAATGTGTGTAGTCCTGAGGGAATGTTCTGCAATTATCCAGATGAGATGTTAAATAGATGGCTCTGCCTGCCTTTTTTTTAATGACTTTAGAATACCCAATTCATTTTTTCCAATTAAGGGTCAGTTTAATGTGGCCAATCCACCTACCCCTGCACATCTTTGGGGGTGTGAGGGCGAAACCCACGCAAACACGGGGAGAATGTGAAAACTCCACACGGACAGTGACCCAGAGCCGGGATTGAACCTGGGACCTCGGCGCCGTGAGGCAGCAGTGCTAACCCACTGCGCCTTCATACTGCCCTGTCTGCCCTTTTAAGGTGAATGTGAAAGATCCCATGACTATTTTTGTCGAAGAGCTGGGACACATCTCCCTGGTGCCCTGAACAACGTTTATCCCTCAACCAATATCACTAAAACACGCAAATAAAAATACTGCGGAATCTGAAACAAAACCTGAAAATGATGGAAAAACTGAAAAGTGAAACAGGGTTAACGTTCTGTGTCCTTAACTGGACTTGAAACATTAACTCAATTTTCCCTCCCCACAGATGCTGCCAGACCTGCTGAGTTTTTCCAGAACTTTCTGGTTTGGTGTCATGAAAACACTATGTGGCCCAAACCCTCCAATCAGGGTCAGAAACAGTGGGCGGGATTCTCCGTTGCCCGATGCCGACATCGTAATTGGTAATCGGGCGGGAAATCGGGGGGGGCGCCTATTTTCAGATGCTTCGCCCCCTCTAAAACGGCGTCATCGGTGAGTACGCCATTGGGATGGCATCAGGATGTCACCTAAGGCCCTCCACCGATGCTCCGCTCCCGATGGGCCGAGTTCACGGCAGCACGGTAGCATGGTCGTTAGCATAAATGCTTCACAGCTCCAGGGTCCCAGGTTCGATTCCCGGCTGGGTCACTGTCTGTGTGGAGTCTGCACGTCCTCCCTGTGTGTGCGTGGGTTTCCTCCGGGTGCTCCGGTTTCCTCCCACAGTCCAAAGATGTGCGGGTTAGGTGGATTGGCCATGCTAAATTGCCCGTAGTGTAAGGTTAATGGGGGGATTGTTGGGATACGGGTTACGTGGGTTTAAGTAGGGTGATCATTGCTCGGCACAACATCGAGGGCTGAAGGGCCTGTTCTGTGCTGTACTGTTCTATGTTCTATGTTCTATGTGCGGAGTCTGCACATCCTCCCCGTGTGTGTTTGGGTTTCCTCCGGGTGCTCCGGTTTCCTCCCACAGTCCAAAGATGTGCGGGTTAGGTGGATTGGCCATGCTAAATTGCCCATAGTGTCCTTAAAAGTAAGGTTAAGGGTTGTTGGGTTACGGGTATAGGGTGGATACGTGAGTTTGAGTAGGGTGATCATTGCTTGGCACAACATCGAGGGCCGAAGGGCCTGTTCTGTGCTGTATTGTTCTATGTTCTATGTTCTAGCACGGTAGCATTGTGGATAGCATAATTGTTTCACAGCTCCAGGGTCCTAGGTTCGATTCCGGCTTGGGTCACTGTCTGTGCGGAGTCTGCACATCCTCCCCGTGTGTGCGTGGGTTTCCTCCGGGTGCTCCGGTTTCCTCCCACAGTCCAAAGATGTGCAGGTTAGGTGGATTGGCCATGCTAAATTGCCCTTAGTGTCCAAAATTGCCCTTAGTGTTGGGTGGGGTTATTGGGTTATGGGGATAGGGTGGAGGTGTTGACCTTGGGTAGGGTGCTCTTTCCAAGAGCCGGTGCAGACTCGATGGGCCGAATGGCCTCCTTCTGCACTGTAAATTCTATGGCTATGGTAATTTGTGCTCTCAGTTTTCGTCAACCTTGTGTGGCGGCTGCGGACTGTGTCCAGCGCCGCCACAGTCGAGGGGAGCCATTCCGTTGGCCAGGGTGGCTTCGGCGAGGGCTGGGGGAACTGGGGGGACTGGTGGGGGTGGCGAGGTGGGGTCCAGGGGGGCACTATCTGGCAGGTCGCCGCAGCTAGCCCCTCACCAGTCCTGGAATCGGTGAGGGTTGATGCCGATTTTGGTGTCATAGAACGCCATACTTCCCACGCCGGCGCCGGGACTTAGCCGCAAAATTGGGGAATCCAGCTCCGTATTTCCAATCCTGGCCAGACAAAATAATACACACTTATTTTCCTGCGATTTTTGTGGCCAATTGCCTGATGGGAAATGACCAGGTGCAGTAATCCTTGGAGGGAGGAGTCGAGAGAAACTTCCCCTTTATACCAGGTTAAAGTCCAACATGTTTGTGTCAAACACTAGCTTTCGGAGCACTGCTCCTTCCTCAGATGAATGATGAGGATTCACCTCGAGCAGTGCTCCGAAAGCTAGTAATTTGAAACAAACCTGTTGGACTTTAACCTGGTGTTGTAAGACTTCTTACTGTGCTCACCCCAGTCCAACGCCGGCATCTCCACATCATCCCCTTGATACGGCACAGGCCGGTGTCGTCCAGAAAGTAAAGAGTTTAATGTCCAAAAGCCTCTTTGAAAAGCAACAGAAAGAAAGTAAGTGGGTGAGGGAGTCAAGGTGCCTAAAAGGTTGAGGTGGGTGAGGTAAGTGGGTCGGGTGGTAGGGTAGGGTAGTAAGTGGCTAAGGAAGTCTGACGTCGGGGTTGGTCGGGGTATTCATGCTATTTTATGTGAGGGGTGGGGCAGGGGGTGAGTGATTGGGAGAGGGTCAGTTGTATATTTACCCAGATATTAGAACCAGAATTTAATACTCCCTGTGGGTTCTGAGGTGGCTGAGGTGGGGGAGCATAAGATAGCAGGAATGGGATTCCCCCATACTGCCACCCCCACCTCCCCTCCCGCCACTGGATACTGCCTGCCTCAATTGCAATGCGGTTTTACATTGGGGCAGGCAGGGCCTCAGACGGGAAGCCCACCCATATCCAATTAAGGCCCTTAGGTGGCTACTTAAAGGCCTTTTTTCACCCATCCTCAATTTTTAGTCTGGATCGTGACCGATGACTCAGGGTGGGAAACTGAAAATGTTCTCATCCTCGATCTCGGGAGGGATGGTTGGGGAGGGAGGGATGGAAGAATTGGTGCACACCTCCATTGGAAGACCTAATCTGGGAGCAATCACCCTTCAGGGACAGGGGAGCTACAGCCCTCCCTCACTCCCTCCCACTGGCCTACCCCCTGACACGGAGATTGACTCACTCCCAACACACCAGGGCATCTTTTCCCCTCCCCTCCCCTCCCTGAAATGACTGGTACTTACAATCCTAATAAAAATAATAATCATCTTTATTGTCACAAGTAGGCTTGCATTAACGCTGCAATGAAGTTACTGTGAAAAGCCCCTAGTCGCCACATTCCGGCGCCTGTTCGGGTACACCGGGGGAGAATTCAGAATGTCCAAATCACCTAACAAGCACTTCTTTCAGGATGTGTGGGAGGAAACCAGGGCACCCAGAGGAAACCCACGCAGACATAGGAAGAATGTGCAGACTCCGCACAGACAGTGACCCAAGCGGGCACCAAACTCGGGTCCCTGGTGTAGTGAAGCAACAGTGCTAACCACTGTGCTACCGTGCCGCCCCTTAAATGTGGTATTCAGTCTCAGATATGGCGCTGCAATGCCTCTGCTGGCCACTTAGCACTGTGCCTTGAGGGGCTGGTGAGTCGATTGGTTGGCAGCTCTCTAAGTGAAGATGGAAGTTCTGCTTGCTGCCATTCAACACTCAATGGAGCATAAAATGGGGGGAATGCTTTCCACTCCGTCTTTCCAGATGATGGGTGCCAAGCCCTCACCATTCTGAAAATTCAGGCCTAGGATTTATTCTGTTTAACATTTCCTTGGTAACTATCCAGGTGAACAGGTCAAAACTGCCCAAAGTCTCTGACTCAAACTCAGAGATGGAGAATTTTTTGGAGGAATCCCAGCAGCAGAGGAATTTCCCATCAGAAGTTCGAACTTCTAGGGCAGCACGGTGGCACAGTGGGTTAGCACTGCGGCCTCACGGCGCTGAGGTCCCAGGTTCGATCCCGGCCCTGGGTCACTGTCCATGTGGAGTTTGCACATTCTCCCCGTGTTTGCGTGGGTTTGGCCCCCACAACTCAAAAATGTGCAGGGTAGGTAGATTGGCCACGCTAAATTTCCCCTTAATTGGAAAAAATGAATTGGGTACTCTAAATTTTTTTAAAAAGAGATCCGAACTTCCTGGGCAACTCCCACAGAGTCCTTGTGTTGGAACTTCCAAGGGTCCCAGATAGAGTATTTTCAGATTAGTCCAGTTTCTGACTATCTGTAAATTGGATGACTGGGAAATGATCTTGTCATTTTTACATTGCTGTTTGTGGACCTTTGTGTGCAAATTGCTTCAAATTTGTGATGGGCAATTATTTGCACTGGGAAACATTTGGAAATTAGATTTTAATCGCAAACTACAGATACTTCCAACTGTCTTCCAGCAATAGCTACCCAGAAAATGTTGGAAGAATTAACATCATTTGTAGCATCTGGGTAACTATTATATTGACCTTCCCTAATCTCCCATACAGGACATGCGACAAACCCCATCACTCACTACACCCTGCTAGATCCTACAGGATCTCTCAACCACCACACACATCATCATTTCACATCTTCTGGCATCGCCGGGAACTATCCCCACTCCCCTTCGACCCCCCATGGGAGCTGACACACAACCCCACCCATGGAAACCGATGCACAACCCCTCAACCTCGTATGGGATCCCCTGACCTCGGCACATTCTGTCCACTAGCTCCCCACCCTGCTGACAGCCCCTGCGACCCCAGCAGCGGATCCTCCTATACCCCCTGACCTGCATGGGAGTCTTTGACTGCACTCCACCCCTGCCTGCTCTCCCATCCGCACCCCCCCCAATTGCACCATCTCTGACTGCAACCCTCTCCAACCTCAACCAATTGCACATCCTGATTGCACACTCTCCCAACTGCACCCCTCATTTGCAACACTTGACCGCATCCTTATGACTGCGCACCACCCCTGACCAAAGCCCCTATTCCCCATCTACCAATTTACCTTCCCTCCCACCTGATCACTCCACACCTTTCCTGACCAACCTGATATCCACCTGTTGTATTATCATAACTATCACCATTACAAGGGTTAATGTAGTGTCGAGAGTAGCCACTTGGGGGAGCTGCAGATACAACTATATAAGGCAGTGATGCTAGACCTTAGGGGAGGATTGTACTTAGGAGATAGCTAGTGAAGGTCATAAGAGCAGTTAGCGTGAGAAGGTTAGATTATAATTCATACCAGTAGTGAGATTAGCAGTAGATAAGTGTCGTTGGATGCTACTGATCAATTCTGTATTCTTAAGGATTAAGTGTTGAATCCCAGTGTAAATAAAATCATAGCTTTTGTTATGGGAGCGGCGTTTTCAGAACCCAAAAATGTATCATGGAGTTCAACCAACCTCTCCCTTTAATGTATTGTTACTTTTGAAGCACACGGCTTGGTCTCCAGGTGTGTATTACAATTATGGACACATGGGTTTTTAAATACAAAACAATGTTTATTCCATGAATTCACCTTAAACTTTTAAAATAAACATTTGATCCCTTAACACCCCTTACTTCAAAGATGACCCTGAAAATAATACAACACTAAATAATCCCTCAAAATATTCCTTCAAACCTCCAAAAGACTTAACACCTTTAAACAGAAACACATCAGGTTAAAGACATTATTATTGTGAGTTTAAATCACCCAAATGGTTCAGAGATAGTCTTTCATAGCAGAGATCACTGCAGATCCAGCTTACTGCTTGCACAGACACACCCAAGCTCTTTTCCTCAAAACTGGCTTTTCCTTTCAAACAGCTCACAGCAAACTAGCCAGGCACTTTTCAGCTGCTCTCTCAAACTGAAGCTAAAAACAGAAGAGAACTCAACTCAGCTACCCCCACTTCAGTAATACGAGCGGCTCCATTTCTTAAAGGTACATTGCTTAAACAACCATTTCTTTAAGGTACTCTCACATGACACTTTGTTTAAGTAAATGCTATACTGCGGTCTTTGTGGAACAGTATGCCAATCATCCTAAATAAACAACACGAAGAACACCACACATCCCCCCCCCCCTTCACCAAGACCTACCCACTTGCTTTACAAACCTACTTCCTTCCTGGGTTAAAAGTGGTTGGGCCCTTTAAACTTACTGATTTACAGCAGATAATGCCATACAAAAGGTGGGTGTGGTCTCTTTGTGTCCAACTCTGCAGTCTCCGTCAGAAGGCCTCAGGTGCGTGCGTCACTATGCAGTTCTCACCTGGCCTGAGTCAGAAGTTGGGCCCAGAAAGGATGAGAAAGGATTTTAGGTAAGAAACTAGTATCTCATTATAGATAGGATTGTCGGGGGCAGCACGGTGTCGCAGCGGTTAGCATTGGGACTGAGGCGCTGAGGATCTGGGTTCGAATCCCGGCCCTGGGTCACTGAGTTTGCACATTCTCCCCGTGTCTGCGTGGGTTTCACCCCCAGAACCCAAAAGATGTGAAGGTTAGGTAGATTGGCCACGCTAAATTGCCCCTTAATTGGAAAAAAAAATAATTGGGTACTCTAAATTTAAAAAAAAGATAGGATTGTCTTCGGCATACGAGATCCTGCTGAGAGAGCAAGTCTACTGAGAGAGGAGAAACTTACTCCCAAGAAAGGTTTGAACATTTGCGAGGGTGCTATAAAGCTAGTGCATATGTACGGCTGGACAGACCAAGCTTTGCATTATGCTCATAGACATTCCAGGGCGAAAACAGAATGATCAAGGGCAGGATGCAAATATTGCGGAGGAATCACACATAGGAAATGAAGATATGTCCAGCTTGGGGAAAGCAGTGTTCTTGATGCAAGAATCATTTTGCACACAGGTGTTTGGCTGGAAAGAAGCAAAGAAAGCTTGCACTGGAGAGAAATCAGCCAAGGGGTCTGACGGGTCACCATACACCTTGACTTTGTCAAGTCGATCGGTGATAAATGGTTTGTGACTGTTACAATAATGGCTGCAGAAGGAGAGAATCAAGTGAACATGAAGTGCCAGAAAGATCTTTACAGGCCCAAAGAATTAATAAAGTGCTAAGAGATCTCACTACCCAATGCTAATTCCCCCACCATCTCTTTTAGTACTCTGGGATGCATTCCATCAGGCCAGGAGACTTGTCTACCTATAGCCCCATTAGATTGTCCAATACTGCCTACTTAGTGATAATGATAATTTTTAGATCCTCACCTGCCATAGCCACCTTGCATTCAATTATTGGCATGTTATTTGTGTCTTCCACTGTGAAGAACGACACAAAATACCTGTTCAATGCCTCGGCCATTTCCTCATTTCTTATTATTAAATCACCCCCTCGCCCTCTAAAGGATCAATGTTTATCTTAGCCGCTCTTTTTCGTTTTATATATTTGTAGAAACGTATGCTATCTTTTTATATTCTGAGCTAGTTCACTCTCATAATCTATCTTACTTTTCTTTATAGCTTTTTTCGTGGCTTTCTGTTGACATTCCCAATCCTCTAGTTTCACACTAATCTTTGCCACTTTGTATGCATTTTCTTTGACACCCTCCTTTATTTCTTTAGATATCTATGGCTGATTAGTCCTTTTCCTATAGTCCTTCATCTTCACTGGTGTATACTTTAGCTGAGCACTGTGAAAAATCACTTTCAAAGTCCTCCACTGTTCCTCAATTGTCCCAAAAGTCTTTGCTCCCAGTCTACCTTCGCCAACTCCTCTCTCATCCCATTGTAGTCTCCATTGTTTAAGCACAAGACACTGGGATTGGATTTTACCTTCTCACCCTCCATCTGTATTTTAAATTCAACCATACTGTGATCGGTCCTTCCAAGAGGATCTCTAACTACGAAATAACTTATTATTCCTCTCTCGTTACACAGGACTAGATCTAGAATAACTTGCTCTTCGTAGGTTCCATTACATACTGCTTGAGGAAACTGTCACGATGCATTCTATGAACTCCTCAAGGCTGCCCTGACTGACCTCATTTGACCAATCAACCTGTGGATTAAAGTCCCTCATGATAATTGCCGTACTATTTTTACATGCATCAGTTGTTTATTTGTTTATTGCTCACGCGACTATGATGTTATTATTTGGTGGCATATAGACTAAGCCTATCAGCAAATATTTCTCCTTACTAGTTCTAATTTCCACCCAAATAGATTCAACCTTTTGCTCCATAGAACTTAGGGCATCTCTCACTACCACCCTGATGTTATCCTTACATATCAGAGCTGCACCACCTCCCTTACTTTCTGCCTGAGCTTCCAAATAGTCTGATGCCCCTGGATACTTAACTCCCAGTTTTGACCACCCAGCCACCATGTCTCTGTAATGGCCACTAAATCATACTCATTCGCAATGATTTGTGCCGTCAACTCATTGACCTTGTTTCGAATGCTAAGAGCATTTAGGTAAAGTGCCTTTATGCTAGTTTTATACCTTCTTTTTGAATCCTAGCACCTCCATTAATAACAGCTCCTGAGTTCTTCTTCCCTTTAACTTTTTTAAATAGTTTTCCCTGTGGTTGAACCCTCCTTCCCACATGCTAACCTGCTGCTTTGCTCTTATTAACCATTATTCATCCCATACTTTCACCCATCCCTTCTCCCCACTTGCTAAAGTTCTTGTGACCACCCTATTTATCCTATCCGCTGGAACACTGGTCCCAGATTGCTTCAGGTGAAGACCATCCTGTTCTAATACTGATGCCAGTGCCCCATGAAATGGAACCCTTCTTTCCCGCACCATTCCTTTAGCCGCGTGGTTATTTCCCTAATTTTCCTATCCTTATGCCAATTTGCACGTGGCTCAGGTAGTAATCCTGAGATTATGACCCTTGAGGACATGTTTTTTAATTTAGTTCCTAGTGCCTGATAATCCCCAGGCCGGTCCTCTTTCCTAGTCTTGCCTATGTTGTTTGTACCAACGTGGACCACAACACCTAGATCCTCCCTATCCCATTCCAATATGCTTTCAAGCTGGTCAGGGATGTTATGGCACCGGGCAGGCAACATACCTGCAGGACTCTCGATCCTGCTTACAAAGGATGCTATCAATCCTCCTAATTATAGAATCTCCTACAACTACCTCTTGTCTTTTTGCTCCCTCCCTTGAATGGTCCCTGTGCCACGGTGCAGCTCACTCTCCCTATCGTCCTTTTCCTCATCCACACAGGGAGTTAGTACCTCATACCTGTTGGACAAGGTCAAGAGCTGAGGCTCCTGAATTCAGGATCCCTCTACTAGCCTCACTTGCAGTCACACCCTACTGTCCCTGATCACTGTCCAAATTTGAAGTACTTAATCTACAGGTTATGACCACCTCCTGAAACAAAGCGTCCAGGTAACCCTCCCCCTCCCAGATGTGCTGCAGTGTACGACGCTCAGATACCAGCTCATCACTTCTGAGCCAAAATTCCTCGAGCAACCAACACTTGCTGCAGATGTGGTCACTGCACCTCACAATGGGATCTGCCAGCTCCCACATCATGCGGCTACACACATGACCTGCCCAGCCATCTCGACCTCATTAATTAATTCATTAGTTTTGCAGTGTTATTCTAATCCCGCAGAATAATCTCCACCCCCTGGTCCAAACCGTGTGATCTCCCGGGAGTGGCAAAAAAAATAGAATTAAAAACCCAGGGCCAATATGGGAAGAAATTCTGGGGAAATCCCTCTGTGACCCCTTCTTGCAATCAAAACGAGTCCAGGAGATCACTGTGGCAGGATGATATTCAAAATCAACTCTTGCTTTTCTCCCGTCTGATAAATATGATCACTCTCCTTTCTCCACGTCCTATTCAAAATGAACCCTCTCCCCATACTATTCAAAATGAACCCTCTCCTCTCTCCCCGCTGATATGAACTCTCTCCTCTCTTCTCACACTATTCAATATGTGATACGCCATCAATAATAGATGACGAGTGATAAATGTAAATGAGGCTTTAATAACTAAACAGCAAGCCTCCTGCCTCTGGACCCAAACTGGGTCCGGTGACGGAGTCTTGCCACTTTTATACAGAAGCCCTGAGAGGGAGAGCCACAGGCAGAGCCAACCTGGACAAACCCAGGCATGTACAATACAGCACAGTGAATATAATACAGTAAACACAATAACGTGGTTTACCACGATATGAATTCTCGTCTCTCTCCCTGCTATGCAAAATGAACTGTCGTCTCTGTTCCTGTACTATCTGATATGAACTCTCTCCTCTCTCCCCACTATTTAAAATGAACTCTCGTCTCTCCCTGAACTATTCAAAATGAACTCTCTCCTCTCTCCCCGCTATTCAATATGAACTCTCATCTCTCAACCTGCCATTCAAAATGAACTCTCTCCTCTCGCCCCGCACTATTCAATATGAACTTTTGCCTCTCTCCCTGCTATTCAATAGGAACTCTCTCCTCTCTCCCCTCACTACTCAATATGAACTTTTGCCTCTCTCCCTGCTATTCAATAGGAACTCTCTCCTCTCGCCCCGCATTATTCAATATGAACTTTTGCCTCTCTCCCTGCTATTCAATAGGAACTCTCTCCTCTCGCCCAGCACTATTCAATATGAACTTTTGCCTCTCTCCCTGCTATTCAATAGGAACTCTCTCCTCTCGCCCAGCACTATTCAATATGAACTTTTGCCTCTCTCCCTGCTATTCAATAGGAACTCTCTCCTCTCGCCCCGCATTATTCAATATGAACTTTTGCCTCTCTCCCTGCTATTCAATAGGAACTCTCTCCTCTCGCCCCACACTATTCAATATGAACTTTTGCCTCTCTCCCTGCTATTCAATAGGAACTCTCTCCTCTCTCCACACTTTTTGAAATAAATCCCTTCTGGATTCTCAATTCTCACAAAGTCACTTTCTCGAAGTTCAGCCATCGCTTTTGTTTGTCTATTGTAGACCTCTTATTGCTTCTCTTTTAGTTGTCGTGATTCTTTCAGTTATCTCTTTATTATCAGCTTCCTGACTGGTGATTTCTGGTAAAGTGGTTCTTAGTCTTTGCCAGCATTTGAGCAGGTGATAGACCAGTTGATAATGGTGTTGCACAGTATGCTAACAATGCTAACGATATGTCTTGACCAGCTTCACTTGCTTCGCGGAATAGCTTCTTAATTGTCCCTGCTCCTTTCTCTGCTTTCCCGTTAGACTGAGGATAACATGGGCTAGACGTCACATGATTGAAATTATATTGCTCTGCAAACTGTATCCACTCCCAACTGGAGAAACACGGACCATTATCAGAGACAACATTAAGTGGTATCCCATGGCGTGCAAAAATTGATGTCGTTGCCTTTATTACTGTTCTGGCAGTTGAATCTTTCAGCATCATCAATTCTGGAAAGTTGGAGTAATAGTTTATGATTATCAAATAGTCATGATTCCGGAAATAGAATAAATCCATGCCCACTGTGTTCCATGGACAGGTCACAATCTCCATCTGCAGCATGGTTTCTATGCTCTGTGCAGGTTGATGCATCTGAGAATTGGACATGCTTGAACATATTTGTCAATGTCTCTGTTTATTCCAGGCCAATACACCGGCTGTCTGGCTCGCCTGAGACACTTTTCGATGCCTTGATAACCCTCGTGAAACTGCTACCGAATCACGAAGCGTAAGCTGGCAAGTATCACTATCCTGTCTCCCTTGAGCAGGACACCATCTATTGTTGAAAGATCATCTCTTAGATCCTCAAAGGCTGATCTACATCCAGCAGGCCACCCTTCTGTGAGGTATTGTTCCACCTTCTGGAGCAGCAAGTCCTTTTCAGTTTCAGCTTTTATAGTCTGTAGTTTGCGGTCAGACACTGGTAATATCTTGGTAATTAAACAAGCTTGAGATTCCACTCTTTGGAGTAACTCGGGTTCTGATGTTTCAGCATCTGTGGTTGCCCTGGATTCTGATGTTTCAGCACCAGTGGTAGCTTTGGAGAGGTTGTTCACAACAGCTAAATCTTCCCTTGACTCTTCGTCTTGGTCAGCTGAAGTACTGGTTGAATGAATCCTTTCAACTATCTGCAATCTTTCACAAGCATTAACTCCAATTAATGATGATTTCTCACCCTCTACCACCTTGAAGCCAATACGTATCTCAATTTACCCATTTTTAATGTCAAGACAGCAGGACCCTCTTGTGACTATCTTGTTAACATTCTAATCCTCGAGCCTACAAGTGGATTGCTTTATTAACGGTTGGTCAATTGCTTGAAAGATTGATACATGATAATATTTGTGTGCGCTCCCATGTCAATCTTAAATGGGATCAGTTCTCCATTTATTTATAATGAGACAGTCCACTTCTCAATTATCTTTGAGATTGTTTTTACTGGTCTTTCCTTCTGATCCAGTAAATCAATCCTGGTGGTAGCTTCTATCATGAAGGTATCTGAAAGTGAGTCTGGTGAGCAATCCTCTCTATCCACTATGATGATGAATTTTGTCTCTGCACTCTGTGCACTTTGGATCTGCCATCACTACAAAACTGTTTAAATTTGGTTACCTGAACAGTTATTGATAAACGATACTGTGCTGCAAAGTGGTTCTATTTGCCACAATTGGAACAATGTTTCCCTCTCGCCGGACAATTTTTTTGACTGTGGGCGTGTCCACAGCGTGTGCACATCATCATGCTTGTGATGTCACTTTCAAAATGGCCACCGGCCATTGTACGCGGTTTTCTTTGCTGCGACACAGCATTAATGGCGTTAGCCACATTTCCCGATTTTCCTTTTTGTTTGCCTTTCCTTTTCTCTTTTCGTTTACCATGAATTCGGCATATTCACTTGATGCCTGTTCGCTGGCCTTACACATATTAATAGCATCTTCAATCGATAAAACCGGTCTTCTTAACATTTTCCTGTGCAAATGTACATTGTTTATTCCTAACACAACTTTATCTTGCAGCATAGACTCGGAACATAGAACATAGAACATTACAGTGCAGTACAGGCCCTTCGGCCCTCGATGTTGCACCGACCTGTGAAACCAATCTAAAGCCCATCTACATTATTCCATTATCATCCATATGTCTATCCAATGACCATTTAAATGTCCTTAATGTTGGTGAGTCCACTACTGTTTCAGGCAGGGCATTCCATGCCCTTACTACTCTCTGAGTGAAGAACCTACCTCTGACATCTGTCCAGTATCTATCTCCCCTCAATTTAAAGCTATGTCCCCTCGTGCTAGACATCACCATCCGAGGGAAAACTCACTGTCCACCCTATCTAATCCTTTGATCGTCTTGTATTCCTCTATTAAGTCACCTCTTAACCTTCTTCTCTCTAACGAAAACTGCCTCAAGTCCCTCAGCCTTTCCTCATAAGATCTTCCCTCCATACAAGACAACAACCTGGTAAATCCCCTCTGCACCCTTTCGAATGCTTCCACATCCTTCCTGTAATGCGGCGACCAGAACTGCATGCAATACTCCAAATGCGGCTGCACCATGACCACATGGCTCCAAAACTCAATCCCTCTAAGATGGAGTTTAACCCTGATAAGTGTGAGGTGATTCATTTTGGTAAAAAATTTTTAAATGCGGATTACAGGGTCAATGGCAGGGTTCTGAGGCATATGGAGTAACAGAGAGATCTTGGGGTTCATGTCCACAGATCTCTGAAGTTTGCCACTCAAGTGGATAGAGCCGTGAAGAAGGCTTATCGTGTGTTAGCGTTTATTAACAGGGGGCTTGAGTTTAAGAGCCGCGGGGTTATGCTGCAACTATACATGACCCTGGTGAGACCACATTTGGAGTATTGTGTGCAGTTCTGGTCACCTCATTATAGGAAGGATGTGGAAGCATTGGAAAGGGTGCAATGGAGATTTACCAGGATGCTGCCTGGTTTGCAGGATAGGTCTTATGAGGAAAGGTGAGGGAGCTAGGGCTTTTCTCTTTGGAGCGGAGGAGGATGAGAAGCGACTTAATAGAGGTTTATAAGATGATGAGGGGGATAGATAGAGTGGATGTTCAGAGACTATTTCCTCGGGTGGATGTAGCTGTTACAAGGGGGCATAACTATAAGATTCAGGGTAGGAGATATAGGAGGGATATCCGAGGTAGGTTCTTTACTCAGAGAGTGGTTAGGGTGTGGAATGGACTGCCTGCTGTGATAGTGGAGTCGGACGCTTTAGGAACTTTCAAGCGGTTATTGGATAGGCACATGGAGCACACCAGAATGACAGGGGGTGGGATAGCTTGATCTTGGTTTCGGACAATGCTCGGCACAACATCGAGGGCCGAAGGGCATGTTCTGTGCTGTACTGTTCTATGTTCTAATAAAAGCTAACACATTTTATGCCTTCTTAACAACCCTATCAACTTGGGTGGCAACTTTCAGGGATCTATATACATGGGCACCGAGATCTCTCTGCTCGTCCACACTACCAAGAATCTTACCATTAGCCTAGTACTCTGAATTCCTGTTACTCCTTCCAAAATTAATCACCTCACACTTTTCTGCATTAAACTCCATTTGCCACTTCTCAGCCCAGATCTGCAGCTTATCTATGTCCCTCTGTAACTTGCAACATCCTTCTGCACTGTCCACAACTTCACCGACTTTCGTGTCATCCGCAAATTTACTCACCCATCCTTCCAAACCCTCCTCCAGCTCATTTATAAAAATGACAAACAGCAGTGGCCCCAAAACAGATCCTTGTGGTACACCACTAGTAACTGAACTCAGGCTGAACATTTCCCATCAACCACCACCCTTTGTCTTCTTCATGCTAGCTAATTTCTGATCCAAACTGCTAAATCACCCTGAATCCCATGCCTTCGTATTTTCTGCAATGGCCTACCATGGGGAACCTTATCAAATGCTTTACTGAAATCCATTTACACCACATCAACTGCTTTACCCTCATCCACCTGTTTGGTCACCTTCTCAAAGAGCTCAATAAGTTTTGTGACGCACGACCTACCCTTCACAAAACCGTGTTGACTGTCCCTAATCAAATTATTCCTTTTCAGATGATTATAAATCCTATCTCTTATAATCCTTTCCAAGACTTTGCCCACAATAGAAGTAAGGCTCACTGGTCTATAATTACTGGGGTTGTCTGTACTTCCCTTCTTGAACAAGGGGACAACCTTTGCTATCCTCCAGTCTTCTGGCACTATTCCTGCAGACAATGACGATATAAGGATCAAAGCCAAAGGCTTTGCAATCTCCTCCCTAGCTTCCCAGATAATCCTAGGATAAATCCCATCCGGCCCAGGGGACTTAACTACTTTCACACTTTCCAGAATTGCTAACTCCTCCTCCTTATGAACCTCAATCCCGTCTAGTCTAGTAGCCTGTATCACAGTATTCTCCTCGACAACATTGTCTTTTTCCTGTGTGAATACTGATGAAAAATATTCATTTAGTGCCTCTCCTATCTCCTCGGACTCAAAGTACAACTTCCTACTGCTGTCCTTGACTGGCCCTACTCTTACCCTAGTCATTCTTTTATTCCTGACATACCTATAGAAAGCTTTAGGGTTTTCCTTGATCCAGGCTGAGGAAACATTACCGGACTGCACTCGCAAGCCTTAGCGCTGTGATTAATTAATCTACAACCTCTCCTCTGAACTGCAGCCATTTTCTTAACATGTAGCGCTCATAAAAAATTTCCAGGAACATTAATCTCAGTATTTATTTTCATCCACATCTGCACTGTATTCAGACAAATTAAACAACTCCAATGCTTGCGGTCCAACCAAAGTTAGTAGGAGTGCTATTTTCCATTGGTCTGAGGCATTTTCAAGCGCAGAGGCAGAAATAAAAACTTCAAACTGTTGCTTAAAGAAAGCCTAGTTCTGGCATAGTTTATCATGTGCCTTGACATGGTCAGGCTTCTTGAGACCTTCCATCTTCTGATCAGTCTCTGCTGTAGATGTTTTCTGAGTTGTCAGGATTGCTTCTTCAAACTCCAATGCTATTCTAACCTAATCTAATTGCTGTTTCTTATGAGGAATAGTACCTGGTACCATGTGGTGTTCTTTGTGTTGCTTATTTCAGGATGGTTGGCGTAGTGTTCACAAAGACCACAAAATAGCTTTAACTTAAACAAAGTTATGATTTTATTTACACTAATAAACTGGGATTCGACACTTAGTCCTTAAGAACATACAAGTGGCAGCACGGTGGCCTAGTGGTTAGCACTAGGACTACGGCGCTGAGGACCCATGTTTGAATTCCGGCCCTGGGTCACTGACCGTGTGGAGTTTGCACATTCTTCCCGTGTCTGCATGGGCTTCACCCCCACAACCCAAAGATGTGCTGGTAAGGTGGATTGGCCACGCTAAATTGCCCCTAAATTGGAAAAAAAAATAATAATAATTGGGTACGCTAAATTTATAAAACAAAAACAAAAAAAAAAATGCCAAGTGATCAATAACATCGAACTACACTCATCTACTGCTATTCCCACTACACTTTCTGCTCTTATGACCTTTACGAGCCATCTTCTGCAAACACTCCTCCCCTGAGGTCTAGCATCACTGCCTTATATAGTTGCAGCTGTAGCTCCCTCTAGTGGCTACTCTCGACACTACATTAACCCTTCCAATGCTGATAGTTATGATAATACCACAGGATGGATCTTGGGAGCGGAGTCTCCCGACTTCTATCAGCCACACTGTGCCACAGCCCTTCAGGCGCAGCGTGGCCATTCAATTGTACCCATTGTACTGGAAGCAATGCACTTTTTGAGCTTGTAACAGAGCAGAACCGTGCCCCGAGCAGGAATTTGCACTCGACTGGTTGTGCTCAAAGACTTGGATTAAGTTTACCTTAGTTTAAGGGTTCCAATTTGGATTGGACATGTTACTGCAGGTAAAATCATTTGGCTTCATGTCTCCAACTGCTCTTATCCCACCCCCCACAATTGATCACCTGGCATGTCACAGTGCCCCGCCTTAAACAATCCAATGATACTTAACTGTCAGTCAGCTGATTTCCTTCCAGTATTTTGACAATTCATAAAGGAAATTTTAAAAAGACGCATTTTAAAAATTCCACCATGTCTTTTCTCCAGGGCCTTTGCTTACAGCAGAGCACTAATCTTTAATTCTTGGAGATTCCAGGACAATCCTGGACTGTTGGCAGCCTTGTCCTGTTTTATGGATACGGGCAAGGAGAAATGTTGATTATCTTCTGTATCCTCCTGTGCACAGGTTATTCAGCTGTTGAAATATGAAGGCTTCACTTTCTCTGATTGTTTCCTTGCTGGCTGTCACCGTCTCATCGAAAAGAATTCACTTTCAAAAAGAGACCGTCCGATCTTCATGTGTCCGATGCTGTGGCCCGTTGGAGAAGCCTGCGTCTCCATACAGATTGTCGCCCAGCCACAGGATGGCAAGCGACCATCCTATCTACGCCATGCCTGAGATCAAGCCAAAGATAGACATGACGATATTAAAAGGTAAAGGCCATGAATTTCAGCTCCTTAGCGTCTGGTTTTACAGCACTACGAGGGCCATTCCAGCTCCAAAATGTCATCCATACCGCATCCATAGGCTTGTCGCAAGCCACGCCAGACATCATTTTGGTAATGATGTTAGTCTCCATCGGAGGAGTCCAGATTCGGTACATGGTGATTCGTGTAACGCCGATTCAATGCTAATGCTATCATTTTGGAGCTCAAGCTCCAGCTAATGCCACCTCTTAAACACAGGCCGAAACCTGCATGACAGCAGGATAGACACCTCACCAACTAGCACTGTCTAAAGATATCAACAATTATTTTAGCTGCTGATTGATTTTACTGCCACTTGTTGGGATTGTATAAGTGTTTGACGGTTCCTGGAATTCCTGAAACCGAGCTGAAGAACGTTGTACTGACTTCAGGAATTCTGCACAAACCACTTGCTCCCGGATATGGGTACAGTGGTATTTATTCCCCTTTGAAGTCAGCATGCAAGGGGATAGAATAGAGGTGACACAGAGCAGGGCAGGTTGCTGGAAGAGGCGGGAGGAAGGAGAAGAAAGGTTCTCAACAGGAGCCCATACCTGTTCAAGGTGTTCAAGGACAATTCTCCGATATGAATCTGAGTGAGGAACAATGTGTGAGCTGTCTATGGGTCAGGAAGGATGTCCTCATGAAATTTTCCACAGTCCACAGCTAGGACAGCAACCTGTGAGCAGGATGACGATGGCATTGCAATAGCAGTGAAGAAGACACTGATCACTGATTATATGTTGGGTTTCTTCCAGGCTGGAGCAAGTATTAATTTCAGCATCTCCCAGTTTACCATCCACAGTTGTACAAGGGACTTCACATAGAACATAGAACAGTACAGCACAGAACAGGCCCTTCGGCCCTCGATGTTGTGCCGAGCAATGATCACCCTACTCAAACCCCAAGTATCCACCCTATACCCGTAACCCAACAACCCCCTCCCCCACCCCCTTAACCTTTTTAGGACACTACGGGCAATTTAACATGGCCAATCCACCTAACCCGCACATCTTTGGACTGTGGGAGGAAACCGGAACACCCGGAGGAAATCCACGCACACACGGGGAGGACGTGCAGACTCCGCACAGACAGTGACCCAGCCGGGAACCGAACCTGGGACCCTGGAGCTGTGAAGCATTTATGCTAACCACCATGCTACCGTGCTGCCCATAGGCTATGTATATCAAAATAACTAAATAGATTTCATTCCTTCTCAGCAGGGAGGAGTGATCAATGGTTTCAAGATGGTTGCAGGCTGCTCCACGGGTAGGGTGGTGCCATTGATTACACGGACATCGCTTTGTGGGCACTTGTCAGCTCTGAGATCTGCACACAACACACAGTTCACCACAAGAGCATAACACTAGGAGCAGAATTAGGCCATTCAGCCCTGTAAGTCTGCTCCACCATTCAATCATGGCTGATATGTTTCTCATCCCCATTCTCCTGCCTTCTCCCCATAACCCCTGATCCCCTTATTAATCAAGAACCTATCTATCTCTGTCTTAAAGACACTCAGTGATTTGGCCTCCACAGCCTTCTGCGGTAAAGAGATCCACAGATTCACCACCCTCTGGCTGAAGACATTCCTCCTCATCTCTGTTTTAAAGGATCGCCCCTTCAGTCTGGGGCTGTGCCCTCGGGTTCTACCTTTTTCTACTAGTGGAAACATCCTCTCCACATCCACTCTATTGAACTAGGCCTCTCAGTATCCTGTAAGTTTCAAATAGATTCCCCTCATACTTCTAAATTCCAAGAAGTACAGATTCAGAGTCCTCAACCACTCCTTATATGACAAGCTCGTCATTCCAGGGATCATTCTTGTGAACTTCCACTAGGACCCATACTCAGTGTATCTCATAGAGGTCAATGCCCATTATCCAGGCAGCCACATTCTGTATCAATTCATTGTGCCAATTGCATTTCCTTTTCCTTATTTTTATTTTTTAATAAATTTATAGTACCCAATTATTTCTTTGCAATTAAGGGGCAATTTAGCGTGGCCAATCAACCTACCCTGCACATCTTTGGGTTGTGGGGGCGAAACCCATGCAAACACGGGGAGAATGTGCAAACGCCACATGGACAGTGACCGGGGGCCGGGATCGAACCCAGGTCCTCAGCGCCATGAGGCAGCAGTGCTAACCACTGTGCCACCGTGCTGCCCATCAACTGCATTTCCGCCACCTCAACAAACCAGAGGGTGGATACTGGGTGACAAGAGCCATCCTTTACAGACATGGCTCATGACTCCAGTGTGCAACACACCTGGATGTGGGCAGAATGCTCACAAAGAAAGCCATGCTGGCACAAAGATTGTGATAAAGCAAACCCTTGGTGCTGAAAGAATGCCTCTACTGACTGAACCAATCTGAAGGAGGTGTGCACTACCCAAAAGAGCATGTGCCAAGATTCATGGTGATCTGTTGCATACTATACAAAATTACTGTGCCTTGCCATCAGGTATATGGTGAGCAGCAAGGGAGGAGACAATCTGGACAGCCCCTATCTGCTCAGACTGTCTGTGAATGAATCATCTGAGAATGATCGCAGTAACCAAAAGCCCTATTCCCATATACCAACGATCCTATGCCTTACATTTATTCTGTTGCTGACCATCACTGTGTCCAAGACGGATCTGTCCACAGCATTATTAGAATGAGTGACCACCCCACAGTCCTTGTGGGGACGTAGTTTCATCTTCAAACTGAGGTTACTGTCCATCATGTTGTGTGGCACTACCACCGTGTTAGATTGGACAGATTCGAACATAGTTAGCAAATAAACTGGGCATCCATGAGGCAATGTGGACCATTAGCAGCAGCAGAATGGTATTCCATCTTAATCTGTAACCTCATGGTCCCATTCTGGTGGTAGGATGCTCTTAGAAGCATAAACCGGAATAGATCAGTTGGTATGTTTCTGTGCTGTAGGTTCGATGTTATTCTATATTTAGACCTCCAGAAGAAAAACCCATTAATAAAACCAACATTGAATGTTAATTTCTCCATACAGGCTCCAAAGGAGAGCAAGGGGAGAGAGGAATGCCAGGAAAAACAGGAAAAGCAGGACCCATTGGTTCCGTTGGTACTACAGGCCTCAAGGGGGACAAAGGACAAGTGGGCATTCCGGGGAACAATTGCAAGCAACATTATGCAGCATTCTCAGTGGGCCGCAAGAAGGGGATCCAGAGTAAAGAACTCCAAACGCAGCTGATTTTTGACACAGAGTTTGTCAACCTCTACCATCACTTCAACATGTTCACGGGCAAGTTCTACTGTTTCGTCCCGGGAGTCTATTTCTTTAACCTCAACGTGCACACCTGGAACTTTAAGGAAACGTACCTCCACCTCGTGCGCAATGGTGAGGAGGTGGTGATCCTGTACACTCAACCCAGTAACCGCAGCATCATGCAGAGCCAGAGTGTCATGCTGGACCTGAGTGAGAAAGATGAGGTTTGGGTGCGGCTATACCAGGAGAACCGGGAAAATGCCATTTACAGTGGGGAGGGTGACGTCTACATCACATTCAATGGCTATTTAATCAAGGCAGCAGCAGAAGGGTCAGATTAGGAGAGCAATGGGCAGTGCAGTAGAGAAAGCCCATTCCACCATGTAAGATAGATTATGGCTTTAAAAAGATTACATTGTGAGGATAGGTTGTATAGACTGGGCTATATACCCTTGAATATAAAAAAATAAGGGGTGATCTAATTGAGGTACTTAAAATGTTTAAAGGAGATGATAGGATCGATAGAAATAAATTATTTACTCTGGTGCAAGTGTCCACAACAAACTCAAATAACCCACCTCCTGACTCCCCAAAGCCAATCCACCACAAGGCGAAAATCAGATGTGTAATGGAGCACTTGCCTGGATGAGTGCAGCTCCAACAACACTCAAGAAACCTGACACCATCCAGGACAAAGCAGCCCACTTGATTTCTACCCCTTCCACAGACGTTCACTCCCTCCACCATTGATGCACAGTGGCAGCCGTGTGTGCCATCTACAAGATGCACTGCAGGAACTCACCAGGGCTCCTTTGGCAGCACCTTCCAAATCCACAACCGCTACCATCTAGAAGGACAAGGGCAGAAGATATATGGGAACCCCCCCCCCCCACCTGGAAGTTCTCATCCAAGCCACTCACTATCCTGACTTGTAAATATATCACCGTTCCATCACTGGTCAAAATCCTGGAATATCCTCCCTGACAGCACTGAGGGTGTACCTATGTCGCATGGACTGCAGCGGTTCAAGAAGGCAGCTCCCCACCATCTTCTCAAGGGCAATTAGGGCTGGCCTGAATGATAACGGAATGAAAAATGCTTTAAAAAATTAAAGTTGGCCTGTTAAGGCATATTTCAAATAGAACTTCACATAAAGGTTGGTGGAAATCTAGTGATTTCTGTCTCAAAATCACTATGTGGAGATGCCAGCGCTGGACTGGGGTGGGCACAGTAAGAAGTCTTACAACACCAGATTAAAGTCCAACAGGTTTGTTTTGAATCATCGGCTTTCAGAGCACTGCCCCTTCCTCAGGTGAATCACTGGTGAGGCTGGAGGTCAACTATAAATTTCAAAACAGTTTGATAGACTTTTGTTGAGCAAGGTCATTGAGGGATATGGAACCAAGGTGGATAGATAAGTGGGTAGATCGATCAGCCATGACCTAATTGAATGGGAACAGGCTCAAGGGGCTGGATGGCCTACGCCTGTTTCTGTGCTCCTTTGTACCTTAACTCATCAATGACCCACCTTTGATCAATATCCCTTCGAACCCTTCCCCAATACAAACACAGCAATCTCAGTCTTGAATATTTTGACCGAGCCCCCAGAATCTACTGCCTTTGGGAGGAAGAGAATTCCAGATTTTCACTGCCTTTTGGGTGCAAAAGTGTTTTAGTCCTGAACACTTAATTCTCCTTTTACCTGGTTTGCATTTTGGAGCTCCCTGTGTTCAGGCACAATCTGAGTTCTGATGAAAGTCATTGGCCTGAAATGGGGTTCACTCTCCTCAGAAGCTGCCTGACCTGCTGAGGGAGGGTTTTCAAGGACTTTGGGCTTTTATTTCAGATTTTGAACAACCGCAGTATTCGTTTTAGTTTCTCACGACCGCACTCGCTTCGCCTTTCGTGTTTTTCTACCTTCCCTGCACTGCAAGGTGGATAACTGGCATCCAACACATCAACAACTTGCATTCATATAGTGCATTTAACTTAGTCAAATGTCCTGAGACACCTCCTCAGGCAGAGTTTGACACAAAGCCACTTAAAGATATGACCGAGCAGATGACCAAAGCTGGAGAGGTAGAGGCTGTGAGGTTTAGGAAGCAAATTGTGGAGATTACAGCCTAGACAACTGAAGGCATGGTATGGTAGAGCTATTTGCATACAAGGCCAGAATTGGAGGACCACCCTGGGCATAGCACGGTGGCACAGTGGTTAGCACTGCTGCCTCACAGCACCGATGACCCGGGTTTGATCCCAGCCCCGGGTCACTGTCTGTGTGGAGTTTTCATATTCCCCACGTGCCTGCTTGGGTCTCACCCCCACAACCCAAAAGGATAGTTGGATTGGCCACGCTAAATTGCCCTTTCATAAGGAAAAAAAAGAGAATTGGGTACTTTTTTTTAAAAAAGAAAAAATTGGAGGAACCCTAGATCTCAGAGGGCTGTGTAGATGAAGGAAATTATAGATAGCGGAAGATTTGAAAACAAAGATGAGAATTTTATCGTGGTGTTTCAAAGCTCGTGGTGGAATGTTCCATTCTCCTCCTGCCCCGGGGTGTATTAACCGCGGCCGAGGTGCCATTGGCCAACGATGGGATTTTCCGGTCCTGACGATGCCCAGGTGGTTTTGCATGCCCTGCACTCTCTGCCGCTGGGGAACGCACTGCAGGCGGACGCCATCGGCGGGACCGGAAGATTCTGCCAATGGGAAGTTCTGAAAAATCCCAGCAATCAATGTCGGTCCGTAGGCACAAGGTTGATGGGTGAATGGGGCTTGGTACAAGGCAGGATATGGGCTGTAGAGCTTTGGATGACCTCAAGCTGGATTCCAGCAGTTAACATAAATCAATGGCATTGTGACTAGATCCTTTTATATAAATTACAAAGAAAATTACAAAATTAAGTAACTGTCCATTGAAATGATGGATCACTCTTAACTCGTTATCTATTATGACACACATTTATATTCTTGTATACGTGTTATGTTTTACAATAAGAAAAGAGAGGACATTGTGTAATTTTATATATTTCATTGCAGCAACCTCTTATAGCTCCAGCAAAGTTGGCCTTCATCTTGATGTTTTCATGGCATTGTCACAAACCGAAACACTAGTAATTAAGCTGCTCAGATTTCTCAAGCAGTCTTGTTAGTGTAAAATTAATTCTGCACAACAGGCTAAACATATCAAAGTAATTTCAATTAAAATCAAGAATGTAAGAACTTTTAATTATTTCTGTCTTCCTCCCTACTTTTTTCTTCTTCTCCATTGACTCTCTGTGTTCTAATTTTATTTTTTAATTTTGATTTTTCTTTCAACCAAGTGCAGTGAGAAGCAATGAGGTGCTGAATTGGGGCCTTGATTGAGGTGCCTCGGAGGTGTGCCTGAAAACCCTGTTATAAAGGTATAGGGCTGGATTCTCCGATTCTGGGGCTATGTCCCCACTCTGGCAGAGAAACTGGCGCAAAACGGCCACCAATTCCTCATTTTGCTGGAGGTTAGCAGGATGGCAGCATAGAGCACCCAGCTCCCGCTGCCAATTCGCCCCGAAGAATTGCTTGGTCCGTGGCTGCGCCATGCTACATGGTGGCAGCCGCCTGCGAACCCAGCCCGCGAAATAGGCCCCCTTCAGCCGGCTCGTGCGCCCCGGACCATCCCCCCCCCCCCACAGTGCCCCCAGCGCGAATAATGTCCTCCCCTGCCCGCGGATCGGCCCTCCCCCAACTGTGGTGGAGCTGGACTGAGTCCACAGCTGCCACGCTGAGTTCCCAACGGGTGAGACCATGAGAAGCCCCCACAACGTCGTAAACTTGGCCGGTCCGGGGGGGGAGGGGGGGGGGGGGGTATCGATTGGTGGGCCACAGGCAATGTCCTGAGGCCGTCGATACGTGATAAGACCATAAGACATAGGAGTGGAAGTAAGGCCATTCGGCCCATCGAGTCCACTCCGCCATTCAATCATGGCTGATGGGGTGTACTCTGCTAGTATGCTGTTTTGGAGGGGGCGGAGCATCACGAAAGTGGCGCCGCCCCTGATTTCATTGGAAACTTGCATTCTCTGGCCAGTCGCCAAACGTGATTTTGGCGTCGGCGTCTGGAGAATCTAGCCCGTGCATTTTCAAAAGTAATAATGTTAATCTACTGGGTGGAAACTTGAATTAAAAGTTATATTAAAACCCAGATTTTTTAAAAAACACAGGCTAAAGTGACTTGAACTCACAGCCATGATGGCTCCCTAATTTGCATTACTCTGTGCTCCACAGTCCAACCCCATTTTGTTTGAGGCGGTAGGTCTGCAAAAACTCAACACAGACAATTACCTCAGAGGATTGTGAATCAGCCATATTTCCTATTTCATTTGCACAACCTCAATTGAATGGAGACAAACCATCAAACTCAACACTTGATTGTCATTTGGCGTGAACCCGCACCCTCCATGATCTCGTCGACAAAACCGATTCTCCATCCAATCACCTTTCCTGATTTTGTTGTCAGCCGATGGAGAATCCCACCCTTCAACTATGGAACCATGGCTCAGAGGAAGAATTATGCCCTCGTCGGAATACAGGATCATGATTGAATTACTGGTCAGGTGGTGAGGGTGGTCACATGACAAGCTACCCCTTTGTATATTTTGAGCACGTTTTCTCAGCAGAACGAAGGACAAATAGCTGAGAAGCAGAAAGAGATCCTACCTCTCTCTCCCCCCCCCCCCTCCCTCCCCCGCCCTCCCCCCACCCTGCCTCCATCCCATCTTTCAGTCTCACCCTCTTTCTCCACTCAACTTGCTGCTCTTGGGTCCTGTCTGCTCTTGTTAGTCTCTCTGGCTGTGATTTAACCACTGCACCGAGTACAGCACAGATCTGGACACACGGGTTAAATGGCGGAAAGGCCAGAATTCTCGTTGGGCGCGAATCAGTTTGCTATCTAACCGGCCTCCTCCTGAGGGTGAGTTCTGGATCACGCCCAAACATGGCAAGTGTATTGTTAATCCTCATCTGCATTCATTTCCATCTCATTAGCGAAACTGAAGTTGAATGCAATGGCCTCCCAGGAATTAACCGGCTGCCCAGCGAGAAATCACACGGGTGTCGTTTAGTACTCCTTTTTAAACACGTGAAGCTGGCGCAGTGGCTACTGAGGGGAACTGAGGTGGTGAGTGGCCATCTCCATTTTCTGACTTGCAGCTCAAGGGCACTGGAGTGAGTGGTTTCTTTTTGTCTGTGAGACCTTCAAGCCATCTTTAAATATTTTGGATGCCAGGGGCAACCACAGCTGCTGCCTGTCCGTCCTGCTAAACATTTCCAGGACACAGCCCTGTTCTTGGTTCTATGCTGAAGGTCACTTTAACTCCCTTTGACTGTGAGCAGCCTCTAGCTTCAAAGCTGAATGCTATTGCTAATGAGGAATTGCCTTGTTAATTGTGAGAGCACTTCACAGCTCTCAAGTGCCTTCTCGTGGGTACACGTGCCATGTCTCAGACGATGGTTGCATCGCATTTCAATCAAACCCTGAAGCCTGAACCGTTTGCCTGAACTCCAGAAGTGTCAGCACCATAGAGGCAGCAGCCAACAATTAAACATTCAAAAGCTGGGTTTCAGCACTGGGGATATCCTCTTAACCATAGTGTGAGTATGTGGTTCAGGGTAGGGCACCAGAGCACGGTCTCCCTAATGTTCCCAGCAGAGGTCTGGGGTCTCAGGGCTCTTGCTGTGGCAGCAGCGATGAGTGTGCAAAGGAAGGTTTTCTCGCACAATTGGCTCAGTGGATGCCACTCTGAAAGGAGGCGGGACACATAAGGATGGTGGAGGCTTGGGGAATTTAAGGGTCCCGGGAGGGAAGCCCTAATTGAGTGTCAATCTCTCTCCTCTAATTCCTTACAGATATAACAATATGGCTGGTTATGTCGGGTTCCGCAGAGGCTACCTGTGCGGTGCTTCTGGAAGCCCAGGTAACAGAAGCCGGAGAAGACAGCAGCATCGACGGAAGCTGGAGGCAGCACCCCATGTGCAGGGGGCCGCCATACACCCTTAAGACCTGGCTGTCCATCAGGCCGAGGAGGAATCCAGAGGCAGACACCAGCGACAGCCCAAGGTGTGCAGGCGTCGTTGGTCTTTCGAGGAGATGATGGACAGCATTTGTCGCAGGAGACACTGTCTCATCAGAGGGACAGCGTGACACCTGTGCCACATCCTCATGGATTTGGCATCCCGTAGAGGAGGAGCCCACCTACTCCCGGTGGCCATGAAGGTCACTGCAGTCCTGAACCTCTAGGCAACCGGATCATTCCTGGACTCAATCAGGGACTTGTGCAGCATATCACAAGCTGCAGACCACAAGTGCACCCTGTATGCATGGGCATCAAACTTTATCCACTTTTAACCAGACCAGGCCCATCAAAATGCCCAGGCTGAAGGATTCCCCACCATCACTGGGATGCCCCAGGTCGAGGGGGTAATTGATGGCAGGCGTGGCGCTTTGCACGCACCGCGCCATCAGGAAGTGCCCTTCATTAACAGGAGAGGGCTAACGTTATCCTAGGGTGATAGGCCTTGTCGGCACTGTCAGTGCGGTCAACATACAAGTCAGGTGAGTGATGATAACTTGCCCTGAGGTTAGCTCTGGTGTTCCTCAGTTTATGTTAAAGTCTGACCCCTGCCTATCTGCTGACAGCGCGCTCACATCCATCCTCTGAACGGAGTCTGCATCGGGGGCTTTTGATCTTGGAACATGGAGCCCGGGGGAAGGGAATGGCTGGAGCGGAGTGCAACAGGGGTTGGAGGTGCAGGCAGGCCCGCTCTGGAGTTTAATGTGACAGAGGCTTCACATGTATCAGGTGTGACATGTTTTAATTGTGAACATTGGACATTTCCATTTCCCGGCTACAGATAGTTACCCAGTGCTCACTTATTGCTCCTCAATCTTCTTGATCTTTCATGACCTATTGCTACATTTAAGTGTGCCCCAGGATGCACATTAGAGGTGGAGGCAGCCTGCTGCTCTGCGCGCCCTGTAGCCTTTGATGCCCTTGGCTGACGTCCTCTGGAGGACTTGGAGGCAGGGGGCTCCGGCTGACTTGTCAGTATCACTGGCATTATCGTTCCACCCTGTTCTGCCTGCTTGTATTTTCTAACACACCTGACAGGTAAAGTAGGTAAATATGATAGGTAAAAGCTATTTAGCATTAAGCCCCTAGTTTATTAAATACCCATTTTAAAACTCACTCATAACCTCAGGTCATTTCAAAACACATATTCAGCAGAATTCATTTCAAAACATAGCTTCAACAGAACACAGAAACAGCATAAATCATTATAGATTAAAACAGTATTCTTATTCAGCTAACAAATACATTTGCAAGATAATATGACACTAAGCAGTCCAAGGACAGGGCAGCTCCGTGACAACAGCATAGCAACGGTACAGTAACCTAAAGGAGTCATTGTCCTGACAGTCAAGTCAGCAAGAATTCAGTTCAAGCTGCTTGCGATAATGGGACCAAATCGCATTCCATAACACAGCGAAGAATTCATTTATGAAACATTTCAAGTTAATGTTGCACATTAAAGACAGACGGCTAACCGTCAAATCAAACATATTTGATTCTAACCCAAACCAATTAGGATTACATAGGGGTGTAGATAGATGGCTAAAGAGTGATATGATTTAATATAACCATGATAGACTGTACGGCCATTTTCCATTCATGAATCATCTATACTTTGATCTAACTTACTCGCTGTCTCTCTATCTTTCATACTTTCACTTTCCAACTCTGACTCTTGAAGTAAATGCAAGCTGTTTTGCCGTAAGCAAGAAAATCATTTCTGTATTATTTGAAAGTTATATTGTCTACAAAGTGCTTCTCTTTGAGTCCTTTTGCTAGCTGGACTTATTAGAGCATAAGATTTAAGCGATTCTCAATTGTAATCAACTAGAGTCAATAAAACGATTCTGATTTGCACCCGAGAAGTGTTAACTCAAATTTCTACTGAGTTTTAATGTTCACAAGTGCCACTAGATCCGCATGGTAGATCTCTACACCGCTGCCCATGAGAAGTGCCGGTGTCAGGAGGGGGGTGATTTGGAAGAATTGGAGACCACCGATGTCTCCTAGGTGATAGGTTTCAGGTTGGCCTCCAGTACTTCCTTCTCCTTGATGGTGCCTGTAGGGCCTTGAGGGTCTCCAAGGGATGGAGGGGCAGTTGGAGTGAGCTCCAGAGTCCTCAGAGTTATTTAGCTCTGCCAGTCCTGGTGGCTCCCATTGTCTGTATGGTGCGGACACCCTCAGTGATGCTCTGGAACGCCTCGGCAATGTCCACCTGTGTCTGGGACATTTCCCTCAGTGACTGGGATATGATGCCCTTGGCCATGGTCGCCTGTGGCGAATGGAGGATTTTATGAATATTGGCTTCTAAATATTGGGTCAAGTTAAGAGTAAAATCCTGGGGGCTATTGTGTGTTTGGCAGCAGATGTCATGGTTTTGAAATGATTTTGTTTTGCTTCCAGGAAATAGAAGGTGTTATTGACCAGAGGAATGTAACTTAATAGGGGAAGACCCTGGAGAGTCAATTTGAAGAGACGGTGGGCTGGATTATCCATTGGCCGATGGGAATGGGGATTGGGCAGAGAAGAGCCCCCGATGGCGAAATTGTGGCAGGCACAAGTTTGATGCCGGGTCGCGATGCTTGGCACCCTCCAAATTGGCGTAATTGCGACTCGCGCCATGCGTTGTTGCAACACCCACAATGCTCTGCCTCCAATAGGCTAAGTTCCCTTTGGCACTATCCAGGTGTGGTCTCAACAGTCATGAGCCTGACGTGGCGACTGCAGAGGGAAAGAGAGGGCATATGGACAGTGTCCAGCACCACCATACTTCACTGACAGCCATTCCACTGGCCGGGGGGGGGGGGGGGGGGGGGGGGGGGGGGGGGTTCTGCCAAGGCTGGGGGGAGTAGTGGGGGTGGCCAGGAGGTGGACTGTGGGGTCGGGGTGGATGGGGAGTAAGTCCAGCACAACTGCCGCCATCTTTTCAGTGTGTGTGTGTGGGGGGTTTAAGTGTACGCGCGGCTGAAGCTTGTCAGCCCTGTGCATATCCAGCATGGACCCGGCGATTCTCCCACTGTTTTTCACGTGTTCTGCGGGTGTTTCACGCAGCACCGTGCTAGCCCCTCAATGGTAGCAGAATCGGTGCGGGTGTGATGCCGATTTTTCCATCATGGAACTCCACAGATCCTCCATTGGCATCAGCACTTAGACGTAAGAATGGAAAATCCAGCCCTGTTTGTTTTTCAACTTCAATGAGGCAGTGAGTTTTGGAAAAGCTTTGAGAGAGAGAGGAGTTGAATTCTGATCTGCCTGACTCTGAGTCCATAATTCTTTCCCAGTAGGATAGTTAAAATAGAGGGAGTAATAATATTTTAATGCAGAACAGTCTTGTTTGAAAACAAAGAGGTTGAAACAGCTTAGTTGAAGCAGCAATTTGAAGACATTCAACTAGAGTCTGAAGGATTTCCAATCGGAGCCAAATCTGTATTATAAAGAAAGTATTACATTATGCCCTGCTAGGTTTTGAGCTGGATTAAGAGCTGTATGTTTATTTTCTTGTTGTTTAATGAGAATTTGTACAGCTGTGTTTTTTTTTATAAATGTTTTTTATTGGGTTTTTGAACAAAGTATAACTACCGTTATGTACACAGGATAAGAGACATTATATATATATATATATTAGAGAAGGGCACAACCAAATATACCAAAGAAAATAAAATAGTAAATAATTTTTAAAAAACAATAAAAAATAAAATAGAATAACTGGTAGGGTATTGTGCACCAGCTCAACAGCAGCAACTCTGTACACCTGGCAAAATTATTTACAACACTTAAGTGGCCGACTGTTGGTGGAGGGGGGAGGGATGGTGGGGGGGGGGGGGGGGGGGGGGGTGGAGACTGGGGAGGTAAATACACATTTGGGTGCTGGAGAAAGAATTACAGTGGGCAATACTTGAATGGGTTTGGTGTTGGTTTTGTCGCTTGTTTCTCCTGGACGTATCCCGCTGCCGTCTCGCGTTCACCTCCGCTTCTGCCGTTCCTCCCGTCTTTCGTCTTTATTCTCCTCATTCCCTGCTCCTGGAGATGCAATGTTCGTTCTTGTATCCCGTGTCTTCCTTCCAGCTGTCATTTCTCTGCCTCCCCCCCACCTCCCTGGTTCTCCTCCCTTGTTCCCTGTCTCTTCCCTCTCCTGTGATTCACCTTTCTTTCCTCTTAGGTTTAGCTGCAACCTCCCCCCTCCCCCCCCCCCCCCCCCCCCCCCCCCCCCACCAACCTCCCGGTCTATCTCTCCCTCTCATGCTTTGACGACTTTCCCCTGATTCTTGGCTACCTGGCTATTCTTCCGCTTGTTCTTTGGCCACAAACAGGTCCCGGAACAGTTGCGTAAATGGCTCCCACATTCTGTGGAAGCCGACGTCTGACCCTCGGGTGGCGAATTTGATTTTCTCCATTTGGAGAGATTCCGAGAGGTCGGACAGCCAGTCTGCAGCTTTGGGTGGTGCTGCTGACCGCCAGCCGAACAGGATTCTACGGCGGGCGATCAGGGAGGCAAAGGCAAGGGCGTCCGCCTTACTCCCCAGGAATAGATCTGGCTGGTCTGAAACCCCGAAGACCACCACTTTCGGGCATGGCTCCACCCTCAGCCCCACCACTTTGGACATTGCTTCGAAGAAGGCTGTCCGGTACCCAGCAAGTCTGGGGCAAGACCAGAACATGGGCGTGGTTGGTCGGACCTCCTTGGCACTGTTCACATCTGTCCTCCACCTCTGGGAGGAACCTACTCATATGGGTTTCTATAGCTGTGTTAAGAGGTAATTGTAAATTGTCTTTTCGGTGCGAAGTTAAAAGTTTAATATTGTATTTATAATAATGTCAAAGACTGGCCCAGCCATGTCTCATCTCCATTACTCGATAAAACAGCACATCTTTGGCAACTTGTGGGAGGAAACTGGAGCACCCGGAGGAAACCCACGCAGACACGGGCAGAACGTGCAGACTCCACACAGACAGTGACCCAGGCCGGGAATTGAATCTGGGACCCTAGAGCTGTGAACCAACCGTGCTAACCACTGTGCTATCGTGCTGCCCTATTGCCTTTATCAATGGAGGCATAGATTACAAAAGGCATAGATTAGAGAGGTCATGTTGGAGTTGTATATAACTTTGGTGAGGCCACACCTAGAGTGTGTGCAATTCTGGTTGCCACTGTAGCCAGGGTGGCTACTTCCCGATTCCAAAATGGATTCCCGCTAAGAATACAGGGAAAACTGGCCAGCCACAGGGAAACAA
Source organism: Scyliorhinus canicula (assembly GCF_902713615.1). Classification (NCBI taxonomy): domain Eukaryota; kingdom Metazoa; phylum Chordata; class Chondrichthyes; order Carcharhiniformes; family Scyliorhinidae; genus Scyliorhinus; species Scyliorhinus canicula. Next base: position 53,964,330 of record NC_052160.1, on the reverse strand, counting down.
GCAGGTGCAAAGTTTCCTGTGTATTTGGACTTGCAGAAACCCAGACAGAACAGAAACCAGCAACCATCTACATATTAATGAGCAATCCCCGGGAACAATTAGATACATTGAAACGATCGGGACCAAACCAGACTCCCCGGCGCCAGCGGGAGCCAGGACAAAGAAAGGCCAACGGACACATAGGAACTGCCCAGCGATCAGGGAACAGCTCCAGTATTGGAGAAATCGATCCAAACGATTGGGACTTGGTCCAATTGATTAGGACGAGGTCCGGGGCCCGCCCAAAAGGGCGCGAAACCCCTGGGGACTATAAAACAGAGTCCCCAAGTTCAATTCGTCCTTCTTGGCAGGATCTCTCAGCAGCTCGAAACAACTCTTGACCGTGACTCTCAACAAGGAGAGACCTGCCTAGCAGCTGCGCCAACCAAGTAAGTCTCCAGTCAACGCACGCTACGAGATAGGTGCTCCTAGCTACTATTCCATACCAGCTTGAAGCCTGCAGACTCAGAATCGAACAAAAGGCTATTGTTCCCCTGACCTGGTGGGCCATTTCCAAAGCTAAGCATAGGCCTTTTAGTGTTAGAGATAGTCTAGTAAGTAGAGTTTTATGCATGAGCAGTGATTGTGTGTATAATAAATGTGTTATGATTTGAAACTTACTAACTGGTGTATTGAGTTATTGATCAGCACTTGGCTTTGAACCTCGTGGTGGTATCATAAAGATACCTGGCGACTCTAGAGCAAAGGTTATTAAAACAGAGCAATTAAGTAAAAGCACAATTAGCAATACCACATTGTAGGAAGGACGTGATTGCACTGGAGGGAGTGCAGAGGTGATTCACCACGATGTTGCCTGGAGTGGAACATTTTTTTTTTGGAAATGTTTTTTATTGAGTTTTCATATTTTATATCCAACAAATTACAAATTATTAGAAAACAAAACACGCAAAAATTAACATGTATATTTACAGGTAAGCATCTTCATAATAACAACTGTGGCCGCCCCCTTTAACCGGCATACATATTTTACATTCCCCAATATGGCCGAGGCACATGTTTATAGGCATTTATTTACAGTTTGGTTTCGGGCCCTAGCTTGCCATCAGACTGTCGCTTGCGGCTTTGTCCTTCCTTTTTTTTGGAATAATTTTTATTCAAGTTTTCAACAACAGATTTTATCACAACAGAGAAAAGCAGTAACCCCTCCCCTCCAATACAAAAACAATAAATTAACAAGAAAAAGAAATAAGCGTAAAACCATGCAAACAAACCCCCATAACGAACCCGAATTTGATTTTCTCCATTTGGAGAGATTCCGAGAGGTCGGACAGCCAGTCTGCAGCTCTGGGCGGTGCTGTTGACCGCCAGCCAAACAGGATTCTACGGCGGGCGATCAGGGAGGCAAAGGCAAGGGCGTCTGCCCTCCTCCCCAGGAATAGATCTGGCTGGTCTGAAACCCCGAAGACCGCCACTATCGGGCATGGCTCCACCCTCACCCCCACCACTTTGGACATAGCCTTGAAGAAGGCTGTCCAGTACTCCACAAGTCTGGGGCAAGACCAGAACATGTGGGCGTGGTTGGCCGGGCCTCTTTGGCACCGTTCACATCTGTCCTCCACCTCCGGGCAGAACCTACTCATACGGTTTCTTGTTAAGTGGGCTTTATGTACCACTTTTAGTTGCGTCAGGCTGAGCCTTGCGCACGTGGAGGTGGAGTTGACCCTATGCAGTGCTTCGCTCCAGAGTCCCGACCCTATCTCAATCCCCAGGTCATCCTCCCATTTCTTTCTTGTTGCGTCCAGTATGGTGTCGTCCCTTTCTACCAGTCGGTCATACATGTCGCTACAGTTCCCTTTTGGAATGGAACATTTAAGTTTTGAAGAGAGGTTGGATAGGCTTGTGTTGTTTTTGCTGAAGCAGAGCAGACTGTGGGGCGAGATTATGAGGGGCATGGACAGGGTGACTAGCAGCTGTTTCCCTTAGTTGAAGGGTCAGTTATGAGGGGACACAAGTTCAAGTTGAGGGGAAGGAGGTTTGGGGGGATTTGAGGAGAACCTTTTTTACCCAGAGGGTGGTGACAGTCTGGAATGTACTGCCGGGGAGGGTGGTAGAGGCGGGTTGCCTCACATCCTTTAAAAAGTACTTGGCACAGAATAACATTCAAGGCTTTGGGCCAAGTGCTGGCAAATGGGATTAGGGAGGTAGGTCAGGTGATTTTCATGCATCGGTGCAGACCCGATGGGCCGAAGGGCCTCTTCCGCACGGTATTATTCTGTCAGAGAGATTGAGTCCCATCCCTCTCGGGTCGGGCGAGAAAGCTAATGTGCCACTGAATGGGGCGGAAACCCCGATCCTGGGTAAAAGAATTTCTAAGTGCCATTGAATGGCACATCGGGTCTGCTCCAAGTGCCAATGGGAAGTACTCTGGTTTTCCTGCTGGCGGGAGCACTGAAGTCTCTAATCGGGAGAATCGCACCCATGAATTGTTAACTATTCTTCTGGTTTATACTTGTAAAAGTGCACCACCTTCATTAATAGTACCCTTCCTGCGTTGTGCTGTGTGACTAATGTAGCATAGATCTTTTGGTGCAAGTTTGTCAATAAATAATCCTTGTTGTTTAAACCCATGCAAGCCTGATACTTGTAATTTTTAAATGCACCACACGCAACTGGGGTTTAGAAACACACTCATCTATCTTTTCAAAAACGAACCACACTGATTCCAGACACAATGGAAGGGAATTAAGGGTTTCGATTTACCTCTCCTCCTCTGTCTGTAACAGCCACCATTAACATCTTGTGGAGTTACCATTGACAAGGAGTTGTACTGGACCAGCTGTAAATACTATGGCTACAAGAGCAGGGGCGGCATTCTCCCCTACCCGACATGACGGAGGGTCCCGGAGTAGGGGAGTGGCGCCAACCACTCAGAGGTCGTGCCTCCCCAAAGGTGGGGAATTCTCCCCACCTTTGTGGGCCAGCCCCGCGCCGGAGCGGTTGGCACCAGAAGACTGGCGCAAAAAACCGGCGCCCCCGGCAGCAGGGCTGCCGAAAGGCTTTCGCCGGTCCGCGCATGCGTCACTGCCGGCGCATGCGCGATGTGGGGTTCTCTTCCGCTTCCGCCATGGCGGAGGCCGTGGCGGCCGCGGAGGAAAATAGTGCAACCAGGGCACTGGCCCGGAGTCTGAGCGGGGGCCCCGATCGCGGGCCAGCCACCGTGGGGGCACCCCCCGGGGTTCGATCGCCCCCCCCCCCCAGGGCCCCGGGGGCCTGCTCGCGCCGCTGATCCCGCCGTTCCAGAGGTGGTTCAAACCTCGGCGGCGGGAGAGGCCTCCCAGCGGCGGGACTTCGGCCCATCCGAGCTGGAGAATCACCGCAGGGGCCTCTCCGATCGGAGTGGCGAGATTCCGCCGCCGCCACTTCCCGGGTGGCGGAGAATCTCTGCCACGGCGGGGGCGGGATTTTAGGCGGCCCCAGGCAATTCTCCGACCCTGCTGGGGGTTGGAGAATTTCGCCCAGGTCAGAGGTTGAGTATTCTGCAGTGACTCACCTCCTGACTCCGCAAAGCCTGTCCACCATCTACAAGGCACAGGAGTGTGATGGAATATGCCCCACTTGCCTGGATAAATGCAGCTCCAACTACACTCAAGAACCACAATACCATCCAGGACAAAGCAGCCTGCTTGATCGGAACCCAATCCACCACATTCATTCCTTCCACCACCGGCACACAGTGACAGCAGTGTGTGCCATATACAAGACACACTGCAGCAACTCAGAAAGGCTCCTTTAACAGCATCTTCAAACCAATGATTTCTACAGCCCTGAAGGAAAAGACTAGGGCGGGGATTCTCCCCTACCCGGCAGGGTGGGGGGTCCCGGCATGTTGGAGTGTCATGAACCACTCCGGCGTCGGGCCGCCCCAGAGGTGCAGAAGTCTCCAAATCTTTAGGGGCCAAGCCCTTACATTGAGGGGCTAGGCCCGCGCGGAGTGGATCCCACTCCGCCGGCTGGCGTGAATGGCCTTTGGCGCCACGCCAGCCGGGGCCGAAAGGACTTCGCCGGTCGGCGTAAGTCCACGCATGCGCCGGAGCGTCAGCGGCTGCTGACGTTATACCGGCACATGCGCAGGGGAGGGGGTCTCTTCTGCCTCCGCCATGGTGTAGACCATGGTGAAGGCGGAAGAAATCGAGTGCCCCCACGGCACAGACCCGCCTGCCGATCAGTGGGCCCCGATCGCGGGCCAGGGCACTGTGGGGGCACCCCCTGGGGTCAGATCGCCCCGTACCCCCCCCCCCACCCCCCCCACCCCAGGACCCCGGCGTCCGCCCACGCCGCCAATCCCGCCGGTCAGGTAGATGGTTTAATCCACGCCGGCTGGAGAGGCCTGTCAGCGGCGGGACTTCGGCCCATCGCGCGCCGGAGAATCGCCGTGGGGGGCCTGTCGACTGGCACGGGGGGCTCGCCGGCCAGTGCGGCGCGATTCCCGCCCCCGCTAAATCTCGGGGGGTGGAGAATTCGGGACACGGCGGGGTCGGGATTGACACCGGCCCCGGGCGATTCTCCGACCCGGCAGGGGGTTGGAGAATCCCGCCCCAGAAAATCCATATGAACACCACCGGTTCCCGTCCAAGTCACACCATCCTGGACATGAAACTACATCATTGTGACATAATCGCTGGGGCTATCCCCTCCTCCCTCCAGCAGCATAGTGGGTTTACTTACGCCACCTGGATTACCATGGTTCAAGAAGACAGCACATTACCCCATTCTCAAGGATGATGAGGAATGACCAATACATTCTGGCCTTTCCAGCGATTCTCACGTCCTGAGGGCAAAAGAAAAGGTTCCATTGTTCCTTTGTTAGCCTTCGTGACAGGCATCCAATTATTACCATTCCTCGAATCATAGAATGATACGACAGAGGGAGGTTCTTTGACCCATTGCGCTATTGCCATCTTTTTGAAAGAACTATTCAGTTAATTCCATTACCCAAGGAATACATTTTTTACTTTTACATGTTTATTCCATTCCCTTTTGTAAGTTATTATCGAATTCGCTTCACCCTTCTCAGGCATTGCATTACAGAACACAACAACATGCTGCATAAAATACAATTCTTCTTTTTACCTCTGATTCTTTTGCCAATTACCTTTAAATTGGTGCCCTCCCCGTGGTTGCTGAGCCATATGCCTCTCAAGATTGATTTTCCTCAATGAAAACCCTTCAGGATTTTGAATATGTGTCTCAAATCTTCCCATAACCTTCCCTGCTCCAGAGAGAATACTTCCTGTCAGCCCACATAATCTTCTGCAGGAGTTGCAGCAGCTGATGGAGGGGGGCGGGGTGGGGGTGGTGGTGCGCGGAAGAGGGTGACCCCTGAGAAAAGTCCTGCTGAGTAGGCCTCAAACCCCAAGCTCAGGAGAACACAAGTGAGACTCTTAACTGCCCCACACGAGGGACCAGCTAACAGGCGGCTGAGTGACTGGAAGACAGAATGAGCGCACGCGAGCACAAAACTGCTCGCTCCCTGTTTGAAAATTTCCACCCACGAATTCAAGTGGGCTTGGGGTCAGATGTTGAGGCTGCAAAATCCCACGATGTGCATTCCAAGGAGCAGAGGAAAGGAATAGTGCTTCTCAGTTCCAATTTAATCACGGGCAATTAAGGAGACCTTCATCGGATTAAACTGAATGGCAACCACGCAATTAACCAATTCCATAAAGGAAACACATGCTGAGCAAACTGATGGAATTTAGAGTTACAGCTCTCAAGTGAATCTTGAGCTGGATGCACGATAAATTCAGCTGAATTGGGAAAAAGTGGAAATGGCCAGATCACTGAAGGTTAATTGTATCACTGTTCATTCAGCTCCATTGCATATCGCCCCCTGTCTCTGTCGCCAACTCCCTGCTGATGGCATTGCGTGAGTGAACTGCTAGGCTTCTTTCACACACTGACTGGAGTAAATGTAGCCTATGCACACATGCTGCACTCAGTAACGCCCATATGCCAATTGTAGCGATCGTTACTGAGGAGCTGATCAGACTGACTCTTCATCAACATTAAAAGATGCGAACTGCAGACTTACAAAGCATTTGAAAGCTTTTGAAGTCTGACTTTGTACAATTACACTTGGACGGATGTTGAGGTTAGGTCAGAATGTTGTCTCAAATCGTTCTAAATTTAATTCTGGATGAGTCAAATGTCTCAGTTGTACTACTTATTTTCGGTTAATGGAACACCTTGACACAAAATGTACAAAATAATCGCCTTATATCTTCCAGCACATAGTTACCACAGAGCTAGAAACTGCTGGAATAATCATGAAGTATTTGCTGTACATGCCATTATAAATTTGTGAAAAATGTCAGCAATTTACGGAGTGTAGGATCTACGCCATGACTTCTGATTCTCCATAAATTGCTGGATGAACTGCACCCTCACCAAAGACCCCACTTGCCCTGATGTTCCTCAATGAAGTTAATGCAGATTGTGAAACCCCCTGGATAGTCCGTGTTGAAATGAATGATTCAGCCATTTAGGGCTGGTAATTGATGTCATAGACAACTCTTTTGTGACTTATTTTGTGGTCAGGACATGACACGTGCCATTGGGGTTGATAGAGGGCCAATGGAATTGTGAAGTCACACTCCAGAAGGCTGTGATTTGTTTCTAGAGGGTTAAAAAAAAAAACATTATTTTGATTTGACCTCAGCTGTTCTTTGTGCAGGTCCTGCCCTCTACACTCCTGTTAGTGTCAGACGGCAATAATTATTTGGGATGTAAATCTCTGCTGATATGGAGAAATGCAACTCAGATAGATTTCTTCCAGAAAATTACATTTGGGGATACGGTAAATGAGTAATTTCACACACAATATAATAATAATCTTTATTAGTGTCACAAGTAAGCTTACATTAACACTGTGATGCACAATCAATGGACACGAAACGTGCGTGTAGTCCGAAACGAAAGGCTTTAATCAGCAAGAAGTGAGCCCAGCAGAGTACAGAAATGACCTGTCTGCTGGGGAACACGGGTTCTTATACCCCACCCCGTAGGCGGAGCTACCTTCCTCTCGGCCAATGAGAATTTAGCAGCACTGTAGCATGGTGGTTAGCATAAATACTTCACAGCTCCAGGGTCCCAGGTTCAATTCCCAGCTGGGTCACTGTCTGTGCGGAGTCTGCACGTCCTCCCCATGTGTGCGTGGGTTTCCTCCGGGTGCTCCGGTTTCCTCCCACAGTCCAAAGATGTGCGGGTTAGATGGATTGGCTATGCTAAATTGCCCTTAGAGTCCTAACAAATATAAGGTTAATGGGGGTGGGGTTGTTGGGTTACTGGTATAGGGTGGATACGTTGACTTGAGTAGGGTGATCATTGCTCGGCACAACATCGAGGGCCGAAGGGCCTGTTCTGTGCTGTACTGTTCTAAAAATACAGAGGACACAATACTTGGGCCAATGGGCAGCGAGCCCTCTGCACCAATGGCAGCTCACACTCCCAGGCACCGTAATACCCCTAGTCATACTACCACACTCACCCCTTGTTGAGAAAGAAACTGGGGGGGGTTGCGTGTGGGGAATGAGGGCGTGGGGGGGGGGGGGGGGGTCCCGTGCAAGAGGGTAAGAGACTGGTAGTATGACTGGTGATGTTGGATCAAACCTCTCCAGCGGTGGCTGCCCACTGGCCCGAAACTATGTACAGGGACGTGTCAGAACACGGCAACTATATACAGATTTGAAGGAATAAAAAAAAAACGAGAGAACAAGCAACAAGGTCCATTAACAGTTCACATAGACACGATCAGCCGATCGGGGGCCTTGGACGTCCTGTGCGACCTGCGGAGCTTCGCTGGAGACATTGGAGCTGCGGAAGTCCATGACTCCGGGAGCGATGATCCGGTTCTTGTGGCTGCGTCCGTACCCCTAGGCGGAGCTGGCGAGGGCCGGGCCGGGGAAGGGGCGTCCGGTTCTCTAGGCAGCGCGGGTAAGGGGGTTGGCGGGCCAGGGAGGGGAGTGCCTGCCGGAAGCAGTTGCGGCTGGAGGGGGCTTAGGGGGGCTGGCGCGGGGGCGATGGCGGGGACCCGGCGGGTGCCAGGTCCCGCAGGGAGACCGTGTCCTGTCGGCCGTCGGGATACTCCACATACGTGTACTGCGGGTTCACGTGGAGCAGCTGGACCCTCTCAACCAACGGGTCCAACTTGTGCACCCGCACGTGTTTCCGGAGCAGGATGGGCCCGGGGGTAGCCAGCCAGGCCGGGAGTGGGGTCCCTGAGAAAAACTTCCTGGGGAAAACAAGAAGACGTTCGTGAGGCGTTTGATTGGTAGATGTGCAAAGTAGTGACCGGATCGAGTGGAGGGTGTCTGGGAGGACCTCTTGCCAGCGGGAGACTGGGAGATATCTGGACCGTAGGGCCAGCAGGACGGCCTTCCAGACCGTACCGTTCTCCCTCTCGACCTGTCCATTACCCCGGGGGTTGTAACTGGTCGTCCTGCTTGAGGCAATGCCCTTGCTGAGCAGGAATTGACGCAGTTCGTCACTCATAAAGGTGGACCCCATATCGCTATGAATGTAAGCGGGGAATCCGAACAGGGAGAAAATGGTGTGGAGGGCTTTAATGATGGTGGGTGTGGTCATGTCGGGGCAGGGGATGGCGAATGGGAAGCGGGAGTACTCATCAATCACGTTGAGGAAGGACTTCCGGTTGCGGCTATGACCAGCTAAGTCGCACATTTGGCAGCTCCTGCGACAAAGGTGTTTAAGGGCCGATTGGAGGGCCCCGACGGTACTGTAAAGACGAATCCCGGTGGGGGAAGGCTCCCTGAGGAGAGTGAGACCAACTTTATGGTCGGTACTCGGAGTGGGGCGACAAAAAAAGCAGCAGCAGCTCCCCGAAAAAAGCGGGGGAAGAGGACCAAAATGGCGGCCGGTGGCGCGCTAGAAGATTGGAGAAAATGGGCGGAGGAGCAGCAGGCCGCTCTCCTCCGGTGTTTTACGGAGCTGAAAGTGGAACTCTTAGAGGCCATGAACGCGACGACCACAAGGCTGATGGGGGCCCAGGCGACCCAAGAGGCGTCGATAAGAGAGCTGCAGCAGGAGATGGCGGTGAGGGAGGAGGAAGCCACGGTCCTCGTGGGAAAGGTGGAGGTGCACGAGGCACTCCACCTGAAATGGCAGAGCCGCTTTGAGGAGCTGGACACTCGAATGAGGCGGAAGAACTTGAGGATCCTGGGCCTAGCAGAAGGCCTGGAGGGGCCTGATCTCCCGAAATATGTAGCGGAGATGCTGAGCTCCCTGATGGGAGAGGGGGCCGGTCCATCGCCCCTGGAGCTGGAAGAAGCATATCGGGTCATGGCTAGGCGGCCTAGGGCGAACGAGCCCCCGAGGGCGGTGCTGGTGCGATTCCAGCGTTTCTGTGATCGGGAGAAAGTGCTGAGGTGGGCCAAGAGGGAGAAAAGCAGCAAATGGGAGAATTCGACGGTGCGGATATATCAGGACTGGAGTGCGGAGGTGGCAAAGCGGCGGGCCCGGTTTAACCGGACGAAGGCAGTGCTGCACGCAAAGAGGATCAAGTTCGGAATGCTGCAGCCAGCGCGTTTGTGGGTCACCTACAAGGACCAGCACCATTACTTTGAGACCCCAGAGGAGGCATGGACTTTTGTTCGGGAGGAAAAGCTGGACCTGAACTAGAACTTGGGAACGCCGGCGGTCGAGGCCGCCCGAGTACCCTTGACTGATCAAGTGGCCCATGTGTTTCTTAGGCCAGGTCGGAACTTGGTTAAAGTTGATGGATCGTTTGGTTTCTTTGAAACTTGTGTTATGGGGGGTTTCTTTGTTCCTTTTTGTGTGTCTCTTCCCGTTGCCAACTTCCCTTAATTATTGTTGTTGTAGGGGGGGCTTTTTTTTTTTTTACTGCTTTTTGATCTGTTCTTTAAGGGTTATGGTTACTGTTCTGTTCGATGGAGGGTGATGGTTAAATACGTTATTATTGGGCAGTTATTTAGTTATGCAGGCATAGTTATGTATTTATGTATTTATTTGAGATTTGTTATTTATATTGTTATATTGTTAAGTTGGGGAGGCGGGACGGGGGGGTGCAAGTTGGTTATGCGTGTTTTCTTTTTCTCTTTTTTCTTCCTCTCGTTTTAAGGGGGCTTTTTTATGGGCTTGGATGGGGACGGGGGTGGAATTGAAGATGGCGGGGTAGGGTGTGGCCGGGCGAAAGCGCGGGCTTTCCCCTGTTTCCCGCGCGCGGGACGGAGGAAGGGGGAGGAGAGAAGAGTGGGGTGTGGCCAGCAATGGCGGCTTTTCCCGCGCTGAAGCGGGGTCAGAGAGGGATGGCAAGGGGGGGGGGGAAGCCCCTCCCCCCCCACATCGGGAGGAGTCGGAGTGTGGCAGGGGCAGCCGGGTCAGCGAAAACCAGCTGACTCTCGGGAGTACGATGGTGGATACACCGCGGCTAGGAGGGGTCCTAGCCAGGGGGGGGGGGGGGGGGGGGGGGGGGGGAAGGGGGGTTAGGGGGGGATACCGGGTTGCTGCTGGAAAGGCCGAGGACGGGAAGGGAAGAACGGGAGGAGAGAGGGGGAGGGGCCATCGCCATGGGGAACGGGTCAGAAGGGGAGGGTCGACCCGGGGCGAACAGGGGACAGGACATGGCTAACAGGCAGGGGAAAGGGACGGGTCGCTCCGCGACCCGGTTGATTACTTGGAACGTGAGGGGGCTGAATGGGCCGGTCAAGAGATCAAGGGTTTTTTCACACCTAAAGGGACTGCAGGCGGATGTGGCAATGTTGCAGGAGACTCACTTGAGAGTAGTAGACCAGGTACGCCTGAGAAGGGGGTGGGTGGGACAGGTGTTTCACTCAGGCTTGGACGCAAAGAACCGGGGGGTGGCGATTTTGGTGGGAAAGAGGGTGTCGTTCGTGGCGGCGCAGGTGGTAGCAGATAAGGAGGGTAGGTACGTGATGGTGAAGGGTAGGCTGCAGGGAGAGAATGTGGTGCTGGTGAATGTGTATGCCCCGAATTGGGATGACGCGGGTTTTATGAGGCGCCTGTTGGGCCTCATTCCGGGTCTGGAGGCAGGGGGCCTGATCATGGGGGGGGACTTCAATACAGTGCTCGACCCTGGGCTGGACAGATCGAGTTCCAGGACGAATAGGAGGCCGGCAGCGGCAGAGGTGCTAAGGGGGTTCATGGAGCAGATGGGGGGGGTAGACCCTTGGAGATTTGGCAGGCCAAGGGCGAGGGAGTATTCTTTTTTCTCCCACGTCCACAGGGTGTACTCCAGAATAGACTTTTTTGTACTGAGCAGGGGGCTGATTTCGAGAGTGCAGGACACGGAGTACTCGGCCATTGCGATTTCGGACCATGCACCACACTGGGTAGAGGTAGAACTGGGGGAAGCACGGGACCAGCGCCCGTTGTGGCGCCTGGATGTGGGGCTGCTGGCGGACGATGAGGTGTGCGGAAGGGTCCGGAAGGGCATTGAGAGATATCTGGGCACGAACGACACGGGCGAGGTGAAGGTGGGGGTAGTCTGGGAGGCCCTGAAAGCAGTGATCAGAGGAGAGCTGATCTCCATAAGGGCACACAGAGAAAGGAAGGAGAGGCAGGAGAGGGAGAGACTGGTGGGGGAACTTATAGAAGTGGACAGGAGATATGCGGAGACACCAGAGGAGGGGCTGTTGAGGGAGCGGCGCAGTTTACAGGCCCAGTTTGACCTACTGACCACTAGGAAGGCGGAGACGCAATGGAGAAGGGCACAGGGCGCGGTCTATGAGTACGGGGAAAAGGCGAGCAGGATGCTGGCACACCAGCTGCGCAAGCGAGATGCAGCCAGAGAGATTGGGGGAGTGAGAGAGAAGGGAGGGAACGTAGTGCAGAAGGGGCAAGAGGTGAACGGGGTCTTCAGGGATTTCTACAGGGAATTGTACCGGTCTGAACCGCCCAGGAGGAGGGGGGGAATGGAGAACTTCCTCGATAGATTGAGGTTCCCAAAGGTCCAGGAGGAACGGGTGGAGGGGCTGGGGGCGCCGATAGAGCTGCAGGAGCTAGTTAAAGGGATAGGCCAGATGCAGGCGGGGAAGGCGCCGGGGCCGGATGGGTTCCCGGTGGAATTTTATAAGAAGTATGTGGACTTGGTGGGTCCAGTGCTGGTGCGAGCCTTCAATGAGGCGCGAGAGGGGGGGGGTTCTGCCCCCGACAATGTCACAGGCCCTGATCTCCTTGATCCTGAAGCGGGACAAAGACCCTGTACAGTGCGGGTCCTACAGGCCTATCTCCCTCTTGAATGTAGATGCCAAACTGTTGGCAAAGGTCCTGGCAACCAGAATAGAGGATTGTGTGCCAGGGGTAATCCATGAGGACCAGACGGGGTTCGTAAAGGGACGACAACTTAACACAAATGTCCGGAGACTGTTGAATGTGATTATGATGCCAGCAGTGGAGGGGGAGGCTGAGATAGTGGTAGCACTGGATGCGGAGAAGGCATTCGATAGGGTGGAGTGGGAATACCTGTGGGAGACGCTGGAACGGTTTGGGTTTGGGGAGGGATTTATCAAGTGGGTGAAGCTGCTGTATTCGGCCCCGATGGCGAGTGTGGTTACAAACGGGAGGAGGTCAGAGTATTTTGGGCTCCATCGAGGGTACCAGGCAGGGATGCCCCCTATCCCCCTTACTATTTGCATTAGCGATCGAACCGTTGGCGATGGCACTGAGGGGTTCAGGGGGGTGGAGAGGACTGACAAGGGGAGGGGAGGAACATCGGGTATCACTCTATGCGGATGATTTGTTGTTGTATGTGGCAGACCCGGAAGGGGGAATGCCGGAGGTAATGGAAATACTAGCGGAGTTTGGGGACTTTTCGGGATATAAATTAAATGTGGGTAAAAGTGAGGTCTTTGTGATACACCCGGGAGATCAGGGGGAGGGAATTGGGCGGCTCCCCTTTAAGAGAGCAGTAAAGAGCTTCAGGTACTTGGGGGTGCAGGTGGCAAGGAACTGGGGGACCCTCCACAAGTTGAACTTTTCAAGGCTGGTGGAGCAGATGGAGGAGGAGTTCAAGAGGTGGGACATGGTACCGCTGTCGCTAGCAGGGAGGGTGCAGTCAGTCAAAATGACGGTCCTCCCGAGGTTCTTGTATCTGTTCCAGTGCTTGCCCATCTTTCTCCCCAGGGCCTTCTTCAAGAAGGTAACTAGCAGCATTATGGGCTATGTGTGGGCACATGGCACCCCTAGAGTGAGAAGGATTTTCTTGGAACGGAGTAGGGACAGTGGAGGATTAGCGCTACCCAATCTTTCCGGATACTACTGGGCGGCGAACGCATCGATGGTGCGCAAGTGGGTGATGGAGGGGGAGGGGGCAGCTTGGAAACGTATGGAAAGGGCGTCCTGCGGCAATACAAGCCTGGGGGCGCTAGTAACGGCACCATGGCCGCTCCCCCCCACAAGGTATACCACGAGTCCGGTAGTGGCGGCCACCCTTAAAATCTGGGGGCAGTGGAGGCGACACAGAGGGGAAGTGGGGGGTCTGATGGCGGCGCCACTGAGAGGGAACCACAGATTTGTCCCGGGGAACACTGGCGGGGGATTCCAGAGCTGGTACAGGGCGGGCATCAGGCAACTGAGGGACATGTTCATAGAGGGGAGGTTTGCGAGCCTGGGAGAGCTGGAGGAGAAATTTGAGCTCCCCCCGGGGAACACGTTTAGATACCTGCAGGTGAAGGCATTTGCCAGACGACAGGTGGAAGGATTTCCCTTGCTTCCCGATAGAGGGGTGAGTGATCGGGTGCTGTCAGGGGTCTGGGTCGGAGAAGGGAAGGTCTCGGACATCTACAAAATAATGCAGGAGGTGGAGGAGGTATCGATAGAGGAGCTGAAAGACAAGTGGGAAGCGGAGCTGGGAGAGCAGATAGAAGATGGGACATGGGCGGATGCCTTAGAGAGGGTCAATTCGTCGTCGTCGTGCGCAAGGTTGGGCCTCATCCAATTTAAGGTGCTGCACAGAGCCCATATGACGGGGACTAGGATGAGTCGGTTCTTCGGGGGTGAGGACAGGTGTGTTAGGTGTTCGGGAAGCCCTGCGAACCATGTACATATGTTCTGGATGTGCCCAGCACTGGAAGAGTTCTGGGAGGGGGTGGCGGGGACGATATCGAGAGTGGTGGGAACCAGGGTCAAACCAGGGTGGGGGCTAGCGATTTTTGGGGTTGGGGTGGAGCCAGGAGTACAGGAGGCAGGGGAGGCCGGAATATTGGCCTTTGCGTCCTTGGTAGCTCGGAGAAGGATCTTGATTCAGTGGAGGGACACAAGGCCACCAAGTGTTAACACCTGGTTAAACGACATGGCAAGCTTCATCCAATTGGAAAGAATCAAATTCGCCCTGAGAGGGTCGGTACAGGGGTTCTTCCGGCGGTGGCAGCCCTTCCTTGACTTTCTGGATCAGAGATAGGAACTGGAGGCCGAAACAGCAGCAACCCGGGGAGAAAGGGGGGGGGCGAAGGGAGGGGGGGGGGATAGCAGCGAAGGGAGCACGTCAGCGGGGGGTCGCGGGCAATGACTGCCCGAGGCCATCAGTAGAAAGGGAAAAACGGTTTGGTTGCTAGACTGGTAGCGCGGGGGGGGGGGGGGGGGGGGGGGGGAGGGTGGGGGGGTGCGCGCGGGGGAGGGCGTGGGGAGGATTTTCCAGGGGGGATTTGTTGTGTTATAATTTAAAATGTAGTAGGGGTAAATGTTTGTATCGAAAAATTTCAATAAAAATTATTTAAAAAAAAAAAAAAAAATCACGTTGAGGAAGTACATGTTGCAGTTGGTAGAGGGGAGGGGACCTTTGAAGTCCATGCTGAGACGTTCAAAGGTGCCTTCATCAGATGCGCTTTTTCAGGGCGGTGGAAGTGCGGCTTGCACTCCGCGCAGATGTGGCAGTCCCTAGTGACTGTCCTGACCTCCTCGATGGAATCGGGCAGGTTGGGGGTCTTTATAAAGTGAAAGAAGCGGGTGACCCCCGGGTGGCAGAGGTCCGCGTGGAGGGTTTGAAGGCGGTCCATTTGTGCGTTGGCACAAGTGCCGTGGGACAGGGCGTCGGGAGGCTCGTTCAGCGTCCCAGGACGATACAAGATGTCGTAGTTGTAGGTGGACAATTCGATCCTCCACCGCAAGATCTTGCCGTTCTTTATCTTGCCCCTCTGTGCGTTGTCAAACATGAAGGCCACTGACCGTTGGTCTGTGAGGAGGGTGAACCTCCTGCCGGCCAGATAGTGCCTCCAGTGTCGCACAGCTTCAACTATGGCCTGTGTGTTCCTTCCCGACCGAGGAGTGGCGGATTTCGGAAGCATGGAGGGTACAGGAGAAGAAGGCCACGGGTCTGCCCGCTTGGTTGAGAGTGGCTGCCAGAGCTACATCGGACATGTCGCTCTCGACCTGGAAGGGGAGGTAATCGTCGATAGCTCGCATCGTGGCCTTTGCGATATCCGCTTTGATGCGGCTGAAGGAACTTCCATCGACAGAGGGAACGTGGCTGATTGGATGAGGGGACGGGCTTTATCGGCGTAATTGGCCCCGTCTTAGAACTCCCTCTCCCTCATTGTCCCAGGGCCCTCAAACGGTGCCTGGGATTCTTTTCATACTATGCCCAGTGGGTCCCTCAATATGCGGACAAAGCCCGCCCACTATTTAAGGCCACACTTTCCCCCCTGTTGGCTGAGGCTCGCCAGGCCTTCAACTGCATCAAGGAGGACATTGCCAAAGCGGCCATGCGGGCGGTGGATGAATCCATCCCTTTTCAGGTTGAGAGCGATGCATCAGAGGCGTCAATGTGGCTTTTGCAGCCACATTGAATCAGGCAGGGAGACCAGTCGCATTTTTCTCCCGAACCCTCTCTGCTTCAGAACTTTGACGCTCCTCGGTCGAAAAGGAAGCACAAGCCATTGTGTAGGCACTGGAGGCACTACCTCGCAGGTAGAAGGTTCACCCTCATCACCGACCAAAGATCGATTGCCTTCATGTTCGACAACTCGCAAAGGGGCAAAATTAAAAATGATAAAATCCTGAGGTGGAGGGTCGAACTCTCCACCTACAAAGTCCAAAGATGTGCACGTTAGGTGGATTGGCCATGATAAATTGCCCTTAGTGTCCCAAATTTGCCCTTAGTGTTGGGTGGGGTTACTGGGTTATGGGGATAGGGTGGAGGTGTTAACCTTGGGTAGGGTGCTCTTTCCAGGAGCCGGTGCAGACTCGATGGGCCGAATGGCCTCCTTCTGCACTGTAAATTCTATGTCTATAAATACGATATCGTGTATCGACCGGGGAAGCTCAACGAGCCCCCAGATTCCCTGTCCCGCAGCATGAAAGCCATCCACAATGACCTCTGCCACCCAGGGGTCACCTTGCTCGCCCACTACGTCAAAGCCCGAAATCTACAGTTCTCCACTGAGGAGGTAAAAGCCATCACCAGGGATTGCCCGATCTGTGCGGAGTGCAAACCGCACTTCTATAGATCAGACAGGGCCCACCTGGTCAAGGCTTCTCGGCCCTTTGAATGCCTCGCCATCGATTTCAAAGGGCCACTTCCCTCGAATAATCGGAATGTGTATTTCCTGAATGTCATCGATGAGTTCTCTCGCTTCCCTTTTGCTATCCCGTGCCCCGATATGACCTCCGACACAGTCATTAGGGCCCTGCATAGTATCTTCACCCTGTTCGGTTTCCCCAGCTACGTACACAGCGACCAGGGTTCGTCCTTCATGAGCGAAGAGCTGCGTCAGTACCTGCTCGACAAGGGCATCGCCTCGAGCAGGACTACCAGCTATAACCCCAGGGGGAACGGGCAGGTGGAGAGGGAGAATGCGACGGTCTGGAAGACCGTCCTACTGACCCTCCAGTCCAGGAATCTCCCGGTTTCCCATTGGCGGGAAGTCCTCCCCGACGCGCTCCACGCTATTAGGTCCCTCCTATGTCCCGCCACCAACCAGACCCCTCACGAGCGGCTCTTTGTTTTTTCCAGGGGCACTGCCACGGGGGTTTCGCTCCCGGCATGGTTGAAGACACCGGGCCCGGTACTCCTTCGGAAGCACGTCAGGGCACACAAAACTGACCCACTCATAGAGAAAGTGCTTCTACTACACTCAAACCCCCAATACGCCCCAATACGGCCGTCAGGATACTGCAGGATCGAATCCCACTACTACCACCACCGAGGTACCCCTCACACTACACCCCACCCAACTCGTCGTGCCCCCGCACCTACCGGGTCGCTACACATGTTCCGCGCACCCGCGCTCACAAGCTTCCAGCGCCCCTAGTCCCCAGTCGAACCAGACGGGTACGAAGCTCAGACAGAATCACCCCCAGAGTCCGCCATCGTACCCCAACCAACCGTGATCGTCCAGCCACCAAAAGAGGCTGCAACCCCGGTGCTCCGCCGATCACAACGGACAACTCAACCACCGGACAAACTCAATCTGTAAACCATCACCCCAGCCGGACTTTATTTTTTCACAGGGGGTGAATGTGGTGAATTATAAACACTAATAATCCACGCTGTATTGTACAACATGTGTTCAGCCTGTACCTTGTACTAGATCATGTGTAGTTGTGCGGCTCTACCCATAGGGGGAGATGAGGAGCTTGTACTGGGCTCCACCCTTGGCTCCGCCCATGGCTCCGGCCATGGCTCCTCCCCCTAACCGGAAGTATAAAGGTTGCTGTTGTGAGCCTGCCTGCCAGTTCATCTAGAGTTCATCTCATCACAGGCAGGCTCTGTTGTAAGACGATTAAAACCACTGTTCGCTTCTAACCACGTGTCACGTGAATTGATGGTCTCATCATGCAGCATTTTTAAAAATAAGGTCTGGCATCTAATTCTGGTTCCCAGTTTCTGAAACTGTACGATTACACCAACCAGCCTTCATCTGAAAAACAGGCCAAGACCAGCTTCCACAGCAATGACCTTCATTTGACCTATCCATTATCTCCACTCGTGACCCATATCAGTGCTTCCATTTAACATTAATAATTTACTTGAAAGCAAATCCATCCATATGCTATCCTTTTAGTTACCTGTTGATTGATACTTGATTCTTTCTAGAGTGAAAACAACTCGAAACTTAATTTACAAATTCAGTAAACGTTGTCTTTCCTTTCTTTCAAGCCATCTACCCAGCCACAGCCACAATTTGCATTTATATAGCATCTTCTAAAGCAGTAAACATCCCAACGTGCTAAGGTATTCCTTTGATCATTGTCCCTCTGATTAATCTTCTAATGCCACATTTTGGGGGCTTTTAATTGTGTTTTGTTAACAATAACGTGGGGGTGGTGAAAGCACTTGCCAGACAATGCTTTATTTGCTATTTAAAGAGAACATTAGTTAGCTGATTCTGAATGTGTTCTCAGCCTCTGCAGTATTTGTTAAGCAATCTATGTTACTTTGAATATGTAACTGGTTTAGCTCAGTGGGCTAGGCAGCTGGTTTGTGATGCAGAACAATTCCTGTACCAGCTGAGGTACCCGAACAGGTGCCGGAATGTGGCGCTAGGGGCTTTTCACAGTAACTTCACTGCAGTGTTAATGTAAGCCTACTTGTGACAATAAACAGATAATTATTATTAACTGCTGTTTTTTTACTGTGCCCATTCATTAAACTACTTATTCTGCATGTGTAGCTCCCTGTTTATTTTAAAGACATTAGCTCCTCTATTTAATAATTTGTTTATTTTAGTTTTCTTTGCTAACTCATTCATTTTTAATGTGTTAATATCACCACTAACAAACACATATCACATCTTCATACAGCAGTATTTCTAACTGAGAGTCTAGTCCATAGATTAATGACTCTTTGTATTCAGAACCTTCTGTTTAATGTGCTCCTTACCTGCCGTAGTGTCTCTTCTTGTTTCCTTCACACAAGCTAAATGAACCAGCTTTTACCTAGTACCTTTCACCACCTGAGAATGTCCAGATGTGCTTTAAAGTCAATAAAGTATAGTGATTGTCGTAATGTCAGACCAAATTAGTATCAAATTAGTACACAGCAAGATCCCAGAAACAGCAATCTGATAGGAATAATAATATTTATTGGTGTCACAAGTAGGCTTACCTTAACACTTGCAATTAAGTTACTGTGAAAAGGACAGCACGGTGGCGCAGGACAGCACAGAGGCGCAGGACAGCACGGTGGCGCAGGACAGCACGGTGGCGCAGGACAGCACGGTGGAGCAGGACAGCACAGAGGCGCAGGACAGCACAGAGGCGCAGGACAGCACAGTGGCGCAGGACAGCACAGAGGCGCAGGACAGCACAGAGGCGCAGGACAGCACGGTGGCGCAGGACAGCACGGTGGCGCAGGACAGCACAGAGGCGCAGGACAGCACGGTGGCGCAGGACAGCACAGAGGCGCAGGACAGCACAGAGGCGCAGGACAGCACAGAGGCGCAGGACAGCACAGAGGCACAGGACAGCACGGTGGCGCAGGACAGCACAGAGGCGCAGGACAGCACAGAGGCGCAGGACAGCACAGAGGCGCAGGACAGCACAGAGGCGCAGGACAGCACGGTGGAGCAGGACAGCACGGTGGCACAGGACAGCACAGAGGCGCAGGACAGCACAGAGGCGCAGGACAGCACAGAGGCGCAGGACAGCACAGAGGCGCAGGACAGCACGGTGGCGCAGGACAGCACGGTGGCGCAGGACAGCACAGAGGCGCAGGACAGCACAGAGGCGCAGGACAGCACGGTGGTGCAGGACAGCACGGTGGCGCAGGACAGCACGGTGGCACAGGACAGCACGGTGGCACAGGACAGCACGGTGGCACAGGACAGCACGGTGGAGCAGGACAGCACGGTGGCGCAGGACAGCACGGTGGAGCAGGACAGCACGGTGGCGCAGGACAGCACAGAGGCGCAGGACAGCACGGTGGCGCAGGACAGCACGGTGGCGCAGGACAGCACAGAGGCGCAGGACAGCACGGTGGCGCAGGACAGCACGGTGGCGCAGGACAGCACAGAGGCGCAGGACAGCACAGAGGCGCAGGACAGCACAGAGGCGCAGGACAGCACGGTGGCGCAGGACAGCACAGAGGCGCAGGACAGCACAGAGGCGCAGGACAGCACAGAGGCGCAGGACAGCACAGAGGCGCAGGACAGCACGGTGGAGCAGGACAGCACGGTGGAGCAGGACAGCACAGAGGCGCAGGACAGCACAGAGGCGCAGGACAGCACGGTGGCGCAGGACAGCACGGTGGCGCAGGACAGCACGGTGGCGCAGGACAGCACGGTGGCGCAGGACAGCACAGAGGCGCAGGACAGCACGGTGGCGCAGGACAGCACGGTGGCGCAGGACAGCACAGAGGCGCAGGACAGCACGGTGGCGCAGGACAGCACGGTGGCGCAGGACAGCACAGAGGCGCAGGACAGCACGGTGGCGCAGGACAGCACAGAGGCGCAGGACAGCACAGAGGCGCAGGACAGCACAGAGGTGCAGGACAGCACGGTGGAGCAGGACAGCACGGTGGCGCAGGACAGCACGGTGGCGCAGGACAGCACAGAGGCGCAGGACAGCACGGTGGAGCAGGACAGCACGGTGGCGCAGGACAGCACAGAGGCGCAGGACAGCACAGAGGCGCAGGACAGCACAGAGGCGCAGGACAGCACGGTGGCGCAGGACAGCACAGAGGCGCAGGACAGCACAGAGGCGCAGGACAGCACAGAGGCGCAGGACAGCACGGTGGCGCAGGACAGCACAGAGGCGCAGGACAGCACAGAGGCGCAGGACAGCACGGTGGCGCAGGACAGCACGGTGGTGCAGGACAGCACGGTGGCGCAGGACAGCACGGTGGCGCAGGACAGCACGGTGGCGCAGGACAGCACGGTGGTGCAGGACAGCACAGAGGCGCAGGACAGCACGGTGGTGCAGGACAGCACGGTGGCGCAGGACAGCACGGTGGCGCAGTGGATTAACATTGCTGCCCCACTGCGCCGAGGTCCCAGGTTCGACCTCAGCTCTGGTCTGGGTCCCTGTCCGTGCGAGTTTGCACATTCTCCCTGTGTTTGCGTGGGTTTTGCCCCCACAACCCAAAGACATGCAGGCTGGGTGGATTGCCCCTTAATTGGAAAAAAATGAATTGGGTACTCTAAATTTAAAAAAAAAAGGTTACTGTGAAAAGCTCGCAGTCGCCACATTCCGGCGCCTGTTCGGGTACACGGAGGGAAAATTCAGAATGCCCAAATTACCTAACAGCATGGGCGCGATTCTCCGCTCCCGGGAAAAATCGTGAAGGTCGTCGTGAACTCGGCCGAGTTTCACGACTGAAAATGAAATATGAATTCTTTCCCTCTCTCTCTTGTCTATCTCTAACCCGCTCTACGTAACTCTGTCTGTCTTTGGAACTCTTGTCGCTCTTTCTCTTTATCTGCCTACCTCTCCGTCTCTGCCCCTCCCTCCTCTCATCGAATTCACCCCCACCTGGGGGGCTAGGAGCGGTGCTCTGTTATTCTCGGCCGCCGGGCCTTGACGCTTGCGTCAAGGCGGCGCGCCGAGAATGACGCGATGGCGGTACCTATGTGATGTCAGCCATGCATGCGCAGGTTGGCCGGCTCCAACCCGCGCATGCTCGGCTGACGTCACGACGGTTGACAGCTCGAACCCGTGCATGCCCGTTGGTCGTCTTTCCCCTCAGCCGCCCCGCAAGACGTGGCAGCTTGATCTTGCGGGGCGGCGGAGGGGAAATAGTGCGTCCGATTGAGATGCCGGTCCGACGATCGGTGGGCACCAATGGTGGGCCTGTCCCCTCCCGAGCACAGTTGTGGTGCTCATTCCCCACCAGGCCCCCTACAAGCCCCAAAACGGGCATCTCACGGCGATTTCACGACGGCAGCGACCAGGTGTGGTTGGCGCCATCGTGAAACGGTCGCAAACGGCAGGCCGCTCGGCCCATCTGGCTCGGAGAATTGCCAATCGCCGTGAAAAACGGCGAGCGCCGATTCTTCCGAGCGGGGGGTGGGAGAATCGCGGGGGGCGCCAGGGGGTCGTGAAATTAGTCGGGGGGGGGCCCTCCCGCAATTCTCCCACCCGGCGTAGGGAGCGGAGAATCGCGCCCCATGTCTTTCGGGACTTGTGGGAGGAAACTGGAGCATCCGGAGGAAACCCACGCCGACACTGGAGCACGTTCAGATTCCGCACAGACAGTGACTCAAGCCGGGAATCAAACCTGTGGCGCTGTGAAACAACAGGATATTCCGGGTGGGATTTTCCGGCATGTTTTCGGGTGGCGGAGGCAGCTTGCTATTGCCTGCTGGGTGGATCCTCTGGTTCCGCTGTTTCCACAGTGTACTGCGTGGCCCACCCATTCTGCTGCTGGGGAACCTGCTGCAGAGGGGGATGGGAGGGGGGTCCCTCGGTGGGACTGGAAGATCCAGCCAGCGGGAACGACTGGAAAATCTGACCCTCTGTTTATTTTAGGTGTTGATTGAGGCATAGATCTTGACCAGGACACATTCATGGAATTTTCCATATTTACCTTGAGCGGCAGCTCAGGATTTGTCACAACATCACCTCGTGGATGTCCCTTTTGAATTTCTTCAATCTTTTCTTTAGGTAAGATCTCCTGGTTCAGAGGCTTAATGTTAATTTTACTGACTTCCAGACTTGCTGCTGTCAATTGATCTTTGAATACAATGCCTTGCATTTTCAATCCAATAATTCCTCTCAGAGCCTTAGCGGTAGAATTGTCAAACAAAACGTCTTATTGAGCCACGTTAGGGGATATTGAGACAGGTGTCTTGTAGCCAAAAAGGTAGGTTTTAAGGAGGTGGCGAGAGAGGCATTGAGGTTTAGGGAGGGGATTTAAGTGCTTAGGGTCTTAGTAGCTGAAGACTTGGCTGCCCAGTGGCGAAGTAATGAAAACTGTGGATGCACAAGGGACAAGAATCAAAGGAATGCAGAGATCTTGGGTTAGTCTGCTGTGAAAGTATTAATCATTTAGAAAACATTGAACATAGAACATACAGTGCAGAAAGAGGCTATTCGGCCCATCGAGTCTGCACCGCCCCACTTAAGCCCTTACTTCCACCCTATCCCCGTAACCCAATAACCCCATCTAACCTTTTTGGCCACTAAGGGGCAATTTATCATGACCAATCCCCCTAACCTGCACATCTTTGGACTGTGGGAGGAAACCGGAGCACCCGGAGGAAACCCACACAGACACAGGGAGATCGTGCAGACTCCGCACAGACAGTGACCCAGCCGGGAAACGAACCTGGCGCTGTGAAGCCACAGTGCCAACCACTTGTGCTAATGTATTAATAAAGTATTAATTATATGGGTATGTATTTCAAGTCCTAAATGTAATCAAAAGAACTAAACTGGCCTCTTATTCTTCCAGCACACATTGTGGAAGATGTGGGCCATGGGGAGATGCAATGCAGATACAAAAAAATGATACAGGGGCTAAAAGGGTTAAAGTGGGAGGACAAGTTTGCATCGGCTTGCATTTTTTTGCGTATAGAAGAGAAAAGTGTGGTCTAATTCAGATGTTTAGTGATGATTAAGGAAGTTGATCGGGTAAATATGAATTATTTCCTCTGCTGGGAGAGCCCAGAACAATGCGGCAAAATCTTAAAGTTAAAATTTGGCCCTTCGGCGATGGTGTCAGGAAGCATTCCATCACAGACAGGACAGTGAACATCTGGCACTCTCTCCCCGAAAAACTGAGGGTCAATTAAAAATGTCAAAACTGAGATTGGTCGATGTTTCTGAGGCAAGTCCAATAAAGGAAAAAGAACCTAGTCAGGGGCTGATGCTTATTGAAGAAGGTTGGAACTGCCGAAATGCCATCCTGAAGGCCTTGGTACAGGAGGCGGACAGGAAGAGAGAGATTCTCTTCCCTCAGGTGGCCAGAAGGCCTCCAGCCATGCACACAGAAGGCAGTGGGAGCAGGTGGGCATGCGGTCAATGCCACTAGTCTCGCCCTGAGTATCTAGATGCAGTGTTACCAGAGGTTTAAAGATTTCAAGTCTTCACTTGATCCAGATCAGTCAATGTATCCTCACCTGCCACATGCTATCAGCTGCATCCTTAAATTTACACACTGCTCCAGTCTCAATCATCTACCAACAATTTCTATCAACCATGACTCTTAGCCTACATTTATATTCTTCACCTCACCACCATATACTTAATAACTGCTGGAAGCCACACACTGTCATCCCACAGCATGCACAGACTGCCAGCTATCTTGCTGGCCCTCCTAGTGACACTTGCAGCCTGTGAAAGAATAAAAGAAAACACATTGGTCCGCACTCACTGACACATTTCTCTCCTCTTTTAAAGGACAAGCAGCTAACTGGCTGGTGGCAAACATGATACGTGTGCTGACCCCATGGACGTGATGGTGCTGGGCTTGAATGAAGCAGTCACTGAGGCTGTTCTTGTCTAATAGAGCGAGCCTGCTGTCACTGCCGAGGAGCGTGGCGGGGTCCAGCTCCAACTTCGCACAGGACTTTGCGCAGAGCATGAAGTCCATCCTTTCTGGCCTGGAAGGTAATAGAATCATAGAGTCATAGAAAAGTTACAGCACAGAAGGAGGCCATTTGGCTAGATGCCCTTTCTAATCCCACTTTCCTGGTCTGTAGCCCTGTATTTTACAGCACTTAAGCTGCAGATCCAGGTACTTTTAAAAAAAGAGTTTAGGGTCTCTGCCTCCACCAGAAACTCAGGCAGCGATTTCCAGGCTCCCAGCACCCTCTGTGTAATAAAGATTCTTTCCTCATGTCCTCTCTATACCTACTGCCACTTATGTTGAATCTACGTTCCCTGGTTCTAGAATACTCCACCAAGGGAAACAATTTTATCCTGCCCACTCTATCTCTTACCCTCATGGTTTTGTACACCTCAGTTAAGTCACCCCTCATCCTTTGTTCTAAGGAAAATAACTCAACCTATCCAATGTCTCCTCATAGCCACACTTTTCTTGCCCTGGCAATGGTCTTGTAAATCTCCTCTGCACTCTCTCCAGAGCAATTATGTCCTCCAACTCCATGGTAACACCCGTGGACCCGACCTTGATGCAGCATCATATGGCAATTGTCTCAGCTTCCATTACGGCACAGGAAGAAGACACACAGCGGGAAGGATTCTCTGACCTCCCCGCGACATGTTTCCTCATGGTGGGAGGTGCCCTCTGTTGGCCAGTGGCGGGATAGTCACTGTCAATGGGATTTGTCATTGAATCCACTCCACGCTACCGCAAAACCCTTGGCGGTGGTGCACCGTTGCCGTGACCAGATGATCCCACCAGCATGAACAGCCAGAGGATCCCGCCCATACATCTCAATTCATAGTGAAAGCTGAGGCCCAACTCATGAGATCTCAATTTGTTGCTATGCAAGCTCAGGCTGCTGTCACCATGGCTGCGGGCAGGCAGTCACAATTGTCCAAGAACATTGTTTGGATATCTGCGGCACCTCCCGGGAGATGTGGCAGTGGCTCCGTGGGGGCAGTTCTCTCTCAGAGTTCCCTCACCACTGCCACTCTCTCACTGCCATTGCTGTCGCCTCTTAACCAGCCAGCCTAGAATGCTGCTGCCCATGCTGAGATGGGCAGTCTAAGGATGGGTCTGACAGTATAATAATAATAATAATCTTTATTATCACAAGAAGGCTTGCACTAACATGGCAATTAAGTCATCGTGCGAAGTCCCGAGTGGCCACACTGCAGTGCCTCTTCGTGTACACTGAGGGAGAATTCAGAATGTCCAATTCCCCTCACAGCACGTCTTTCGGGATTTATGGGAGGAAACCGGAGCACCCGGAGGAAACCCACGCAGACACGGGGAGAACGTGCAGACTCCGCACAGTCAGTGAACCAAACAGGGAATCGAACCTGGGACCCTGCTGCTTTGAAGCACCAGTGCTAACCACTGTGCTACCATGCCGCCCATAATAGCGTGTTTGGGACTGAAAGTGTTAATGTGGGACTGCGGAAACAGTACCACCAATGTTATGGGTGTACAGGAGACATATGGTAGTGGTAGATTAGTCTGGTAGAAGTTAGTATGAAGATAACTCACAGGGCAAAATTCTGGAAATTGTAATGGAAAGGTATATAAATCGTATAGGACTGAAGTATATAGTTTGGTGTAAATAATACATTTGCTGATCAGCCATACAAGCCTCTTTAGGAAACAATAAACAACATTACCACAGAAATATTCAGGGCCACAATAACCTTCATAGTCACTGGCAATGATGTCCTCCCCCTGCTTCGAGGCTGTGGTCTGGTTCCAAAGGTGGAACCGTTCTGTGCCCACCTACTTGATACATCGCACCGGTCAAATGCACTGCTTCCAGCTTAGGTATAAGTAAAAGTGCTCCCTGAAGAAGTGGATTTGGTTTCCTGAACTCTTCCTTCCCCCTCCTTTAGAAGTTTGTCTTCTCTGCTGAAAAATGAAAATGAAATGAAAATCGCTTATTGTCACGAGTAGGCTTCAATGAAATTACTGTGAAAAGCCCCTTGTCGCCACATTCCGGCGCATGTCCGGGGATCGAACCGTGCTGCTGGCCTGCTTGGTCTGCTTCAAAAGCCAGCGATTTAGTCCAGTGAGCTAAACCAGCCCGTTCACCGCCCGCTGATGATTCAGCCCAAGGGGAAATGTTACTGTTGCCCTAATGACTAAGAGCAAATGGTGCCTTCAGCTGCCTTACAGAGGCAACCAGCACATTGCCTGCATCCAACAAGGCTCCCTGTATCCTTTACCAACAGCTACAAACTCATCAAAACACCTCGTACTTCCACAAACACTGCAAGAACCAGTAAATAGCAATAAGGAGTATCAGTACCCTGAGTTGAGTGATGATACTTTTAAATAAAACTGGAGATGGGACCCTAGTGCTGCTGAATGCATGTTCAGCTCTGCATGTTTAAGTGAGGGTGTTATTGAGAGTCCAAAATGCCATCTGGTCAGTCATCAAATCAGCATAACAAGCTGGCAGACATCACAATATCATGTGCTGGGGCAGCACGGTAGCACAGTGGTTAGCACAGTTGCTTCACAGCTCCAGGGTCCCAGGGTCGATTCCCGGCTAGCGTCACTGTCTGTGCGGAGTCTGCATGTTCTCCTTGTGTCTGCGTGTGTTTCCTCCGGGTGCTCCAGTTTCCTCCCACAGTCCAAAGATGTGCAGGTTAGGTGGATTGGCCAAGGTAAATTGCCCTTAGTGTAAAAAAGGTTAGAGGGGGTTACTGGGTTAAGGGATGGGGGAAGGTGTGGGAATGGGTAGGGTGCTCTTTCCAGGGGCCGGTGCAGATTCGATGGGCTGAATGCCCTTCTTCCGCACTGCAATTTCTATTTCTATGATAATCTCCATAAAACGCCTGCATCAATACCCTTAATGAGATGGTGTTTGGTATGCACCATGTTAGAAGTGGACAGAAGAGGCATGGGGCGGCATTCTCCGTTAAGTGTTGACGTAGATGTAGAATTCATGGCGATCCACGCCAACAACACTGGCGCCTCATCTGGACTGATTCTGCTACTGTGGAGGGACTAGCACCGGTGCCAGGTGGAACTCAATCAATTCCAATGAGAAACGGTGGCGGAATCGTCAGTTTTGCGATTGACATTCAGGAGGCTGACAAGCAGCAGCCACATATACACACTTCACTCTCCACACACACCATCCCAGCCACCAAGCTAGCAGTAAGACGCGCGACCCCAGGTTTTGTGTACGCAGAGCTCGAGACCCTCCAGTACGTCGTCAAGGAGAGGTGGATGATCCGGCAGACCGGCCCAGGAAGGAGGCTGCCAGCCGCTGCCATTCACCATGCCTGGGCACAGGTGGCAGAGGCGGTCAGCGCTGTGGGCAACGCTGTCCAGACTGGCCAGCTGTGCCGGAACAATCTGCACGACCACCTCAGGGCAGCCAGGGTGAGTAGGTAGCACTGTGCCCCTGGCACCAACCCCCGTTCCACACACTCATAACCCCACCCCCGTAAACTGGAGGGCATCCGAACCCCCATCCTGCATCACATGCTGGCACCCATACCGGCTGCCATGGCCGGGTCACCTGGCCACTGGAACCACCAACTACCCACCCCTGGACTGCATGCATCCGACTGCATAACACTGTTGTTTTCTGCTTCCTCCCCCCCCCCCCCCCCCCCCCCGCCTCCAGCAGAAGGTTGCCCACAACAGCTGGGAGCGGGAGGGGTAAGCTGGCCTGGGCTTGCCAGAGAGGGTGTGTGGGGGGGAATGGGCAGACATTGTGGGTGGCCCAAGCTCCACTGTCCCCCCGACCATCACCACCATCACCACCCCAGGATGGGACCGAGTGATGGAATGGCCAGCTCGCATGCAAGGATCACACAGGTGGACGGTGAAAAGTGCTACCATGGGCAGAAGTCAGATGTTGTCATACGATGCGCAACACACGAGCTCATCATGGAGCGGGCTGCCATCAGCCTCAATCCGGGGGCGAGGGGCTGAGAGAGTGAAGGGGCGGGATGCGGTGTCTGTGCCTCTGACCAGTCCCCCCCCCCCCCCTCCCCCTCCCGCTTGTTGGTGAACCTGGAGGTGATCAGAGTGTTCCACCCACGCTGGCCCTCGCACAGACGTTGTGCAGTCTCCTGTGTCTGTCTGGGCCCCATGTATGAAATGAAATGAAATGAAAATTGCTTATTGTCACGAGTAGGCTTCAATGAAGTTACTGTGAAAAGCCCCTAGTCGCCACATTCCGGCGCCTGTCCGGGGAGGCTGGTACGGGAATCGAACCGTGCTGCTGGCCTGCTTGGTCTGCTTTAAAAGCCAGCGATTTAGCCTTGTGAGCTAAACCAGCCCCTCCTCTGGATGTACTGCCCATCCTCACCCTCCCCCACATCCTCCTCATTGGACGTGGCATGGTGTTCCTCCTCCTCGAGAACATCGCCCCTCTGCTGCGCGATGTTGCGGAGGACGCAGCAGGCCGTCACGATGCGGGCAACCCTCTCAGCATCATATTGGAGGGCCCCTCTAGAGTGGTCCAGGCATCGAACAGGAGCCGGAATGTGGCGACTGGGGGCTTTTCACAGTAACTTCATTTGAAGCCTACTCGTGACAATAAGCGAGTATTATTATTAATGACAACAAACGGTGTTTTCTGTATGTGCGTTCCGGAATGCAGTGATGCCGCTGTCGAGGTGACGGTGAATTGCGATTTGGCTTCAAATAGGCGCCCGCCGTGATTTTGGCATCAGAACCGATTCTCCACCCAATCTTGTTTTGCGATTTGGGTGTCAGCTGACGGAGATTTCCACCCATTGTCTCGACTTTTCCAATACACCAGCATCCATAGCAGTGAACACATCAGAACCATAGGGATCAACTTTGAGGTGAAAGTATCTGGGAAACTCAAATCACGACACAGGATTCAACACATGTTCAACTAATTAAAAATAAGGGAAAGCAAAATAAAGGGCATTAAACAGAATGCTAATGACTAGGTGTGTAGGTGTCCATTTGCTCACTGCACATTGGTTACCTAAAGTTTCCATGGCGACCATTGATCACAGCAAGACCTCTGATACTTAACATTATAGGCAAGCATCCTATTAGGAAATGCAGTGCTAATTCACGATCAGGATGATCATTATATCACTCCCAATTATATGCTTGAAGTTACAATCGTTAAGCAGAGAACTACTTGACCATAAACAATTTCAGTTCTGTGATGGACCAGAAGGAAATTAATTGAAACAGTCCTTGGTGCAAATCTCTGTTCCTGAGTTGACGCTGTTGCAGGATTCATGGACTTCTTTCACAGCAAAACTGGCGCTGAACCTGGGCCGATTCAGTGACCGTTAAGGGGCTAGCACCAGCCCACATGGAATCGATTCCAATGGGAAGTGATGCAGGATTTGCCGGATTCGTGATTGACACTTAGGAGGCCGACAAGGTGCAGCCGTATATACACACCTCACTCCGCGCACACACCATCCCAGCCAACAAGATGGCAGCGAGGATAGCGGCACCCTGTTTCACGGACGCTGAGCCCCCTTACCTGCTAGATACCGTGGAGGAGAGGCAGGCAACCCTGTATCCGGGTCGGGAAGGAGGCTGGCAGCCGCTGCTGTTCGCCGGGCCTGGGCACAGGTGGCAGAAGTGGTCAGCGCCATGAGCAACACCATTCAGACTGACCAGCAGTGCCGAAAGAAACCGAATGACCTCCTCACAGCAGCCAGGGTGAGTAGTCAGCACTGTGTCCCTAGCACCACTCCATTCCATGACCCATATGCCGTAACCCCACCCCTCCCTTCCCGGAGGCTGGCCGAATCCTCATTCTGCTCCACATGCTGGCACCATACCAGCCGCCATGACCAGCTGCCATGGCAACTGAAGCCACCAGCAATGCACCTCCTGGGCAGCATGCATCGGACTGTCTAACACTCTGCGTTTTCTGTTCCCCCCGCCAGGGGAAGGCTACCCATAACCACCAGGTGTGGGAGAAGACTGGAGGGGGACGGCCGGACCTGCGGCCCCTCACTGTGGCAGAACAGAGGGCCCTTGGAGGTAGTCAGTGGGCCCGAAGGAATTGCCATCGCCGTGGTAAAGATTGGCATCGGGTGAAGCAGTGAGACCCCGCTGAGTTACGGGAACTCGTGAAACATGTGTCATCCCCCTCACACTACCTTCACCCCTACATCACCCTCATACCACCCTCACACGCACCCTCACCCCCACACCACCCTCCACACCCTGCTCCACCACCACCACCATCCGTACTCTCCCTTCCCAAACACACACCCTCCAACCCCACTCCCACCCGGCCCGCTGTCTAATCATGCGTCATGTCTTGTATCTTGCAGGAGCTGCTGGTGAGGGGCAGGCCTTTCTGATGACCCCTGCCCCCGACCCCATAGCCACATTCAAGAACCCCAGTTGCTGACCAGCGAGAAGGATGACACCGATGGGACGGGAGCCCTCGAGCCGAAACGCAGAACACCCAGAGCCCGAGTCCGAGGATGACACTGATTTTCAATCACAGCTGTCTCCAACACCCTCCACCATTCCAGAAACACTTACCTTTGTTTGGCATGTTAGCGAAAAGAGGATCCTGGGGCACTATCTGGTGCGCACCACTCACATGCTCCGGTACAGCAGGTGGAAGTATGGAACAGTCAGAGGGTAGGCCCCAGGGACTAGCTGCTGTGTAGTTGGGTTTCAGGCTTCTGGAACACACAATCCATCGATTGTGGAGATCCAGTCGCAGAGCCAGGTTGTCGCGAGCATCCAACACCTGTAGGTGCTGTTTGAGGAGTCCAACCTCATGCAGGAGCAGGAGTTTGTGCCAGTCAGGCGTGCCACCCAGGCCAACACCACATGGGTGGCGTCCAGGCTGGAGGCCTGGGGAGCGAGAGTGTTGGCCATGGATCAGTATGTCCGAGGCCTGGGATACTCTGTGCAGGCGATGGACGAGTTCCAGGACAGGGTTGCCCTCTCACTTGCAGCCATCTGCCAGAGCCACCCTGGACATTGCAGCGGTGCTCCTGAGTGTGGCCTAGTCACAGCAGGCCTTGGCTGAGAGGGTCAGCAGCATTGCCCAGGCGCTGGCCAATGTGGCGCAGACACAGAGGGAGGTGGCCCAGTCTTAGAGGGAGATGGCGTAGTCACTGGCTGATGTGGCACAGACCCAGATGGTGGTGGCACAGCCGCAGTCTGATGTGGTGCAGTCCCTGACGGAGGTGGTCCACTCCCTGTGTTCCATGGCCGCGAGCATACAGACCCTAGTCAAGATGGCAGTAAGCCTCCAGGACTGGCTGCACCAGGTGGCGCGGGAGCCTCAGGGGTTAGCTCCGCTCGCACCCCCGTCGCATGGAGTAGCCTGGGGGCCATCAGGCACCACAAGGGAGGAGGTGGTGATGGGGCCCATGCCGGTGACTCCAGCAGAGGAGGTGCTGGAACCCCGCATCTTCCTTTTCAGATGAGGACTAATGTTCCTCCTCCTCCAGCACATTGTCCCTCTGCTGCGCAATGTTGTGGAGGATGTAGCAGGCCACATCCCCAGTTCCGTATGGGGTTACCCCGGCCCCACGGCCCAACCCCCATCACCCCTCCCCCTTCCTGTTGCAAGATGATCAGTCTTTCCAGAGGCGAGGACTTCCATGATGAGAGAAGGCACGTCACGATGAGTTGGTCTTGAAGGCACAGATCCAAACATTCCAATGTTCCAGTATAGATGAGGTCCAAGCCAATTTCCCTGGGCTAAACTCTTTCTGTTGCTGCCTGCTCGATGGGAAATGGTGGATAGTGAGAGTTCAGTTCCACATGGCAATATTACAGGTCCTAGCAGCGAGGGTAGATCATGTGACATATACCTCCCACCACTTCCCCTGGGTGTTGGACAAAGTATACATTTCCTCTGGTCTGGAATCTTGAGGTATTTCATAGGCCCCTTTTGTTTCTTAGTGGACTTCCTGTTTTTGGTGGCCAGAATTCTCTTGGGAAATATAAAGAGGTTTTGTGCAGTTTTAGGAAATGGCATTAGCACCATTTTAGAGATAACGAGTCTCTGTTGTTTGTCTGAAGGTTAGAAATTCCTCTGGTATGAGCATCAGGGTAAAGTTGTGGCCCATTTAAAAAAAAACAGTAATAATTTCATAGACTAGCCAGGTCGATATACATATTTCCCTTCCTGACCTCTGGTCAGGACAGTTAATTTTCTTAAAATAATATCACCAGGTTTCCAAACAAAAGCCAAAGCCCTGGTACCAGGCAAGGAGCTAAATTTCAGAGTTCATTGTGGTTTAGGCAGAATAGATTGTTTTTTTCCAAATCCTATTTCACAAATGAAATGAAATGAAAATCTCTTATTCTCACAAGTGGGCTTCAAATTAAGTTACAGTGAAAAGCCCCTAATCGCCAAATTCCGGCACCTGTTCGGGGAGGCTGGTACGGGAATTGAACCATGCTGCTGGCCTGCCTGGGTCTGCTTTCAAAGCCAGCAATTTAGCCCTGTGCTAAACCAGCCTCTCAACCTGGTTAACCTTGTCAGAGAAAGGTTTACCACTAGTGCCAACATTGTGAGGCAAAATAGTGAGGTTTATTTTCAGGTTAATTGACCACATGAGGCATCACTGGATGTGCTTCTGTCCATATTTGCCAGTCTAAGGCGCTGGTTAATCGGGTTGGTGGGATGGGGAATCTCGCCCAAATGCTGTGAAATCCAGGGGTTGGGGCGAAAGGTCCTCATAATTGGTTTCTTAACAACCTCAGCAACTATTTAATTACTTACACAACTGACCCTCGAGCGTTCGCCATTGCTTCCAATGCCTCCCAAGAGAAACGTGACACAATGCAGGCCACATTTAGATCCCGGCCCGATGTCAGTTTTTGGACTTTCCAACCCCGGCTGGCTCCGACGCTGCTTCCAGTGGGCTGGGAAAAATTCTGACCACGGAATCACAACAAACAACACAGGCAGATAGTTAAACGGCATCGATTTTGCTTGGAGTTATATCTCAGTTTGCACACCACTGGGATAACTCCTTGCATGGGTTAACAGCTGATTTAATTTGCCAGTACCAATTCCTTGCACATATTTCACTGCCAGAAAATTAAATTAAACATATGTTAGGACAATGTCAGATTTGATGTTAGGATCACAAAGTGATTCTTAGAATTTCTGCTCCTTTGATCTCCACAGAATTCTGGGCTCTTTATTTCACTTAATAGATTTTTTTAGTCAGAAGTGTTATCACCAGACAGCACACTTGGCAACTTAAAGAACTGCAGAGTGAGGTATTTTCATGGATTCAATTGATTAGACAGCACAGATTATAGAGTTATGC
Source organism: Scyliorhinus canicula (assembly GCF_902713615.1). NCBI lineage: Eukaryota > Metazoa > Chordata > Chondrichthyes > Carcharhiniformes > Scyliorhinidae > Scyliorhinus > Scyliorhinus canicula. Next base: position 53,930,514 of record NC_052160.1, on the reverse strand, counting down.
AGTCATTGTCTATGCAACAACCTGGTTTAAGTGCTTTGTCATTATGTGTGTGAGATGTAACTCAGTGGGTAACACTCACACCTCTGAGTCTGAAGAGTGTGGGTCGAAGGACCCATTGCAGATGTGAAATCTAGGCTGATACTCCAGGCTTGGTTTAATGGTCGTTTGGATGTGACATTAATCGGAAGCTCTGTCTGTCCATTCAGGTCGATGGAGAAGTTCCCATGGCATTATTTGAAAGAGGACTAGGGGAGTTCTCCTGGTGTCCTGGCCAATAATGATCCATCAGGATTATCCGGCCATTAGCGCACTGCTGTTTGTGTCACATTGCTGAGCACACATTGGCTGCTGCGGTTTCTCCATTCCAATATCTATTTAATCAGCAAAGAGAGTCACTGTGAGGCACAGCAAGCAGACTCATGATTGAAACTATAGCAAATTCTCCTGATAAAAGCAATATTATTTCTCCAGTAAAGTGCATGTGGTTATAGAGTGATAGTTGGGCAGGGGGGGGACTCTCTGGGATCCTCAAGCCAGAGCTGGGAATCGCGGTGGCCCTGACCTGGGCGTGAGGCCCAAAACAGGATTGGCACTGGGCGTCAATCCCATTGCGAGTCTCCCGGCTCACCCTGCCGGCCGGTTCCTGCTGGCCCCGGCAAGGTTCCACCCGGGGGTGAGTACTCTCCTGATACTTGCCGTCAGGGTGCTGAGGGGGAAGTGGGGGACCAGGCAATTTCAAAGGAAGGATTATCGTTTCTTACCATTAGGACAGCACAGAGATTATCACTGTTGCATCACAGCACCAGGCACCTGGGTTTAAGTCCAGCCGTGGGTGACTGTGTGCATTTCCTCTGGATGACCTGCTTTCCTCTCATTGTCCAAAGATCTGCAGGTTAGGTGGATTGGCCATGCTACATTGCCCCACGGTGTCCAGGGATGATTAGGTTTCGGGGATAAGGTAGGGTGGATGGGAGACCCAGGATAGAGTGCTCTTTTGGTTGTTCAGTGCAGACGTGATGGGCCAAATGCCCTACTTCTGCACTGTAGGGATTCTGATTATTTATGTAGTTCTACAGGGATCCATTAACTCTGAAGTACTAGAGGGCAGCACTGTGGCCTAGTGGTTAGCACAACCGCCTCACGGCGCTGAGGTCCCAGGTTTGATCCCGGCTCTGGGTCACTGTCCGTGTGGAGTTTGCACATTCTCCCCGTGTCTGCGTGGGTTTCGCCCCCACAACCCAAAAATGTGCAGAGTAGGTAGATTGGCCACGCTAAATTTCCCCTTAATTAGAAAAAATAATTGGGTAATCTAAATTTATTTAAAAAAATAAATAAATTAAATAAAAACTCTGAAGTACTAGGGCAGCAGGATTGCGCAGTGGTTAGCACTGGGACTACGGAGCTGAGGACCCGGGTTCGAATCCCGGCCCTGGGTCACTGTCCGTGTGGAGTTTGCACATTCTCCCCGTGTCAGCATGGCTATCATCCCCACAACCCCAAAAACAAGGGCCGGGATTCTCCGATCCTGCGGCCAGGTTCTGACACCGGCGTGAAGGAGTCAATGGGCCTCAACTGGCAGTTATACATCCCTTCCTAGGGGGCTAGTACGGCGCTGGAGTTGTGTCCGCAGGCCAGCAGGACTCAGCTGAACTCGGCCGGCACCCGTCGATGCCCGGAGAATCGCCGGGGTGGGGCACTTTCAACGGCCCCCGACCGGCGCGGTGGTGATCCCACGGGCGCCCAAAAATTGGCGCCGGAGAATCGTTGAGCTGGCGTCAGGGCGGTGTGGCGCAATTCCCGCACCCCCCCTGCCAATTCTCCGACCCGGCGCAGGATCGGAGCATCCCGGCCAAGATGTGCCGGTTAGGTGGATTGTCCATGCTAAATTGCCCCTTAATTGGAAAAAAAAATTCGGTACTCTAAATTTATTTTTAAAATACTCTGGCGTACTATCTCTTCTGTTTTTTTTAAAGAGGGTGTCTCTTTGTTCTGAAGAGTTTCCCATAAAGAGCAGGTGGTCTGTCTGAGTGCTGCCCATGTACCTGGTCAGTCAAGAGGCTTTTAAAAGGCAATGGTCTGTGAAATTGAATGTGAACAATGCAGATCAAAGCTTTTAGTCTTCTATGCTTGCAGAGAGGCTTGAATACGTTAAAGGGCAAGAAAATTAACTGTGAAAAATACACTTCAAAGGTTTCCACAACATTAAAGGGAAATTACTGGACTTACTGGGTTACTGGGTTACAGGGATAAAGGCGGATGGGGGAGGTGTGGAGCTTTAGGGTGCTCTTTCCAAGGGCTGAATGGCCTCCTTCTGCACTGTAAATTCTATGATAACTATGATAACTATGAAGCCCTTTATCTTCATCGTGCAGATCTTTGATCTTGACACGCTGAAAGACATTTTAAAGGGTTTAAAGGCAACAGGTGGGAAAACCAGCCAAACAAACCACATCCCAAGAAAGACCTTGACCTGAGCCCCTGCCTGCCCAAGCACCCACCCCCTCCCCAAGCCCCACCTCCCTTGATAGACCCCCCTCGACCCTCTGGAAGCAAGTATTGGGAGGGTACTCACCACCTTGCCCCTCTTCAGGATCCAAGGTGCCAGTTTGGCACTGCCTTGGGCTGGGCCTAAAGAGGGGGATGGGAGGGGGTGGGGGCTGGCTAAAGGGGGGACTAAAGGGGGAGCCTGAAGAGGGGACTGGCCCTTGCCAGCAATTGGGGAGCCCTTGCTCGCGATTCGAGGGGGGGGGGGGGGGGGTGCCAACTTTATTCTGTGATTGTGGTGCCTTTTAAAGATCTCTGAGGAGTGGGACCTTTCAGCACGTTTAGGCCCCACCACTCTCAGGTCCAACGTAAAGCCCGATCCAGTTAAAAACATTTTTAATGTCACTGAATGGAACGTCAGCTTCATTCCTCGCATGAGCGGGTACCACTCCTGATAACGAGAGAATTGTGCCCAGCATGTGTATAAAATCCCTCAGATAAATAATTAATATGAGGGAATGAATTCAACATCGTTCCAGCTGGAAATTGTGGGATACATCAAACGTAGCCTTAATTCCTTTTAAAGTTTATGCTGGAAATTAAGTTGTTTACATTGTGCTTCTCCCGTTCATCACGCTTCCTGATAGATGCAGAGAACTCCTTGTCGAGGTGTGCAGTATTGAACATGATTGTGTGGGAGCAGCTTTGAGCATTTCATTAACTGCTGACTGTGGAGGTGGCAGGAAGCAAAGCATAGCAGACTAATCAAATCAATAACAGCCGTAATGAGGGAAACATACAGTCCCCAGCTCCAGAGATTCACTGTTCTTGCTTTGTTTTTATTCCCTCCCACTACTGATGCAAAGAGGTGGCCTTTCAGTTGGAGCGGGGAAACTCCCTTGTGAATTAATTTCCTGCTGTCTAGAAGTAACAGAATGTTACGGTCGATTTTAAACACCCACCTGGGACAGGATTTTTTTTTTGTGAAGTCGTTTTAGTGTGCTGTTGGAAAATTTAGTCCCACTCATGAGACTTCATCGCATAATCCTGACACACCCAGTTCCAGTACTGAGGTAGTGCTGCATTGTCAAAGATGCTACCCATTGGGCAGCACGGTGGCACAGTGGGTTAGCCCTCCTGCCTCACGGCGCCGAGGTCCCAGGTTCGATCCCGGCTCTGGGTCACTGTTTGTGTGGAGTTTGAGCATTTCACCCGTGTTTGTGTGGGTTTCGCCCCCACAACCCAAAGATGGGCAGGTTAGGAGGATTGGCCACACTAAATTGCCCCTTAATTGGAAAAATGAATTGAGTATTCTAAATTTATATTAAAAAAGATGCTACCTATTGGACGAGCTTGTAAACAATTCAAATATTTTCTTCACTGGATGGGGCAGGGATGAAGAGTTCAGTCCATCATCTTCTTTGGCTATTGCATGTCAGAAGGTTTTGAAGTGTTCTTCTGATGGTTTTTTCAAGTAATCTCACCACCTCCTCCTGCCTTTTGCATCTGCTATCATTCTCCACATCATGGAACTCCAAACTTCACACCTCTTATCAAAGCCTTCAGCTTTGCCTGGGATATTATACCTGTGGTAATCTGCCTTTTTTTTTTAACAAAACTAGCCTTTGCAAACATTTCCATCAAAAATGGCCATCACAGGCAGCATGGTGGCCTAGTGGTTAGCACAGCTGCCTCATGGCGCTGAGGTCCCAGGTTCGATCCCGGCTCTGGGTCACTGTCCGTGCGGAGTTTGCACATTCTCCCCGTGTCTGCATGGGTTTCGCCCCCACAACCCAAAAATGTGCAGAGTAGGTGGATTGGCCATGGGGGGGGGGGGGGGACGTAAAACCTCACCCATCATGCTGCAGTCCCCTCAATTCACAATGGCTGATAGACAGCGACCTTCCTCCATTGCGCCTCTGTGGCGGCTACCCGAAGCTTTAGTGCATCCCTCAGCACATGGTCCTGGTCTTTGGAATGTGCTAATCTTCAAGATATCTGGCATTCAATTCTTGAGCGCCTGCTTGTGGGGTCACCCTTGAGGAAAGTAGGAACATGACCAATGACAGTCAATGACCAAATGCCTTTTCAAGTGCATGGAGAAGAATCCAATATACCATTTGAAGATTCTCCCTCGTGTCCGGGCCAATCATTATCCCTCAACCAGTGTCACAAAGTACATTATCTGGTCTTTATGTTTGTGGGAGTTAGCAGTGTGAAGCATTTGGGGATGTTAGAGGTTGTGAAGATGCAACCTCTAATATAAAATGCAAATCTTTCAAATGACCCTGCCCCTGAAATTTGGCACTGAAGTTTAAGGCATTACACTGACACATTTTTACTTGGAAAGTTTGCCATCACCCTCCCCTTAGATTCTGAGCTGTGAGTTGTCTGTCGTATGATTACAAGAAAGAGAAAATGTGGCCCTACATGAAGAGGAAGAAAGAAAAGTGAAAAGAGAGAACTTGTATTCATTCAACACCTCAATGTATCCCAAAGTGTTTCCCAGCCAATTCAGCACTTTGACCTTTAGCCACTGTCATGGTATAGGAGAGTAAAAGGTTAACGTCTTTGTGTTTCTTCACCAAGTGCCGATGAGGTGAAGAATATTTTTATTTTCAATGTTTTTTTTTTACATGTTCTGTCTCTGATCACTAACAGGCTACGATCCTCTCACACTAACATTTCAAATCATCAGTTTCACGGAGCTGGAGTGTTCACCAAATCTTTTGACTCTGGAAAACAGATACAAATTCATGCCAATAAAGTCAGGATGAAATCATCCTCTGGGCAATGGCTGTTAATGGTCCCAAGTGAAGCTAATCTGAGCACTGTCAGTCAAAGTTGGACTGCACGTAATTGCACAGCACTGATTGACCTTTAATTCAATGCTAATGGAGGTTATTACAAAGCTGACGCACATAAGGGATTGAAATGATGTCACGAGGGGCAAATACGAACAGTTTATCAATCTCATCTCAGCAACGACGACAACTAGCATTTTCAACGCAGACAAATGTCCCACTGCACTTCGCAGGTGCATTAGGCACATTTTACAAGTGCAAAAATGCTGCGGATGCTGGAAACCCTAAATAAAGACAGAAAACGCTGGAAATACTCAACAGGCGACAGGCAGCGTCTGTGGAGAGAGACACAGGGTTCACGTTTCATGTGGATGACCCTTCATCAGGACTGTCAGGGGGAGCGGGGTGGAAGGGACAAATGAGACCATGAAGGGATTCAGACGCAAGTGAAAAATTTAAATTGAAGGAATTGGGCAGGGTCAATGACGAGGGGTTTGAGGATGGGATGGTGCAGCGGTTTCATGAGGGATAGGATACTGGCTGAAGAGTTTTATTCCAACCGTTCAAAAGTGTGCAATAACTACTTGCACTGATACAGCAATGCCTAGGTACTGTCGCTAAAAGCATGGGTGCCAATCAGGAGCAATGAAAATCAGGGGTTGTGCAATAGACCAGAACTGAAGGAATGCAGACATCTCTGAGGGCTGTAGGCCTGGAAGAGGATACTGAGATAAAGAGAATCCCTGGAGCGATTTGAACACATGGTTGAGCATTTTAAAATTGAGACTTTGCACATTATTCTTAATAACAAGAATGGACAAGATTGTTCAAGCTTTGATGGTTGTGCGCCTGCATTGAAGTGATAGAAGTGTGCCATGGAGATTGGGGGTGCCCAAGTATTTCCCAGGCTATCTCCATGCTGACAACAGTGGGCGGAACTGCTGATATTTCCTGTCCTACACACTCAGAGGACCCTGGGTGCCAGGACCTTCGTCTGGTAAAATGGGATAATACCTAAGCCTCCAACTGCAGGCCTCCACCATCCATTATTTTACCTAAAAGGTCCTTGCAGTGTTTTCCAGATCCAGTCAACTATCATGGGCAGCTTTCCAAATGGTCTTAATTTCTTGAAATTCCTATGGGACTCATATGCAATGAGTGTCAGAGATCGGAATGGTGGATTCTGGAAAGACTGAACACGATCACTGACATTGCCTTTTAATGTCAGTCAGCCTCATCTACTAACCTGGGAGAATTCTACTTCTTTAAAATGCTGAAGACTCTGTTGCTTCTCAGAATTGTAGCTCAGTTCTCTGTGAGTCATTTTGCTGCAGCACATAAATGGATTGATCCGCAGAGCTGTCCGTCATTTTTAATTCAAATCATCCAGGAGGTTTATTTTTTGTCTCCTTAATGTCGCCTAATGCTGCATTCTTCTGCCAAATAGCAGCTGATAAGCTGGGAATAAATTTCTACCTGACCCAGTAATTGGCAGCAAACTAACCGGTGATTGACAGCTTAATGAGCAAAGCCTGCAATTGGGTTCGCAACACTCGAGTTTCAAGCCAAATGCTTCATGGGTTGGTGAAGCGAGCCACTCACATTCCTCATCCACCTCATGGTCCCAAATAAACCCATGTTGCAATCGTCAATTAGCTCATTGCAAAGTAGATAGTTTCATTGGGTTCTTCAAGGTACATCATAAACTTTCCAATTTCATAATGGACGATTAAATTTGCCTGGTGAGGTGCATTTACTGAGAGGTACTGTATATGGATTGTAGTTCACCCCCATTGACCTCGCAACCAGAGAAACATAGGGGCAGGTTTAAGCAGAAAATGGAGCTTGCGGGATGGAGTATCCCGCCTGTAAAATGCACTCCGGCCTGATTCGGAAATGGTGATGCTGGAAATAATTTATTTTATTTTTTAAAAAAAATTTAGGGTACTCAATTATTATTATTTTTTCCTAATTAAGGGGCAATTTAGCATGGCCAATGCATCTAACCTGCTTCGGGTTGTGGGAGTGAAACCCATGCAGACACGAGGAGAATGTATAAACTCCACACGGATAGTGACCCGGAGCCGGGATTCAAACCTGGGTCCTCAGCGCCACAGGCAGCAGTGCTAACCACTGCACCACCGTGCCGCCCAACTGATGCTGGAAGTAATAGCACCAAAGTAATCCCTATATGTTGGAATTATAATCCTGCTTTCCTGCAGGTTCGGATCAAGGGTCTTCACTTGAAACGTTAACCTACGTCTGTTCAGGTGCTTGATGATCTGTCAAATGCTTGACGCAATTTCTCTCCTCCTTTTCTTTACATTTTCTTCATTACATTAGCGACCGGGCTTCAAAAATACCTCCTTGACTTGAAAGCGTTTTGTAACATGCTGATGTTGTGAAGGGCGCTCTATAAATGCACGTTCTTTATATGCTGTTTGGTTATGGGTTTATCTTTCGTCTTCTTTCCACATTTTTGAATGGGACATTTGGAAAAAGATATAAAACTGGATCCAAAGGTTTTTTCTGAACAGAAGTCCATTTTTTTGTTTATTTCTGTGCCTGATCGATGTTAATTAATTAATGACTTCCAATTTCCGTCCACAATAAAGTAAAGCATCAGTGTTGACTGCACATTCCCTCTGGGAGAGGATATTAGAAACCCATGCCCTTTAAATGAAAGGGATGGAATATTGTATACAGTGTGTCACTGAATTTCTGCCGTGCACTCTGGACAAGTAAAATCATAAAATTACCCCTTAGAACTCAAATTATGATCTTGAGTAGTTCTTCACAGAATGAGTATTGGAAACCTGGTGAAGTTTTCCATTGAAAATGTCAAAACTGAGACTGATAGATTTCCGTTAAGCGGAAACATTAAAGGATATGGCACTGAGGTAACTGAAGTTGAGATACAGATAAGGCACAATCGAATTAAGCGGCAATACGGAATCAAAGTGCCAAATGGCCTTTTCCTGTTCCTGAATTTCTATTCCAGATTCTGACCATCCCCTATCCTGACATTACCCAGTTTGGACAGGAATAATTCAGAGGGCTGGGAGACTGCCTGATCGATGCCAATGTAACGATTTCCAAATTGCAGCCAATGTGTTGGCTCAGTGGCAAGGGTGAATTGGGCAGTGCCATCATGGGTAGCAGCATCTTGGGCAGTCCATTTCCTTGGAGCGTTTCCTTGGTGGATTTATATATAACTGAGGGATGTTGCCCCTTGCTTTCGAAGGGTCTTTTCCTCACTCCTCTTTGTTTTCCCAGTGCCAGTGAATGCAACCAATGCCTGCTGAATTTACAGTACCCAAGTGATTATTTTTTCCAATTAAAGGGCAATTTAGCATGGCCCATCCACCTAACCTGCACATCTTTGGGTTGTGGGGGTGAAACCCACGCAGACATAGGTAGAATGTGCAAACTCCACAAGGACAGTGACCCGGGGCTGACCAGAATAGCCTGCAACTTGCTCTTTGTGATAAGGTGGCAGGGTTCCAGCTTGTGTCGGTCAATAAAGAGGATGTAATGCACCACTAATGGACTGTCATGGTGTTTTGGAAACAACATTGCATTCATTAAGATCGATTAAGAGGTAGAATCTAAGTTTGCGGTTCACTTTAGTTTACCGTAATTGAGGATGCTTAAGGGAGACGTCAGACAGAAGTGGATATGCAGCTTCCTTAGATAAGCAGATAATTCTAACAAACTGCACTTCAAGTGACAAAAATCTCCATTCTGCTCTGCTCCTTTCCCGTGTTTTTTTAGTTCAAGTATTTCCCCATGATAATCGAGGTGAATGGAAAATATATTGTTCAATAAAACAAGTTATCTACTCACTCACAAGAACAAAGAATGCTGGAAAAATCTCAGAAGGTCTGGCAGCATCTGTAGGGAGAGAAAGTAGTGTTAACACTTCAAATCTGCCTGGCTCTTTATCCGAAGTTCTGATGAAGTGCCAAATAGACTCAAAAAGTTAACTCCGATTTCAATGCTTCAGATGTCTCAGATTCAGCATTCTGCGTATTTATCGATTCACCCCATGTTTAAAAATAAACGCTTCCTGGACACTGACAAGGGGAGCATTTATTGCCCACTTCTGGTTGCCCTGTTGGGCGCTCTTCTTGAACTGATGCTGTCAATTTAGTTTAATGCACCGTCTATTTTTTGTTATGTGTGGCTGGTTTGTTTCCGTTCGTGGGCCCCTCAATTCCTTTTGCCCAGCCACATTTAAAGGCGCTGACTTGTATGCAGCCTGTGTCGAAAGTTTCAGTCACAAGACCAGGCAGCTTCGAGGGAACATTGTACTCTCTACCTCTCTCTCAATCTTTACCATGCTCCTTAAAACATAACTCATTGGGGCGGCACAGTGGCGCAGTGGTTAGCAGTGCTCCCTCACGGCGCCAAGAACCCGGATTCAATCCCGGCCCCAGCTTGCAGTCCGTGTGGAGTTTGCACATTCTCCCTGTGTCTGCATGGGTCTCACCCCCCCACAACCCAAAGATGTGCAGGCTAGGTGGTTGGCCATGCTAAATTGCCCCTTCATTGGAAAAAAAATAATAATTGGGTACTCTAAATTTCTTTTAAAAAAAGAACAGCATCAATCACTTTACCTGGTCATTCCTGTGACCTCACAAAAAGTCTTTGATTTTGTCAAGCGCAAAATCTTGTGGAGTGTCCCTTCATCTACCTTCAGAAATTCATCACTAAAGATTTGCAGGGTAGGTGGATTGGCCATGCTAAATTGCCCCTGAATTGGCAAAAAACAATTGGGTACTCAAAAAAACCTAACTCATTGACCAAACGTAAGGTCACCTGTCCTAACATCTAATTATGTGGCTTGAAATCAAATTTTGCCTGTTAATTAATCCTTGTGAATTGACGTGCTACAATTTACTACCACTAATAATAATAATCTTTTATTATCACAACTCGGCTTACATTAACACTGCAATGAAGTTACTGTGAAACGCCCCTAGTCGCCACATTCCGGTGCCTGTTCGGGTACACTGAGGGAGAATTCAGAATGTCCAAATTACTTCACAGCATGTATTTCGGGACTTGTGGGAGGAAAGCAGAGCACTCGGAGGAAACCTACGCAGACATGGGGAGATTGTGCAGACTTCACACAGACAGTGACCCGAGCCGGGAATCAAACCTGGGACCCTGGAGCTGTGAAGCAACACTGTACTACTGTGTCGCTTACATTAAAGATATTTTATCAAGGCAGGTTGTTGTTGTTTGTTGTAGTGTCAAAGGGTGGAGGGTCACCACGAACGTCCACATGCATATATACAGGAAGTAGCAGCTGCAGCTAGAACAAAAACTGACCTGAGACAGAAGATCGCCATGAAACCCAACACGGTAACAAGTAGCTGGGAGTGATTACAAGGAAATGATGTATAAAGTTCAGATGACTTGTAAATCATTCATATTTCCTCTTGTGATTTATCAGGTCAACTGAGTCCTTGGTCAGGTTATTATATACAATCGTACCTAGATCGTAGGATTTGAAAAACACCTCTCAACAAGGTCTGAGTCAAAAGGCCATTGTGGAAGCCTCTGCATAATGCAAAACTTACTGGTGACTGAATTAAAATTGGCCCAGTTACTGCCATTTAACAACAGTAAGAAGTCTTGCAACACCAGGTTAAAGTCCAACAGGTTTGTATCAAATCACTAGCTTTCGGAGCACTGCTCCTTCCTCAGGTGACTCTGGCTATTTAACAAGGCACAGAGTCAGTTGCTTTATTATGGGGGGTTTGCAACACTCTCACCTTCACTTTCTTTAACATAGCTTCATTTCTAAAAACAAATCAATCCATTTAGCTGAATGAGAAGAGAGTTGGTGCAAGGACACAACCATGTTTGACCGCGATTTTCACTGAAATCGGTTTATGGTCCATTTGTCACTATGCAGTTTGCGGGAGATGATGATAAATTACTGAGGATAGCTGAGGGGGACACCCTACAAGATTTTGTGCTTGACAGAATCAAATACTTTTTGTGAGGTCACAGGAATGACCAGGTAAAGTGATTGATGCTGTTCTTTTTTAAAAATAAATTTACAGCTGTGTTCTTCAAACTTTTTTTCCGGGGACCCATATTTACCAACCGGTCAACCTTCGGGACCCAACCCGGCTGACCTTCGCGACCCACACTGGCCGACCTTTGCGACCCACGCTGGCCGACCCGCGCGACCCACCATTTTCTCTTACCTTGTTGGCTGCTGACAAAAATGGTTTTGGGTCCCTTTGGCCCTCGTACACGCTCCTCCAATGGAACCTGTTGGATGAAGGTGAAGCCTTCCCGTGTTGGAAAGTATGGAGTTTCCATTTGTCCAAAGTTCTGAATTTTTTTCTTGTAAAATTTTATCAAATAAACCCCCCCCCCCCCAAAACTTGTAAAAACAAAATGACTAAAATAAATGAAAAAAATGAATAAAACCCCCGAACTTTAAAATAAATGAAATTCATAAAATAAATGAAAAAAATAAAAATTAAATGAATAAAATAAATGAATAAATGAACGAAAACCACTACAGAACTTGTAAAACAAAAAGCGGCAACTGTTTAAAAAAATAGCGGCCGCACTGCGCATTCGTGCCCGAGTATCGGCGCTGATTGTCGGGCACACATGTGCAATGCGGCCAAATTTTTTACTTCTTCGTGGGCAAATTTTTTTAAAATACGTTTGCAGCCGCTTGCAGCCGGTGTTATGAAAAGCCGGCTGCTGCGCAGGGATTTTCGCGTCGGGAGCGCTGCGGTCAACAGCTCCGCGATCCTCCCGACACCCGCCCGCGACCCACCCGCGGTTCGCGCCCCCCGACTTTGAAGAACACTGATTTAGAGTACCCAATTATTTTTTCTTCCAATTATGGGGCAATTTAGTGTGACCAATCAACCCAGCCTGCACATCTTTGGGTTGTGAGGATGTGACCCACGCAAGCACGGGGAGAATGTGCAAACTCCACAGGGACAGTGACCCGGGTCCCGGAGTGAACACAGGTCCTCAGCTCCGTGAGGCAGCACTGCTAACCACCGTGCCACCCCGATTGATGCTGTTCTTGTGTTTTTCTTGAATTTATCGTGCAGTGGGGATCACGTGTCTCTCGGTGGGCGAAAATGGCACTGCGACTCTGAAAGGAGATTCTTCAGCCACTATTTGGAGATAGTTCAGGAGATTCTTTGCCATAATCTTCTCTGTGCAGAGAGCAGGGAGATTCCTCAGAGCTCCAGGTCATCGTCAACTTCTTCCCCAAAGCATATGAAAGTAAAGAAAGTCGGCTTTTCGCTAATGCCAGAAGTTTGATTGATTTGAACTAAGATTTATAGGTTTCACTTGTTTGTAATAAACCTTCAATCATAAATCATACAAGGTTCTGGAGACTTAATCATGTGACAAGAAAGAACATTTAAAAAATGAATTCAGAAAGCTATTTCACCATCAAAAAGCGCACAAAGATGAAAGGCAAAGTGTCAATTAACAGTATTTTTCAGTAATTAACAGTAATTAACACTAAGAGGAGAAAGCTTAACTTTAACAATTGATCAGACTTCTCATCACCCTTATCAGGCCAAGACAATTAGCGGAATTCAGCCAAACAATTTCTCAGGGTGCGATCCTCTGGAAAGATTTCTAAGTGTGGTATTGAGCGGGAATTGCCGCGAGCTTCCCGGCGCGCGGCACAGCGAGGCCGGCAAAGCTATTCAGCGTTAACTGGTCCAGTTGTCAGCTGTCAGGCACAATTTGGTGAGCACTAAACAACTGCTGATGCACATCAGGTGGAGGCAGGAACCCCCCCAGGTGAGATAGCACTCAGACATCTGCTGGCTACCAGGACACAGCTGGGTCCCAGCCTGATGCTGAGCCTGTGGAACAGGGTTAGTTGGAGCTGATGGAGCTTTTAGGGAGCGGTCAGGAATTCCAGAGGGGGATGACAGCCATACTCCAGCAGGTCCATAGTTGATTGGAGGAGCCCCAAAGGCTAAGGATGCAGAAGATAGCGCTGGCAAGATGTGGCACCGAGGCCAACACTGCTCGGGTGGTGACCGCAGAGGAGAGCCTGGAGCACGATATCAGCACCGTGAGTGGGGTGTCAAAGACATTGCTCAGTCAGTGACGGCCATGGCTGAGCGCCTCTTCAGCATGTCCCAGTCACTGGGAGAGGTGTCCCAGGCACAGGTGGAACTTTCCGAGGTGCTGCGGTTCATGTCCCTGTCGCAGGTGGGCATCACTGAGGCGTTCCTCCATGTGTCCCGGCCACTGGGCACTGTGTCCTAGATGCAGGTTGACATTGACAAGGCACTGCAGAGCATGGCCCGCTCACAGAAGGGCACCGCTGAGGGCATCGACATCATGGTGCGGACATTGGGGAGCCACCAGGGTTAGCAAGGCTAGATAATGCAGGAGCAGCTGGGGCTCGACCCAGTTGCCCCTCTGTCCCAAGATGACCACCAGGAACCTACAGGCACCGATAGGGAGGAGGAAGCGTTGCCGGCTGACCCGGAGTCCCCCTCTACAGTGAGACAACAGCGGTTACCAGCACTCCTGAGTACACACGGACAGTGACCCAGGGCTGGGATCAAACCCGGATCCTCGACACAGTGAGGCAGCAGTGCTAATTACTGGGCCACAATGCTGCCCCCCCCCCACCCCGAGGTCAAACATTAATGGGAGCCCCGGCTTGGGATTGACCAAAATGGTAGAAGGCCGATTGGGGAAGGCACAGAACAAAACACGCTGAGAGAGTTCATTGGGAACATGCAGAGGCGAAGTTGACGTGTTGGAGGGAGTGCGCGGACCTTCAAATACCTCATCTTCCCAACCCTTCCAGCATCACCTGCCACGCACCTGACAGACTCTGCAGGTCATGCATTGGTCTTATCAACGTCTGAGAACCTATCAAACCGGAGTGGAAGTAATCATCCTTTATCCCGAGGGACTGCCTGAGAAGAGGAAGTACCAGAAGACAAGTAGTTCATCTTAACAGAGAACACTAATGTAGTGAAACATTTAAATTGAAGTACTTACTCTCTTATGTGTTCCACAGTATTAGTTCTGAAAAACTGCTTGTGTATAATCAACCGTTGAAGGTTTCCTGGGATGAAGTGAAGCATTTTCTCCATTTGGGTGCAAGAGGGGTGGTAGATCATTCAGGGTGGACAGCAGGGGAAACGCCAGAGCTTCTGATAAACACAGACAAAGTTTGACCATTTCTTTGGGGTACAGGGAGTACCACGATCAAACACCTCATGAAGGCTTTTCACAACTTTTGAAAGCAGTGGAGGTTAGAGCTTCTATCAACAGATCCACCTGCAGTTAAGATTTGTAACTGTCTTGATTACAAAAGAATGATTTGCATTTGTATAACACCTTTCATGGCCTAAGGGGATCCCATGTGCTTGACAGCCATTGAAGTATTTCAATGTTGCAAGTACTGTTGTCATGCAGGAAACTCGGCAGTCAATTTGTACACAGCAAGATCCCACAAACACTCATGTATTAGTGACCAGATAATCTGTTTTAGTCGTGTTGGTGGTGGAGGTATAGATTTTTGGTCAGGTCACCAGCGAGAACTTCACTGGTCTTTTTTAAGATCATGTCATGTGATCTTCTACGTGTCCCTCAGAGGGCAGGCGGGCCTCGGTTTACCATCTCATTAAAAAAAACAGCATCTCCGACGATGCAGCACTCCCTCAGCACTGCAAGGACTGTCAGCTTGGAGTTTTGTGATCAAGTGTCTGGAGTGGGACTTGAACTCTCAGCTTTCTGACTCCAGGGCAGGAGTGCCACCCGTTCAACCATGCCCGATAGCGCAACTGCCATAAAGAAGTAATTTGCCCGCAATGTCTTAACCAAGTGAAAGATGCTTCCCCACAGTGACCCGAACTAAGAAAACTGCCTCTGTCAACAAGTTCACAGAAGCAACGTTGAAGTATTGGTGAGGGATTTTGAAGAATGGCACAACCAAAAATCCATGCTAAAAATGAGCACTAAAAGATTTAGTGAACTCTGGCATAATGGGAAGGGCAGCCAAAGTCACATTAAGAAGTCTCACAACACCAGGTTAAAGTTCAACAGGTTTATTTGAAATCACAAGCTTTTGAAGCACTGCTCTTTCATCAGGTGATGTGGAGACAGGTTCATGATCACAGCATAGATAGGAAAGTCATAATTGAAGATAATTACAGATTGGAATGTGAAGAATGGGCAGCAGGGTAGCATGGTGGTTAGCATAAATGCTTCACAGCTCCAGGGTCCCAGGTTCGATTCCCGGCTGGGTCACTGTTTGTGTGGAGTCTGCACGTCCTCCCCCTGTGTGCGTGGGTTTCCTCCAGGTGCTCCGGTTTCCTCCCACAGTCCAAAGATGTGCGGGTTAGGTGGATTGGCCATGCTAAATTGCCCGTAGTGTCCTAATAAAAGTAAGGTTAAGGGGGGGGGGGGGTTGTTGGGTTACGGGTATAGGGTGGATACGTGGGTTGAGTAGGGTGATCATGGCTCGGCACAACATTGAGGGCCGAAGGGCCTGTTCTGTGCTGTACTGTTCTATGTTCTATGTAATGGTTGGAATGGGAGTCTTTACAGGTTAAAAAAGTCTTTACAGGAACAAACAGTGTGAGTGGGGTAGGTGATAATCACAGGTAATTGAGGTGTGAACTGTCCCAAGCCAGGACAGTTAGTAGGATTCTGCAAACCCGGGCAGTATGGTAGGGGTTACATGTAATGTAACAGGAATACGAGATCCCGCTTGAGGAGTCCTCATGCATGTGGAACGTGGCCACTTGTTTCTGCTCAGCGATTCTGCATTGTGTGTCTTGAAAGCCACTTTGGAGAATGTTTACCAGAAGATCGGAGGCTGAATGTCCTTGCTTGCTGAAGTCTTCCCCAACTGGAAGGGAATGCTCCTGCCTGGTGATTGTTGCGCAGTATCTGTTCATCCGTTGTCGCAGCGCCTGCATGGTATCGCCGATGTACTATACCTCGGGACATCCTTTCCTGCAGCGTATGAGGTAGACAACGTTGGTCGAGTTGCATGACTATGTACCGTGTATCAGATCGGGAGTGTTCTCATGTGTGAAGGTAGTATCCATGTTGATGATCTGGCATGTCTTGCAGAAGTTGCCATGGCAGGGTTGTGTGGTGTCGTGGTCACTGTTCTCCTGAAGGTTGGGTAGTTTTCTGCGAACAATGGTCTGTTTGAGGTTAGGTGGTTGTGTGAAGGAAGTAGAGGAGATGTGGGGATGACCTCGGTGAGATGTGCATCATCATCCATGACGTGTTGAAGGCTCTAACGAAAATGTTGTAGTTTCTCCACTCCAGGAAAGTACAGGACGACGAAGGGTACTCTGCCGGTTCTGTCCCGTATTCGTCTTCTGAGGTCGGTTTGGTTTGTTGCTGTGGCGCGCTAGAACTGTCGATCGACGATTTGAGCTCCATATCCCATTCTTACAAGGGCGTCGTTCAGCGTCTGTATGTGTCTGCCATGTTCATCCTTGCCTGAGCAGATATTTTGTATACGGAGGGCTTGTCCATTGGTGATGGCTTCTTTAATTTATTTAGGGTGGAGGCTGGAGAGGTGGAGCATCGTGAGGTTATCCGTGGGCTTGCGGTAGAATGAAGTGCTAAGGTGTCCATCCTTGATGGAGATCCATGTGTCCAAGAATGCAACTGATCCTGGAGAGAAGTCCATGGTGAGTCTGATGGTGGGCTGGAACTTGTTGATGTCATCGTTTAGTCATTTCAGGGATTCTTTGCCGTGAGACCAAAGGTAGAAATGTCAATGTATCTGGTGTATAGCCTCTGTTGAAGGTCCCGTGTGGCAAAGATGACTTGCTCACACATTTGCATGAAGGTGTTGGCGTATTGAGGTGCGAACTTGGTCCCCATAGCTGTTCCGTGTGTCTGGATGAAGAACTTGTTGTCGACGGTGAAGGCATTGTGATCCAGAATGAAGCAGATGAGTTGTAGGATTGCATCTGGAGATTGGCAGTTGTCGGTGTTGAGTACTGAGGCTGTTGCAGCAATGCCGTCATCATGGGGGATGCTGGTACAGAATGCTGAGATGTCCATTGTGATGAGGAATGTTCCTGGTTCAACTGGTCCATGGATGCCGAGTTTCTGTCAGAGGTCCATAGTGTCGCGACAGATGCTGAGAGTCCCTTGCACGATGGGTTTCAGGACGCCGTTGACGTAGCCAGAGAGGTTCTCATACAGAGTCCTATTGCCTGATACGATGGGACAGCTTGGTGTGGTGGCTTTGTGCATCTTTGGAAGGCAATAGAGATCTCCAAGGCATGGAGTATGCGGGATGAGAGCACATAGGATGCTCTGAATCAAAGGTTTTGATCATCTGTTGAATTGGCGGGTGTGTTCTTTGGTCGGATCTGCGGGTAGCTGTCAATTGTTTGTCTGGTTGTTCAGTTGTCGGTACACGTCTTTGCAGCAGTCTGTTCAGTATGACGGTGGCTCCTCCTTTGTCTGCTGATTTGATGACAATATTACGGTTGGTCGTGAGAGTGCGGATCGCGTTGCTTTGTACTTGGGTGATGTTCGGGGCAATCTTGTGAGCGCGGCTGATGGGTCTGGCATTGATGCATCTCCTTGACGCAAGGGGCTGGTTTAGCACAGGGCTAAATAGCTGGCTTTTAAAACAGACCAAGGCAGGCCAGCAGCGCAGGTTCAATTCCCGTACCGGCCTCCCCGAACAGGCGCCAGAATGTGGCGACTAGGGGCTTTTTACAGTATCTTCATCTGAAGCCTACTTGTGACAATAAATGATTTTCATTTCATTCATATCATTTCCTGACGGCTTCAGCATACATGTTGAGTCTAGGGCAGCAGCCTTTCGGAGGGGTCCAACTCGACTCTTTCCTCTCAGGTTGCTGCACTGCAGATCTCTCTGTCGGCTGTTCTGATCATTGATGGTCTCATTGGGTTCACTGTTGACACCTTGGGATTTGTGGGAGAAATCCAGGAGTCTCATTTGCTCGATGAATTCCTCTGTGTCTGCCGCGAGACTGATTGAGTCCATTTTGGTGGTGGGGCAGAAATTGAGCCCTTCAGCACCCAGTACTTCCTCGGAGCTGAAAACGACGTCTTCTTCGGAGCATTCAACTTGTCATCGATGACAATGACCATCTCGCCAAAGTCACCCCCACATCTCCACTACTTGCTTTCAAACAACCACCTAACCTCAAACGGTCCATTGTTTAGAGCAATCTACCTAACTTCCAGGAGAACCGCGACGACGGAACCGTACAACCCTGCCACGGCAACTTCTACAAGACATGCCGGATCATCGACATGGATACTACCATCACACGTGAGGACACTATCGACCAGGTACATGGTACATACTCAGACAACTCGGCCAACGTTGTCTACCTCATACGTTGCAGGAAACGATGTCCCAAGGTGTGGTACATTGGTGAGACCATGCAGGCGCTCTGACAGCGGGTGAATGGACACTGCATAACAATCGCCAGGCAGGAATGTTCCCTTCCAGTTGGGAAACACTTCAGCAGTCAAGGACATTCAGCCTCCGATCTTCAGGTAAACATTCTCCAAGGTGGCTTTCAAGACACACGACAACACAGAATCGCTGAGCAGAAACTAGTAGCTAGTGTTGGATATGCTGGGTCTGTGAGGACTGCGTTTACCATAGCAGTGAGAGTTACAGGCTTCCAACACTTGGAGAAATGCAGCTCTATTTTATTGAACTCTTAACTGTCATACATACTTTAACTGTGGATTGACACTATGCTGAGTTGACTGGAGACCTGAGGCTAACCTGACCAGACTATCTTACTACCACATGGTGGATGTTTGAGTTGTGGCTCACAGGCTCTGGCTGTCTCAGAGGCTGCATCCCAAGAGAGCGGGAAAACTAGTGCCCTCTGGCTTTAGAGTGGTCGTGTCCTGTCTGGTGATTGGCTGCTGTGTTCTGTGTGTTCATTGGTCATCCTGTATGTCAATCAATGTCTGTCTGTGCACCATCATATACTTGTGTGTATATTATGACAGTAGCCATGTACCACGTGCATGAGGACGGCCTCAACCAGGATCTTGGGTTCATGTCACATTACATGTAACCCCCACCATATTTCCTGCTTTTGCAGAATTTTACTAACTGTCCTGGCTTGAGACAATTCACACCTCGATTACTTGTGATTATCACCCACTCCACTCACACTGTTTATTCCTGTGGAAGGTTAATTTGGATCAGAAACAATTTCTCGCCACAGATTCTGCCAGACCAGTCGAGTTTATCCAGCACTTTCTGTTCTGATTTCAGATTTCCCGTATCCACAATATTTAACTTTTATTTCTGGTATGGAGAGGGCAGTGTCTCTGTAATAATGGTAACCACTCTGAACCTGGCCAATGAGTCCCCTGCAGACCCACCACATGCGACCTGTATTCACACAATGCGAGCCATGCTGCCACAAGGAAGGTCATCATTGCAAACCATCAGCGTGTTAAAGCAATGGCTCCATTACCTGGATCAATCGGGAGGAGGCCTCCAATGTTTGCTGGAGTGGGTGTCTCGAATCATGGTGGTCCATTGTATACTCCACCACCTAGACGCCAAAAGGATGCAACCTTTTCCACCGAGGGTTTGGAAAGCATCTCAGGAGGAGCAGGAGGAGGAAGGGAGGAGGAGCTTTGCAGATTCTTGTTCCGGAAGGACAGTGTGTCAGCTCATCATCAGACTCCAGTTTCCCGGAATGAAATTCCAGAAACGCACCTTCCAATCCCTCTGTTA
This sequence comes from Scyliorhinus canicula, assembly GCF_902713615.1. NCBI lineage: Eukaryota > Metazoa > Chordata > Chondrichthyes > Carcharhiniformes > Scyliorhinidae > Scyliorhinus > Scyliorhinus canicula. Next base: position 53,910,453 of record NC_052160.1, on the reverse strand, counting down.
AAAAACAGCAGAGTGCGTCCTCTTGGCACCTTCTCAGAAAGAAAATACACCACATAAATAATAATTAAAAATACATTTAATCCATCAACACATCCAATACTCAATTATTCAACTTTGTGAGTGACTTTACTTGTACTACTATTCTCTTACATAGTGCCACACTTGTGGATGCAGCATGGCTGGTGGAAGGATCCTGATTTTCAGTATGGGAGACTGCAGGTGGCCACGCATAGTGATCTGGTCCAGCTCTGGGCCTAGGGGACTTGGTTTCGGACTGCACCACCTCAGCATGGGCAGCGACAGTCTGGGCTGGCTGACTGACAGGCAACAACAAGGACACTGTTGGGAAGCACTGGTGGGAGGGAAAACTGCTGTCCTGAGAGAGGTCAGTGGGTTCGTCTTCCATTGAGTCACTGCCACACTCCCAGGCTGAGGCCTCAGCAATCCTGGCAACAGCAGGGGAAATCTGTATGTGGAACCAGAGGACATTGGTCGGATGTTGACACATCTGTCTTCATCCAAGAGAATGAAGAGGTAAATAGGGGCCTCAGGGAGAGAGACTGTGAGGTTCTTGAGTAAAGTGTCACAGGGAATGACAAGACAGTGGAGGTGTAGGCAGATTAAAAGTGGGCAAGTCTTCAGGTTCAGCTGAATTGTCCCACAGGATGCTGTGGGAGGCAAGGGAGGAGATTGCAGGGGCTCTGACCCAAATTTTTAATTCATCTATGATCATGAGGGAGGTCCCAGCGGACAAGAGAACAGCTAATGCTGTCCCACTGTTTAAGAAAAGTTGTGGTGATAAGTCATGGAACTACAGAACAGTGAGTCTCACGTCAGTGGTAGGGAAACTATTGGAGAAAATTCTGAAGGAAAGAATCTATCTCCACTTGGAGAAGCAAGGTTTTTTTCAGGAATGGTCAGCATGGCTTTGTCAGAAGGAGGCCACGCCTAATAAATTTGATTGAATTTTTTGACCATATGACCAGGTGTGTAGATGAGGGTAGTGCAGTTAATGTAGTTTACATGGATTTCAGCAAAGCCTTTGACAAGGTCCCACATGGGAGATTTCTAAGGAAGGCAAATGCATATTGGATACAGGGTAACGTTATATGGTGTTTTCAAAATTGGCTTAGCTGTAGGAGACAGAGGATGACGGCAGATGGCTGCTTTAGTGACTGAAAGCCAATGTCCAGTGGGGTACCACAGGGATCTGTGCTGGCTCCCCTACAGTTTGTCATTTATGTAAATGGAATAGATGACTATGTGGGGGGGTGGCATCAATAAGTTTGCGAATGACACAAAGATTGGCTGGGTGGTCAACTTTGCGGTTGAGTGTCTTGGGTTACAAGAAGAAATTAACGGCATGGTCAAATGGGCAGAAAAGTAGCAGATGCAAAGTGTGAGGTGAAACACTTTGGAAGGAATAATGTGACAAGGAAGTATTCGATGAATGACCTGACATGAGGAATAAGGTGACAGGCAGGAGGAGGTTTAGGGGGGATTTGAAAAAAAACCTTTTACCCAGAGAGTGGTGATGGTCTGGAATGCATTGCCTGGGAGCATTGTAAAGGTGGGTTGCCTAATATCCTTTAAAAAGCACCTGGATGAGCTTTTGGCATATCATAACATTCAAGGCTGTGGCCCAAGTGCTGGCAACTGGGATTAGGTAAGCAGATCAAGTGTTTGTCATGCTTCGGTGCAGTCTCGATGGGCTGAAGGGCCTCTTTGGCATTGTATTATTCTGTGACAACAAGCACGTGCTCGGGATCTACCTGTGTCCCTGATGTTGGCTTCCTGACCCCTATGAGAAAGTCCTGCTCCATGCCCCTCAAACCAATGAGCGGTTCAACACATGAGCATCAATGAACGGCTCAGAGGAATTACTTTTTAAAAGGTGAAAAAGAGCTGGAGATGCAGCAGTCAATCTATCAGGGTCATCCTGTCAATGGGGAGATTTACCCACCAGCTCCATAGACCCAAAAATAGTCCCATAACTCCCTCAGAAAACTCAGCAGCCTTCTCTGATATTTTAATCACGGATCCCAGACACACGTTTAGCCAAAGATCTGCAATATAGCAAAATGGGTTTGAGATAAGGACAAATCTCTCCTGGCCATGTACAATATTACAGGTGGAAAAAGGAATGAAAAGGGCTTGAATTCAATCTCGAAAGACTCCAAGTCCTATTAATAAATGGCACACGGAGACTCTACATAAATTACTGTTTATTTGAATTTTTTTTTCAAATTACCCATTTAGCATTCTTGTTGGGTAGAAAAGAGAGCACTCAATCCTGCACCGGGTAATGAGAATGCCAACCAGAATTAAAATCACTTCCAGGTTTGATTCAAAATGACCAACGTTATTTTAACAAGGTTAACAACACATTTCAAATGACCTTTACATCCTTCAGTTAGATTGTAGTCCTTGTTAAAATACATTTTTCCCTTTTAAGTAGGAGCTCCGGTTGCTGAAAAACATAGTGATAAAGCCTTACAGCGAACGGATGAGTCATCCTCACTGAACCTGCTGCACGATTACGGCTCATTTTGCTCTTGAAAGTAGAAAAGGTAATTCATTTGGGCCTTGTAGTCTTACTAATGTTGCTAATGAGTAGTGGATGGTGCGCAGAGGTTGTCACGAATGTGGAGTGTTATCCCATACACACACACTACGTGGTGTGAGAGAATAAATTCAATTGCCTTGAAACTTGAAAAACTGTGTAAAGTCCTCTCGCACCATCGTCATCATATATTGTGATCCAGCTGATGGGTAAGTTAGACAGACTGGCACTTCTCCAACAAAAAACATTCATCTGACAACCAACATCTTAACAAAAAACCCCAATTTTCTGTCATTATTGCATTGCAGTTGTGGGAATGAAGGGGCAGCATAGAACATAAACATAGAACAGTAGAGCACAGAACAGGCCCTTCGGCCCTCGATGTTGTGCCGAGCATTGTCCAAAACCAAGATCAAGCTATCCCACTCCCTGTCATTCTGATAGAACATAATACATTACTATCAGAAATAGTAATATAATACCCTGGTTCAGGTAGCGTAGTGGCCAGCACGGTTGCTTCACATCTCCAGGGTCCCGAGTTCGATTCCCGTCTTGGGTCACTGCCTGTGCAGAGTCTGCACGTTCTCCCCTTGTCTTGTCTGCGTGGGTTTCCTCCGGGTGCTCCGGTTTCCTCCCACAGTCCAAAGATGTGCAGGTTAGGTGGATAGGCCATGCCAAATCGCCCTTAATGTTCAAAAAAGGTTGGGTGGGGTTACTGGGTTGTGGGGAGGGTGGAAGTGCAGGCTTTTGTAGGGTGCTCTCTCCAAGGGCCGGTACAGACTCGATGGGCCAAATGGCCTCCTTCTGCACTGTAACTTCTATGAAATTCTATGAAGAGCTTGTCATATGAGGAACGGTTGAGGACTCCAGGACTCGTTGGAGCTGAGAGGGATGAAGGGGGATCTTATTGAAACTTACAGGATACTGCGAAGCCTGGATAGAGTGGATGTGGAGAGTTTCCACTAGTAGGAAAAATTAGAACCAGAGGGCACAATCTCAGGTTAAAGGGACGATCCTTTAAAACAGAGATGAGGAGGAATTTCTTCAGCCAGAGGGTGGTGAATCTGTGGAACTATTTGCCACAGAAGGCTGTGGAGGCCAAATCACTGAGTATGTTTAAGACAGAGATAGATAGGTTCTTGATCAATAAGGGGATCAAGGGTTATGGGGAAAAGGCAGGAGAATGGGGATGAGAAAAATATCAGCTATTATTGAATGGCGGAGCAGACTCAATGGGCCGAATAGTCTAAATCTGCTCCTATATTTTATGGTCTTATGGATCTTGCTGCGTGTGACTTTCCTCCATTCTAAGTGATGTTCCTGCTAAGCATGTCTGAGCAGCAGTTTCAAAGGTAGCGTGCAGGCTTTGTTCAGTCATTGATTTTTTTTGGTGAGTGCCATGGGGGGGTGGGGGAACCGAGCATTGTCCTCATCACACGACAGCCTGACATGATTTACAATTCTAAATGCCGAAGGGAAAGACACTGTTCAATGCAGAATGTTCAAGTGCATGTGATGTTCGAGCAATGTGCAGGAAGGGAGGGCACCATGTGTGCTGCACTTTGTGCCAATGCGATGGCAAAGCCAACACTGAGGAAAAGGAGCTGTAAATCAGCACATTTTGAAAAAAAATGAAAATCGCTTATTGTCACGAGTAGGCTTCAATGAAGTTACTGTGAAAAGCCCCTAGTCGCCACATTCCGGCGCCTGTCCGGGGAGGCTGGTACGGGAATCGAACCGTGCTGCTAGCCTGCTTGGTCTGCTTTAAAAGCCAGCGATTTAGCCCAGTGAGCTAAACCAGCCCCATTTTGTCAGAACATGCACAAATTTAACGTTTTATGTACAGGTACATCATCACTGAGATCGTTTTGCAAATCACCTGTGGTGTCGCGAAACATTTGGGGAACTGCTGCTGAGCAGTTGAGAGGGTTGGGGCCTAATGCGCTGGCAGGTCCGGCTCCTCAGAAATAAAAGGGCGCCCTGATCTTAGAATGACACCACACATCCCGCCCCCAATCACAGGCATCAGGCCCCCCTTTCTCCAATCACCGGCATTAGATCATCCCCCCAAGTTGCCGATGCCAGCACTGCCCCCCCCCTCCCGTTAGGTGAGCAAAACCCCGCTATGGGGTCGCCAAATGCCCCATCCCCTAATGTCCCACCCCTTCATGCCCAATTCCCATGTCCCGTCCTCATGCCCTGACGCTTTCAGGCACCACCCCTTGGCAGTGACCCTTGGCACAGCTCCTGGCACCCTCGCACTGCAACTGCCAGGGCACTGCCTCGCCATGCCATGTCCCCAACCACCTGGGGGCTACAATGGCCTCTGAGCCTAGCCCCTCCTGGCATGGTCATTATGTCTGTTCTCAGATTGTGGAGGCCAGCAGTGGTGTGTGCCAGCGCAGCGTGAAGATTTCAATCTGCTTATCTGACTCATGCCCTTGCTGGGAGGGTCCGGCAACATCGCAAACTGTTTGGTGCCCAGTGCAAATCCCGCTTCAGGGCTCACCTGATATTTCCCGGCAGAGCGGGATTTGCGCCGATTGCAATCCGGCTAGAAAATCCCCCCCCCATTAATCCAAACGCGGTGTTTGGAATTCTCCCGGGGGCATTGGGTGCCTTCAATGGGAAATCCCATTGGCAAGTAGCGGGAATAGATAACCCCAATGCTAGTAAATGGCGCCCTGCTGAGAAGCACGTGGCTGGGGGAACCGGAGAATCCCGATCAATCCCGATCTTGGGCTTGGGAAGTGTCCTGCAGCTGACAATGCAAGAAAAAGCATTAGAGTGTTTACTAATGACTGGAAGGTATTCAAAAGGACATTGCTGCAGCCAAATGTTTGTCTAACGCAACAAGGCACACTGTCGGGAATCCAGATGTTGATGCTGCAGGCAGCAATCTCAAGCTTGCTATCTGCTCGCTTCAGCATTTCTGTGAGTAGAGCACAGCAATTGAGGGAGTGGGGGGGGGGGGGGGGGGGGGGGGGGATGTGGTTAATGTTCGGTATTTCTGGCCACCCTACTCTAAACACCAGCTGCTGCAGCTGGAGGGCACTGAGTGATGCTATGCCTGCAATGTCTTTGAAATCTGAAACTATGGACAGGATTTTCCAGCTCTTCCCGCCGTCCGATGGGATCTTCTGGCTCCACCAAAGACCACTTCCCCAAGTCAGGTTCCCCGGTTGAGTCAGACAATAACCTGCAGACACAGGAGGGATCGGAAGATTCTGTCAACAGTGAATGGCGAGTTGCCTCAGCCTCATATTGGGGTGAGCAGGACGGATTAAACCTGCCCTAAATTCAATCTGTCCCTCCAAACTCTTCAGTGCCCTGCATGCAGTTATATGTTTGCTTTCCCTAACCCCTCCCCCCTTTTTGTCCGTTGACTGATGCAGAAATCGGGAAATGCGATTGGGCGGAGAATAGGTTCCGGCGCCAAAATCATGGCGGGCGCCCATTTGATGCCAAATCCCATTTCTCTGTCACCTTGACAGCGGCATCAATGCGTTCTGGAACGAACGTACAGTACACACTGTTTGCATGTCATTCGCGAGACTAACCTGGTATTCTCCGGGGCTTCCCGATTCTACTCCTCCACGTCTGCGCCTGATGCCCGGGCAGTGTGCACGATGCCTTCATAATGGCACACTCGCCGATCCCTGACATGTTCGAGATGCCACGCTGGCTGGGGGGTTACCTCCTGGGTGGCAGTGGTTATCTACTGCGGTCGTGGCTGATCGCGCCTACCTGGAGGCCAGAGACCAAAGTGGGCACCAGATGATGCTACAATGATGCCCATACAACAACCAGGAGTGTGGTCGAGCGGTGCTTCGGCCTCCTGAAGATGCGCTCAGGTACCTGGACCGCAGTGGAAGGGCCCATCAGTATGATTCTGAGAGGGTCGCCCAGAGCGTGGCGGCCTGCTGAGTCCTCCACAACATTGCGCAGAGGGGCGACGTGATGGAGGAGGAGGAACACCAGTCCTTGTCCGATGAGGAGGATGCGGGGAGGAGGAGGATGGGCAGGTCATAGAGCCCAGGCAGGCCCAGGCGGCCGCATGACGTATGAACCAAGGCCACTGTGCTCAGGACACTCTGATCGCCTCCAGGTTCAGCAACTGAGCACGGACACAGCAGCATAGTGGTTGGCACTTCAGCATCACAGCACCATCTACCCACTGCATGTGAAAACATTGACAATGTGATCACACTCGACATACAGGAGGTGCAGGATCACAGCGAGACTGACAGTTCTCAGCTCGTCTGTACAGAAGCACAGAGTAGGGCCACCCAAGAGTCCAGAGAGACCACATCAATAGAAATCGTGAAGAATTTGACTCCAGAAGAGGAGCACCAAGAAAACAAGGAAGAGGAATTAAATCCACCACAAATGACTCCAGAAGAGGAGTACAAAGGAAGCAAAGAAGAGGAGTCAAATCCATCACAAATGACTGATGTCACCAGCATCAATGCAGCATCAGATCATTCTCACCATTCTCTAGACGAAACATTCAATGTAACAGATAACACAAAGGACACTCGCACAAATAACTGTGACAATGACTCAAATTATCCACACGGGACACTCATTGAGCACAACAAGAAAAACAAAAATCGCAAGAAGCACTGTAGAAACAAGAACAACAACAGCAACAACAAAAACTACAAGCACAACGACAAAAACTACAAGAAGCTTAACAAAGACAACAACAAGCACGACAAGAACCAAGACAGAAATGACAAAAACAATAAGAATGACAATGAAAACAACAAAGACAGAAATGACAAAAACAGCAACAAGAATGACAACGAAAACATTAAAGACTGAAACAACAGCAATGAAACTACGACTTGTACAAAATGGTACAACTCTGCACATGAAGGACAATGCCATGGCACACTGCAGAACAATGACAAGACTACAAACATGTCATGGGATGACAACGAATCTCACAAACTCACATCTGCTCCAGAACAAGCAAGCACACCAGCTTTCAAGGCAGATGACATACTAAATCGATACCACAAGCACAGAAAAACATCCATGTCAGTCAACATCAGTGGTTCGACCATGCAAACACCATGGGATGACGTATTGGTTACTTAAAATAACAAGAACACCGACAACATTCACAATGGAGTTGCAATCGCAAAATCACCACGTCAACAACGAAAAAGAAAAAACTCAATGAACAAATTCATCAAGTTTGGACTCATAAATGTTTTTATTAAGATTGGACTTATGAATATAAATTGGCTTTGTAAAATATGCACTAGCACCATCACTTGTATAGATACACATATCGTAAGTAATCTAACTGTTTTGTACAATTTTCTTTAACAATGCACAGAAAATATGTAAAGAAAAAAGGGGGGATGCGGTGATTGTATATTAGTGTAGATGCAATGCAACTGAGCAAGCACTAGAGGGATCACGGGAGAGCTATAAAGACAGAGGAACAGGAAGTGAGGACACACTTCACAGAAGGGGGATCTGGCAGCAGGACAGGCAAGCAGCAGAGGTAGCTGTAAGTTAAGCACCGAAGACAGAACAAACTCACAATAAAGCATCTACTCCAACTTTGAGACTACAAGCTTTATTAAGACACAAGGAACAACACAGATGGGACTGTCAGTTCCAGAAGCACAAAATCCGTCTGGACGGCAGCTAGTCCCTGGGATCGGCCCGCTCTCCGACGTCCGCCCCCTCGGCTGGTCCTACCTACACCTGCTGCACTGGGTCAGCTATGTGGTGCACACCAGAGAGAGTGTCCCAGGAGCCTCTTCACTAAAGTGCCCAACCGAGGTGAGTGTCTCTGGGATGCCGGAGGATGGTATAGACAGCTGTGACGGAAAATCTGTGTCATCCCCGGACTCAAGCTTTGGGGTGTCCTGCATCTTGGGTGGAGGGCTGGCGTCTCAGCTGCTCTCGGCATCACTGCTCTGCCAAAGCAGGGGTTCTGGCTGTGGCACTGAGGGTGGGTGACACCAGATGAGCCCGCCCCATCACCAGCAGGTCCTGTAAGACACAAGACAGGATGCATGATTATACCGCTAGCTGGGGGTGGGTGCTGGGGGGGGGGGGGGGGGGGAGTGCGGGTGGTGGGTGGTGGGGGATTGAGGGTGGTGTGAGGGTGGTGTTGACGGGTGGGGGTTGACACACGTGTCATGGGGAGACTTGGCGAGGGGGGAAGAAAGAGGGAGTATGGAGACGCAAGAGGAAATGGTGACCCTGCTCATTAAAGCTTCCTTGTCTTTGGCCAACCTCCACTCCGGCGACCTCCCTTTCCTCCGGGCCGCCAAACACGTCCAGGACCCTCTGCTGGCCCATGGTCAGGGGCTGCAGGTTGGGTGGTCCCCTGCCACCCTCCAGTCTTCTCCCTCTCCAGGCGGTTGTGGGCGGCCTTCTCCTGCGCTGGTGTTGGGGTGTGCGAACACAAAACAACAGTGTTAGACAATCCGATGCATGCAGTCCCGGAGGTGGGAAGCTTGTGGCCTCAGTGGCCAGGGCACCTGGCTATGGCAGCCGGTATGCGTGCCGCCAAGTGGTGCAGGATGGGGGTTCGCCCGCCCTCATTGTGGGGGATGGGGGGGGAGGGTTTGGGTTACAGGTGTGTGGGACAGGGTTGGTGCCAGGGGCACAGTGCTGCCAACACGCTCTGGCCGCCCTGAGGAGGCCGTGCAGTTTTTTGCAGCACTGTTTGGACGGTGTTACCCACGTCGCTACCCACCTCTGGCATCTGTATCCAGGCACAGCTAATGGCGGTGGCTGGCAGCCTCCTTTCCGGGCCTGGGTACATGGTCATCTGCCTCTCGTGCACTGTGTCCATGAGGGTCTCCAGCTCAGCGTCCATGAAGAGTTGGCCGTGCCTCATGGTGCAATCCTGTTGGATGGAATGGTGTGAGTGGGGAGTGTGTACACGCCTGTCAGCCTCCTGAATGCCAATTGCGACACCGGTGAATCTGGCACTGTTTCTCATTGGAATCGATTGAGTTCCACGTGGCGCCGGTGCTAGCCCCTTAACCGTATCAGAATCGGTCCAGGTGCAGTGCCAGGTTTGCGCCGGCATCAACACTTAGTCTCCGAAACTGAGAATCCCAGCCAGGAAGCCTGAAGCATCACTCAATCACTTTCAGATGAGATGTTATACCAATGGCTGCTCTCTCAGGTGGAGGTAAAAGATGCCCTGGCGCTATTTCAATGAAGAAAAGGTGAGTTCTCCTTGTGTCTTGGTCAATATTTATCCCCCAATCTCTAGTTCGACCACACTTAGAATATTGTGTCCAGTCCTGGTTGCCTCATTATAGGAAGGATGTGGATGCTTTGGAGAGGGGACAGAGGAGATTTACCAGAATGCTGCCTGGACTGGAGGGCATGTCTTATGAAGAAAGGTTGAGGGAGCTCGGGCTTTTCTCACTGGAGCGAAGAAGGCAGAGAGGTGACTTTGATAGAGGTGTACAAGGTGATGAGAGGCATGTATACAGTGGATAGCCAGAGACTTTTCCCCAGGGTGGAAATGGCTGTCACGCGGGGACATAATTTGAAGGTGATTGGAGGAAGGTATAGCGGAGATGTCGGAGGTAGGTTCTTTACACAGAGAGCGGTGGGTGTGTGGAATGCACTGCCAGCAGAGGTCATTAGGGACATTTAAGCAACTCTGAGACAGGTGCATGGACAGCAGTAAATTGAAGGGGTGTAGGTTAGGTTGATCTTAGATTAGGATAAATGGTTGGCACAACATCATGGGCTGAAGGGCCTGTACTGAGCTGTACTGTTCTATGTTCCAATCATCATCAAAAAGGCTGGTTGTCCTATCAATATAACATTGCTCTTTGTGGGAGCTTGCTGCGTATAAATTTACCGTTGCCTTTCCTACATTACAGCAATGTCAACACTTCAAAAGTAATTTATTGGCTGAATGGTGCTATATAAATGCAAACCTTTCTTTCAAAGGTTATGAAGAGGTTGGCTTAGCCTGAGGAAACGCCTGGGGAGGGGATGGAAGAGTACAGAAGGGGAGATAATAGCAGGAGTTGAAAGGGTGGCTACGGTCTTAGCACTGTTGCGTGGGAGAAAGAAACGAATCTGCTTCCTCTGGTTATTCCTCCCATTCTGTACCTGTGGAATCTTGCTGTGCACAAAACGGCTGCTGACTTTGTCACTGCGCTTTAAAGGTAAATCTTTTTCACGTTGAGACCTGCCTGAGATATGAGCTGAAACCATTTGCAGAAAGCTTTAGCTACAGAGCACAGTCATGGTGTTATTCTCTCCACTCCCTGTGATCTTCCCTCACCCTGAAGCATACAGAAAGCCAGAGCCCTTCGCAATTTCCTGGGGAGTGAGAAAATCCTTTAAAGACACCCTGTGGATTTTGCACCGTGGCAGGCCCTGTGGGTGTTCTGATCTGAGTTTTGAACCTTTTGACGCATGCCCTCAGCAGCACATTACATCGTCCACAGCAAAGGTTACTGAATGATCACATGAATAAAGATGATAATTACCTGCTGTTGCAGTCAATGCTAATTAAATGTGCGGAATGAATGAATACTCGGAGTTGGAGATGTACATATTTTCCTTTACATTAACAACTACAAAAAGACATTAGCCCCCTGGGTTATATTATGATGCATATGTCATTAATCACCTGATCTTTTTGCCATAGATGTGCAATAGGGTTATCACGTTAGCAACTAATGCCCCAAAGATATTATTTGACGTCTTTTATTCAATGATATTTAGCCAATCGCAGCATACTTAGGAATGTACCTTGTTGTTGTTTATCCTTTGAGGTGAAGACGGCCATGTTCATTATCTGGGATGTTTGGTAGTGTTCTGGTGGGTGCGGATAGTGCATTTGCGCCCGGAGGCGTCTGCTGCAGATCAGTTAGGATACCGCAGACATTCGAGTTTTAGATGAGTTGCTGCCTGAGGATTTCCTCTCCTTGCGTTTGTGTCTCTGCCTCTGATATGCTCCTGCTTTCAAAGGAACTCGCAGTGATCCTGGGTGAGCTTTTAACAGGAGACAGGATCAATATCAAAACTCCTAAGCGAAGCCTCCAGAGTGTCCTTCTAGCGCATCCTATGATCACCATGAGAATGCACCCCAAACCTTTTTAAAAAAAATTAGAGTACCCAATTATTTTTTCCAATTAAGGGGCAATTTAGCGTGGCCAATCCACCTAACCTGCACATGTTTTGGGTTGTGGGGGCGAAACCCACGCAGACACGGGGAGAATGTGCAAACTCCACATGGACAGTGACCCAGAGCCGGGATTCGAACCCGGGTCCTCAGCGCCGTAGGCAACAATGCTAACCACTGTGCCACCGTGCTGCCCTCGCACCCCAAGCCTAAGCTTTCCAGAGAAGATTCACCTTCATGAGTGAGTGTCAGGCATTCTGGCTATAAGATCAGCCCAACTCAAAGAACAATACAGCACATGCTCAGGCCCTTCAGCCCTCCAAGCCTGCACTGACCATGGTGCCTGCCTAAACTAAAACCATGTGCACTTACGGAGTCCATATCCTTCCATTCCCACTATATTCATATATTTGCATAGATGCCTCTTAAATGCCGCTATCGTACTGGCTCCCACCACCTCCCCAGGCAGCGCATTCCTTATATTTACCACCCTCTGTGTAAAAAACTTGCTTCGCACATCTGTTCTCAACTTTCCCCCACACACTTTGAACCTCTGTCCCCGAGTACTTGTGTCTTCTACCCGAGGAAAGAGGATCTGACTGTCCACTCTGTCCATGCCACTCATAATCTTTCAGACCTCTATCAGGTCGCCTCTCAATCTCCGTCGTTCCAGTGAGAACAGACCGAGTTCATCTAACCTCTCCTCATAGCTAATTCTCTCCATACCAGGCAACATCCTAGTAAACCGCTTCTGTACCCTCTCCAAAGCATCCACATGCTTTGTGGGAGGAATTTCTTCAGCCAGAGGGTGGTGAATCTGTGGAACTCTTTACCACAGAAGGCTGTGGAGGCCAATTCACTGAGTGTCTTTAAGACAGAGATAGATAGGTTCTTGATTAATAAGGGGATCGGGGGTTATGGGGAGAAGGCAGGAGAATGGGGATGAGAAAATATCAGCCATGATTGAATGGCGGAGCAGACTCGATGAGCCAAGTGGCCTAATTCTGCTCCTATGTCTTATGGTCTTACACCCTCTGGTAGTGTGGTGACCAGAATTGTCCACAATATTCAAAATGAGGCCTAACTAATGTTCTGTACAGCTGCAACATGACGTGCCAATTTTTATATACAATGTCCAGACCGATGAAGGCCAGCATGCTATATGCCTTCTTGACCACCTTATCCACATGCGTTTCCACTTTTAGTGATCGTTGGACATGCATGCCCAGATCTCTCTGCCTGTCAATGAGTTCTACCATTTATTATGTAATTCCTACATGCATTGGTCCTTCCAAAGCGCATTACCTCACACTTGTCCAGATTAAACGCCATTTCTCCACCCAAGACTCCAACCAGTTTATATCCTGCTGTACCCTCTGACAATCCTCTTCACTATCCGCAACTCCACCAATTTTTGTGTCATCTGCGAACTTACTAATCAGACTAGCTACATTTTCTTCCAAATCATTTATATACAGTATGAACAACAAAGGTCCCAGAACTGATCCCTGTGGAACTCCGCCAGTTACAGCCTTCCATTCAGAAAAGCATCCTTCTACTGCTACCCTCTGTCTTCTGTGCCCAAGCCACTTCTGTATCTAACTTACCAGCTCTCCTCTGATCCCGTGTGACTTCACCTTTTGTACCAGTCTACCATGAGGGACCTTGTCAAAGGCTTTACTGATGTCCCTGTATACAACAGCTACTGCCTTTCTCTCATCTATCATCTTCGTCACTTTTTTGAAAAACTCAATCAAATTAGTGAGGCATGACCTCCCCTTCACAAAACCATGCTGTCCATCACTAATAAGTCCATTTGTTTCCAAATGTGAGTAAATCCTGTCTCTAAGAATCTTTTCCAATAATTTCCCTACCACTGACGTTAGGCTCACCGGCCTATAATTTCCTGGATTATCCCTGCTGCCCTACTTAAACAATAAAACAACATTGGCTACTCTCCAGTCCTCTGGAACTTCACCTGTAGCCAATGTGGACACAAAGATTACTGTCAAGGCCCCAGCAATTTCCTTCCTTGCCTATTCTGGGGAAGGTCCCATCAGGCCCTGGGGACTTATCTACTTTAATGTGTTTTAAGATGCACAACACCTCCTCTTTATTAATACGAACATGACTCAGAATATCTACACATTTTACCTATACTCCTCATTCACCAAGTCCTTCTCTTTGGTGAATATTGAGGCAAAGTATTCATTTAGTATGTCGCCCATTTCCTTTGGTTCCATAGGTAGATTCCAATATCCTTGAATGGACCAACCCTTTCTCAGCCTACCCTCTTGCTCTTTACGCCTTAAGATTTTCATTAATCCTGTTTGCCAATGGCATTTCATGACCCCAATTAACATTCCTAACTCCTACCTTAAGCTCCTTCCTTCTTTCTTGATATTCATCAAGGGCTTCATCTGTCTTAAGTTTTTTTTAGCCCTTATGAATGCTTCCTTATTCTTTTTGACAATGTTCATAATATCAATCGTTATCCAGGGTTCCCTATACTTGCCATCCTTATCTTTCATCCTCACAGGAACATGCCGGTCCTGAATTCTAATCAACTGACATTTGAAAGCCTCCCACATGCCGGATGTTGATTTTCCTTCAAACAACCTTGCCCAGTCAACTGCCTAATTCTGTTGTAAATAAGCCTTCCCACAGTCTAACACCTTCACCTGAAGAACACTTTTGTCCTTATCCAAAAGCAGCTTAAAATTTACAGAATTATAATTACTGTTCCCAAAATGATCTCCTACTGTGGACTAAACAGCTGGCTTGTAATGCAGAACAAGGCAGCAGTGCGGGTTCAATTCCCATACCAGCCTCCCCAAACAGGCACCGGAATGTGGCGACTAGGGGCTTTTCACAGTAACTTCATTGAAGCCTACTTGTGCCAATAAGCGATTATTATTATTACATTACTGAAATTTCAATCACCTGGCCGGGCTAATTCCCCAGCGCCAGGTCTAATATGGCCCCTTCCCGAATTGGGCTATTTACATATTGTTCCAAGAAACCTTCCTGGATGTTCCTTACAAATTCCCCGCTGGGAGGTGCGGAACACACAGCACCTTGGACTCCCCCCCCCCCCCCCCCCCCCCCCCACCTGCCCTGGCACATCCAGGGGGCAGAAGGCAGAACAGGGTGGCAGCATGCCACGTGGGACACCCGAGCTGCAACCGGCCCCATCCAGGCCTGATCACTCCAGAGGACAGCTGCCAAAGGGGACCCAGGTCACAGGGTGGGATTCACAGCAGGCCGCTTCCACACCTAGATGTAGCGTTAGGGCCAGTAAGGCCAGAAAGATAAGTTGGTACCGGTGCAGGACACAGGACAGCCTTAGGGGCTATGGCACAAATCGTTATCGGGATGTTCACCTGCTTCACTTGTTATGTTCAAAATAAACACCTGTGCACAAAAGTTCCAAACTGCCTCAGTGCTCTTTCAGGGAGGTGTGAGGGGTGGACTGGGTTGGCTGCAGAGGATGGAGGATGGGTGAACGTTGAAGGTACACTAACGTTCTCCCCCGATCCTACACTCCATCCCCACCTCCATCACCCTAAGGGTTGTGTGGGACTGTGCTATGGAATGGCCACATCAGTATGACCCAGCCGGACAGTGGTCAGCAGTCATAAGTTGTCAAACCAGAGCTCATCGCAGAGCAGGTCGTCATCAACCTCCATCCCTCCATCCATGGATCAGGCCCACTGTTACTGCCAACCCAGGGCCCGCGCCCCAATGTGAGGAAGGTAGGAACCTTGAATGGGTTTGCAGAAGGGGGGAGAGCTGGGTGGTCATGGGAAGAGGTGGTCGGCCGGGGTGGGGGGGAGGAATGTGTTGTGGACGATGTGTTGGGTTAGCTGGGTCTGTGAGGACTGTGTTTACTACAGCAGTGAGAGAGACAGGCTTCCAACACTTGAAGAAATGCAACTCGATTTTATTGAACTCTTAACTATCATACATACTTTAACTGTGGGTTGACAATATGCTGACTTGGCTGAGGCTAACCTGACCAGACTATCTTACTACCACATGGTGTATGTTCTAGTTGTTGCTCACGGGCTCTGACTGTCTCAGAGGCTGGATCCCAAGAGAGCGGGAAAAATTAGTGCAGTCTGGCTTTATAGTGGCCGTGTCCTGTCTGGTGATTGGCTGCTGTGTTCTGTGTGTTCACTGGTTATCCTGTTTGTCAATCACTGCCTGTCTGTGCACCATCATATACTTATGTGTATATTATGACATCTCCCTCCCTTTTTTTTTACTTTAAAAAAAAATGTGTGTTAGGTCAATAAATAGTGAGTGTGTGTGTACAGGAGCCTGACTATATACAACGTATGTTAACGTATTTACATGGGAAGGTGTCTAGTGCAGATAGAGGGCATATAACAAATTAGGAAGAAACAATATGTGCAGATGTGTAAACAGATCACAAGGTAATGCAACATTCAGTCCATAAATTCAGTCTATAAATTCAGTCTCTGTGGTGGGCGACGTATTCTGGTTGATTGAGCAAGCAGAGGCTTGAGTCAGAGGCCATGCTCGTGGATCCTATGGAACACTCACTTGAGGAGATCGATGTGCTCCTGAGGAGTTGTGGACCAGACAATGATATCATCGACGTACACTCGCAGCCCCTCGATGCCCTCCATCATTTGCTCCATTATTCAGTGGAACACCTCCGAGGGGGAGATGATGCCGAAGGGCATCCGGTTGTAACAGTAGCGACTGAACGGGGTGTTAAATGTGCACAGCTTTCGACTGGACGCTTCCAGCTGTATTTGCCAAAACCCCTTGGAGGCATCCAGCTTCGTGAAAAACTTGGCATGAACCATTTCGCTGGTGAGCTCTTCTCATTTAGGTATAGAGTAGTGTTCCCTTATGATGTTATGGTTCAAATCTTTGGGGTCGATACAAATGCGAAGTTTCCCTGAAGGTTTTTTGACACAAACCATGGAGCTAACCCAGTCCGTGGGTTCCGTGACCTTAGAAATGACGCACTGGTTCTGGAGGGCTTGCAGTTGCTGCTTGAGGATACAGAGATGGGTTAAGAAGGACTGAAAAGGTTCATCCTTACCCTGAAGCCTCTGCTTGAACACATAGCCTTCAACAGGACTGTTTTAAACATTGTCTTGTCCTCACCTTCAGCAAAGGTGAGGGAGTTAAAGATGTGGATAGCGTGGTCCCCGGCTGCAGAGAGGAAGAGAGCGATCTTCCTGGCATCCGATGCGGCTTCAAGGTCGGTGGCTTGAAGATCCAGCTGGAACTTTTGCTTGAAAATCTTCCAGTTAGCACCGATGTTGCCGGCAATGCGGAGCGGCGGGGGAGGGCGGACGCTGTCCATGTTACCGGATGGCTGATCACTGGTCAAAGGCAGGCTATCTCAAGGTAGGTCCGTCAAACCCGAGCATGACTCACTGGTACCATAATGTGTTGGGTAAGCTGGGTCTGCGAGGACTCTGTTTACTGCAGCAGTGAGAGAGACAGGCTTCCAACACTTGAAGAAATGCAACTCGATTTTATTGAACTCTTAACTATTATACATACTTAAACTGTGGGTTGACACTATGCTGACTTGACTGGAGACCAGAGGCTAACCTGAACAGACTATCTTACTACCACATGGTGTATGTTCTAATTGTGGCTCACAGGCTCTGACTGTCTCAGAGGCTGGATCCCAAGAGAGCGGGAAAACTTGTGCCCTCTGGCTTTATAGTGGCCGTGTCCTGTCTGGTGATTGGCTGCTGTTTTCTGTGTGTTCACTGGTCATTCTGTGTGTCAATCACTGCCTGTCTGTGTATCATCATATACTTGTGTGTATATTATGACAGTGGGGGTGAGGTAGGATGTTCATGCCGCAGTCAGGCCCCCTAATTGGTGAACCTGGAAGCGATTCGAGGGTCCCATGTGCATTGGCCCTGGTGCACACGTTGTGTGGCCTCCTGTGCCTGCCGGGCACCATGCCATGCCCATTCTGGCCCTCCTCCATACCCTCCTCATTAGACAAGGGCTGGTGTTCATCTCCCTTCTCCAGCTCATGTCGCCCCTCTACTGCATGATGTTCTGGAGGATGCAGCAGGCCGCCATGATGTAGGAGACTCTCCTAACGCCATACTGGAGGGCCCCTCCAGAGCGGCCCAGGCACTTGAAGTCCATCTTCAGGATGCTGCCGCACCGCTCGATCACTCCGCTGGTCACAGCATGGGCATCGTTGTAAGGATATCAGCATTGCATTGAGGCCTTTGGATATTCTTCATCAGCCACGACCACAGCAGATGAATCGTATTACCTACGAACATATGCCACACGGTTCCCCTGCTCAGCCCGGTCCGGCAGGTCCTCGAAGGTCAGGCGCTCCGGTACACATGTGGCCTGATGCGGTGACTTCTTCCCACCTCGTCCTCGACCTGTCGGGTGGCCAGCTCTCTGCCCTCAATGGCTGGCTCCTGTTCCTTTGGACTCTGCTGCTGCAGGGTCGTCCCCAAGCAGCTGCTGCTTGGACAGCCTCAGTATATCCCCAGGGATGCGGCAGCTAGGATGAAGGCCACCATTTCTGCTTGGATACCGAAGTCCATTGTCTGCAGAGGGTGAAAGGCAGACATGTTGGCATGGTGTAGCCAGGCCCAATGGGCTACATGGTGACCCTTGACTGCACTGCAGCCCCTGCGGCCGCATGCCAGCAAGATGGCTGCCTTGCAGGTCGCAGCAATGGCGGTCTCTGCCCACGCCGGCACCGATTTTCAGCTGATGGACGATTCTCCGCCCAATCGCGTTTCCCGACTCCAGTGTCGGCCGACGGAGAATCCCGCCCAACGGCTCCCAAATGGACAATCCGGCCGTTATACAAATATGAGTCTTTTTTTTCATTCAGTCCACAGTTCGATTGGTTCCTTGTCATGAAAATATTACTTATTATCATTTAAACCTGAGAATAAATAACACCGGGGCAGATACTTTTAAAATTTCAATTTCAACAATAAAATCTCAAAAGCAGTCAAGCATTCATGATCTATTCTTTGTTGATAACATTGAGTTAAGGAAAATGTGCAGGTTAAAAAAAAATAGAAGCCCAGTATCAGCCTAACAGAAGTGTCGAATGAGTTTCTCCTGATGTCAAGTAGTCTATGTCTAGCAGTACTGGTCAATATTTATCCTCAGCCGACATCACTAAAGCAGATGATCAGAACCCATTGAAGTCCTGTAGGTGTTGGCTCTGTTGCACTTCTGACTTTGACTTTGCAGTAATGACTATAGTTCAAAAATATTTCACTGCTATGGAATGTCCCGAAAAAACAGTGGGTGGGATTCTCCGTAACTCGATGTCGAAAACAGGAATGGTGATTGGCCGGAAAATGGCTCCTGATGCCGGAATCGGGGCACGCACCAGTTTGACTCCGGATCGCGATTCTCCGCCCCCCCCCCCCCCCCCCCCCCCCCTCCAAATCAGCATCATCAGGGCTGGCGCCGCACACAGTTGCAACCCCGTTGGTGTGTGCTTAGCCGGCCCACCCGCGATGCTCCGCCTCTGATGGGCCGAGTTCCCAACTGCACGGGTCACCTATGGTCCCAGCGGTCGGGAGTCTGGCGTGCCAGCTGCGGGGAGGGAGAGAGGGCGTGCGGACGGTGTCCAGCATCGCCACACTCGGTTGAGATCCATGCCGCTGGCCGGGAGGCTTCTGTCAGGGCTGGGAGGAGTGATGGGCGGTGGTCAGGAGGCGGGCTGTGGGTCGGGGTGGGCGGGTGTGTGGTCCAGCACGCCTGGCGCCATTTTTTCTGGCGCGACCGGTGAGTAGGTGGGGGTGGGGGGGTGTAGGCATACACGCAGCTAAAGCTTATCAGCCCTGCACATGTGCAGTATGGGACCCGGTGATTCTCCTAGCATTCTTCTCGTGTTCCACGGATGTTTCACCCGGCGCAAGTGCTAGCCCCTCTTCGACACCGGAATCGGTCAGGGTTTTGTGCCAATCGTCCTATCGTGAAACACTGCGTTGATGCGACCATCAATTCACTCGAGGCAGCGAATAGGAATGAACAGAGGCTTTAATCAACTAGAGCTGTGCCTGCCTGTAACTGCTCTGCTATGAGGGCCGCCTACAGGGCAGCTGCTCTTTATACCTCCACACAAGGGGCTGGAGCGAGGGGCGGAGCCCACAAGAGCACCAACATGGTGTAATCAGTGTAGTACAGTACAATGGTCCATAGGTGGAGCCCACATGGGCAACAGTGTGATACAATGTAGTACAGTGGTGAATATAATGAGGTTCAAAATAATGAGGGGGCAGGACAGAGGCGATAGGAAGAACTTTTCCCACTCATAAAAGGATCAAGAATGAGAGGGCACAGATTTAAAGTGATTTGCAAAAGAGGCAAATGTAGTGTGAGAAAAACGGTTTTCACACAGTGAGTAATTGGGGTCTGGAATGCGCAGCCTGGGAGTGTGGTGGAGGCAAGTTCCCATTTAAGAGGGGATCAGATGATTATTTGAATAGAAACAATGTGCAGGGGCCTGGGGAAAAGGCAGGGGAATGGCTGGAAGTTGTGCTGCTCATTTGGAGAGCCGGTGTAGACACGATGGGCCAAATGGCCTCCTTCTGTGCCATAACAATTCCGTGATTCTTCAAGGACGCCCCCCAACTGGCTTGCGCAGTTAAAGCTGTGCCACCCTCCCATTCCCCCTATGGACCACATTGTGGGTAAAATGCCAGTGATGTGGGATGAGAGATAGAGATAGGGGCTGGTTTAGCTCACTCGGCTAAATCGCTGGCTTTTAAAGCAGACCAAGCAGGCCAGCAGCACGGTTCGATTCCCGTACCAGCCTCCCCGGACAGGCGCCGGAATGTGACGACTAGGGGCTTTTCACAGTAGCTTCATTGAAGCCTACTCGTGACAATAAGCGATTTTCATTTTCATTTTTCATTTCAGATGGCCACTTAAGGGCCTCATTAGGCACAAGGGTGACTGGGCGGCCTGAAACCTCCCCTCCCCACAGCCTGTAAAATTTCAGACTTGTCAGGAGTGGACGTGTTGACAGAGGGAAGGTCACCGGCTGGATTTTACAAACACCTCACCTTCCATCCCATCAATGGAGGATTGTAAAATACAGGCCATAGAATCTTACAGCACAGAAGGGGACCATTTGATCCATCATGAAAAAAAATTTAGACCACCCAATTCTTTTTTTCCGAATTAAGGGGCAATTTAGTGTGGCCAATCCACCTACTCTGCACATCTTTGGGTTGTGGGGGTGAGACCCACGCAGACTCAGACAGTGATCTGGGGCTGGGTCCGCAGCACCGTGAGGTAGCAGTGCTAACTACTGTGCCACCGTGCCATCCCATTTGGCCCATTATGCCCATACTGGCCCTTTTGCATTGAGAGAAAGGAAAACTGGGTGCAGCCTCCCATTTTCCTCTCCCACCCTGAGTAAAAATGACTCCCAGAAACCTTTGGCTTTTTAACTCGTGCATCGCCTTGCACCTCCCTGTGCTCAGAACGGGCCCTGACTTCAGACCCTGGTTTGGTACCTGCAAAAGAATCAGTATCAAGAGCACAGAGAGAACAGATACAGACACCTCCAGGGCAAACTTGTGCTCAACCGCCAGAGCTATTCAGTATTTGTAATCTCCTGTCGAGTCTAGATTGGCCGACGCATAAATAACCAGCAGTGGAAGGTCAGGAAATTGGCAGGCATTCTTTGATTTTGTTCCAAGCATCATTTATCATTTGTATTTTAATCGAATGAGAGTGTCTCTTCTCACAGTAGTTATATATCCAAGCAGTGCATGAGTTCCTGATTACAGTCAATAGCATCCAGGTAACTGGGGAAGATAGCGATGTCAAACAAGCCGTTGCTGGCTTCAGGTTGCTTGTACATTGATTTTGGGCCAATATAATGAGTTGCCCTTAAGATTCACGTAGTGGAGCCATGCCGGTCAATAACAAGGCCCTAGTTTCTTCAGTCTTCATTCAATTAAAGTCTGTCTTCTCCAGTTCTCTCCCAATTATTCCTTATCTTATAACCTCACAACCTATTTCCCACAACCTCCTGAAAGCCCTTCTCTATGAACTATGTTTTCGATATTCCCCTTTCCCCTGATTCTTCTCCCTATTTTTTCAGGTCAGTGTCTTCCATTCCCATTTTGGAAAATCTTTGGAGGCAGTTTTTGTAGCTGTGAGTTGTTCAGCTGTAGGGTGTCAGAATGTGCAAGTCGCAAATCACTTTGCTCTTAGGGTCGTGTCCAAAGCACAACATCATGAAACTTCATACCCTCCTTTCATCAAAAATTTACTGTGAAACTACAATCCCTGTGATGCACTATCAATTACGCAAAGACGAGAGTAGGATGTAATCGAGGCTTTATTACACTGAGATGCGTGGCCTCCGACAGCAGCTGACAACATGGCTGCTGAACGGGGAGCACACATATTTATATTCCGCCCACAGGGCGGAGCCAGCAGGCAGGGATCTACCCCCGTACCTGTAGTACAGGGGCCTTACCGTAAAGCACCTATATATACATCCTATATGTACAATATATACATCAGTGGTGACTACCACATTCACCCCCTGTTAAAAAATGAGTCCAGCGGGGGTGGTGGAGAACTATATACAAAAGGTTGTGATTAAAAGTACAGATAATATTACAAATTTAGGTGGTCCGGTGCCTTGATCTGTCGTCGAGAGCGCCGCAGGGCTGGTGGCAACTCAGGCGCCGGCTTGGTCTTCGGTGACTCTGGGAGTGTGTCGAAATCCTCTTCATCCCCGGGTGTGAGCAAAGGGAGGGTGGATTGTCCTGGAGTGGGGGCTGCGGTGGGGTGCGTCGGGGGAAGGGAGGGTGGCGCCGTGGCAGAGGGGGTGTGTGTGTGGAACCACCTGGTGCCAGGTCCCTGAAGGAGACTGTGTCTTGGCGGTCGTCGGGGTACGCTACGTAAGCGTATTGCGGGTTGGCGTGAAGTTGCTGTACCCTCTCAATCAACGGGTCCGCCTTGTGGAGTCGAGGAGAACGAGTCCTGGAGCTGCCAGCCATGTCGGGAGCGAAACCCCGGAGGTGGACTTCCTAGGGAAGGCAAAGAGACGTTCTTGGGGATTTCATTAGTCGCGGTGGACAGGAGCGACCGAATGGAGTGAAGTGCGTCGGGGAGAACCTCCTGCCAGCGGGAGGCCGGGAGATTTCTGTCTGCTCCCCTTAATCCTTGAGTTCCTTGTCTATTGAAAATCTGCCTAAATCAACATTGAATAAATGCCATGACCCAATCTCCGAAGATCTCTGTGGAAGGGAATTCCACACACTCACAACGTCTGAAAGAACAAAATTTGCCCAATTTCCACTTCCAACAGGAGCCTTCTTATTCCTGTCCCCTAGTTCTAGTCACCCCCGCAAGTGGAAACGTCCTCCTGATATCCATTCTATCCAGTTCCCTCAGGATATTACGTGTTTCAGAAAGATCACCTCTCAGTCTTCCAAACTCTAACAGGCATAGACCAAATCTGTTCAATCTTTCTTTATGAGATTAGACTGGATGAGCCAGCAGCAGCTCCGGCAAGAGCAACCTGCTGGTCACAGACCTGCAACTCTGCAAAAGGGAGGAAAGCAGCCGAGGCATGCAGCTTTAAAAAAATATCATTCGAGGGATGTGAACATCTCTGGGCTAGGCCAGCATTCATTGCCCGTCCTTAATTGCCCTTGAAAAGGTGGCCTTCCTGAACCGTTGCAGTCCATGTGGTGTAGGTACACCCGCTGTGCTGGTAGAGAAGGCATTCCAAGATTTTGCCATTTTGTCAACTTCGTAACCGTTTTATACAAATGAGTGGCTTCCTGGGCTACCTCAGAGTCAACCACACTGCTGTCAATCTGGGGTCACATGTAGGCCAGACCAGGTAAGGATGACAGATTTCCTTCCCTGAAGGACATTAGTACACCAGATGTGTTTTTATGACAATCGACAATGGTTTCATGGTCATCATCAGACATCCATATTTAAGGGACGCACGGTGGTGCAGTGTTTAGCACTGCTGCCTCACGGCGCCAAGGTCCCAGGTTCGATCCTGGCTCTGGGTTGCTGTCCATGTGGAGTTTGCACATTCTCCCCGTGTTTGCGTGGGTTTCGCCCCCACAACCCAAAAGATGTGCAGGATAGGTGGATTGGCCACGCTAAATTGGCCGTTAATTGGAAAAAAATAATTGGGTACTCTAAATGTATTTTTAAAAAGAGACTTCCATATTTAAAAAAATATAATTTGAATTCTACATACCTGATCTGAACATGGAGTGCAGAAGGAGGCCATTCAACCCATCGAGTCTGCACCGGCCCACTTAAGCCCTCACTTCCACCCTGTCCCCGTAACCCAATAACCCCTCCTAACCTTTTTTGGTCACTAAGGGCAATTTATCATGGCCAATCCACCTAACCTACACATCATTGGACTGTGGGAGGAAATCGGAACACCTGGAGGAAACCCACGCAGGTACGGGGAGAACATGCAGATTCTGCACAGACAGTGACCCAGCAGGGAATTGAACCTGGGACCCTGGCACTGTGAAGCCATAGTGCTAATCACTTGTGCTACCATGTTGCCTGTCTGGCGGGATTCAAACCTGGGTCTCTGGATTACTAGTCTAGTGACAAGACCAATACCCCACCACATCCCCCAGCTCACAGAATCTGACCCAGAGACAGAGGGCACAGATTAATGAGCTTTAGGCCTGCAGGAGGATCTAGGCACAGATCACAGAGGCTCTCTGGAGGATTCTGAGGAGATGGAGGAGGAGGAACAGGAAGCAGACAAGGAGGAGGAATGTGATGACGGCAAAGCGGCACCAGCAACACACATTGCTGCTTGGGTTTCCTGGTGTTCTCTCATTATAGTGAAGCTTATTTACTTTCCGTCAGTGCACCCATCTCATAAATCACACGCAAAACCGCTTGGACTCCACCACCATAATGTCACTAACACAAAACAATCCTGTATTTCAGCACATCCCCCCCCCCCCCCCTCCCCCCCCCCCCCCCACCCCATCTAATAATAATAATAATAATCTTTATTGTCACAAGTAGGCTTACATTAACACTGCAATGAAGTTACTGTGAAAAGCCCCTAGTCGCCACATTCCAGCTCCTGTTCGGGTACACAGAGGGAGAATTCAGAATATCCAAATTACCTAACAGCACATCTTTCAAGACTTGTGGGAGGAAACCGGAGCAGACACGGGGAAAACGTGAGGACTCCGCACAGACAGTGACCCGAGCTGGGAGTCGGACCTGGGACCCTGGCGCTGTGAAGCCATAGTGCTAACCACTGTGCCACCGTGCTGCCCTCTTTGTCCCATCAAAGATGTCCATTTTTGTTTTCATCAATCAGGTCTTCCTGAAAAAGCCGCTGGCCAACCAGCAAATAAAGTAGGGAACATGGGAAAGTGATGCAAAATAATTTGATGTTTCTTCGCATTGAATGAAGAAAAGATTTTAAAGTGACAAAATGTAAACGCAGCTGTATTCTTTGAGTATACCAATAAAACATAAACTAATAAACAAACTGACAGTCCCTTAAATGGTCACTGTAGTAAAAGATAACATTTTAATGGAAACTTATCTAATTAAATTAAAATAGTGATTCAAGGGCTGATGTTGCACCTCTGGCGCCCTTCGGTCAAGGAGGGCCTCTAGTCTGATGGTGCTGACCACATCCTCCCTCTCCAGTTGTTAACGTAGCCACGGTAGAAGGGCAGAGATGTTAGGGTGGACAGCCAGTACCTGGACTTGTAAGTGGCGATGTTGGCCAGGCCCAGAAACGGGTTTACGAATTGGTCCTCTGCCCTGCCTGGCCCCCTCGGCATTGGGTGACCAAAGATTAGGCACGTGAGGCTGAAGTGCAAGCAGAAGTTAAGGAGCAGCCCCTTCAAATAACGAAAAAAGGGCTACAGCCTCTGACAACTGATATACGCATGGAACAAGGACTCCTTGAGGTTACTGAAAATACAGATGGCCTAAACATCTAAATCAGGGCAGCCCGGGGGCACAGTGGTTAGCACTGCTGCTTCACTGAGGACCCCGAGTTTGATCGGAACCGGGTCACTGTCCGTGTGGAGTTTGCACATTCTCCCCATGTCTGCGTGGGTTTCGCCCCCACAACCACAGATGTGTAGGCTCGGTGGATTGCCATGCTAAATTGCCTCTTAATTAGAAAAAAAATAATAATTGGGCACTCTAAATTCATTTTAAAAAAACAATGAGAAACCTTTGTTCTTCTTTTTCCCCCTGCTTCAAAAAGGTGAAACTGCTGCAGTTCAGCAGCGGTAAAGGCAGATCGCTCACATCACTGCTCTGACTGCTGACACAAACTTGGCTGAAGCATAAGACGACGTGGGTAAATGTGGCACTATTCTCACCTTTCCTTCCCTGTTTACGTCATTAAACTGCTTCCTGCGTTGGAGCCAATGAATAGTGTGGCACTATTCACCAGCTGCTCACCTCTTCTGTCAACCAGATCTTCTTGGTTTCCATTTTATTGGCAATAATATGTTGAATGTTTGCCAATGGTGGTGGGAAATTAAACTACTAACCAGAAAGGGCGGCCTTCAAAAGCATTTCCATCCTCAGTGATGGAGGAGCGCACCATGTCAGTGCCACAAACAAAGCAACCCACTTCAACAAGAAGTGCTGAGTGGATGGCCCATCTTGGCCTTCTCCTGGGATCTAGTCTTCAGACTGACAGATGCCAGTCTTCAGAGAACTTGATTCACTCTACAAGATATTAAGAAATGGCTAAATGCACTGGATATGGCAAAGGCTAAGGGTCCCGACGACACTCTGGCCATAGTACTGTGCTCCAGAACTAGGTGAATCCCTAGCCAAACTGTTCCAATGCAGCTACAACATTGACACCCACTTGCCAATGTGGAAAATTGCCAAGTTATGTCCTAGCCACAAATAGCAGGACAAAGTGGGATAAACCAGCCAATCAGTCTGATCAGTCTAGACTCAATCATCAGCAAAATGATGGAAGGTATCATTGACAATGCTATTCAAGTGGCACTTGCCAATCAATAACCTGCTCATCGATGCTCAGTTTGAGTTCTGCCAGGGCAACTCTGCTCCTGACCTCATTAGAGCCTCGGTCGAAACATCAATAAAATTGCCAAGAAGTCCAGAGATGGTGTGACAGTGTTTGCTGCTCACATCTAGGTGCTCTGGACTGATTGTAGCTCCAAGGAGTCCGAGAAAAATTAAAGTCAATGGGAATCGGGGTAAAATCCTCCACTGGTTGGAGTAACACATGCGAAGATGATTGTGGTTGTTGGAGGTCAATCATTTCACTTTCAGGACAACACAGCAGGAGTTCTTCAGGTCGTGTATTAACTCCAACCATTTTCAGCTTCATCAATGACCTTCCTTCCAAAATTGATCATTAGTGGGGATGACAGGCAGTTATCTGTCAATCACCTGAGGCCTGTTTAGGGGCACATTGTATTCTTCTCTTTGAAGTTAAGGTATTTTTTGAGTCATCGGTTAGCTGAGGTCTGCATAAAAGACAGACAGACAGCGCACACAGTCAGCTAGCACTTTTCCAGGAGACACATCCGGAGTGAGACTCATCCAGAGTGGGGATTGAAACTTGGTAATTTGGTGCAGTGAGGTAATTCAGTGCAGAGTGTAAGGAGGTGCTTTTTAACCCTGGTAAGTGACTGGTAAGTAGTTTTTCTTTTCATTGTCTAATTTAATTATTTTTATTTTGAAATTCTAGTTGTTTAAGTTTACCAAGGGCTTAAGACATGGCATGAGATCCCAGACCCGTGTCATGCTCCTCGTGTGCGATGTGGGAGCTCAGGGACACGTCCACTGTCCCTGGCTCCTTCATGTGCAAGAAGTGTGTTCAGTTGCAGCTCTTGTTAGACCGCTTGACGGCTCTGGAGCTGCGGATGGACTCACTTTGGAGCATCCGCGATGCTGAGGAGGTCGTGGATAGCACGTTTTCAGCGAGTTGGTCACACCGCAGGTGAAGGTTACTGAGGGAGATAGAAAATGGGTGACCAAAAGAAAGAGCAGGAGTAGGAAGGCAGTGCAGGTGTCCCCTGCGGCCATCTCCCTGCAAAACAGATATACCGCTTTGGATACTGTTGAGGGAGATGGCTCACCAGGGGAAGGCAGCAGCAGCCAGGTTCATGGCACCGTGGCTGGCTCTGCTGCACAGCAGGGCAGGAAGAAAAATGGCAGGGCTATAGTGATAGGGGACTCGATTGTAAGGGGAATAGACAGGCGGTTCTGTGGACGCAATCGAGACTCCAGGATGGTATGTTGCCTCCCTGGTGCAAGGGTCAAGGATGTATCGGAGCGGCTGCAGGACATTCTGGGGGGGGGAGGGTGAACAGCCAGCTGTCGTGGTGCACATAGGCACCAACGATATAGGTAAAAAACGGGATGAGGTCCTACAAGCGGAATTCAGGGAGTTAGGAGTTAAACTAAAAAGTAGGACCTCAAAGGTAGTAATCTCAGGATTGCTACCAGTGCCACGAGCTAGTCAGAGTAGGAATGTCAGGATAGATAGGATGAATGCGTGGCTCGAGAGATGGTGCAAGAGGGAGGGATTCAAATTCCTGGGACATTGGGACCGGTTCTGGGGGAGGTGGGACCAGTACAAACCGGACGGTCTGCACCTGGGCAGGACTGGAACCGATGTCCTAGGGGGGGTGTTTTCTAGAGCTGTTGGGGAGGGTTTAAACTAATGTGGCAGGGGGATGGGAACCGATGCAGGAAGTTGCAAGGTAGTAAAACAGGGACAGAAGCAAAAGGAAATGAGGGGAAAAGTGCAAGGCAGAGAAGACATAGTCAGAAATCTAAAAGGGCGACAGTACAAGGTACAGTGACTGAGGGGAGCTCAGTGAATAGGCCCAGTAATAACAAAAGGAATAAAACTGGAGATGTTAAGATTCAAAACAGAGGTAAAAAAACCAACATAAGTGTACTTTACCTGAATGCTCGTAGTATTCGGAATAAAGTAAATGAGTTGATGGCACAAATCATCGTAAATGACTATGATTTAGTGGCCATTACTGAAACATGGTTAAAGGATGGTCACGACTGGGAGTTAAATATCCGGGGGTATCAAACTATTCGGAAGGACAGAGTGGATGGTAAGGGAGGTGGTGTTGCTCTGTTATTTAAGGATGACATCCGGGCAATAGTAAGGGATGACATCGGTGCTATGGAGGATAAGGTTGAATCCATTTGGGTGGAAATCAGGAATAGTAGGGCGAAAAAGTCACTGATAGGAGTAGTCTATCGGCCACCAAATAGTAACGATATGGTGGGGCAGGCAATAAACAAAGAGATAACTGATGCATGTAGAAATGGTACAGCAGTTATCATGGGGGATTTTAATCTACATGTCGATTGGTTTAACCAGGTCGGTCAAGGCAACCTTGAGGAGGAGTTTATAGAATGTATCCGCGATAGTTTCCTAGAACAGTATGTAATGGAACCTACGAGGGAACAAGCGGTCCTAGATCTTGTCCTGTGTAATGAGACAGGATTGATTCATGATCTCATAGTTAGGGATCCTCTCGGAAGGAGCGATCACAATATGGTGGAATTTAAAATACAGATGGAGGGTGAGAAAGTAAAATCAAATACTAGTGTTTTGTGTTTAAACAAATGAGATTACAAGGGGATGAGAGAAGAACTAGCTAAAGTAGACTGGGAGCTAAGACTTTATGGTGGAACAGTTGAGGAACAGTGGAGAACCTTCCAAGCGATTTTTCACAGTGCTCAACAAAGGTTTATACCAACAAAAAGGAAGGACGGAAGAAAGATGGAAAATCGACCGTGGATATCTAAGGAAATAAGGGAGAGTATCAAATTGAAGGAAAAAGCATATAAAGTGGCAAAGATTGCTGGGAGATTAGAGGACTGGGAAATCTTTAGGGGGCAACAGAAAGCTACTAAAAAAGCTATAAAGAAGAGTAAGATAGAGTATGAGAGTA
The DNA here is from genome assembly GCF_902713615.1 of Scyliorhinus canicula. Taxonomy (NCBI): domain Eukaryota; kingdom Metazoa; phylum Chordata; class Chondrichthyes; order Carcharhiniformes; family Scyliorhinidae; genus Scyliorhinus; species Scyliorhinus canicula. The sequence continues at coordinate 53,880,770 of NC_052160.1, read as the reverse complement.
AACTTGCTCAGAATATAAAAACAGACAGTAAAAGTTTTTACAAATATATAAGACAAAAAAGACTGGCTAAGGTAAATATTGGTCCTTTAGAGGATGAGAAGGGAGTTTTAATAATGGGAAATGAGGAAATGGCTGAGGAACTGAACAGGTTTTTTGGGTCGGTCTTCACAGTGGAAGACACAAATAACATGCCAGCGACTGATAGAAATGAGGCTATGAGAGGTGAGGACCTTGAGTGGATTTTTATCACTAAGGAGGGAGTGATGGGCAAGCTAATGGGGCTAAAGGTAGACAAGTCTCCTGGCCCTGATGGAATGCATCCCAGAGTATTAAAAGAGATGGCTAGGGAAATTGCAGATGCACTAGTGATAATTTACCGAAATCCACTAGACTCTGGGGTGGTCCCGGTGGATTGGAAATTAGCAAACGTGATGCCACTGTTTAAAAAAGGAGGTAGGCAGAAAGCAGGAAATTATAGGCCAGTGAGCTTAACTTCGGTAGTAGGGAAGATGCTGGAATCTATCATCAAGGAAGAAATTGCGAGGCATCTGGATAGAAATTGTCCCATTGGGCAGACGCAGCATGGGTTTGTAAAGGGCAGGTCATGCCTAACTAATTTAGTGGAATTTTTTGAGGACATTACCAGTGCAGTAGATAACGGGGAGCCGATGGATGTGGTATATCTGGATTTCCAGAAAGCCTTTGACAAGGTGCCACACAAAAGGTTGCTGCATAAGATAAAGATGCATGGCATTAAGGGTAAAGTAGTAGCATGGATAGAGGATTGGTTAATTAATAGAAAGCAAAGAGTTGGGATAAATGGGTGTTTCTCTGGTTGGCAATCAGTAGCTAGTGGTGTCCCTCAGGGATCCGTGTTGGGCCCACAATTGTTCACAATTTACATAGATGATTTGGAGTTGGGGACCAAGGGCAATGTGTCCAAGTTTGCAGATGACAATAAGATGAGTGGTAAAGCGAAAAGTGCAGAGGATACTGGAAGTCTGCAGAGGGATTTGGATAGGTTAAGTGAATGGGCTAGGGTCTGGCAGATGGAATACAATGTTGACAAATGTGAGGTTATCCATTTTGGTAGGAATAACAGCAAACGGGATTATTATTTAAACGATAAAATATTAAAGCATGCCGCTGTTCAGAGAGACTTGGGTGTGCTAGTGCATGAGTCACAGAAGGTTGGTTTACAAGTGCAACAGGTGATTAAGAAGGCAAATGGAATTTTGTCCTTCATTGCTAGAGGGATGGAGTTTAAGACTAGGGAGGTTATGTTGCAATTGTATAAGGTGTTAGTGCGGCTACACCTGGAGTATTGTGTTCAGTTTTGGTCTCCTTACTTGAGAAAGGACGTACTGGCGCTGGAGGGTGTGCAGAGGAGATTCACTAGGTTAATCCCAGAGTTGAAGGGGTTGGATTATGAGGAGAGGTTGAGTAGACTGGGACTGTACTCGTTGGAATTTAGAAGGATGAGGGGGGGATCTTATAGAAACATTTAAAATTATGAAGGGAATAGATAGGATAGATGTGGGCAGGTTGTTTCCACTGGCGGGTGACAGCAGAACTAGGGGACATAGCCTCAAAATAAGGGGAAGTAGATTTAGGACTGAGTTTAGGAGGAACTTCTTCACCCAAAGGGTTGTGAATCTATGGAATTCCTTGCACAGTGAAGCAGTTGAGGCTCCTTCATTACATGTTTTTAAGGTAAAGATAGGTCGTTTTTTGAAGAATAAAGGGATTAAGGGTTATGGTGTTCGGGCCGGAAAGTGGAGCTGAGTCCACAAAAGATCAGCCATGATCTAATTGAATGGCGGAGCAGGCTCGAGGGGCCAGATGGCCTACTCCTGCTCCTAGTTCTTATGTTCTTATGTTCTTATGTTTGCTGATCGCTGCACAATGTTCAGCACCATTCATGTCTCTCCAGATACTGAACCAGTCCATGCCCAGATGCAACAAGACCTGGGCAATATGTATACTTGGGTTAACAAGTGGCAAGTAACACCACACAAGTGCCAGGCAATGACCATCTCTAACAATAGCGAATCTACCATCTCACCTTGACATTCAATGGCATCACCATGTCGGAATCTCCCACTAGCAACATCCTGGAAGTTACCATTGACAAGAAACTGAACTGAACTGGGCCAGCCATTTAAATACAATTTCTACAATTTCTACAGGTCAGAGGCTGGGAAATTAGAGGTGAGTGACTAACTTCGTGACTCTCCAAAGCTTGTCTACCATCTACAAGGAGTGTGATGGCATGCTCTTCACTTTTCTGGATCAGTGCACCTCCAAAAATACTCAGGAAGCTCCACACTAACCAAGCCAAAACAGCCCACTTGAGCAGCATCCCATCCACCATTATTCACCCCCCACTATTAGTGCACAATGTCAGCAGTGGGTAACATCGGCAAGGCTCCTCTGACATGCACCTAGATCTCTGCCATTAGATGAACAAGGGTAGCAGACATGCAGCAACACCACCAGCTGCAAGATCCACCAACACCAGTAACCCTGCCCCCGCCCCCACAGAGTCACACATCATCCTGACTTGGATCTGTATCGCCATCCCTTCACTGTTGCTGGTTCAAAAATCTGGAACTCCCTCCCTAACAGCACCAGGGGTAAGGGATTCACCTCACATGGACTTCAGCAGTTCAAGGCAGTAACTCCTTCTCAGCCGCAATTAGTGATAGGCAATAAATGCCAGTGCTCCTCTCATCCCAAGAATGAATTTTAAAGATCTTCTTATTGAGTTCCACGTCATAAAGTTGATTACTGCAATACGCTCTTGGAAAAGATTGATTTCAGATATATGTAATCTTACTGTTCAAAATATACTGAAGGTGCTGAATCAAAAATCGAGGGCACCACATGGTCCTTTCTCACATCTTCAAACAGTACGTATTATGAAATAAATTATGAATTTTATATATGACTATGAGTGTATGAATTTCCAGCTTTAAATTAAACTTGCGATTCAGATGTCACAGTTTAATTGCTCAATAATCATTCTCACACTTTACAATGCCATCTGAGAACATGATTGTATTTCTCCCCCACAGTCACTCTCAGATGCCAACTCAATATATGTATTTATTTACAAAGGACAACTCAAGCTGATAACATAAAGATTCCTACTTTAAGTGAGATAGTTTAGCTGGTGCAGGTGCCCAGGGTTGAGTTGTAATGGTTGATTCAGTTTTATGTTGTAATGTGACACAGAGTGTCCCCTGAACTGGGTCAAGTACTCACTGAAGCAAGGGGGGAGTTCCACTGAAACGGGGACCGAGACTCCCTGAACTGGGTCAAGTACTCACTGAAGCAAGGGGGGAGTTCCACTGAAACGGGGACCGAGACTCCCTGAACTGGGTCAAGTACTCACTGAAGCAAGGGGGGAGTTCCACTGAAACGGGGACCGAGACTCCCTGAACTGGGTCAAGTACTCACTGAAGCAAGGGGGGAGTTCCACTGAAACGGGGACCGAGACTCCCTGAACTGGGTCAAGTACTCACTGAAGCAAGGAGGGAGTTCCACTGAAACGGGGACCGAGACTCCCTGAACTGGGCCCCATGTGAACCTCACCAATGGTCCAGACCGTAAAACCTTAAAAATTATAAAGATATATTATTATAAAAATGCCACTTGACCAATTTGGCCGGGAAGATGCAAATGCAACTTGGGATATGGAAATTCCGTTGTGTGGTGCCAATTCTAGTAGCAGTATGTAGGCATACCAGAGGTATGACACACATGACATGAATCAGTTGGAGTAGCATTATAAATTTGTTTGATTCACTCACTAGGTGTGGGCATTGTGGCTCTGCCAGCATTTATTAATCATCTCGAATTGCCCTTGATAAGGTGATGGGGTGAGCTGGCTTCCTGAACTGCTGCAGTCCATGTGGTGTAAGTACATCCACTGTGCTGTTAGGGAAGGAGTTCAGTATTTTGACCCAGTGACAGTAAAGGAACGGCGATATATTTCCAAGTAAAATGGTAAGTCGCTTGGAGGGGAACCTCCAGCTGGTGGTGTTCCCGGGAGTCGACTGCCCTTGTCCTTCCAGGTGGCAGTGGTCCTGTGTTTGGAAGGTGTTCTTTAGTAGCCCTTTGGGTGCACCTGTAGACCTTGTGTGGACACCATTGCAACATAATTTTGCCAAACGGGTAGATGCAATCTCAGGATAGCAAATTTGGGAAACATCTCTGCAGGTGGTGTCTTCGTGAATGACTCCAGTGATATAAAGCAGGATGGGCTTGGTCCTGGGGCTATTTAAAATGCCAATCAACAAGTGGGGCTGAGGTGCATTTGACTTTCAGTCTTGTATTTCTTGCTAGACTGCGAAGCCTTTCAGAGGCTGAGCATCCACCAATTCCTAACTATCAGCAACGCATTAGAGAATAGGGAACTTTTCAGGAATGAGTGGAGATGGAACATAAAATAGTGACTCATCATCATTCTTTATACGTTACTATCCTGTTCAGGATCAGTAACCTTTTTGTTTAAATTAGACAAAGGTTGAAATCCCAATTACCCACAAGGAGAATAAAGCTACGGGATTCCATAGTTTTTGAACAAGTAAAATAAACTTTCCAAAGTCAGAAAAGTAAAATAATCTGCAACATCTACTTTATACTCAAACATTAGTGTGGAGTCTGCACGTTCTTCCCGTAACTGCGTGGGTTTCCTCCGGGTGCTCCGGTTTCCTTCCACAGTCCAAAGTGCGGGTTAGGTGGATTGGCCATGCTAAATTGCCCTTGGTGTCCAAAAAAAGGGTTAGGTGGGGTTACGGCAGTAGGTTCGAGGTGGGGGCTTAGTTAGGGTGCTCTTTCCAAGGGCCGGTGCAGTCTCAATGGGCCGAATGGCCCTCTTCTGCACTGTAAATTCTATGATTCTATGATGAAACTACTCATTAAATGGCAGATGTAACCAAGTCAGATCCCAATGATCGACTGATCTCTCAGCAACCCACCCAGATGTCAGTGACCTGACGGCAGTGAGTGAGTCAAAAAAATCTGTTTAAAACTCTGTTTCCCTCATGGAATCAATGACCGTCCACCATATTCTCATCTCTCCAGAACTTCTACTGATCCCTAATTGCACGAATGGCTCTCAGGGCTTCTCTTAAACTGCAAACCACACAAGGTTCAAACTGTAACTCTCAGCTGAATCCGACATCTCTCAGGAATTTTAAGAGTCCTAATTGTCTGGAGCCTGCTTTAAAAGTAATTTAGCTCCAACTGCCAAAACAAAGCATCTCTCTGTACTGCACTTCTTTGCAAGCAGTGTAGACACATGTCTCCAGTTCTCCAATTAAGAAAGCCCACCTGCTATTTATATCTCTATCCCTTCTACTCTGACTCTATTCAGCAAACATGGGTAATCTTCTGAATCACCATTTACTTTTCGGTGTTGCCATGCCATAGAATCCCTACAGTGCAGAAGGAGGCCATTCAGCTCATTGAGTCTGCATCCACCCTTCAAAAGAGCACTCTACGTAGGCCCACACCCCCACCTTACCCTCTAACCCCACCAAACCTGCACATATTTGACATTAAAGGGTAATTGATCATGACCAATCCACCTAACCTGCACATCATGGACTGCGGGAGGAAACCAGAGCACGCAGGCACGGGGAGAGCATGCAAACTCCAGGCAGTCACTCAAGGTCAGATTCAAAATGGGATCCCTGCTGCTGTGAGGGTGCAGTGCTAACCACTGTGCTGCACATCATTTTTTAAAATTCAGTGTACCCAATTCATTTTTCCAATAAAGGGGCAATTTAACATGGCCAATCCACCTAGCCTGCACATCTTTGGGTTGTGGGGGCGAAACCCATGCAAACACGGGGATAATGTGCAAACTCCACACGGACAGTGACCCAGAGCCGGGATTGAACCTGGGACCTTGGCGCCGTGAGGCAGCATGGCTCACCCACTGCGCCACCGTGCTGCCTGTGCTGCATATCTAATACATAGTAGTTATCTGACTATCATAACAACAATCTTTCCAGCACCAAACATTAGCTCTAAAATATTAACATGAACCATGACTTGATATTTTCTCCATGTGCCCTCAGCAGAATCGATGTCACTGGCTTTGTGGCATTGGTCCTGATTATTTGCTGCACCAATTTGTCAAGGGTGCTGAGGGAATGCAGACTACCTGGTCTGCCAACTGTTCTCTGACCTGTCCTCCTGTCATATGCCTCCTTCACCTGCAGAAACGGGGCAGGATGTCAGTATATCACTGTGCATGGTGATGTGTCTGCTGTTGATGAATAACTTTGGAGCAGGGGTGAATCCCCTTTTGGAGGCATGAGGGCAGCTGGAATGTTTAGAAGGGGTGTGTGGGGATGAGGTGAGATATAAGGAAGTTTTAGGGGTGAGTCCTGAGCTTCAGAGTGAGTGCTGCTGAGTGAGTGGTGGGCATGTGGTATCTATTGTGGTGTGAGAGGTGAACAGTGTGGTGGGTGTGAGAGGTGTGCAGGAGTATTCACTCACCTTGACCATCAGAGTGAGGCTATTGGACTATTTTCAGCACTGAAAATGAAAATTGCTTATTGTCACAAGTAGGCTTCAATGAAGTTACTGTGAAAAGCCCCTAGTTGCCACATTCCGGCACCTGTTCGGGGAGGCTGTTACGGGAATCAAACTGTGCTGCTGGCCTGCTTGGTCTGCTTTCAAAGCCAGCGATTTAGCCCTGTGCTAAACAGCCCCTGTTGCCATGTTCTGTCACTCTGAGCATTAACCATCCTTTCCATCTGCTCTTATTCCCTTCCGAGGCGCTGTCAGGAATGTTTGCTTCTCGCCTGGCATCCAGTGTCTGAGCAGTGCCTGCAGAGTGGCACAGGTGAAGCAAGGAGCCCTTTCCCTCGCATGATGCAACATCCTCTTTGCCCAGGTGATTATTCAGAAGTCTGGAGTGCATTACTGTAGCTTCCTTTTCATAGGCATTGTGCCTGGAGCATGTGGTTCGTTCGCCCCCTCCGCCCCGGCTTTGAACGGAGGATGCCAGCTAGAGCAGGTCTGTGCCAGAGCTGCTCCCGGCCATGCTACCTTATTGGCGATGAGATGGGCATATCAATTTTAGCCCCTGGCCTACCTTGCTTGAAACTGATTGGGGCAAACCACAAACCTGCACCCAAAGATAGGGCTAACCTGACTGTGTCCATTATTAATTGTGGGTATCGGTATTTGTCACAGGAACAACTACCATAAAAGATTGACAAAAAAATGTAACAACAAATTTGTGCGCAGATTTCAGATGAAAGATTATTGATGCAGATCTGCCAGACCTGTCATTCATTCCATTTCAATTCTCTTCCCTCACCTATTGGCGCGTTAAGGCAGACTCATGTCCGTTTCCACAGATAGTAATTCCTGGAACAGGTCGCTAACCTGTCACCAGGAGCTTATCGCATGAGGGGCGCCATTCCACATCAAGCCATGAGGGGCGCCATTCCACATCAAGCCATGAGGGGCGCCATTCCACATCAAGCCATGAGGGGCGCCATTCCACATCAAGCGTGGATGACCAGGTGCTTTTAACCTTCAGCTCCTGTATCCTTATCTCTTGAGAATCATATTTTTAAATATTGTTATTTTATTGTATGTATTGCTGTACAAACATTTACAAACTATATATTTGTAACTGCAATAGTCAGATTCGTCTTCCATCAAACTGTCACTGTGTTGCATAGTACCATTATGTCAAACACTTCCCATTAGTAGGTATCTTCTGTCAATGCTGCATTTGAAGTGCTTAGTTTAATTGAGAAATGAACTCGACTTGAGTCTTACAAGAGAATTGATTTATCTTTTTTGAAATCAGTTTTCACACAGTGAAACCTTGTACCGAGCTTTTTAAATACAGATAATAATGGGCAATCTTCCCTTCTGGAGTTTCTCTCCCACTCCTGGAGGTGCAACACTGCAATGTACCTGGTGCTCGCTCTTTGGCTAAAAACATGCATCTTCTAATTATGAATACAACGGGTGAGACCTTGCGGCTGTTCATGCCGGTGGAATCTTCTGGTGCCGCCGACGCTCCATCCCTACCGGTGGGCTGCCCCCTGCCACCGAGAGACACGCCATGGGAAGGCCAGACAATCTCGCCCAATGGTTCCAATTCTGGGCCTATTCAGCGAGGGTAAATTCTGAGACACATTTCTCCGACATTTACCGTTCCTTAAAAACTAACGAGTAAATATTTGGTGGTTGCAATATCAGATCATCTGCACGTTATGCACACGTTTGATATTCAGTTCTGTTGTAGTTAATGAAATCAAATGAGGTACCACGGGGTGTAATGGGCGAACCATTTTTTTACTGGCAGGTTTGGGCCACTGCCTGAGATTCTTTTTTACCCCCAAGTGTAACACATCCTGTCAGTCAATATTGATGTTACGGACAGGGGAAAGAAAGAGGGAGAGGAAAACTTAACTTCTTTATCCTCCCACCGTCAGTCCGTAAGCACAGATTTAAAAAAAATATCTTTTACGCAATGCTGTGCCAGGTTTCCCCAATCCTCAGTTTGGGTGCAGCCCAATTCTCCAAATAATACACTGCAAACTCACTTTATCATAGAATTTACATTGCAGAAGGATGCCATTTGGCCCATCGAGTCTGCACCAGCCCTTGGAAAGAGCATGCCTTAAGCCCACGCCTCCATCCTATCCCCGTAACCCAGTAACCCCACCTAACCTTTTGGACTCTAAGGGGCAATTTAGCGTGGCCAATCCACCTAACCTGCACATCTTTGGACTGTGGTAGGAAATCGGAGCACCCGGAGAAAACCCACGCAGACACGGGAAGAAAGTGCAAACTCCACACAGTCACCCGAGGCCAGAATTGAACCCAGGACCCGGGAGTTGTAAGGCAGAAATGCTAACCACTGTGCCACCATGCTGCCCAAAATGTCCAATTCACCTAACAAGCACGTCTTTCGGGAATTGTGGGAGGAAACCAGAGCACCCGGAGGAAACCAACGCAGACTCGGGGAGAACGTGCAGACTCCGCACAGACAGTGACCCAAGCTGGGTCCCTGGCGCTGTGAAGCAACAGCGCTAATCACTGCGCTAATGTGCCGCCCTAGTAGAGAATGTGGGCATTAATCCATCTACCTCTCACAGGCAAAGCGAGCGTTCCACCATTTGAGCTAATTTCCCCAGCCATCCACTGGCTGGGCAGGATTCTCCGAGCCCACGGCAGGTCGTAGATTCGCGGGGGGGGGGGGGCGGGGGGAAATCCTGCCATGCCGCTCTGCCGCCGGGCCTTCGGTTCTCCGGCAACCGATGAATCGGTGTCAATCGCGCCGGCGCGGTCGCCGCGGCGCAGGTCGGGGGCGATTGAAAGCCGCACCCACGGCAGTTCTTCGCGCTCGACGGGCCGATTGCCCGCCAGGTTTTGCCGAGTCCCACCAGTGTCGATCGCGCATGGTCCTACCAGGTGGGATCTCAGCGTTCTGGCTGCAGGGGCCGTCCTGGTGGGGAGGCGAGGGGGTGCCGACTTCGGGGGTGCCACCACGGTGGCCAGACCCACAATCGAGGGCTACGGATCGGCGGGCACGCTCATTCCGGGAGGGTCTATGTTCCACCCCGCTGGGCCCCTGTAGAGCTCCGCCATATTTCCCGGGGGCCGGCGTGGAGACGGCTGTTGTGCGCATGCACGGACCAGTGCCGGAGCAGCGCACAGCACTCCGACACCGTTCTAACCCCCAAGGAAGGGGTGATTGACTGGGCCTGGAAGCCCCTTGACGCTGGCGTCGCTCGTGCCGGTTTTGATGCCGGTGTCAACACTCCAAAATCCCAGCCTTCGTGTTGAACTCAGCAGGATAGTTTATTCCACATTCAACCCTTGGGCGAGTGGGGTGGGGGAGGTCCGGGTGGCGGCCTGGGAGGAATATTCACAACCTCACACACACCCATATTTATGTAATAAGCATGGTGCAAAAGAGGCTTATTTTACAAATATGGATAAAAACAATAAAAGAACCGTGATTTCCAGAGTTCAGAAACTCAAAGTCCAGAGGGGGTTTCCTTTGTGGCCGAGTTCAGTTCAGATGAGTTCCTGGTTGGAGACAGCAGCATGAAACTCACTGTAAGCGAATGAGAATGCCGCACATTGAGGCTTCCGTATATAGACTATTTTGATGGGTGATGATTACAATCAGAGAATCCATATAGTGCTGAAGGAGGCCATTTGGCCTGTTGAGTCTGGACCGGTCCTCCAAAACAGCACCCTACTTTTTAAAAATAAATTTAGAGTACCCAATTATTTTTTCCAATTAAGGGGCAATTTAGTGTAGCCAATCCACCTACCCTGCACATCTTTGGGTTGTGGGGGTGAAACCCATGCAGACATGGGGAGAACGTGCAAACTCCACACAGACAGTGGCGCAGGGCTGAGATTCAAACCCAGGTTCTCAGCGCCGTAGGCAGCAATGCTAACCACTGTGCCACCGTGCTGTCCTTACTGCACCCCACCTAGTCCCACTCCCCCGCCCTATTCCTGTAATGCTGTAACCCCACTTAACCTTTTGGACACTAAGGGGCAATTTAGCGTGGCCAATCCACCTAACCTGCACATTATTAGTCTGTGGAAGGAAACGGGAGCACTCGGAGGAAACCCTCGCAGGCACAAGGAGAACGTATAAACTCCACACAGATTTTCACCCAAGGCCAAAACCCGGGTCCCTGGCGCTGTGAGGCAGCACTGCCAACCATTGTGCCACCATGCTGCCCATGCAGTTGGATGCTTTTAAAATAAACCAGGCTTCAAGGAGCTGAGAGATGGTGGCTGTCTGCTTGGTCAGCCAGGAGACCTGCAGTCGATCTTTTTAGGTTGGAAGTAATCAGCATACTGACCTGTGAGGTGAGAAATGTGATACAAATACTGTCCAAGAGTCTCAAAGCCTGGAGGCATGTGATATGACCCATTAATGAGTTAATTGTGGCTTCTCATGCCGTTTCTATGCCCCTGGGTAAAATCCATGGCTTTCCTTTAGAGGGAAATGGTGGCTGGTAACACCTCTTCAGGTATAACAAGTTTTGATGTTTCTTTGTTATTACCCATCTGGGGAGCCAATTAATCTCTCAGTCTTTTTGTTTCGTGATTATAAATTTTCCTTGCAATCAGTTGTGAGATTCTGTACGAGATGGAAACATTTTTGCCCTTGCAATCTCGGTTGCAGGCTTCCAGGACAGGTGAGCGCTCCTGTGAATCATGTGACCTGCAGCAGCCATATTTTTGTTTCAGCAAAAATCCATTTTAAAACGATAAAAATAAATAAAGTTTATTGGGCACAGATTTGATTTTTTCATGTCATTTGACATGCCAGTCCTTTTACCGGGGGGGGGGGGGGGGGGGGGGGGGGGAACAAATTTGATTTCAATTATTTCATGTGTTGAAAAAAGAGCAAAGATGGAAAGAGGCATACATTCATTCTCTCATTCACACGGCAAAGTCAAATATATATCTTGCGGGTCAAGTTCTCTGTTGCATTTCAAAGGTTTAAACTTGGGGTAGGGCGTCAACAATGCCATTGTCCTTTCCCGCAGTGGGGGTAAAGTGAGGGTAAAAATGGAGTGGTTACATTCAAAATATGTCTTTATTGGGAAAGGCCATTCTGGTATTAGAGTTCTGACTTGTTTTTCTCTTTTGGGATTAGGCATTAGTGAAGGCATTGGCCAGTAACCTCCGAGCTTTGGGGCAGTGTATCTGCGGGGCACACCGGAGATACACTGGCGAACCGTCCCCAGAGGTTTCCAGCTAAGGATAAGCATGGCAATTGCCTGAGAAGTTTAAACGTTCGATGGAAAATTGTCCAGCAATGGGAACCACCTAAAAATGTAATTAAAGTCACAAGCTTCGGACAGTCCCAACTTTGTCACAGCAGTAGTGGAACCCCATGCAAGACCACACTCGGAACTGTAAATAGTTAAAGCCAACCAATAAAGGTGTTTAATGTTAAAGCGCACAAGCTGCTCTCATCAATGAGCTGCCTCCGCTGCAACATAATTAACTCATGTTACATATGCAATATAACAGGTGCGATCACACAGGGGAAATTCCAGTTACTGCTCCAAGACTCTATCAGTTGGTGATGCAACATGTAGTTCATTGTCTCCCAAACCTTGGACAGCTTTTCTTGACCCACATGATATAGGGATATTATGAGGGCGGTGGGGGTGGTTCTCCCCCAAATTCCCATCATTAGGGATACAATTGTACGGCAGGGCTTGTCGCTATAGGTGCTTTTAAATGCAGTGTGCAGGCTTGTCAGTCGTCCTCCCTGTTCTGTACTTAGGTGGGTGAATCTGGAGTCCAATTTTGCCAGAATTTCTGTGCTTGTTATTTGGATCGTAGGGTGTTCAATGTAGGCCTCACTCACCTCTCCCTGTAATTCATCCTGACTGTTCCTTCTGTTGTCTTTTGGTTTGGGAATGAGTTTCCCCCTCAGCTGTTCCATGTCCTCTGGACTAATGCTGCCCTCAGGTGGGTGTTGAGTTCCTGCTATAATCCCTCGGTGTTCTTCAACTAAGTGGGGCATCACCTTCACTCTTTCTTGGTCTGCTTGGGAACATAAGCCGGGTGCCTGAAGTTAAGTACACGTTTAACTCGTAGTGTTAGGTTGCATGATTAATTGTATGTAAATAAAGTACCCTTCACCTTGAATGAAATGAAAATGAAAATCACTTATTGTTACGAGTAGGCTTCAATGAAGTTACTGTGAAAAGACCCTAGTCGCCACATTCCGGCGCCTATCCGGGGAGGCTGGTACGGGAATCGAACCGTGCTGCTGGCCTACTTGGTCTGCTTTAAAAGCCAGCGATTTAGCCTTGTGAGCTAAACCAGCCCCTCTGGTTTCTTAGGTGAACTAACAAACTGGTGTTTGGCTCTTTGATCTATAGCCAGTGGAACATTGTGGTGGTATCATTTGATACCTGGCGATTCTGAGCATTAGAATATAGATATTAAAAGGAATGAGGGCAACCTCGCTGATTGCCATATTTTCAGCAGATCCACAGAAAAGGCAACAGGACACTCTGGTCTCCATGTGTTCCCCTTCCAGACTTGAAGAGGACATCTGTCACCCTTGTTTGTACTTTCCTATCTGCCTATAGCCCTATTCCTATCCATGTTGCCCTTTTCATTGTTCCAATGATTTTAGGAGTGATTTGGAAAGGGTTTGTCTGAGTTGCTAGGTCCATGGATGAGGTCAAAGCTATCTGCTGCGACTGTGAAGACTCTCTGCTCCTTCAAGCGCATACTTAAGTTGGAGCAGCTTTTAAATTCCTCCAATAACATCAATCCCTCGGAGGTGTATCCTACCTTTAAAGAGTGGACCCACCAGTTGAACGTATTTGTTTCAGCCTTTCGAACTCTAGATAGGTCTGCATATGTTTGTTGTGACTGTTCCGGAATTGCTGGCAATCGGCCTCTGGGAGTAAGTCATCAAGGCAGCACGGGGCACAGTGGCTAGCAATGCTGTCTCACAGCTGAAGGAGCCCGGGTTTGATTCCAGCCTTGGGTGACTGTCGGTGTAAAGTTTGCACATTCCCCCTGTGTCTGTGTGGGTTTCCTCCAGCTGCTCTGCGTTCCTCCCACAGTCCGAAGATGTGCAGGTTAGGTGGATTGGCCATGCTAAATTGCCCCTTTGTGTCCAAAGATGTGCAGCTTTGGAGTGGGAGGGGAGGGGGCATTTGGGGTGGAGGGGGCCTTTTGGGAGAGAGAGAAGGGGACGTTTGGGGCGGGGAGGGGGCGTTTGGGGCAGGGGAGGGGTTATTTGGGGGAAGAGGGCATTTTGGGAGGAGGGGCATTTGGGCGGAGGGGAGGGGGTCATTTGGGTGGAGGAGGGGAGCGGGAATTTGGGGGGAGGGGAGGGGTCATTTGGGGGAGAGGCCATTTGGGGGGAGGGGAGGGGTCATTTGGGGGGAGTAGGGGAGCGGGCGTTTGGGGGGAGGGGATGGTTAGAGGGAGTGTGGAAATTCCCGGTTACTGGCTGCATTCTGAGCTTTTCCAGCTCGGGTTTGGCTCGGGGAAGGGGTTAGGTGTCAGGGTTTAACTCCTCACCTCCCAGTTCTGGTTGATAAATGGGGTATAAATGTTCCACGCAGCAACGGGAGTATGTTACCTCTTTTGGCCTTACCATGTACCTCCCGAGATACAGCTTTCATAGAACATTACAGCGCAGTACAGGCCCTTCGGCCCTCGATGTTGTGCCGACCTGTGGAACCCCTCTAAAGCCCATCTACACTATTCCCTTATCGTCCATATGCCTATCCAATGACCATTTGAATGTGTTTAGTGTTGGCGAGTCCACTACTGTTGCAGGCAGGGCATTCCAGGCCCTTACTACTCTCTGAGTAAAGAACCTATCTCTGATGAGCCTTTCCTCATAAGATTTTCCCTCCATACCAGGCAACATCCTGGTAAATCTCCTCTGCACCCGTTCCAAAGCTTCCACGTCCTTCCTATAATGAGGCAACCAGAACTGTACGCAATACTCCAAATGCGGCCGTACTAGAGTTTTGTACAACTGCAACATGACCTCATGGCTCCAAAACCCAATTCCTCTACCAATAATAGCTAACACACCATACGCCTTCTTAACAACCCTCTCAACCTGGGTGACAACTTTCAGGGATCTATGGACATGGACACCGAGATTTCTCTGCTCGTCCACACTACCAAGAACCTTACCATTAGCCCAGTACTCTGTCTTCCTGTTATTCCTTCCAATTGAATCACCTCACACTTTTCTGCATTAAACCCCATTTGCCACCTGTCAGCCCAGCTCTGCAGCTTATCTATGTCCCTCTGTAACTTGTAATATCCTTCTGCACTGTCCACAACTCCACCAACTTTAGTGTCATCCGCAAATTTACTCACCCATCCTTCTACACCCTCCTCCAGGTCATTTATAAAAATGACAAACAGCAGCGGCCCCAAAACAAATCCTTGTGGTACACCATTAGTAACTGAACTCCAGGCTGAACATTTCCCATCAACCACCCAACTGCTAAATCACCCTGAATCCCATGCCTCTGTATTTTCTGTAATAGCCTACTGTGGGGAACCTTATCAAACGCTTTACTGAAATCCATATACACCACATCAACTGCTTTACCCTCATCCACCTGTTTGGACACCTTCTCGAAGAACTCAATAAGGTTTGTGAGGCACGACCTACCCTTCACAAAACCATGTTAACTATCTCTAATCAAATTATTCCTTTCCAGATGATTATACATCCTATCTCTTATAAACCTTTCCAAGACTTTTCCCACAACAGAAGTAAGGCTCACTGGGCTATAGTTACCAGGGTTATCTCTAATCCCCTTCTTGAACAAGGGGACAACATTTGCTATCCTCCAGTCTTCTCGCACTATTCCTGTAGACAAAGATGACTTAAAGATCAAAGTCAAAGGCTCAGCAATCTCCTCCCTAGCTTCCCAGAGAATCCAAGGATAAATCCCATCCGGCCCAGGGAACTTATCTATTTTCACACTTTCCAGAATCGCTAACACCTCCTCCTTATGAACCTCAAGCCCTTCAAGTCTAGTAGCCTGTATTTCAGTATTCTCCTTGACAACATTGTCTTTTTCCTGTGTGAATACGGATGAAAAATACTCATTTAGCACCTCTCCTATCTCCTCGGACTCCACGCACAACTTCCCACTATTGTCCTTGACTGGCCCTACTCTTACCCTAGTCATTCTTTTATTCCTGACATATCTATAGAAAACTTTAGGGTTATCCTTGATCCTACCTGCCAAAGACTTCTCATGTCCTCTCCTGGCTCTTCTTAGCTCTCTCTTTATAGCCTTCCTAGCTAACTTGTAACTCTCAAGCGCCCTAACTGAACCATCACGTCTCATCTTTACATAAGCCTCCTTCTTCCTCTTGACAAGTGTTTCAACTGCTTTAGTAAACCATGGTTCCCTCACTTGACCACTTCCCCCCTGCCTACCAGGTACATACTTATCAAGGACACGCAGTAGCTGTTCCTTGAACATGCTCCACATTTCCATGCAGTTTTCCTCTCCAGCCGATGCATCCTAAGTCTTGCCTCATCGCATCATAATTGCCTTTCCCCCAGATATGACTCTTGCCTTGCGGTATATTCCTTTCCCTTTCCATCACTAAAGTAAACGTAATCGAATTGTGGTCACGATCACCAAAGTGCTCACGTATCTCCAAATTTAACCCCTGTCCTGGTTCATTACCCAGTACCAAATCCAATACGGCTTTGACTCTCGTTGGCCTATCTACGTACTGCGTCAGGAAACCCTCCTGCACCCATTGGACAAAAACGGACCCATCTAAAGTACTCAAACTATAGCGTTTCCAGTCAATATTTGGAAAGTTAAAGTCCCCCATAACAACTACCCTGTTACTTTCGCTCCTATCCAGAATCATCTTTGCAATCCTTTCCTCTACATCTCTGGAACCTTTCGGAGAAAACCCCTAACAGGGTGACCTCTCCTTTCCTGTTTCTTAACTCAGCCCATACTACCTCAGTATTCAAGTCCTCATCAAATGTTTCAGTTGTTCTGTGCTTAGGGACGCTAACGTTTCACAGTGTAACCCTTTGTTTTACCCATGTCAGTGCATCAAAACCTGCCATTTCTTTTGGTGTCAGGGGAAAAGTATTTGTTGCAGACGATCAGTTGTGGCTTAAAGATTGTTCTTGCCACTGAGCTTTCCCTCTGGGTTTCCAATTTGTTCCTTTTGTATCAGATTTGGCTCATTTCTTAAAGTTGGACTTTTGTCAGATTTCCAGTCAGATTTTGGCCAGCGTGTATTTGAACTGAGCTCCCAAGTTTTGTTACAGACTGGAGAAAGAGAGAGGCAAACTGAACTTGTGTATCCTCTCACCATAAGCAGTGCATAAGCAGAGGTGCTTTTGAATCATTATTGTAAGCAGGCTGCAGCATGTATCCCCAAATCCTCAGTTTGTATGGTCTAATACTATGAGCAACACATAGGAAAATAACTCTATGATTAACTCAGAAGGTTAGTTTATTCCAAATGCAAATCGGAGGTGGTGGGAATGCGAGGGTGGGATATGGGGTGATGGAGCTGGGAGGATGTCCACAATCACATACACACACAGTTATTCAATAAGGGGGTAGAAAAGGAGGAGTTTTTACAACTATAGAGATAGAGAAATACAGCACAGAACAGGCCCTTTGGCCCACGATGTTGCGCCAATCTTTTGTCCTAGGTTCATCATAGAATTTTGGACAATTTTTCATGGCCAATCCACCCAACCTGCACATCTTTGGACTGTGGGAGGAAACCGGAGTACCCGGAGGAAACCCACGCACACACGTGGAGGATGTGCAGACTCCACACAGACAGCGACCCAAGTCGAAATCGAACTTGGGACCCTGGAGCCGTGAAGCAATTGTGCTATCCACAATGCTACCGTGCTGCCCTTAAGAAATTAACCTACACTCCATTATTCTACCCTAATCCATGTACCTATCCAATAGCCGCTTGAAGGTCCCTAACGTTTCCGACTCAACTACTTCCACAGGCAGTGCATTCCATGCCCCCACTACTCTCTGGGTAAAGAACCTACCTCTGACATCCCCTCTATATCTTTCACCATTTATCTTAATTTATGTCCCCTTGTAATGGTGTGTTCCACCCGGGGAAAAAGTCTCTGACTGTCTACTCTATCTATTCCCCTAATCATCTTATAAACCTCTATCAAGTCGCCCCTCATCCTTCTCCGTTCTAATGAGAAAAGGCCTAGCACCCTCAACCTTTCCTTGTATGACCTACTCTCCATTCCAGGCAACATCCTGGTAAATCTCCTTTGCACCTTTTCCAAAGCTTCCACATCCTTCCTAAAATGAGGTGACCAGAACTGCACACAGTACTCCAAATGTGGCCTGACCAAGGTTTTGTACAGCTGTATCATCACCTCACGGCTCTTAAATTCAATCCCTCTGCTAATGAACGCTAGCACACCATAGGCCTTCTTCACAGCTCTATCCACTTGAGTGGCAACTTTCAAAGATCTATGAACATAGACCCCAAGATCTCTCTGCTCCCCCACATTGCCAAGAACCCTACTGTTAACCCTGTATTCCGCATTCATATTTGTCCTTCCAAAATGGACAACCTCACACTTGTCAGAGTTATACTCCATCTGCCACTTCTCAGCCCAGCTCTGCATTCTATCTATGTCTCTTTGAAGCCGACAACAGCCCTCCTCACTATCCACAACTCCACCAATCTTCGTATCATCTGCAAATTTACTGACCCACCCTTCAACTCCCTCATCCAAGTCGTTAATGAAAATCACAAACAGCAGAGGACCCAGAACTGATCCCTGCGGTACGCCACTGATAACTGGGCTCCAGGCTGAATATTTGCCATCCACCACCACTCTCTGTCTTCTATCGGTTAGCCAGTTTGTTATCCAACTATGAATAACAACAACAAAAGAACCACAGAAATAAATATTAGTTGACATGATTTCCAGAGTTCAGAAACTCAAAGTCCAGAGGGTGATTACTTTGTGCTAGAGTTCAGTTCAGATGAGTCCCTGGTTGGAGACAGCAACACAAAGTCATTGTAAGTGAATGGGAATGCCACACAATGAGATTTCTGTATACGGACTATTTTGATAGGCGAAGGTTGGATACTTTGAAATAAAACAGACTTCGAGGAGCTGAGCAATGGTGACCAGCTGCTTGGCCAGGTTGGAGCCCTGCAGTTGGTCTTTTCAGATTGTAAGTAATCAGCAGACTGATCTGGGAGGCTAGAAATGTGATAATAAAACTGTCCAAGAGGGAAAGCATGGGGTCACATGATGCGGTCCATTAACAAGGTAATTGCAGCTTCTCAAGCAGTTTCTGTGTCCCTGGCCAAAACCCATTGTTTCCCTGAGGAGTTCAATGTTGGCTGTTTACACCTCTTCTGGAATAATGCATTTTGATGTATCTGTCTTTGTTCATGGTCTTGGTTGGAGAGCCAATTCCTCTGTTAGTCATCTAATTTCATCAGTATAATTTGGCCTTACAGTTGGGTGTGAGATTCCACAAGGATGAAAGTGGGGCACTTTTGTCCTTGTAATGTCTGTTGGGATCTTCCAGAACAGGTGGCTACTCCTGTGAATCATGTGACCTGCAGCAGCCATCTTATGACTGAGCAAAAAAAATAATGTTTGATGTACAGTTTTAATTACTTTCATGTCTTATTGACATGCCATTGAGAACACAAAGGATGCTTTGTTTCAGTGGATACATAAATTACACCCCCCTGTCTTATATTGCAATATCTTTGCTGTTAAGCACCGCTAAAACGACCATCACATCACTTTCTCCATGACCTTCCCACTTGGGTTTTACCTATCATCCTTTTTGCTCAGCATACCAAGATAAGAAGGCTTAACAGCACAATAACAGGGCCTGATATAAATGAGCTTAACAAAAACAGGTCACTGTGAATGCGGGACATCTGAAATGAAAACAGTTGAATGCTGGAAAGCCTTCAGCGTGATAGACAGTTTCAGCAGCAGAAGTTAACATTTCAGGTCAACAAGCTTCAATCAGTAATCTGTTTCTGATGCCTGGCCATCTGAGTATTTTCTGCATTTTTGATTTTACATGAACTACCTTATCTCCACGGTTACAGAAGGGGAAAAAAAAAGCACAGGTGTATCCATGAGAAGATTAGAACTATCCGAGACTATTTTATGTGATGGTTACATACTTAAGGGAAATTGCCTGTCAGCTATATTTACAGTTTTCAAACACTTAGGTGGAACAACAGAAGTGAATCTAGTGATTTTTGCATTCAATTTCACCATAGCCTGAGTGGCTTTGTCTTCCTTCCCTAGCTTTCATCTAGTCTCCCTCAGTCCATGTCTCAATGTTATACACCCATCTGACTTTCTTCTTCCTCTTTTGTTTAAACCCTCAATTTCCCCTTCAATTGTTACAAGGACAAGACTGTTGGGCCTTCGTTTCCAATGTCTGTACTTGGCTACCTTTCTCTCTCTAACTGTACTTAGCATCTAACCCACTCATTTGTCTTCCTGTCCATCGAACAGATCCTGAGAATCATCCACCTTATCCACGTTTCAGGAGCTGTTATTGCCTCTCCTCTTCTGTATCTTAGAGTTCCACTCTTGCATCCACAGACTGCAACACTTCACACTAGAAGACTTAACTAGATATTTCTTTAACTTTTGGACTTCCAGACACTAATTAAATCACTGGTCGCGCCTCTTGCTGTAGCTAATCTAACCTGGAATTCAATCTTGCATGCAGCTTTGTTATTTATCATCAAACCAAGACACTTTAATTTGTCCACTGCCTCTAACTCGGCGCTTCCAATTTTGACATTTTCGTTTAGTGGTTTAGTGATTATTTAGTGATTAACTTAGTGATAATTCAGCATAGAGTGATTTCTTAAGTATTTCTCAAATTTAACCATGAACCTGTCAGGCTATCATTAAATGATAAGTGGCACAGGAACTTAGGGACAGGACTAGACCTTTCAGCCACTCGAGCCTGTCCCACTATTCAATTGGATCATGGCTAATCATCTACCACAATATCACTTTCCTGTGCTATCTTCATATCCTTTGAAGTCACTAGTATCCAGAAATCCATCGATTTCTGGGGCAGCACGGTGGCGCAGTGGGTAGCACTGCTGTCTCACCGCGCTGAGGTCCCAGATTCGATCCTGGCTCTGGGTCACTGTCCATGTGGAATTTGCACATTCTCTTGTGTGGGTTTCACCCCTGATGTGTTGGGTAAGCTGGGTCTATGCGTTTGATGCAGTGCAGAGAGAGACAGGCTTCCAACACTTGAAGAGATGCAACACGATTTTATTGAACAACTAACTACAATACTTGCTTAACTGTGGGTTGACACTATGCTGACTTGACTGGAGACCTGAGGCTAATCTGACCAGACTAACTGACTACCACATGGTGCTTGTTCTCGCTGCTGCTCACGAGCTCTGAGTGTCTCAGAGGCTGGATCCCGAGAGAGCGGGAAAACTGGTGCCCTCTGGCTTTAAAGTGGCCATGTCTGTCTGTGATTGGCTGCTTGTGTTCTGTGTGCTCACTGGTCATCCTGTGTGTCAATCACTGCCTGTCTGCACTCCATCATATACCTGGATGTATATCATGACAGCCCCCACGACCCAAAGATGTGCAGGCTAGGTGGACTGGCCGCGCTAAATTGCCCCTTAATTGGAAGAAATGAATTGGGTACTCTAAATTTCTAAAACAAAAGAAATCTATCGATTTCTGTCTTGAACGTGCTCGATGATTAAACTTACACAATCCTCTGATGTAGAGAATTCCAAAGATTCACGACCCTCTGATTGAAGAAATTTCTCCTCAGCTAGCCTTCAATGGCCCACCCCTTATTCTGGGATAATGGGAACCATCCCATCTATATTTACCCCATCACGTCCAGTAAGAACTCTGTAGGTCTCAATGCGACCACCACTCATTCTTCAAAACTCTTGAGAACATAGGACCAGTTTCCTCAACCTCTCCTCATAGGATAATCCTGCCATCCTAGGGATTAGTTTGGTGAACCACTGTTGCCAACCTTTCCATGGCAAGCATATCTTTCCTCAGCTAAGGAGACCAGAACTTCACACAATACTCCAGAAGAGTCTCACCAAGGCTCTATACAATTGCAGCAAGACATCTTTACTCCTGTACCCTAATCCCTTTACAATGAAGGTCAGCATACCATTTTCATAGATAGAATTTACAGTGCAGAAGGAGGCCATTCGGCCCATCGAGACTGCACCGGCTCTTGGAAAGAGCACCCTACCCAAGGTCCACACCTCCATCCTATCCCCATAACCCAGTAACCCCACCCAACACTAAGGGCAATTTTGGACACTAAGGGCAATTTATCATGGCCAATCCACCTAACCTGCACATCTTTGTGACTGTGGGAGGAAACCGGAGCACCCGGAGGAAACCCACGCACACACGGGGAGGATGTGCAGACTCCGCACAGACAGTGACCCAAGCCGGAATCGAACCTAGGACCCTGGAGCTGTGAAGCGATTGTGCTATCCACAATGCTACCGTGCTGCCTTATTGATTGATGCACCTACATGCTGGCTTTTAATGACCCATGAACAAGGGCACCCAAGTGCCTTTGGATATCCATTCTCCCCAACTTCTCATTATTTAAGAAATATTCTGTCCTTCTGTTTTTATTATCAAAATGGATCACCTTAGCCCCATATACCTTGCATCTCTCAGTGCCAAAAATCTCTTGATTTAATCCTTGAATATGGCTGGGATCGAGAACATCAAAGGTTTATAAACTTCTAAGTTACTGTCTGTGTGTAGTTTGCACATTCTCCTCGTGCCTGCGTGGGTTTCATCTGGGTGGCCTGGTTTCCTCCCACAGTCCGAAGAATGTGCAGGTTAGGTGGATTGACCATGTTAAAATGCCCCATAATGTTGAAAGATCTGCAGGTTAGGTGAGATGTGGAGATTGAGCGGGGGAGTGGGCCTAGGTAGGCTGCTCTTTGAGAGGGTCAGTGCAGACTCGATGGGCCGAATGGCCTCCGCTGCACTTTAGGAATTCTATAGCACTAATCTTATACATTTCAATGAGATTGCCTTTAGTTCTTCTGGCTTCCAGAATTAAGCAATTTCTACCCAATCTCTCCTCAGAAGGCAACCCCTTCATCCTTTGCGAGGAATAAGGAGATCAGCTGCTGAAATAAGGCCACTGGGTTTGTTGGGCATAGCCACTGGAGTGATGTGTGACACACACCTCTGGTGCCAGCCTATCTCTTGGCAGAACTGCTATTGCTGCCCTGTTGACGTTTCAACTTGAGTGTTGGGCACAAATCTGCAATTGAAAAAGCTGTAAAATGAGATTTAAAATGTTAAAATAAAAGTTTGCAACATTTGCTCGTGTCGGCACATGCACTTCTGCTGTGGAGCTCTGCCAGACATCTTCATTGGCGGGTTTGTTTCAGCTGTTCCCCCCCAAACGCAAGTCTCTGCCGCGGGTTTTCCAGCGGTGGACGGTGTGAACAACGGGAAATCCCGTTGACAGCGCAGGACTGGAAGATTCTGCTGCTGTAAAACATGCTGTGGAGTGGGTGGAAAATCCCTATTTGGGCTGGTGGATACCAGCGGCATGTGCTGGAAGTATACACATTGTGATATCAGTCACCGTGTAACATCAATTTGAATCCAGCAGAGCCATTTCTAATCTCAGCGCTCCAATCTAGCCCTCCCTTTTAAAAAATATTTCTATTGGTGTAGTGATCCTCGCCTGAGTATGTACAGAAGGGGCTGATGGGAAATGGAAGCACCACCAGGGGGCAGCACGGGGACATATAAGAGTGACGCCGAAGGGCCGCCCTCGCTCACTTTGGCTGGAGATACCGTGGAGCAGGACAGGGACGGAAGTTGAGCTCAGGGCTGCGAGTGTGGTCAGGCCTAGTTGCAGAGCATAGAAAAGCAGTATCTTTACAAGTGCTATTCTGTAAGTAAAAAGCTAACAAAGTCATTTTGCAGCATTAATGATTCTTTTAGATTTCCGTCGGCAAGACCATAGATTAATTGATCTCTGATGATTGAGTCTGTTAAATCAGTATAGTTGCAGCCATGTGCTAGCAAGTGCAGATTTGTTACAAAGTAGGAGATAGTCTCCCCGTTTTTTTGGAATCTGTTACGCAGGGTGAAACGTTCCATGATTTCATTGGATTGTGATTTACAGTGATCATCAAATTTTGCCACTATCACTTGATACTTAGTTTTATCTTCAGTATCAGCATACATAAAGGAGTTATAGATGTAAAGCACCTGCTGGCCTGCCGTTGAGAGTAAAAGTCCAATTTTCCTGTCATCGGTGGCTGCATTAAAGTCCAGAGCTGACATGTATAGCTGAAACTGCTGTTTAAACGTTTTCCAGTTGCAATTTAAATTACCTGTGGTTCTCAGCATCCCTGGAAGTAGCGTGTGATCCATTGCTTCAGAAGGTCATCTGAAGTCGAGAGGCTGCGAAGTCTTCCACAGTCGGGCGGCCGGCCTGTTGCTTTTGCTGGTTACGTTGGTTCTTTCTGTTCAAAGATGCCACTCCTGCACAACTAGGCCTGACCACACTCGCAGCCCTGAGCTCAACTTCCGTCCCTGTCCTGCTCCACCGTCTCTCCAGCCAAAGTGGGCCAGGGCAGGCCTTCGGCGTCACTCTTATATGTCCCCGTGCTGCCCCCTGGTGGTACTTCCATTTCCCATCAGCCCCTTCTGTACATACTCAGGCGAGGATCACTACAATTGGAATTTTTACCATTTAGTAACAAGGTTTATAGACAACAAAAGGCAGAGCCATTGGCATCAACACAAAAGAAGAAATCAAGCAACAGCAGCTTCATAAACATCTGCACATAACGCTGTCCCTTTTCCTGTGACCCAGGGTTCCGTGCTCGCATTATCTTATTTACGTTTGTATTTACAATAATGCAGAGCTCTTTACTTTCTTTATTTTTATGCTTGTTTTGATGGGAGTCCTGTTCCCCCATTGAGGTTTCGAGGGAGGTTAGGATGGCCCTCCTCATCGGTTTTCTATGTGTGGGAGGGCTCTGTGTCCACTCCGACGAATGGCCTCCACTCTGGCGAATAGCCTTCTTCCCTTCTCTCATCTTCTGTATGCGAGCTCCCTTTCATCCCAGCGGTATTCTTTGTCGCAACCCCCTCGGTGCTCTCCCTGCCCCCTTTCAACCCCCCTTCTTTCTATCCACCCCCCGTTCCCCCTGCCTATCTACCCCTCCCCCCCAGTTAGTTGCTGGATGCGAACAGGTTTAGGGGCTGGTTTAGCTCACTCAGCTAAATCGCTGGCTTTTAAAGCAGACCAAGCAGGCCAGCAGCACGGTTCGATTCCCGTACCAGCCTCCCCGGACAGGCGCCGGAATGTGGCGACTAGGGGCTTTCCACAGTAACTTCATTGAAGCCTACTCGTAACAATAAGCGATTTTCATTTCAGGTTCTCAAAGAGGTTTGTGAACTTCTACCACGTGTCTTGTAATCGCTCCTTGGACCTTCTGATCGGGAATTTAATCTTCCCTAGTCTCAGGAACGCGGCTAGGTTTGCGAGCCACTCCGAGTCCCTGGGTGGCGCTGCCGACTTCCAACCTAGCAGATGTCTCCGCCTGCCGATCAATGACGCGAAGGCCAAGGCATCTGCCCCCTTCCTGTGCAAAGCTCTGGCTGGCTCTGACACCCCAAAGACCGCCACAGGTGGGCATGGCTCCATCTCAACCCGCACAACCGTGGACATGGCCTCAAAAAAGGCCATTCAGAAGTCCCTGAGTCTGGGGCAGGACCAGAACATGTGGATGGGGTTGGCCGGGCACCCCTGACACCTCTCGCACTTATCCTCCACCTCCGGGAAACTATTTCCCTCTTTTAATTTTAAATAGCTGAATATGCATTCATCAGCAGGAAAGCCCTTTCATCAGCATTATTTACAGGGAACGTCAACCACTCTCTGTAATTGTTGATTGATTGCTATTCACTGCTGCTGAATTAAAATTGTTTAGTATTTTGTACTGCTACTTAAAGTTGGTGAAGTCTACCGGGAATGGTGTGGAACGTGATGAATGTTCTCACTTCGAGGGTTCTGCTCACCCCATTTGCTCCCAGTCATGGGCACTGTAGCTTCTCTCTCCCTTAGGCTGCAACAGGATAGAAGGAGCAAGCAGAGGTGAGACAAAGAAGGGCAGGGCGCTCACAGAGGAAGGAGGGGGGAAAGGAGCCCTCAACAGGAGACCACATCCACTCAGGGTCTCCAAGGAGCATTTTCCCTACCTCAAACTCATCGAGGTACAGTCTGCCTGCACATCTGTTCCACTTGGGAGGTGCTACAGCTTAGCTCTATGACCAGGTACTGAAGGATAGAACTGTAGCTAATCTATTTCCTATTTAAGACAGACTTGCACCTTCAGAGCAGGGCGAGGAGTGCATTGCCAGTGGCAGTAAAGGTTGTGCTGATATGCCTGTAGCAATGTTATGGATGGCTGCTGGTGTGACCTCCAACCAGCAGGTGGTGATACAGATCCACCATGTGGTCTCAAGACAGTGGTCATGTGACAAGGCGGTCAGATATAAATGGTGGCACATCTGGTGTGATTCAGACTGTTATAAGATGTACAAGCGGACAGACGTGCCTAGGGGTAGTTCCAGGGAGTACAAATAAACTCCATGATAACTTGTTCTGTAACCGATTATTATCTTACCATGTGTGATTAAATAAAGATCCTGGTTTGGACAAGTTACAAGTCAATTGGTAGATTCCTTGCTCATCATCGAACACCGAAGACAACAAAGGTGACCGGGATCATGGACTTTTCAAAGTCAAAGTGGATAATGTCTCCAATATCTTGTTGTTGGCCATCCACTGTTGTGTAAAGGAGATGACCGACGCTCTGTGCGCAAAGAGAGGGGAAATTTTCTCATTCTGGAAAGAATCAGGCAGAGTGAACATGTGGCTTTGCCAGGATAACTGGCTTGCCCATGGTGCAGGGTGCCATTGACTGCTTGCACGTCACGTTGTAGCTGCTTCATCTAAATTCAAAGGTGCAGCACAAACACAGTTCACTCAATGTCAAGCTGGAGTGTGACATTGCTCAGCAATATGCAGGTGAATGCCTGGTTTCCTGGAGCCTTTAATCTGCACAGGTCTGTTATAACATTGACATTGAGCCACCATGATAGGCGAGGGGTTGGTTACTGAATGACAAAGGCTACACATTGACTACCGGACTACCGGGGGAACCTGTGCACACATGAGCAACATGCATAGAACAGTTGCCATGCTGCCAAACACAATTTCATTGCTTAAGCAAAGCTTCTGCTCCCTGGATGACTCTGGGAGAGTCCTGTTGTACCGTTGAGAGTGTATGTTGCATGCTGTGCTGTATGATGCACAATCTCACCCTCATAGGGCACAACCATTGCCACCAGCCATACATCAAGCAGCTGATGAGGAGGAGGAGACAACTTACCCTAACCTCAACCAGTAATTTGGACATCTGACTGTCGGACCCGTGAATACGATCCCTATTCCCCATTTAATGACAGCTCCACACCTTATCCTCTCTATATTACTGAACATCACAGACTTCACTTGGCAACAAATCTGAAATTAAAGCCAGCATAAAAAACAAATATTCTAAACCAAGTTCACAAACCAAATCATCCAATAGTCTGCGCAAAAGTCAACCAAACACCCTTGTGCATTTTCTTTGTGCCAATTTTCCATGTCGCTATCCTGGCCTAGTGCTATTATATGGTAGTACCCAAGTGGCTGCAGATATGTTCTATTGCAAAAAAACAGATATTGAAGGATAGAACTGTAGACATGTTTTACACACTTTTATAATTATTAATTTACAGAGATACACATCACAAGCATGTACCTCCTAAACCAGCCAGTTTCAGCCTGTTCCTATTTCTAGGAGCACAAGTGAATACGCAGTTCACGCCCACCCACTGGTATCCAATTAAATGCAATTAACATACAATTAACAACACGGTTAGCAGAATACTGCTGACTTTGTGAGGAGACTGAAGTGGCCTTGCAGGATGATTTCACATAGAATTTAGAATTTAGAATTTAGAACAGTACAGCACAGAACAGGCCCTTCGGCCCTCCATGTTGTGCCGAGCAATGATCACCCTACTCAAACTCACATATCCACCATATACCCGTAACCCAACAACTCCCCCTTAACCTTACTTTTTAGGACACTACGGGCAATTTAGCATGGCCAATCCACCTAACCCGCACATCTTTGGACTGTGGGAGGAAACTGGAGCACCCAGAGGAAACCCACGCACACACGGGGAGGACGTGCAGACTCCGCACAGACAGTGACCCAGCCGGGAACCGAACTTGGGACCCTGGAGCTGTGAAGCATTGATGCTAACCACTATGCTACCGTGCTGCCCCATAGCTGTTGCCGTAAAAAGCCCAGCCTTGTATGAGCAGCATAGGTGGCAGGTTGACAGGCAAAAGCAAGAGCACTGGTGGAAGGGCTATGGTGATGGCATGAATGCCTTCCCCCTGAGAGAGGACCACAGGTTCATGCTCCACGGAGCCACTGCCATTCCCCTGTGGCAGCACTTCAGCAATCCTAGAAATCTGTTGGAGCTCAGATTATTGGACTCTGTGAGACGCTGCAAGCACTTTTGAACAATGGAGTCCACAGTCACGATCACAAAAATCTGAACCTTCATGGTGGCAGTTGATATTTCATGCTTCCGTCTGGGTTTCCATGTGGAACTCAGGTGTTGGAAGGCTTCTAGTTAGTGTGCTGCAATGGAAGCTGAGATTCATCGCCTTCATGGTTGTGTCCACAAGTGCTCTCGCAGAACTGCCCATCACTTCCACAGTGAAAGAGGTGGGTTTCATGGACTCGGTTTGGATGATGTGTCTGTCATGATTGAATAGCTGACCGGATAAGCTGTTGCAGTAATGTTATGTGGGCGAGGGTGAGATGAAGCGACAAATGTGAGTTATAAGCCATGTTATGTGGGCGAGGGTGAGATGAAGCGACAAATGTGAGTTATAAGCCATGTTTGGTAGAAGTTGCGGGAAGGTAAATGAAGGGGAGATGATAGACTGAACTGTGTGTGAGGCTAGCACGTATGGCATTAGGAAGATACATTCACTGACCTTGACCGCTTGTGTGAGGTCATTAAACTTCTAGCGACACTGTATCCGGGGACATGCAACTACACTGCCAGCACTGACCACGACGGCTATCTGCTCTCACTGTCTTCTCAATGCCTGCCTGGTGGGCCTCCAGCTTCACCCATCTCTTGCAACAACACCTTCAGTGTTAGTCTAGTGAACCTTGGAGCCATCCTTCTGCCGCATTCTTGTGATTTACGCAGGTCAAACACACGCATAGAATCACTAACAGGAACTATTCCAGCTAGAATGTTCTTCCCCTTTCAGTGGTCAGGGTAACTTGAACTCATGCTAGCCTTTCACAATTCTGTTCCACTTGCTGAAGCATGTAACTACTCAACAGCACATTGGAAGCTGGGTGCACACCACAATTATATAAATGAGCAGGCAGCATGAAGAATGTGTGCTCTCTGTATTGGGACAAATGGGTTAAAAGCACACTTCGCTTCCTGCGCCGTTTTAGGAGACATTCCGGTTTTACCATTCAAATCTTTTTTACCCAGTCAAACTGCAGTTAGTAGCGCAGGAAAGAAAGTTATGTCAAGAAAAACAGAATCACATGAAATAGCAATACATTTAAATAATGCAACTGTGTGTCGGATGTACTTTCACAGTCTGTTAGAAATCTTGCCCTGTGTTTTATTTTTGTGATTCTTTTTTAAGTGCAAAGTCAACTCACCCACTTGCACCTTTTGATGTTCTGTTAATGCCTCTGGGGTCAGAGATCCGCAATTGATTTCAGCTTTTCCTATTTTTGCTCTGCATGTATTTCCAGGGATGGTGAGTCATCAGTGATTGAATGTAATCCAACTCGTAAACGTCCCCCTATTCATGCTGTGTGTGACTTTGCCTTTGTTGCATCGACTGCATCTTCTTGTGTGAAGAAGCTGCACTGACAAAACCGGACAAGGCGCAATGGCTCCAAGGAAGGAATGTGCCCAGTCAGGAGCAGCAGTCAACTTTATCTGTTGTATGTGCCACAATAACATGGGCAGCACGGTAGCATGGTGGTTAGCATAAATGCTTCACAGCTCCAGGGTCCCAGGTTCGATTCCCGGCTGGGTCACTGTCTGTGCGGAGTCTGCACGTCCTCCCCGTGTGTGCGTGGGTTTCCTCCGGGTGCTCCGGTTTCCTCCCACAGTCCAAAGATGTGCGGGTTAGGTGGATTGGCCATGCTAAATTGCCCGTAGTGTCCTAAAAAGTAAGGTTAGGGGGGGGGGGTGGTGGGTTACGGGTATAGGGTGGATACGTGGGTTTGAGTAGGGTGATCATTGCTCGGCACAACATCGAGGGCCGAAGGGCCTGTTCTGTGCTGTACTGTTCTATGTTCTAACCCACTCATTCAAATCACAGCACGATTGATTGATTGATTGATTTGATTTATTATCACATGTACCGAAGTATAGTGTGTCGGGCAGCACGTTAGCATTGTGGTTAGCACAATTGCTTCACAGCTCCAGGGTCCCAGGTTCGATTCCCGTCTTAGGTCACTGTGCGGAGTCTGCACATTCCGCCCGTGTGTGCATGGGTTTCCTCCGGGTGCTCCGGTTTCCTCCCACAGTCCAAAGATGTGCAGGTTAGGTGGATTGGCCATGCTAAATTGTCCTTAGTGTCCAAAATTGCCCTAAGTGTTGGGTGGGGTTACTGGGTTATGGGGATAGGGGGGAGGTGTGGACCTTGGGTAGGGTGCTCTTTCCAAGAGCCGGTGCAGATTCGATGGGCCGAATGGCCTCCTTCTGCACCGTAAATTCTATGATCTATGATAGTGAAAAGTATTTTTCTGCGGCCGAGTGAACATACACGGTACGTACATAGTAGACAAAAAGAATAATCAACAGAGGACATTGACAAATGGTACATCGACAAACAGTGATTGGTTACAGTGCGGAACAAGGAACCAAACAAAGCAAATACATGTGCAAGAGCAGCTTAGGGCGTCATGAATAGTGTTCTTACAGGGAACAGATCAGTTCGAGGGGGAGCTGTTGAGGTGTCTGGCAGCTGTGGGGAAGAAGCTATTCCTATGTCTGGATGTGCGGGTCTTCAGACTTCCGTACCTTCTGCCTGATGGAAGGGTCTGGAAGAAGGCAACGCCTGGGTGGGAGGGGTCTCTGATTATGCTGTCTGCCTTCCTGAGGCAGCGAGAGGTGTATACAGAATCAATGTGGGGGTGGCAAACTTGGGTGATGCGTTAGGCTGAGTTCACAACACTCTGCAGTTTCTTGCGATCTTGGACCGAGCAGTTGCCATAACAGGCTGTGATGCAGCCGGATAGGATGCTCTCTATTGCGCATCTGTAGAAGATTGTGAGTGTCGATGCAGACATGCCAAATTTCTTTAGCTTCTGTAGGAAGTAGAGACGTTGTTGGGCTTTCTTGATTGTTGCATCAATGTGAGTGGACCAGGACAGACTGTTGGTGACCCCCAGGAACTTAAAGCTATCAACTATCTCCACTTCGGAGCCATTGATGCAGATGGGAGTGTGTGTCGTGCTGCACTTCCTGAAGTCGATGATCAGTTCCTTGGTCTTTCCGATATTTAGAGAGAGGTTGTTTTCGGTACACCATGCAACCAAGTGGTTTATCTCCCTCCTGTAGTCCGATTCATCGTTATTTGAGATACGGCCCACCACAGTCGTATCATCTGCAAACTTATAGATTGAGTTTGTGTTAAATCTAATTTATAATTTATAATTTATAAATCTAATCATAATTTATAGCTATTAAGTGTACCATAATAATATGTCTATAAAAACTACAGCACCACCTAAAATTATACGTACCACAGTAATCTTCAGCAGCAGAGCTAAGTCGATGAGGGACTCCAGAGGTAATGGCTTGCGGACAAGGAAATGAGCCATTGCTGGAGATATGCTGACTATGATCAGATAGGCAATTGTGGAGAGCCTGACTCAGTTGGGTTACAGAGGAGACGTGTTGGAAGAGGATGGTGAAGCTGAACGTGTCAAAGGCTGCAGACAGGGGATGGAGGATGAGGGTGATCATACCACAATCACAGTCACAGAGGAGGTCATCGCTTACGATTGGGGCCAAGTCAGAGATGTGGCAAAGGAGAAAACCTGACTGGAAGTGTTTGTAATAACCCCCACGAGGACCACGGGGATACGCTGATTGATCTTCCCAT
This sequence comes from Scyliorhinus canicula, assembly GCF_902713615.1. NCBI lineage: Eukaryota > Metazoa > Chordata > Chondrichthyes > Carcharhiniformes > Scyliorhinidae > Scyliorhinus > Scyliorhinus canicula. Next base: position 53,848,890 of record NC_052160.1, on the reverse strand, counting down.
GCGACTCGAGGAAGATGAATCTCCTCAGTAGTGGGCGGAGGCCCACACAGCAAGGGACTCATAAGAACTCAGTAGAACGTCCGGCCAGACAGGCACCGGCATGCTGATTGTCTCAAAGGGACTGTGATCTGTAAATATATTCGTTACCCATAGGCAGACTTTCTGTGACTTTAATAAAATGACATTCACCTGACTGCTCGACTTCCTGAGTCACAATCGTATTGAAACACAAAACTGTGGGAAAGATGGGGGCATGGATTTGGAAAGCGTCAACACATTTGAAGACTTTGGAGAAGAAAGGAAAGGTGGGAATGGGGTGGTAGTTTGCAAAGGATCAAAGGGGTATTCATCGTGGAAGGGATGCTGATGCTGGTTTCAAAAGGGAGGGGACAGTACCTGAAAAGAGGACACCGTAACACTTATAAATAATATTAAGTATTTGGATAATCTGGCTATATAAACTACAACACAATATAATTTTCCTGACATATACAAGAATAATCTGGCTTCTTAAATTACAGACCTGCAACATATACCTAATATTAAATGTACCACAGTAATCTTTCAATAAAAGTACAGCATTGAGATGCAAGTCTCATCTGAAATAATATGGTATGTGTATCATAAACTGCACGTGGGAACCTCTGAAAATAATTAGCAGTGATACAAATAAACATGTTATTCAGCCAGAATAAGCCAAATTAGTTAACTTCAGATCTTTTGCTTTGCTCTGCGTAGGTTAACCTGATACACCACCTATAAACTGTGCAGCACTGTGACAATTGGGCCTTTATTAATATTGACTGTTCTACCCTGCAGCCAAAAATAAATTATTCAACCCATTGAAAAGCACTGTCCTGTGAGAGGATGTTTCTGCACCATTTCAGTTTTCCAACTTTCCTGACTTGCATTGAATATTTAGCCCATGATTGTGCCATGCTTGAAGGTGGTCTGATCATGAAGCCATTATACAGCACACTGACCCTCAATGGATAGGAGGGCTCTAGAGGTCAGGAGGTAGCATCACTAACCTTGAGCATCAGTGAGGTAGGGATTATCTGACTGTCTCCTAGCCACTTTGCTAGAAATATCAACAACGGCATTTAGGACGCTGAAATAAATGGGCATTATAAATAAGAATTTTCAAACAATTTCGGTTGATACTGACAGCTGAAAATGGAAAATAGAAGTGTGTATAGCACTGGATGGTGGAGTGGATCAAAATATTGATGTTAACCTCTGTGTCAAGGGTTCCATTCTAGCCTGTCTGCATAAATATCTGAAGGCGGGAAAATATGCAGACGAATGAAAGGAAAGTGAAAGATTTCCATTCATAATAATAATAACCTTTACTGTCACAAGTAGGCTTACATTAACACTGCAATGAAGTTACTAGTCGCCACATTCCGGCGCCTGTTTGGGTACACAGAGGGAAAATTAAGAATGTCCAAATTACCTAACAGCACGTCTTTCAGGACTTGTGGGAGGAAACTGAAACCCACGCAGACACGGGGAGAACGTGCAGACTGCACACAGACAGTGACCCAAGCCGGGAATCGAATCTGGGACCCCGGAGCTGTGAAGCAGCAATGCTAACCATTGTGTTATTTATATAGCATCGTTCCCGGCCACCCGACATCTCAAACACTTTACAGACAAAGAATTGCAGTCACTATTGTAACGTAGGGGACACAGCAGCGAATCCGTGCACAGCAACTCCCACAAGAGCGATACAGATCCGGTGATTCACTTTTTGAGACGTTGATTGAGGGTTAAATATTAGCTGGGATGACAGGGATAGCTCTCTTGATCGTTTTCAAAATAGCGTCATGGGATGTTTTACTCCTTCCTGTAGTTGTCTATTTTACCTTGACCAATGAGTTTTACTTGATGCAGCATGGTGACTGCGTGATCGCCTCATGATTTGGCCCCATCCTGTTCCCTGGTCATCTGTTGTTTTCCAGGATTCTTGTATCCTCTACCTGTTGTTCTCCTCTACCCCCATCTTCCCTTATCCCAGTGGTTCTTGCCTGTATCATTGTTTGTCTGGATGCAGGATGTTGAAGTTGGTTCCTCTTTGTACCATGGTTTGTCTGAGCACAGGATGTTGGGGCTACTGGTAAGAACTACTTACTGAGCTGACTGTGTTATTGCTGACCACATTATTTCTGTCTAATTCTACCTGTCTTGGGAACTCAGTCAACAAAGAATATAGAACAAAGAACATACAGTGCAGAAGGAGGCCATTCGGCCCCTCGAGTCTGCACTGACCCACTTAAGCCCTCACTTCTGTTCCATCCCCGTAACCCAATAACCCCTCCTAACCTTTTTTTTGTTACTAAGAGGAATTTATCATGGCAAATCCACCTAACTTTTGACTTTGGACTGTGGGAAGAAACCGGAGCACCCGGAGGAAACCCACGCAGACACGGGGAGAACGTGCAGACTCTGCACAGACAGTGACCCAGCAGGGAATCGAACCTGGGACCCTGGCACTGTGAAGCCACCGTGGCTATTCACAGTGCTAACGTGCTGCCCTCAAGTTAGCTTAAATCCCATCATACTATGTGGCAAGAGTTTAAATGCGTGTCATTGCTATGTACTCAGAACACCTGTTTGATGATTAATAATGATTACTGGGTATACTTTCTATGTCTCAATCCTCAATAAACTAACTTATGTAGAACTATTCTAATATTATCCTCGTGTCCGGTTTTAAGGGGTGTCATCTCAGGGCACCCCCCTTCACCTCCTAAGAGAACAAAGATGGGGAGGGGGGGGGTCGGTCAGTTTAATGTTTCCTCCAGAAGATGGCATCTTCAACATTGCAGCATTTCCTCACTACTGCCCTTAACTGTCAACCTAGACTTTTGTGCTCAAGTCCTGGAGTGGGACTTGAACCCACAAGTGAAGATGCTACCAACTGAGCCATAGCAAGGACACACAGGGGAAAGAACATGGATCTATCAAAGAGCAGACACAGTCCTGAATGGCCTTCTTCTGGGCTCTATGATGCTATGATTAATGAAAGCCTTTCTTTCGATCCCTAAAGTCCCTTACCTTGGTGTTTGTGGTAATAATGCATTGAACTGTGTCCCTATGGTTTCCTGTCGGGCTGTTCATTGTCTATAGATACACCGGCATTACAATGCCTGGCAAACAATCTGACATTATTATTGCAACTAAGCAATTTGATATGCAAGTCATGCCATTAGTAAACAATGTCAACAGACGGCAAAGACACTGCTCTTCACACCCTCCAAGTCAAGCAACAAAATCAATTAATCATATGAACTCTTGCTTACTAGGAGGCAAGTGCTTTGATCTTTTGCACTGCATTGTGCTTTAAAAAGCAGCATGCGATCTTCCAATCTTCTATCAATTCAGTGTTGCAGGGTGATCGCGGGGCTCAATGTATTTCCTACAGGCTGCTGACAACTCTAGTAAACATATGGCCCCTAACCATCCCTCTCACCTGAAATGAAAACAGCTGAAGTGAGAGGATACTCTTTCCCCCATTGAGATGAGCTGAAAAGAGGAGGTTCATAAAACACACGGCCTTCCTGATATAAGTTCCTGGGGAATTGCTGGGTCCGTGGCTGCGCATGCACACGGCGATGACCTGCAGAGGCCGTGAGCAGAACCGGCCTGCCAAATAGTGCCCGCCCAGAACACCCTTGCCACCCCCGGCCACCCCCACCAGTCAGTTCAGCCCTCACCAAAGCACCCCGGCCAACAGTATGCCCCCCCCCCCCCCCCCCCCCCCCCCACCAACGGTGGTGGTGCTGGACACAGTCCGCAGCCGCCATGCCAGGTTCACGGAAATGGAGTCCCGCGCCATTGGGAACTCAGCCCATCAAGGGGGTGGAGCATCGGGGATGGGCCTTCAGGTCACATCCTGAGGCCATCCTAGCGGCATGCGGCGTATTCCTTGATGATGCTGTTTGCAGGGGGAAGGAGCCTAATTTTGTCATAAAGATGGATTCTCCGCCCGGTCACCAATTATTATATCGACGACGGGCAACGGGGAATCCCGCTGTTGCTAATCAATTTGCAATGGTCTCTAAAGGCTGCAGGCTAATTTGGATGTTAGCCATCTCCGATTTTGCATTGTTGTGACATTAATTTTACATCTCTCCTCATTTTATTTCTGTTGACATCAAGACGACCACTGGTGACCTTTAAACCATCAATTGGGTTCTACACCTCCGCACTAATAACAATAATCTTTATTATTGTCACAATTAGGCTTACATTCACACTGCAATGAAGTTACTGTGAAAATCCCCTAGTCGCCATATTCCAGCACCTGTTCGGGTACACAGAGGGAGAATTACCTAACAAGCACGTCTTACAGGGCTTGTTGGGAGGAAACTCGGGCACCCGGAGGAAACCCACGCAGGCACGGGGAGAACGCACCGACTCCGCACACACAGTGACCCAAACGGGAATCAAACCTGGGTCCCTGGTGCTGTGAAGCAACAGTGAGAACCACTCGCTCTATGACTTGTGTAGATGGACACCCAAATCCCTTCAGTTCTGAACATCGACCCATTTTGCTGTAATAACTAAAGGGACAGAGCATACTTAAAGATAGTGAGCAGAAGACCAGAAAATTATGAAACCCCCAGTCTAAAATCATTTTGAAGAGTCAAAGGAGGTGAAGGTTGGAGATTAAGGATTTTTAAATGCTTAAGTGCCATATCAAGAAAAGATTTCTCCAACAGGTATTTCATGCGGGCAATGTTAATTTATGCACCGAAATCCAAGGACAAAAGTGTTGGAGTGGCGGGTACGGCCCAGAGATGCCTGTTGAGGTTCAGCTTGTTTATTTACCACGTGGCAGAAGTTAGGGGAGTTTGGTCAGGGTTGATTTTACTTGTGTGCATTCTCTCCAGATGATTAATACCATCTGCTGTTGTCCTTGTGAATGTTTTATCACCACCCTGACAGCTCTCACATTTGCCATATTCCCTTGCTTCCGTTTTGTTTTCGTTTTATCTGATGTAACGGCTTTCATGCTTCAACAAGATAGGAAGGCTTGAAAATGTCAGCCTTGTCTTGATTGAATTAGGCTTAGTGTCTGCTTCGTAGCAGGAATTGAAAAGATATTTGAGGTTGCAAAGGTTCTTCCTGTTTATTCCCTTATTTCTCCTTTATTTTATTTTGCCATTATTATTTTGATCCATGGATGATTATTGGACATTCCACTTTAAGGCAGGCATCCTCTATTTTTAATTCAAGCAAAATAATCCAGATGTTACAGGAGAGATCAAGTGCTGGTTTAAACAAGAGTTGCAGCATTTTCAGCACCAGTGAGAGGGATGGGGTTGGGACTCAGTTTGATTGATTGACTGGTGGCCAAATGAATAGGCCCAAAAAGCTGTGCTCTGCCCAGTAACAGGTGGTGATTGTATCCTATCCCACTGGGATGCTTTTCAGAGTCCCAAGGTTTCCGTTTTGATTCTGGCAGCAAGAGGTAGGCAGTACTCTGCTAACTCGCTCCAGAAAAGGCTGATGAGAACTGACCAACACTCTCTCCAGAAAAGGCAAAGGCAGAACTGACTCCAGAAGCCGGCTGTGAATGCTGCCTCTCGCTCTCCCTCCAGAAAGCCAGTGGGTGCAGAATCCCTGAAGCAATAGAGGCCTTAATGAGACAGGAACTGAAAGCAAAGTTTGGACAGACGTGAGGTGCTGCTCCCGAAAAACCTGGTACTTAATTTCTAAACTACAGTGAACCTGAATGAATGAATCTATAGAGAAAACCATTACAGGCTGTAAACTCAAAGACTTTGGCCTGGATTCTCCCGCAATTGGTGGGACGGCCCGATGCCAGCGCCGAGAGTGGCACGAACCACTCCGGCGTTGGGCTGCTCGGAATTTGCAGAATCCTCCACACTTCCGGAGGCTTTGCCGGCGGCGGAGGGGTTGGCGCCGCGCTAACCGGCGCCGTAGGGCCAGCGCGAGTTGGCACATCCGCAGAACCGCCGGCATGTTCTGGCGCATGCGCAGGGGGTTTCTTCTCTGCACTGGCTATGGCGAAGCCTTACAGAGGCCGGCGCGTAGGGAAAGAGTGCCCCCACGGAACAGGCCTGCCCGTAGATCAGTGGGCCCCGATAATGGGCCAGGCCACCGTGGGCTTCCCCCCCAAGGCCGGATCCTCTTGCACCCCCCCATGAGGACTCCGCTAGCCGTCCTCCAAGCCAGGTCCCGCCAGGATGGACCATGTCCATTTCACGCCGACAGGACTGTCCGAAAACGGGTGGCTGCTCGGCCCATCGGGGCCCGGAGAATTGCCAGGGGAACCGCGGTCAATAGCCCCCTACCAGAGCGGTGTGATCCCCGCCCCTGCCCGAAAAACCGGCACCTGAGAATTCGGCAGCCGGCGTTGGAGTGGCGGGGCGGATTCACGCCGCCCCCCCCGGTGATTCTCCGACCCGGCAGGGGGTCGGAGAATCCCGCCCTTTAATTTGCAAGCTTGCTGTGAAGAAACGTGAGCTAAAATCCACAATCTGAAACAAAGACTCTTTCTTCCTTTCACTTACGATTTTTACCCCTTTCTCCCCCTCTGTGTTTGTCTGTCTTGACTGTGTGTGTAGAGGGTGAGGGTTGGTCATATATTTGCTGTATATTTAATTATAGTCCTTGTTATAAATATACAGTAATTGTGTTTCCATTTACAAAGTTGGTGACTAATTATTGGGCAGCCAAGGGCCAAAGTTGTTGGGCATTTTTATACGGATTATTGGTCAATTCACTTGTGTTGTGACTTCAGGGTACATGGGTATGGAATTGACTGCATATTAGCCCAGGGTGTCATAACAACAATGCCTTTGATAAGGGTCAACTTAACTCTGAATTTGCTTGCGGCTTTGATACATTCCCACCAGATTCAGAAGCCAAGGTTGTGCGTACACGAGATTGAAACCAGTCTGTGGCGATTTTGCCTGTGTGATGTCGGCGGGAGATCAATTTGCTGAATCAGTGAATATCAAATTGGTGATGTATTATAGAGACTTGGGTTTTCCAATGACAATGTAACACAATACTGCTACCCCTCCCACTCCCACTCCCATCCACCCCACAAGGTGTTAATGAGCATCATCCAGGCAGGGAAGATGTTAGGGGTTTCGTCACAGAGGCAGGTGAGGTAAGAACAAAATAAGGGGCAGGATTCTCGGGTGGCCGATGCCGAAATTGCATTCGGCGAACGGCCGGAGAACCGCCTTTGCACTGAAATCGGGGACGGCGCTGCTTTTGCAATGCTCCGCACGCAGGGGGGGCTTTGTCGGGGGTTGGGGGAACAGGTGGGGGGTGTTCCATGGGTGGCGAGGCTGATTACAGGGGGGCAGTTTTTGTGCCCGCTGCCCATGTGATGCGCCAGGGACAAAAGGCGCTGTGATATTCCGGCACCTCCTCTGCAGGCCGCATCACCTCTTCCACCCTCGGGATGCCCAGTGGCACCTAGGCAACTCCATGGGATGATGGTGCAGGGTTGCGAGTGGAGCTAACCCCTGAGGCTCCCCCGCCATCTGGTGCTGCCAGTTCTGGAGTACCGCTGCCTTGTCGACTAGGGTCTGCATGCTCGTGGAAATGGAGCACAGGGAGTGAACCACCTCTGTCTGGGACTGCGCCACATCACTCTGCAACTGTGCCACCAGCTTCTGTGTTTGTGCCACATTAGCCAGCGAATACACCATCTCCCTCTGGATCTGTGCCATGTCGGCCACTGCCTGGGCAATGCTGCCGACGCTCTCAGTTGCTGCCCGCTCTGACTGAGCCAGGCTTAGGAGTGCCGCTGCAATGTCTAGATGGCTCTCGCAGTGAGAAGGCAGTCCTGTCCTGGGCCTTTGCCAGCACCTGAACAGAGTGCCCAGGCCTTGGACATCTTTTTTTTAATAAATGTTTTTTATTGAGTTTTCATATTTTATATCCAACAAATTACAAATTATTAGAGAGAAAAAAAAACGCAAAAATGAACATGTATATTTACAGGTAAGCATCTTCATAATAACAACTGTGGCCGCCCCCTTTAGCTGGCATACATATTTTACATTCCCCAATATGGCCGAGGCACATGTTTACAGGCATTTATTTACAGTTTGGTTTTGGGCCTTAGCTAGCCATCAAACCCCCATAACGAACCCGTAGCCCCCCCCCCCCCCCCTCCCCCCCGGCTACCTTCCCCCGATTCCCGTCCATTTTCCCCTGATTCTTGGCCACCCGACTATTCTTCCTCTTGTACGTTGGCCACAAACAGGTCCCGGAACAATTGCATGAATGGCTCCCACGTTCTGTGGAAGCCGTCGTCTGACCCTCGGATGGCGAATTTGATTTTATCCATTTGGAGAGATTCCGAGAGGTCGGACAGCCAGTCTGCAGCTCTGGGCGGTGCTGCTGACCGTCAGCCAAACAGGATTCTACGGCGGGCGATCAGGGAGGCAAAGGCAAGGGCGTCCACCCTCCTCCCCAGGAATAGATCTGGCTGGTCTGAAACCCCGAAGACCGCCACTATCGGGCATGGCTCCACCCTCACCCCCACCACTTTGGACATAGCCTCGAAGAAGGCTGTCCAGTACTCCACAAGTCTGGGGCAAGACCAGAACATGTGGGCGTGGTTGGCCGGGCCTCTTTGGCACCGTTCACATTTGTCCTCCACCTCCGGGAAGAACCTACTCATACGGTTTCTTGTTAAGTGGGCTCTATGTACCACTTTTAGTTGCTTCAGGCTGAGCCTTGCGCACGTGGAGGTGGAGTTGACCCTATGCAGTGCTTCGCTCCAGAGTCCCCACCCTATCTCAATCCCCAGGTCGTCCTCCCATTTCATTCTTGTTGCGTCCAGTACGGTGTCGTCCCTTTCTACCAGTCGGTCATACATGTCGCTACAGTTCCCTTTCTCTAGGATACTTGCGACCAGTAGGTCTTCCAGTAGTGTCTGTCGTGGCGGTTGTGGGTACGTCCTTGTCTCCTTTTGTAGGAAGTTTTTGAGCTGCAGGCACCGTAGCTCGTTCCCCCCAGCTAGCCGAAAGTTCTCTGTCAGTTTGTCCAGTGTTGCGATCCTGTCTTCCGTGTATAGGTCCCTGACTGTCAGTGCCTCCACCTTTTGAAGGTGGCGTCAGTCAGTGCTGGTGTGAACCTATGGTTGTTGCAGATGGGAGACCTGTCCGACATTCTGGTCAGGCCAAATTGCAGCCGCAGTTGGTTCCAGAATTGGAGGGTGGCTGTCACCACTGGGCTGCTGGAGTGTTTTTTGGGTGGGGATGGGAGTGCTGCCGTTGCGAGGACCCGGAGGGAGGTCCCCATGCAGGAGGCCTCCTCCGCACGCACCCACTCGGCTTCTGGCTCCTGGATCCATCCCCTTACTCTCTCGGCTGTTGCCGCCCAGTGGTAGAATTGTAGATTCGGGAGGGCTAGCCCCCCCCCCGGATTTTGTTTTTTGTAGGACCTTCTTTGGGATCCTTGCATTTTTACCCCCCCCCCCCCCCCCCCCCCCCCCCCCCCATACGAACGCCATGATAAGTTTGTCCAGCACTTTGAAAAAGGCCTTGGGGATGTAGATCGGAATGGATCTAAACAGGAAGAGGAACCTGGGCAGTACGTTCATTTTGATCGTCTGGGCTCTCCCCGCGAGGGAGAGTGGGAGTGTGTTGGCCTTGGACATCTTGATCTGTGGCCTAAACCTTTGCTCCAGGCTTGCATCGCGGATGCCATCCATGCGGTGTTGGCTTGGGTGGCACGCATGGTTGGCACCACCTCCTGCTCCTGCACGTGGTTGGACTCCTCCAACTGCACCTGCAGGTGCTAGGTGCTCGCCGACAACCCCCCATTGGCCTGGAGACTTGAACCAGGCCAACCTCAGGAAGGTTCTACCCAAACTCCAACAAGGTACCTCCTGCCCCACCAGAACATAGACATGGAACAATACAGCACACAACAGGCCCTTCGGCCCTCGATGTCCGAAACCAAGATCAAGCTATCCCACTCCCTGTCATTCTGGTGTGCTCCATGTGACGATCCAATAACCGCTTGAAAGTTCCTAAAGTGTTCGACTCCACTATCACAGCAGGCAGTCTATTCCACACCCTCACCACTCTCTGAGTAAAGAACCTACCTCAGACATCCTTCCTATATCTCCCACCTTGAACCTTAAAGTTATGCCCCCTTGTAACAGCTACATCCACCCGAGGACATAGTCTCAGAATGTCCACTCTATCTATCCCCATCATCATCTTATAAACCTCTATTAAGTCGCCTCTCATACTCCTCCGCTCCAAAGAGAAAACCCTAGCTCCCTCAATCTTTCCTCATAAGACCTTTCCTGCAAACCAGGCAGCATCCTGGCAAATCTCCTTTGCACCCTTTCCAATGCTTCCACATCCTTCCTATAGTGAGGTGACCAGAACTGCACACAATACTCCAAATGCGGTCTCACCAGGGTCATGTATAGTTGCAGCATAACCCCGCGGCTCTTAAACTCAAGCCCCCTGTTAATAAACGCTAACACTATAGGTCTTCTTCATGCACACACTATAGGCCTTCTTCACGGCTCTATCCACTTAAGTGGCAACCTTCAGAGATTTGTGGACATGAACCTCAAGGTCTCTCAGTCCACATTCCTCAGAACCCTGCCGTTGACCCTGTAACCCGCATTCACATTTTTTCTACCCAAATGAATCACCTCGCATTTATCAGGGTTAAACTCCATCTGCCATTTTTCGGCCCAGCTCTGCATCCTATCAATATCTCTTTGCAGCCTACAACAGCCCTCCACCTCATCCACTACTCCACCAATCTTGGTGTCATCAGCAAATTTACTGACCCACCAGGTCATTGATAAAAATCACAAATAGCAGAGGACCCAGCACTGATCCCTGTGGTACACCGCTGGTAACTGGTCTCCAGTCTGAAAATTTTACACCCACCACTACCCTCTGTCTTCTATGTGATAGCCAGTTACTTATCCAATCGGCCAAATTTCCCTCTATCCCAAACCTCCTTACTTTCTTCATGAGCCGACCATGGGGAACCTTATCAAACGCCTTACTAAAATCCATATATACGACATCAACTGCTATACCTTTGTCAACACACTTAATTACCTCCTCAAAGAATTGAATCAAATTTGTGAGGCAAGACTTACCCTTCACGAATCCGTGTTGACTATCCCGGATTAAGCTGCATCTTTCGAAATGGTCATAAATCTTATCCTTCAGGATCTTTTCCATTAACTTACCGACCACCGATGTAAGACTAACTGACCTATAATTACCAAGGTCATTCCTATTCCTTTTCTTGAACAGAGGAACAACATTCGCCACTCTCCAGTCCTCTGGCACCATCCCCGTGGACAGTGAGGACCCAAAGATCAAAGCCAAAGGCTCAGCAATCTCATCCCTTGCCTCCCAAAGAATTCTTGGATATATTCCATCTGGCCCAGGGGACTTGTCGACCATAAGGTTTTTCAAAATTGCTAATACATCCTTCCTCAGAACATCTATCTCCTCCAGCCTATCCGCCTGTATCACACTCTCATCCTCAAAAACATGGCCCCTCTCCTTGGTGAACAGAGGTGCAAACACCCTGGATTACTGCTATACGAGCATCAAAGGTGCCTACCACTCCATTCCACGACCTCACTTTGGCAAATCCAACCACAAGTACTCTTACTTCCAGCTTACAAGCAGCAACTTAAGCATGCTGAGCCAGTCAAGAAAACCGTGCAGTGCTGGTCTGAGGCATCAGAGGACACTCTCAGCAATTGCTTGGAGTCTGTGGACTGGTCCATATTCAAGGCCGGCAGCTAACCTGGACGAGTACACAACCACCATCACAGACTTCATCAGTAAGTGTGTCGAGGACTGTGTACCATAGAAGACAATACGGGTGATCCCCAATGGGGAACTCTGGTGCAACCAATAGGTTCACTCCTTGCTAAAGTCCTGGACGGAGGCATTCAAGTCTGACGCCCCTGATCTATATAAGAAATCCAGGTACAACATACGGAAAGGAATCAGGGATGCAAAAAGACAATACCGCATCAAACTGGAGTCTCACGCCAACGACACAAACCCAAGACATCTATGGCAGGGCTTACATGAGATCACAGGCTATAAAGCAAGGCCAAGCGGAATATCTGGGGCTGGAGCATCCCTACCCGATGAACTGAACAAGTTCTATGCCCACTTTGAACAGTCAGCCAATGCATCAGTGCCACCCGCCACAGCAACCTTGGACACACCCATACCCACTATTACAGCCTCGGAGGTAAGAGCTGCCTTCTTGAAAGTAAACCCGCGGAAAGCGACGGGCCCCGACGGAGTCCCTAGGTGAGCACTCAGAGCCTGCACTGACTAGCTGGCAATTGTATTCGCATGGGGAAAAATGATACCAGATGTTTACTCTCGTGAGGTTTGAGAAATGACTGTGTATACTAAGGGCTAAGGGTTCTCGCAGGTGCTGTGCTGCCCCCTCCCCCGCCAGCTAAACAGCTCTTTCTTCAAATGGGGTGAGGCATCAGAGCTCATGTATCAATCCAGATGCCTGTGCCCGCTCATGCCTGTTGTGCGCGAGTTTGTCCTGTGCAGGGACAGATGGGGAGATTGTAGGCGGGAGTTCTGCCAATTCAGATGGTTGAGGAGTGGCATGCGTGGGACTGGAGTGGGAGCAGGGATGTGAGGAACTGTGTAGATACTGGGAGGAACTATGGGGATTGTGGGAGGGGTGCAGGGGAGGGAGAAGAAGGCTTTATGACAGGTGTTGGAGGAGTGTGTGAGGGCGTACAGTGAGAGACTGGAGGTGGCAGACTTGCCCCAGCCATGCAAAGAAGCGAATTCATTTTTTTGCCGCACTGCTGCCCCATCCTCTTCTGCAGTGAGCTGGCACTGACTAACACAGCCGCAGCCTCCCAGCTGACAGTGGCCACATAGCTGGATGGACACCATCTGGAATGTGGGTATAAGGGGTCCTGCCTCTGCTGCATTCCATCCAGGAATCTGATGTGGCTCCCTCTGAGGATCTCGGAGCAGGCTTTCTGGCCGCCATCCCCCACCCCACCCGCGATTGGATCTGGAACGAGTGCTGGAGAGGCGTTTAAAAGGAGCTCCCCACTTATTGCAGGGATTAAGATACTCTCAATGGAGGTTGCTGCATGTAGCATTTTAAAATTTAGGATTCTAATTTATACACAGAATTAATGATATTATCACTGGACTAGTAATCCAGACACCCCACGTAATACTCCGGCGACCCAGATTCAAATCCCACCGTGGCAGATGGTGAAATTTGAATTCAGTAAAAGTCTGGAATTAAAAGTCTAATGCTGACCATGAAATCATTGTCGGTTGTTGTAAAAAGCCATCTGGTTCACTAATATCCTTTAGGGAAGGAAATCTGCCACCTTCACTTGGCCTGGCCTACACGTGACTCCACACCCACAGCAATGGCCCGATGAAATACCCAGCAAGACACACAGTTCAAGGGCAATTAGGGATGGGCAACAAATGTTGGTCCAGCCAGCAACACCCACATCCCAGTAGTCAATTGAAAAAGCAAATTATTTTAATTAAACGCTCTAACAATCCTTTCTGAAGAGGATTAAAAATAATAACACCCTGAATCATAACAGTTTTTTTTCAACAGACGAAAGAAGATTTGACTAAATCTCTCAGTAGAATATTGGAAATACACTACTGTGGGGCATGTCTAGTGCTACTGAACAATATTCAGACTACAGTGAGCTCTTTGGCTTCTCTCCATAGTCTGAAGATGCTTAATGAGCAGACATTGTGAGATGAAATGGATGGCAGAATTGATCTGAAATTCAGTTATGCGGAGAGACTGGAAGCTGGAATAACTCACCTTTGACCTTTGAGAGGAGAAGGTTAAAGGAACTTTAAAATAATTGGCAGAAGAACCGGACAGGATGAGAATATTTTCATTTACACAAGTTTTAATCTAATGTATATTGTCTGAAGGAGGTGAGAGCACATCCAACTTGAACTTTTAAAGAGAATTGGATCAATATGTAAAAGGGGAAAAAAAAATGGATGGCGTGTGGGAGTGGAGGAACAGACATGAGGCCTAGGTGGCACGATAGCACAATGGTTAGCACTGCTGCATCACTGCATTGGGCAACCGGGTCAATTTGGGCCTTTGATGACTGTCTGTGTGGAGTTTGCAAATTATCCCTGTCTCTGCGTGGGTTTCCTCCGGGTGCTCTGGTTTCCTCCCACAATCCAAAGATGTGCAGGTTAGGTGGATTGGCCATGCTAAATTGCCTCGAAGTGTCCAAAAGGTGAGACAGGGAATGGGGACAGGGGGGAGGATTTGGCCTAGGTAGGGTGCTCTTTCAGAGGGTTGGTGCAGACGCGATGGGCCAAATGGCCTCCTTCTATGAGGATCACCTATTTCGGTCATTATTTCAAAAGGCAGTAATTTCTATAAGTAATATTGCATTCCAGTTAATAATAGTTACCTGAATGACTAATGGCTTCACCATGCAGCAAATAATCCATACTGCCGGAAAGGAATTCTATACATGACCCTAATGTCTGTGAAATGCATTTCTACAATGACATGTTTCATGTTCTTCTGCTAGGCCGGTGTGAATGATGCAGAGAAGATAGTTTTTGACTAGTTAAAGTAATTTATTACAATACAAATGTGTTGTAATAACTGGAATATATTATAAACTATCAACACTAACTATTCTTGAGCTACTGCAAATACACCCATCCACCAATACAGCTTACTCCCAACTCCCCGAGGCACAGAGTCACATGGTAGGTTTACACTGCCACCTGCTGGTCGTAGGCCGTGAACATTATTACATACAAGATCACTTATGCACATCATCACAACATGGATCATCTTCAAAGAGAAGGTCACACCATTGTGGGTAGAACACTCAAACCATTGTGCCAAATGATTATCTAGAGCATGGCACAAAGCTGATTTGGAATGAATTCCAATAGGATTGGAAGTACCAATTTTAACAACCAAGGTTAAGTCATTTTCATTTTCTAGACCTTAATCTGGACTATTTGTGACAAATGATTAATACAATAGGTGTTTTTTCAAAGTGCACTTATCTTTCTGTTCACTTAATTCGGACAGATCCATGAATCAGTTCAACAAAAGTCAAGACGATGCATTCATCATAAGGAGGGAAAAAATGATCCATTGAATACAAGTTGCAAAATCACCAGTATGTGAACTACTTTCAATCATGCTGGTGCTAATGAGATCTACAGAAATGGTGCATAATCACGGTTTCACTTCAGTATTATGTGGCACTTGCTAGCGGTTTCTAAAATAAGAAACACTTAACAGTCATTTCACAAAATTGTTGCAAAGCAAAGCACTTCAGAGCATCAGAGCGCCGTTCTGGATTGCAACTGATGAGTAATGTGTTCTAAATTAGCAACCAGACATTTTATCACATTCGTAACCAATTCTAGTGAAAAGTGCCAAGTGGATGATTCCACCTGGACTCTTCCAAAGGTCGATCACAACAATTATGTTTCTCTTTAACCAATTCTCTGCACTGTGCGGACAAATTGTCCCCTCACCCCTCAAGACCCCACAAGCATCAATGCAATGATGATCACATTAGGTTTTAATTCACAGATATCCATGTTCTAATTTGAATAGTTCCATAGGGTCATTCCATCCAAAAGGGTAACTGAAGCCTAAATTTAACTTCAAATTCAAAAGGCATCTCTCCCTTACTATTTCACTGGAGTGTCAGTCTACATTTACATGTGTGTAGGATTGACTTTGGTATTTATTTGTGGCATGTGGGCATTGATGGCTAGGTCAGTATTTATTGCCCAACCCTAGTTGCCCTTCAGAAGGTGGTGGTGAGTTGCTTTCTTGAACTGCTGCAGTCCCTCAGGTGTAGGTACACACACTGTGCTGTTAAGGAGGGAGTTCCAGGATTTTGACTCAATGACATTGAAGGACCGGTGATAAGTCAGGAAGGTGAGTGACTTGGAGGGGAACCTCCAGGTGGTGGGGTTCCCAGGTATCTGCTGCTTTTGTCCTTCTAGATGGTAGTGGCTGTGAGTTTGGAAGGTGTTTCCTAGGTTCCGCAGTGCATCTTGTAGATAGTACACATGGCTTCCACTGTTCGCCGATGGTGGAGGGATTGAATGTTTGTGGAAAGGGTAGCATACAAACGGGCTGCATTGCCCTGGATGGTGTTGAGCTTATTGTGTGTTGTTGGAGCTGCACTCATCCAGGAAAGTGGAGAGTATTTCATTGCACTCCTGACTTGTGTCTTGTAGGTGGTGGGCAAGCTTTGGGGAGTCAGGAGGTGAGCTGCTCACTAGGATTCCTAGCCTTTGACCAGCTCTGGTAGCCACAGTATTACTGTGGCTAGTCCTGTTCAGTTTCTGATCAATGGTAACCCCAGGATGTTGATTGTGGGGGATTCAGCAATGGTAATACCATTGACTATCAAGGGGCGATGGTTAGATCATCTCTATTAGGTGATGGTCATTGCCTGGCACTTGTGTGGTGCGAATGTAACTTGCCACTTGTTGGATTTGTTGGATTTGTTTATTGTCACGTGAATCGAGGTACAGTGAAAAGTATTTTTCTGTGAGCAGCTCAACAGATCATTCAGTACATGAAAAGAAAAGGAAATAAAATAAAATACATAATAAGGCAATACAAGGTACACAATGTAACTAGATAACACCGGCATCGGATGAAACATACAGGGGTGTAGTGTTAATGAGGCCAGTCCATAAGAGGGTCATTTAGGAGTCTGGTAACAGTGGGGAATAAGCTGTTTTTGAGTCTGTTCGTGCGTGTTCCAGACTTTTGTATCTCCTGCCTGATGGAAGAAGTTAGAAGAGTGAGTAAGCTGGGTGGGAGGGGTCTTTGATTATGCTGCCCGCTTCCCCAGCCAAGGGAGGTGTAAATGAAGTCAATGGATGGGAGGCATGTTTGTGTGATGGACTGGGCTGTCTTCACGACTCTGAAGTTTCTTGAGGTCTTGAACCGAGCAGTTGCCGTACCAGGCTGTGATGCAGCCGGATAGGATGCTTTCTATAGTACATCTGTAAAAGTTGGTAAGAGTTAATGTGGACATGGCGAATTTCCTTAGTTTCCTGAGGAAGTATAGGCGCTGTTGTGCTTTCTGGGGGCTTTTCACAGTAACTTCATTGAAGCCTACTTGTGACAATAAGCAATTATTATTATTATTGTTGGTAGCGTCCCCGTGGTTGGACCAGGACAGATTTTTGGAGGTGTATACCCTAGGAATTTGAAACTGCTAACCATCTCCACCTCGGCCCTATTGATGCTGACAGGGGTGTGTACAGTACTTTGCTTTCTGAAGTCAATGACCAACTCTTTAGTTTTTCTGGCATTGAGGGAGAGATTGTTGTCGCTGCACCACTCCACTAGGTTCTCAATCTCCCTCCTGTATTCTGACTTGTCATTATTTGAGATCCAGCTCACTCTGGTCGTATCATCAGCAAATTGGTAGATGGAGTTGGAACCAAATTATCAGCCAAAGCCTGGATATTGTCCACGTGTTGCTGCATTTGGACATGGACTGCTTCATTATCTGAGGAATCGCAAATGGTGCTGAACATTGTGCAGTCATCTGCAAACATCCCCACTTCTGACATTATGATGAAAGGGAGGTAATTGATGAAGCAGCTGAAGATCGTTAGTCCTATGACACTACCCTGAGGAACTCTTGCAGTGATGTCCTGGAGCTGAGATGATTGACCTCCAACAACCATGACCATTTTCCTTTATGTCAGGTATGACTCCAACCAGCGGAGAGCTTTCCCCCTGATTCCCATTGACTCCAGTTTAGCTCGGGCTCCTTGATACTATACTTGGTCAAATGCTGCCTTCATGTCAAGGGCAGCCACTCTCACCACACCTCTGGCATTCAGCTCTTTTGTCCATGTTTGAGCCAAGGCTGTAATGAGGTCAGGAGCTCAGTGATCCTGGCAGAACCCAAACTGAGTGACCGTGAGCAGGTTATTGCTGAGTAGGTGCTGCTTGATAGCACTGTTAATTACTCCTTCCATCACTTTGCTGATGATGGAGAGTAGACTGAAAGGCTGTAATTGGCTTGGTTGGATTTGTCCTGTTTCTTGCGTACAGAACATACTGGACATTGCCGCTTAGATACCGTGTTTTAGCTGTACTGGAACAGCTTGGCTCGAGGTGCGGCAAGTTCTGGAGCACAAATCTTCAGTACTATTGCTGTAATATTGTCATGGCCTTTGCAGTATCCAGTGCCTTCAGCCATTTCTTGATATCACGTGGAGTGAATCATATTGGCTGAAGATTGACATCTGTGGTGCTGGGCACCTTCGGAGGAGACCAAGATGAGGAGGTGAGGACTGCCACTGAGCCATGGCAGACACCAAGATCTACATCTAACAATTTTCAAGCCTCTGTCTTTACACTTCACTTACCAACAACAATGAACCTGTACCTTGGCCTATCAATGGCAATTAGACTTTATGACCTCAAAGGGGATAATCATTGTCCATTGAAAATCATACCTGTCATGACAAAAAAAAACACTACATTGTGAGCAATGTCATGACAAATGCATGCTGCTTAAGGAACTTCATATGATATTCAATGATCACATGGGATAAGAGCAGGTCAGGCAACCATTTCTCTCAATGTCATTTTGAATGAAGAAGGTTGGCTTATATTGTTCAGGTAGGCCTTCAAATTGCCTTGTTGTGCGACTTAACTGGTTCTTCAATTATTCTGGTCTTTTTCCTTCAATGCTCTAACTGGAAGGTCACTTCAGGGATTGATACTTTTGTATGAGGAGGAATTTCCTGATATCAGCGTCTTAACAGGGTGGATGCGGAAAGGATGTTTCCTCTTGTGGGAGAACTAAAAACTGGGGGTCACTGTTTAAAAATGAGGGGTCACCTATTTAAGGCAGAGATGAGGAGCAATATTTCCTCTCAGGGTCGTGAGTCTTTTGCAACTCTAATCCTCAAAATGTGGTGGAGGGAGAGCCCTTGAATAATTTTAAGACAGGGGTAGATAGATTCTTGATAAGCAGGAGGGTAAAAGGTTATCGGGGGTAGGTGGGAATGTGGAGTTGAGGCTAAAATAAAATCAGCTGTGGTGAAACGGGCTCGAGGGGCCAAATGGTCTACTCCTACTACTTTGTATGCTGGTAAGGCCTCTGTTCCCTTCATGTGTTCCCAAATACCCACTCTCTGACTAATAAAGCCTTTCGAACAATTCCCATTATTTTTCATCCACTACTCCATTCCAGGCATGACTCATTCTTCGCAGAGGACAAATCAGGCTGGGATGTTCCTTGGAGTTGCTCCTACTCTCAAGAATTTCAGTCCATGTTCACACTGTAAAATGATGTGGAGATGCCAACGTTGGACTGGGGTGAGCACAGTATGAAGTCTTCCAACACCAGGTTAAAGTCCAACAGGTTTGTTTCAAGTCACTAGCTTTCGGAGCACTGCTCCTTCCTCAGTTCCGCACAGGGGCTGGTTTAGCACAGTAGGCTAAATAGCTGGCTTGTAAAGCAGACCAAGGCCGGCCAGCAGCACAGATTCAATTCCCGTACCAGCCTCCCCAACAGGCGCTGGAATGTGGCGACTAGGGGCTTTTCACAGTAACTTCATTTGAAGCCTACTTGTGACAATAAGCGATTTTCATTGTTGTAAGACTTCTCACACTTTAAAATGACAAATCCTGTGGTCGTCTTCTAACATCAGGCCTTAACTGGGCTACTGCACCACTTTATTTTCAGCTAACATTAGAAGAAGTCATTCCATTGAGCCTTATGTCCTATAGCCCCATGTTAATCTACAGTATATTGTGGTACAGAGGGGCAATGCCATCCTTCAGATGAAATATTCGGACCAAGGTCTCAGCTTTTCATGTGGATTTAAATATTTACTTGAGAGCAAGACGTTCATTGACGGCCAATATTTCTTCCTTAATCAATAATAAATTCATTAATCACTCATCCCATTGCTGTTTTCAAAATATGGGCTGCCTCGTCTTCATGATAATGCTGCACCCCAGAATATTTTATTGAGCGCAAAGGATTAGAAATAACCGGAGAGAGTTGAGAAGGTGCTACGCAAATGCAAGCTCTATTTACCATTTTTTTTCATGTTTCAATTCCCTCACATTACTCTTTAACCAGTCTTATTGTCAGCGATTTCAGCTGACCTATCGATCACAACTCTTACAAAGTAAGTCAGTCGGTGACTCAAAATCTCATTATACAGCAATTTAAATCACCACTCCTAGAGTGATTTTACTGATGGGCCATGCAAAAATGTTCCGATGTGGGAGAGTTATTGAACAGTTCAACTAAATGATTCTATTAAAAGATTTCCCTGAGCAAAGTGGGAGCATTGCCAATTTTCTTTGCAAGGATATTCATGCCCTGCAGTCATGCTGACCTCTCTGGTTCAGGTATCATATCAGTAAGCTTGTCACAGCTCCTGCCTTCCACAATGATACTACTGTTCCCAACCAGAATGATAATGATTGGGCAATTCTCCTGTCAATCATCATTCCTGAAGACCTCAATGCGAGAAGTGGACGAAGCTGCTGTAGTTCCAGCTAAGTTGGACATGCTAAATTGCCCCTTAGTGTCCAAAGTCCAAAGATCTGCAGGTTAGGGGGGCGTCATGGGCTTACGGGGATAAGGTAGAAGAGCGGGCTGAGGTAGGGTGCTCTTGGTCGGGCCGGTAAATCTGATGGGCCGAAAGGATTCAATTTGCACAGGAGGGATTCTATGGAGTCTATGAAGTTCCGTTTGACAATTTAAAAGACCAGGGGGCGGGATTCTCCGACCCCCCCCCCCCGGCCCCCCAAAAATCCCGTTGACGTGAATCACAATGCGCGCTTCGGAGAATGCTGAGGACCGGCGAAATGCAATGGGCCCTGGGGCCACCCCAATTCTCCGGGCCGGATGGGCCGAAGGCCGAAGTCCTGTCGAAGTGACCATGGGTCACGCCGGCGTAAATCAAACCACCTATTTAACGGCGTCGACAAGTCATGCTGGATAGGAGAGGGGGGGGGGGGGGGGGGTTTGGGGACGGTGCATGCCAGGGCGGGAGGGGGGGGTGTCCGCCTGGCCATGTGCCAGCTGGCAACAGTCACGACCATGCAGCCCATGCATCTGGCTGCGGGGAGGGGGTGTGGGCAATGATGACATGTGTCTATCCCTCCCACCCCAACCCCCCACCTCCTGCAGGCCGTTATGTTTGGTCATCACCCAGTGACGTTGGCCGTCGTGGCAGGAGCCGCACTTCTCCATGTTGCCCTGGGGAAGCTGCATCAGGAGCGTGCCAGGGAGGCGGCGGAGGCTGCCACAGAGGAGCGTGCCGTAGAGAGGCAGGTGGCAGCCGCCCAGTCTGGAGGGACACCTGCACGACAGGACGATGGGGAGGAGGAGTAGGTGGTAGTGCCACGGCGACAGAGACGCTCGATGAGGCCCCGTGTGTACCGGCCCCGCTTAGTGTACCAGGACCTCACGGACCGGGCATGCAGGAGGGGACTCCGGATGAGCCGGGAAACCGTCGCCCATATTTGCCACCTGATGGTACACCTGGCACCGCGTGGCACTGGGAGAGGACACCCTCTCCCCGTGGCAGTCAAGGTTACGGTGACCCTTAACTTTTATGCCACGGGGTCATTCCAGGCGCGAAGTGGGGGCCTGTCCGACATCTCGCAGACGTTGGTGTACCGGTGCATCTGTGCAGTGACGGACGCCCTGTATGCCATTGTGGACCGCTACATCCAGTTCCCTGTGGACCCGGCCAGCCGGATGCCCGGTCAGCGGGCTTCGCTGCCGTGGCCAGTGTGCCCATGGTCCAGGGGGCGATCAATGGGATGCACGTCGCCACACAGCCACCTGCAAATAACAAGGCTGTGTTCACGAATAGGAAGGGGGCCTATTCCATGAACCAGCTGGGGCAGGTTTAGCACACTGGGCTAAATAGCTGGCTTTAAAGTAGACCAAGGCAGGCCAGCAGCATGGTTCAATTCCCGTACCAGCCTCCCCGAACAGGTGCCGGAATGTGGCAACTAGGGGCTTTTCACAGTAACTTCATTTGAAGCCGACTTGTGACAATAAGCGATTTTCATTTCTTTCATTTCATTTCACGTGCAGGTGGTCTGCGACCACCGCATGAGGACCCTGCACGTCTGTGCCCGGTACCCGGGCAGTGTACATTACTCATCCGTGTTGGAGCATTCTTTCATACCCACCATATTCGAGAGGCACCCCCGCCCCACTGGCTGAGGGGCTGTTTGCTGTGTGACAGGAGTTACCCGTTGCGGTCGTGGCTGATGAAGCCGATATGGAGGCTACAGAGTGACGCGGAGAACCGTTACAACAACGCCGTGACCAGGGGTGTGACAGAGAGGTGCTTTGGGCTGCTGAAGATGCGCTTCAGGTGTCTGGATCGCTCTGGAGGGGCCCTCCAGTACCTGTCAGATAGGGTCGGCCGCATCATTGTGGTCTGCTGTGTCCTGCACAGCATAGCCCAGCAGAGGGGCGATGTGTTGCAGGCAGAGGAGGGAGAGGGGGAGGAGCAGCAAGAAGAGGTGCAGCCCTCCCCAGATGAGGAGGATGGGGCAATTAGTCAGGACAGACGGGCTGGACATGGACAGGAGGCTGCCCACCGTTACCGGCTGGGCCAGCGGGCACGGAACAGGCCGATACCCGCCAGATTTACGGGCTAGGTGGGGGCGTGGGAATCGTCGAGTATGGGGACAGACTGTACACTACAGCAGCAGCCTACCACCCTCACTCCACCCACCCAACACCAACCACCCTCACCCCACCCGCATGCACACCACCCCTCCATTGCACATCCACCTGCGGCACAACGGGCCGGGCTCACACGGTCACCGGTGGAAGCACGGTAGCATGGTGGTTAGCACAATTGCTTCCTAGCTCCAGGGTCCCAGGTTCGATTCCCGGCTTGGTTCACTGTCTGTGCGGAGTCTGCACGTTCTCCCTGTGTGAGCGTGGGTTTCCTCCGGGTGCTCCAGTTTCCTCCCACAGTCCAACCATGTGTAAGTTTGGTGGATTGGCCATGCTAAATTGCCCTTAGTTTTCAAAATTGCCCTTAGTGTTGGGTGGGGTTACTGGGTTGTAGGGATAGGGTGGAGATGTGGGCTCGGGTAGAGTGCTCTTTCAAAGAGCCGGTGCAGACTTGATGGGCCGAATGGCCTCCTTCTGCACTGTAAATTCTATGATTCTAATGGAGGCCATGGAGGATGATGACAACCCGCTCTGCGATGAGCTCTGGGTTCTACATCATTGGACAATGTTTGACCCATGGCCACAGTACCACCCTCCACCCGGACCTTCCCTGCATGTGGCTGTGACACTGTCGTCTGCCAGAAGGGATCGCGAGGGCGACCCGGGGGGAGTGGGGGGCACACTCACCTGAGACCGACGTTCTATCACCCCTCACACACACACTGGAGCTCACCTCCGCACACCCCCGCACGCATCGGACAGAGGACAAAGGCAGCTTCTGTAGGTGTCAAAGTGATTTTAATAACAAACAGTTCATACACGTGCCCTAGCCCCAGAACTAATCTGTGCCCTACACCCGTGCCAACGTACTCAGTGTCTGATTTTTTTGGCCTTACACACACACTGGAGCTCACCTCCGCACACCCCCGCACGCTCTAGGTGGTTCCCCAGACGGTACAGCAGAACTGGAGGTGGACTCCTGTGATTCCTGCTCTGTGACTAGGGGCCCCTTTGACAGCCGTTTCCTGGGGCGGCCCAGCCTAGATGGGTCAGGTTGCGGCTCAGGTGACTGGGATGGCGAGCTGCCAGCCTGTCCTGCCTGTTGCCCACCAGGTGCACCTGGCATGGAAGGGGGCTGTCCGAGGTGTCGCGGTGTTCCGGGACCTCCACCTCCCTCGGGGTGCCCGATGACACCCGGGCTTCTATATGGATCGGGGATGCGAATGGACCGAGCACCCGATGTCCCCCTCCCGACACCTGGTGCTGCCAGTCCTGGAGGCCCGCCCTGGTTTCGAGAAGGGCCTGCAAGTTTGCAGCCATGGAGCTCAGGGAGTTTGCCATCCCTGTCTGTGTCTGGGCGATGCCGGACAGCACCAGGGCAATGGCGCCGATGCCCTCAGCGAGGCCTGCAGAGACAGGGCCACTGCCTGCTGAGACTGGACCATTGCCTGCTGGGACTGGGCCATGGCCTGTTGAGACTGGGCCATGGCGTTGAGCGCCTCTGCGATAATGCTGCTGTCTCTGACTCATGGCTGCCTGTGAGAGGGCAGCCATGTCCTGGGCCACGGACGCCACCTGCACGGAAAGCCCCAGGCCTTGCATACTGCGACCCATGTCTGACACCGTCACCCCCATTGCCTCCACCGCGGACTCCACCCGTGCAGTGTTGGCCTGGGTGGAACGCATGACCAGCACCACTACCTGTTCCTGCACACGGGTGGACTCCTCCACCTGTGTCTGCAGCGGCCGCAGGCCGGCCGTCACCCCCTTCGATCATCCCTTGGTCCGTGACTGCATCGGGCCTATGGGTGGGTGAGGTAACTCCAGGAACTCGGGACCCATCTGGGCGGAAAATGGTTGCCTGCGCCGGGCTGCCCTCCGACCACCCGGCCCCTCGGCTGCTCCTGCCTCCACCTGCTGTACCAGGACGGCTGTGTTGTTGGCACCAGTTAGTGTCCCAGATGCCTCATCACTAAAGTGCCCAACCGAGGTGAGTGTCTTTGTGATAGTGGAGGGTGCAGGAGATAGTAGTGGCGTAATGGAGTGCTCCTCATCCGACCCAAAGTCCGGGGTCCCCGGAGTGGTGATTCCTGTCTATCTGTCCCCTGTGTGTGGGCGTTGTGTGCGTCAGTGTCCTGTGTGTTAGGGTCCTGTGTTTTAGGGTCCTGTGTGTCGATGTCCTAGCGTCAGTGTCCTGTGTGTTAGGGCTCTGTGTGTAGGTATTCTGTGCGTCTTTGTCCTGTGCGTCAGTATCCTGGGTCGTCTGTGACGTGGGCCTGTTGCTGTGGCTGCCCTCCTCGTCGCTGGGTGTGGCCCGCCGGCGACGCCACACTTGCACTAGATATGTGCGGCATCCGCCTAGTGCTCCGGGTCTGTCACTGGCTCGTGGTCGCCCTGGAACGTCCTGGGGGCGTTGTATGCCTGATCGGCCGGGTCTGTCCCCCCTTCCCCTATATCCCCCTTCCCCCATATCCCCCTTCCCCCATATCCCCCATATCTCCCCTCCCCCCATATCCCCTTCCCCCATATCCCCCCTTCCCCCATATCTCCCATATCCCCCATCCCTTATATCCCCCATATCCCCTGTATGGGGGGATATGGGGGAAGGGGGTTATGAGGGGAAATGGGGGATATGGGGAAGATGGATATGGGGAAGGGGGATATGGAGAAGGGGATATGGACGGATATGGGGGAACAGGCATATGGGGAAGTGGGGATATGGGAGAAGGGTGATATGGGGAAGGGGGATATGGGGGAAGGGAATATGGGGAAGGGGTAATATGGGTAGAAGGGGGAATGTTGCAAATAGGGGGAAGGGGGATATGGGGGAAAGGAGATATGGGGTATATGGGGGTAGGGGATATGGGGGAAAGGAGATATGGGGAAGGGGGATATGGGGGAAGGGGGATATGGGAGATATGGGGATAGGGGATATGGGGGATTTGGGGGAAGGGGATATGGGGGATATGGGGGTATGGGGAAGGGGGATATGGGGGAAGGGGATATGGGGGAAGGGGGATATGGGGAAATGGGGGAATGGGATATGGGAGAAGGAGATATGGGGAAGTGGGGATATGGGAGAATGATATGGGGAAGGGGGATATGGGGGAAGGGAGATTTGGGAGAAGGGGATATGGGGAAGGGGGATATGGGAGAATGATATGGGGAAGGAGGATATGGGGGAAGGGGATATGGCAAAGGGGGAATTTGGGTGGAAGGGGAAATCTGGGGGAAGAGGGGATATGGGGAAGGGGAATATGGGGGAAGGGGGATATGGGGGAAGTGGGGATATGGGGAAGGGGATACGGGGGACAATGGGGCATATGGGGAAGTGGGACATGGGGCATATGGGGGAAGGGGGATATGGGGTAAGGGGGATATGGGAAGGGGGATTTGAGGAGTTATGGGAGCAGGGGGGATATGGAGGGTGGATTAGGGGGGATGTGGGGGATATGGGGGAAGGGGATATGGGGGAAGGGGGATATGGGGTTTGGCGATATGGGGGAAGGGGTGATATGGGGGGATATGGGGAGGGGGATATGGGGAAGGGGGGAATATGGGGAAGGGGATAAGGGGGGATATGGGGGAAGGGGATATGGGGGATATGGGGGAATGGGCATATGGGGGAAGTGGGGATATGGGAGAAGGGTGATACAGGGAAGGGGATTATGGGGGAAGGGGGATATGGGGAAGGGGGAATATGGGTGGAAGGGGGAATGTTGGGGATAGGGGGAAAGGGGGGTTAAGGGGAAAGGGGGTAGGGGATATGGGTAAAGGAGATATGGGGGAAGGGGGATATGGGGAAGGGGATATGGGAGATATGGGGTAGGGAATATGGGGGATATGGGGGAAGGGGGATATGGGGAAGGGGGATATGGGTGGAAGGGGGATATGAGGGAATGGGGATATGGGAGAAGGGGATATGGGGAAGTGGGGGATATGGGGGAAGGGGGATATCGGGGAAGGGGGCTATGGGGAAGGGGGTATATGGGGATATGGGGGAAGGGGGATATCGGGGATGGGGGATATGGGGAAGGGGATAGGGGGACATGGGGATAAGGGCAAAGGGGAAGATGGGGAAGGATATGGGGAGGTGGGGAGATGGGGAGGTATTGGGGAAGGGGCAATATGGGGAAGGGGGTATATGGGTAAGGGGGGATATGGGGAGGACGATATGGGGAGGGTGTTATCGGGAGAGGGATATGGGGGATATGGGGAGGGGGATATGGGGGAAGGGGATATGGGGGAAGGGGGGATGTGGGAAGGGGATGGGTGGCAGGCATTGGGGGGGTCTCACTTGACACTGCGCGGTGGGTGGCCATTTTGCTGGGTCTCTGGGGGGGGCCGTCTTTTGTGCAGTGGCGCGGGCGTCCGTGACGGGTGACGCCGTCGCAAATGACGTCACGCCGCTACTCACCCATTCTCGGCTGGAGAATTCGTGACTTTTCAGGGGGCCTGGCGCCGGTGTGACTTGCGCCGTATTTGGCGCTGGGTTCGGGCCATCGTATCCCGCTTCAGGTTTTAAAATGCACTGACCTGTCCTGCCACCAACTCACTGGCATACACAGTGGGGCAATTTTTCGCTTCCATTTGCAGCAGGTACCATGGTGGGTGGCAGTGTAAAATATTGCGAGGAGGCCCAGATTGGTTTTGCGTTGTTTGATAAACAGGTTGCAATTGTGTGCTCCAGCCATCAATGGCTGCATTCCTGCCATGGCATGTCAGGATCTCATTTGAACACATTTGCATTTCATTATAAGGATGCCTTGCTGGAAGACCTCCCCATGCTGGATCATCAGTGAATGTCTGCATGTTATTAGAATGACATGTTTCCCAATGTATATGAACAGCATCTATCTGGGACCTGTACTTGGCTCGTGACTTCAATGTCAATTTGCCCACCTTACATCGTGCAGTGGCAGCGGGAATCAGCATCAGGCAGGCAGCACCGCATTGCCTGCAGGGGTGCACAGGTAAGTCTCTACCTACGGTAAGGCAGGGGTGGCTTTTAGTGGGTTTCAGGGCTAGGCCTGTATGGGGAAAGTGGGGCAACTGGCTTCAGGCATGGGAAAGGATTGCAGGGCATAGGTTCCAATGGGGGGCTACGAGTAGGGAAGGTTACACCCCCGGATACATGACAGAGAGGCGACGGTGTAGGAGGGGGTTTAATGTCCTTCGCGCCAGGCCAGGAGACAGCATGGGCACGATTTGCTGGTTTAGCTCACTGAGCTAAATTGCTGGCTTTTAAAGCAGACCAAGCAGGCCAGCAGCACGGTTCGATTCCCGTACCAGCCTCCCCGGACAGGCGCCGAAAAAGCCCCTAGGCGACTAGGGGCTTTTCACAGTAACTTCATTGAAGCCTACTCGTGACAATAAGCGATTTTCATTTAATGGAAACGTTTCTAAGGGTGGTAGCTAGTGGGACTGCTGTGAGCTTCCCGACACTCGACCCGGCGATGCCATCACAAGCATCAAACGTTAATTGGTCTACTTGACAAGGCCCCATGGGCTTCCCGACGCAAATGATGGTCCTGCCGGCTGATTTGCTGGGACCGCACCCGCCAGAATTCGCTAACAAGGGTGAGCAGCACTTAAACCAATCCCGCAGACCAAACCCCACACAGCTCGCAGCCATGCCACCGAGGAGACCAACCCCACGATTCGCGGATGCCGAACTGGCCGGGTTGTTGGACGTGATTGAGACCAGACTGAATGCCCTGTTCACCTGAGGGGTTCGGAGGGTTAGCTACCGGCCAGTCATGCTGCCTGGGAGGAAGTGGCAGCGACCACCACCTCGGGGAGCGTCACCAGGAGGACCTAGACCCAGTGGGTTGGCACGCCCCCCTGACCCCGGCCCTGCCCACCACAATTATGCGTCTGGCACCCACCCCCGCGCAACACCGCACTGTGCCCCGGCCCACCTGTGTTTAGCCAGTGCCCACGCTGGCTCCCCCATCCTCCCATACTCCCCATCCCCCAACCCCGCGATGAACGAAGCAAGTCGCTAATGATACGCCTTCTGTGACCCCGCAGGAGAAGTTGGCCCACAACAGACAGGCGAGTACCCAGTCCTGGGGAAGAGCGGCAGATATCAGAGTTCTCACACTCTATGAGGAACAGGCCTTGGAGGTAATGGGGGTGACTGAGGTCATATCGCTCAGCAACGTAGAGGTTGGCGTACGGCGCAGAGATGAGGATCCACCGGCCCATACCCAGATGCCATACAAACTGACCCATTCCTCCCACTGACTACATGTCCATTGTCCAGCAGGATCTCACTCCGACGGTGCTGGCCTATCTGGGGTAGTCCCTCCCTGCCTTCCAAGAGAACACCTCGGAGAAGAGCTCCGAGGAGACCACCGTTTTCGCGGCACAGCTGTCATCCCCACCCTCCACCAGCGTAGAGACACACACCTCGGGGGCGACAGTAGTGGACAGGCTTCTGGGGCACATTCTGATGAGCACCACACAGTTGCTGATGTGGAGGCAGGAGGCAGGGACGACAGCAGTCGGAGGTCAGCTGAATCCCAGGTCCCAGCTGGATCCCAGTCAGATGCTGAGCCTCTGGACCAGGTTTACCCGGAGCTGATGCAGTCGATATGGTGCAGCTGCGATATTCAGAGGGGGATGTCAGTGACACTCCAGCAGGTTCATAGCCGATTGCAGGAGTCTCAGAGGCTACAGGCGCAGGAGATATCGGCAGTAATGCGTGGCACCGAGGCCAACACTGCGAGGGTGGCGACCTCAGTGGAGAGCCTGGCGCATGACGTCAGCACCATGAGTGAAGGTGTCTGAAGAGTGGCTCAGTCAGTGATGGTCATGGCTGATCGCCTCAACAGCATGTCCCAGTCAATGAGGGATGTGTCCCAGTCCCACGTGGACTTTGATGAGGCGTTGCCGAGCATGGCCCGGTCTCAGGTGGGCATTGCCAAGGCACTCCAGATCATGTCCTGCTCACTGGGGGAGGTGTCCCAGGCACAGGTTGGCATTGCCGGTACGCTCCAGAGCATATCCCAGTAACTGAAGAGCATCAGTCCCGCTGCCAGCGAAGGCACGCCCTGCAGGAAAATGGGGCTGGCGGGATGGAGAATATTGCCCGTATGTAACACCCTCCAGACCAGGCAACATCCTGTTAAACCTCCTTTGGAGAGGGTGCAGAGGGGGTTTACCAGGATGTTGCCTGGTCTGGAGGGTGTTAACTATGTGGAGAGGCTGAATTGAATCAGACTGTTTTCATTAGAAAGACGGATTAGAGGGTGACCTGATAGACGTCTACAAGGTTATGAGGGGCATGGGTAGAGTGGATGGGCAGGCACTCTTTCCCAGGGTGGAGGGGTCAGCCACCAGGGGGCATAGGATTAAGGTCCATGGGGCAAAGTTTAGAGCAGATGTGCGAGGCAGGTTTTTTACGCAAGAGCTGCATTCCATCGCTGGATGCCTGGAACGCATTGCCAGGGGAGGTTGTGGAAGCAGATACATTAACGGCGTTCAAAAGGCATCTTGACAAACACATGGATAGGATGGGTATAGAGGGATACGGCACAAGGAAGTGCTGAGGGTTTTGGCAAAGGTTGGTATCATGATCGATACAGGCTTGGAGGGCCGAAGGGCCTGTTCCTATGCTCTATTGTTCTTTGTTTTCATGTTCGTAAGCATCTATCCAGCATCCTACTTCAAACGGCGCCCTACAAGAAGCAGGAGCTGTTGCACCATCCTCAGTGGCCTCGTAGCTGTATGCCTTCATTGTGTCAAGGCTGCTCAAGGTGATCCACTTCCAGCAACAGAACAATGCACTCTGTGTAACATCGATGGTGAATCAGATATTTCACACTTGGGACAAGGCAGCCGATCACGTTCCGCTGCTCTGAATCCATTTATCGACGAGTCAGTTGTCTGTGGTGCATTCTTCCAAATCACACTGACATCAGGCACCCCCTTAGGGATCCTGGGCTGCATTTATCCACACCGTAATACGGGTGCGGAGCACCTGAGTATGACAACTGATGCACTATCAATTACCACAAAGGCGAGAGTAGTGGAATAATCGAGGCTTTATTGAGCAAAGGCGTTGTGTCTCCTGTAGCTGCGACCAGAATGGTTACTGCACTGGCGAGCACACACATTTATACGCCGCCTACTGAGCGGAGCCAGCAGGCAGGGATTTACCCATGTACCTCCAGTATAAATGTCTTACTGTAATACATATAATACTGGTAGTGGTGACTACCACAACAACGTCAAACACTTACTTGCCGGACATTAAAATGCTTCCTCTTTAATACAAACAGTGTGCCCTCATGATCAGCCGTGGACCTTACAAAGCTCAAAATTCTCAGACAACATGAAGGCTTCAAACATGAACGTCCTTGTTAATGAAGAGCAGACTTCAGCTTCAGTACATCTTGCTCCTGCACCCTTGCTCCAGTCCACTTTGTCTAAAGCAACCATATGCTTTTCCAGAGCATGCTCAAACCTCTTCTGGCTGTCAGATACGACCATTTGGAAATAGCATCAGTGACCTTGGTGAATGCTGAGCTGAGGGGATACAGAGCTGTGTGATTAGAATCTTGTCCCTGTACTAGACACAGCGACAGACTGAGAGATGCTCAAAGTTGGATGTTTGAGCGCCAGGGCAATAATGTGGCTGAGAGGTTCAGAGTTTTGTCACCTTGAGGTGGCAAGGTGCTCCCCCTTATTGGTGAGCCTAGCAGATATAAACTCAGAAAGTCTAAAACATGGCTGGCAGCCAACAGCACACCCAAGCTCTGAGTATGTGTTCATCACAAGAAAACCCTGCTGAGAGACAGAGAGCCCAGGGGCTTGTGCAATTTATGACCTTCTCCATGCGTAAAGACATCTCTCCCTGTACACGATACCTTCACCTTTCAAGAATGCAGAAGAGATTGGAGAACATCGCTGCCTCACTCTTACACAGCCAATAATAAACATGACATGATCCTACAAATTGTGTCAACAAGGTTTGTTCAACATGCACACTTAGCATTACTGATGTCAAGAATAATGTGGAAAAATGCCACACACTGTGGTGATATCATTGAAGATATGGAAGCTGACTACATAGACAAGAGGCCCATGATAGCGACATCTGCAATAAGTGGGGGAGGGGACCATGACTGGCAGCACTACATTTCATTAGAAAAAGGCGGCATACACACGAGGAGATGTGAAATGAGTGTGATTCTATTTACATTTCCAAATATTATAAACATGCTGTGAACACCCATGCCATCGTTGTGCTCCAAAATCTTTTCAACCCTACCACTACGTTTTGGTGTTTCCCTGACATCCACAGTGAAGGTGGCGATATCCTGCTGACTGATACACCCTGTTGCCTGTCATTACCTCGACGGGCGTTCTCTGAAGGTCCCCAGTTTGCTTTGGGTATCCTGCTGCGGGACAGATGCTCCTTCCTTCCCTGTGGTGCTGGAAGTGATGGGGTCACGGGAAGAGGGGATTTGATTTGACTAGACAGTCCCGGTGTCGCCTGGGTGGACAGGATTGGGTGTCCAGCTGCTGGTCATCCTCCATATGGGTGCTCGGGGGATTCTGGCTACCTCCTTGTTGAGAAGGAGCAGCTGGAGTGGGATCGAGTACCCTGTCCCCCTCTTGCATGGACACTGATGCATGCTCTCTTGCATAGACACTGATGCACGCTCTCTTGCATAGACACTGATGCACGCTCTCTTGCATGGACACTGATGCACGCTCTCTTGCATAGACACTGATGCACGCTCTCTTGCATAGACACTGATGCACGCTCTCTTGCATGGACACTGATGCACGCTCTCTTGCATAGACACTGATGTATGCCATCAAGGGCTCCACGATGTAATGCAGCTCTTGCACCAGTGCAGGACCAATGTCCGGGACCAAGGTCTCCAGAGCGGCCACCATCCTATCAGCTGGTGCATTGGCAACCCAGCACTATCACCTCATACTGAAGGCTGATGGACTACTCCATTATGTGCTGCACTCTGACGAATGCAGCTGACATCCCTTCCTGATGTTCCTGTAATTGTCGCTACATCTCCACCAACTGATTGTGGACCGAGTCTGGAAGCTGATCCTCCGAGTGCCAGAAACTTTGGCTGTCCCTATCTCTGTCTGCCATGCATACGAGGTCCCCCGCCGAGGTGTGTGTCTCTGCACTGGTGGAGGGTGTGGGTGAGCGCTGTGACAGATGTTCAACGATGCTATGCCCTGGTTCCTCATCTGAGGTGTCGTTGGGGCTGGAGCTGAGGGCATGTCTTGTGGATGCTGTTGTGTGGATTCCAGAGAGAAGGAGAGTTAATTAGCACATGACATGTGACTCCAAAACACCACAAAGCACTCACAGCACGGTTGCCTGAGGGATGAGCTGTTGCTCACTTGACGCTTGGCCCACCTCATCTTTGGCACAGGCATGGTTGATGTCTTCCCTGGCCAACCCTATGGTTTCCAGACTGAAAGAGGTAAATGACAGGCTTCATGCCAGTATCCCTGTGACGTTCTGCACATGTATAATGAATGCAGTGGGAGCTTTTAATACGGCGCGAAAACCCACCATTGGGTTTTCTGTTTTGGCAGCTGTTGGGTAGAATGCCATTCTCCATTTCCATTCCTGCACTGAGTGCAATGGGCGGGGGGGGGGGGGGGGGGGGGGGGGGGGACTCCACCCAGTGGTGTCAATGGACACTGTTCCCTTGTTGTAGGCAAAAAAAAACCACTTTAAACACATTCAGGGCAAACGATTGACAATATTGTCCCACACATTTTGCAATGAACTGAGAAAGCCACACGGATCCTGGCCTGGATTGGGAAGGGAGAGGAGGGCATTGGGAGGGGAGTAGGGTGGGGTGTGGCGGGGTTGGAAGAACCTTGGCCAGGCCTTGGGAGGAGAACAGCAACTGGGGGGATAGAAGCACAAGGCAGGGAAGACCAACAATCCTCAGACCTCCTGCCCCACGAGGAACTTGCAAAAAAAAAGACAAAATCTGTGCCTCTTCTCGCCATGACTTCTAATCCCAACAGGTTTGGCCCGGTGCTGTCCCTTACTCAGGTCTCAGGTCCAATAATCTGAATCTAGGCACTAAGTGCCCTTTTCAGAGAATTTTCCTGAAAACCGGAGTTGAGTGGTTCCCCTGTCCGGCCTAAATGCAGTAACACAGGCCCTCCTCATAGCAAGGCCTCCAACACCCAATCAGAAAGTGAGACTGTGCTGTTTAAATCCAACTTTTTCCACAAAGAAGAGTCAATATTAAGGGCTGCCCATTGAGAAGTTCTGCTCCCTGTGGACACAACTATTCTCAAAAAAATTTCAGGAACTTAAGTCTCACTGAACCCAGAGACTAAAACTAATCCTTATCAAGGAAAATAACAAGGATTATGGGCTGGATTTCCACCCTGGAAGGCGGGCAACAGGATTTGGGAAAATTCCCTGTCTCAGCCCACCAGCCAGGAAAGATGGGACTTTCGATATGGGAGGAGGCTGGGTGCAGCCTGCATTCGACCCGGAAGAACGTTCGGATGAGGAAGCCACAGAGTTTGCGAGCTTCCTTGGTGCTGTGGGTCTCCATCCCAATTATGATGAAAAAAGTAAGTCCCTTTAGTCCTCATCCCAGCCAGAGACACCAGTGCTTGTAGG
Organism: Scyliorhinus canicula; assembly: GCF_902713615.1. Lineage (NCBI taxonomy): Eukaryota > Metazoa > Chordata > Chondrichthyes > Carcharhiniformes > Scyliorhinidae > Scyliorhinus > Scyliorhinus canicula. Next base: position 53,814,487 of record NC_052160.1, on the reverse strand, counting down.
TATGAAGACTTGAATCGTGATATTGTGAATCACTATCCTGCAGAAAAATATAGACACTGGGCTGGATTCTCCGATCTCCCAGCTGCCGCGTGTTTCTTGGCCGTGCACCATTCATTGGCAGCGGGATCCTCTGTTCCCGCTGATGCACGATCAATTGCATAAAAGACTCAGATTGGGTACAACTGTGGCTTTATTGCAGTCAGATGCGTGGCCTCCTACTGCAGCTGGCGAAATGGCAGATCAGAGGAGGACACGCATATTTATACGGCTCCTTGTGGGCGGAGCTAGCCGGCAGGGGCTACCGGCAAACCTGTAGTGCAGGTCCTACCTTACATCCTCTAATACAGGTGCACACAGTGGTTCACCACATTCAGCCCCTGTTAAAATGAGTCCGGCAGGGGTGGTGTGCAACTATATACAATGTTGCAAATAATTTACAGTGGGGAGGGAAAAAACGTCCATTTTGACGGTCCGGTGCCCGTCAGAGGTTCCGTCGATCCGGTACTTTGACGATTCGCTGGGAGCGACGTAACGGTGGCGGCGATGTCGGTGCTGGCGGTGTTGGTGCTGGCCAGTAGTCGGATGACCCCGGGAGCGTGCCGAAATCTTCATCGCCCTCTTGCATGGGCAGGGGAAGGAGGGATGGACCTGGTGGGGTTAATGTTGGGAGCACTGGGGGAGGGGAGGGTGGCATGTGGGTGGGGGAGTGTGTTGGAGTGGAACCTGACTGAGCCAGGTCCCTGAGGGAGACCGTATCCTGGCAGCCGTCGGGGAACTCCACATAGGCATACTGGGGGTTGGCGTGGAGCAAGCGAACCCTGTCCACCAAGGGGTCCACCTTGTGGAGTCGGTCGTGCCTGCGGAGCAGGACCGGTCCTGGAGCTGCGAGCCAAATCGGGAGCAACACCCCGGATGTGGACTTTCTCGGGAAGGTAAAGACACGCTCATGGGGTGTGTTATTTGTGGCGGTGCACAGTAGTGACCAGATGGGGTGTAGTGCATCAGGGAGGACCTCCTACCAGTGAGAGTCTGGGAGGTTCTTGGACCGTAAGGCCAGCTGGACAGCCCTCCAAACCGTCCCGTTCTCTCTCACTACCTGCCCGTTTCCCCGGGGGTTGTAGCTGGTCGTCCTGCTGGAGGCGATACCCCTGCTGAGGAGGAACTGACGCAGCTCATCGCGCATGAATGAGGATCCCCTGTCATTGTGGATGTAGTCGGGGAAACCGAACAGAGCGAAGATTGTGTTGAGGGCCTTGATGACGGTGGCAGACGTCATATCGGGGCATGGGATGGCGAAGGGGAATCTGGAGAACTCATCGACCACACTGAGAATATATGTGTTGTGGTCGGTGGAGGGGAGGGGCCCTTTGAAATCCACGCTGTGGCGTTCAAAGGGGCGGGAGGCTTTCACCAGGCGCGCGCGGTCTGGCCGGTAGAAGTGCGGCTTGCACTCCGCACAGACCTGGCAGTCTCTGGTGACTATCCGTACTTCCTCGACAGAGTAGGGCAGATTGCGGGCTTTGACGAGGTGGTACAACCGAGTGATCCCCGGATGGCAAAGGCTGTCGTGTAGGGCCCAGGCTCGGTCTACTTGTGCACTGGCACATGTACCTCGGGAAAGGGCGTCTGGGGGCTCGTTGAGTTTGCTGGGGTGATACAAAATCTCGTAATTATAGGTGGAGAGCTCGATTCTCCACCACAAGATTTTATCATTTTTGATCTTGCCCCGCTGCGTGTTGTTGAACATGAAGGCTACCGACCGTTGGTCAGTGAGGAGAGTGAATCTCCTGCCGGCCAGGTAATGCCTCCAATGCCGCACAGCTTCAACGATAGCTTGGGCCTCTTTTTTGACGGACGAGTGCTGAATTTCAGAGGCATGGATGGTGCGGAAAAAGAACGCCACGGGTCTAGAGTGACAGCGAGGGCAACATCTGAAGCGTCGCTCTCTACTTGAAAGGGGAGTGTCTCGTCTACTGTGTGCATCCCGGCCTTGGCTATGTCTGCTCTGATCTGGGCGAAGGCGTGTTGTGCCTCGGCCGCAAGGGGGAACTGAGTGGCCTGAATGAGTAGGCGGGCCTTGTCCGCATAGTTTGGGACCCACTGGGTGTAGTAGGAGAAGAACCCCAGGCAACGTTTGAGGGCCTTGGGGCAGTGGGGGAGGGGAAGCTCTATGAGGGGGCACATGCGGTCGGGATCTGGCCCCAGAAGTCCGTTTTGGACTACAAAGCCGAGGATGGCTAGGCAGGTCATGTGGAACACACACTTCTCCTTGTTATACGCAAGGTTGAGGAGAGTGGCGATGCGGAGGAATTTAGCGAGGTTGGCGTCGTGGTCCTGCTGGTCATGGCCGCAGATGGTGACATTATCTAAGTACGGAAACGTGGCCCGCAAACCGTACCGGTCGACCATTCGGTCCATCTCCCTTTGGAAGACCGAGACCCCGTTAGTGACGCCGAAGGGAACCCTAAGAAAGTGATAGAGCCGACCGTCTGCCTCGAAGGCAGTGTATAGACGGTCCGATTTACAAATGGGGAGCTGGTGGTAGGCGGATTTCAGGTTAATCGTCGAGAAGACACGGTACTGCGCAATCTGGTTGACATGTCAGATATGCATGGGACGGGGTACGCATCGAGCTGCGTGTACCGATTGATGGTCTGGCTGTAGTCCACAACCATTCTGTGTTTCTCCCCCGTTTTTACTACGACCACTTGAGCTCTCCAGGGGCTATTGCTGGCCTCGATGATACCCTCCCGAAGCAGCCTCCGGACTTCGGACCTGATGAAGGTCTTGTCCTGGGTGCTGTACCGTCTGCTCCTGCAATAGTGCAGCGCAGAGGTTGGGGAAGATGTAGAGACGGAAACCGCTGAATTCTACACCCGGGACAGTGAGAGTGACCATGCAGAACCCTCGGATCAGGACAGAGTGGGATCCGGAGGCCAGGGAGATCCATTGATTGGCGGGGTGGACAGCGAGGGAGCAGCGCCTTACCGTATCTGGGTGTATGAAGCTTTCGGTGCTCCCGGAGTCCAGCAGGTAAGAGGTCACATGGCCGTTGATTTTCACTGTTGTCGAAGCGGTGGCCAGGTTGTGAGGACGAGACTGGTCAAGTGTCATCGAGGCGAGCTGCGGGTGCTCGTCCGAGGTTTCAGATGGAGAGCGTTGGCGACCCAGATCTGGCGTTCCAGCCCTGTGGTGGAGACAAGATGGCGGCGTCCGGAGGTCCTGTTGGGAACAAAATGGCGGCGCCCATGGAGTGCACTTTGCGGGGGCGGGCAAGATGGCGGCGCCCATGGGCCACACGTGGACTGAGGGGAGAAGATGGTGGCACCCACTGGCCGCACCTGGCTCTGGGAGGAGAAGATTGTGGCACCCACTGGCCGCACATGGCCCTGGGAGGAGAAGATGGCGGTGCCCACTGGCCACACGCGGACCTGGGAGGAGAAGATGGCGGCACCCACTGGACGCACGTGGCCCCGGGAGGGGAGGGTGGCGGAGCCCATTGTGTGTTCGGCCAGAGGATGGGGGCGATTGCGGGCACGGTAGCAGCGAGTGCGCGGGCCTGGCACACAGCTGCAAAATGGCCCTTTTTACAGCAGGACTTGCAAGTGGCGGAGTGGGCTGGGCAGCGTTGGCGGGGGTGCTTCTGCTGACTGCAGATGTAGCAGCGGGAACCCCCGGGGTGCGCGGATTGGCAGGCGGTGCAGGCATATTGACTAGGAAGGGCCCCAGCTGGGGGGGTTTCGTTTGCGGGGTCCAGGAGGAGTAGGACTGGTGGGCCGCGCAGTGAGCGGGGTAGGCCTGGACATTACGAGATGCGACCGTCATGGTGAGCGCTAAAGTTTTTGTCTCCGTTAGGTCGAACATGGCCCCTTCCAGCAGTCGTTGTCGGATGGGGTCCGACGCTTTCCCAATTACGAACGCGTCGCACATGAGGACATTGGAATGTTCGGTGGCCATAATCACCTGACAGTCACAGTCCCGTATGAGTGGGATTAGGGCCCGCCAGAAGTCTTCGATAGACTCACCAGGGAGTTGAGAGCGAGTGGCGAGTACGTGCCTGGCAAAGAGCGTGTTTGCTTTCTGTGCGTAGTTCTCTTTTAGGATGCCATCGCTTCCGCGTAATTCGGGGCGTCCTGGATCAATGGGAACAAGTTGGAGCTCAACCTGGAGTATAAGACCTGAATCTTCTGAGCTTCCGTCGGCGTGGGGTCCGCAGCATTGATGTAAACCTCAAAACGAGCTAGCCAGTGATTATAGTCCTGTCTGGCGTCTGGCGAGTGCGGATCCAGCTGCAGGCGATCTGGTTTGATTCTGATATCTATTTCTGAGAAAATCTGACTGTAATAAATTGATGGACGATCAATTGCACAAAAGACTCAGATTGGTACAACTGTGGCTTTATTACAGTCAGATGCGTGGCCTCCTACTGCAGCTGGCGAAATGGCAGATCAGGGGAGGACATGCATATTTATATGGCTCCTTGTGGGCGGAGCTAGCCGGCAGGGGCTACTGGCGAAACTGTAGTGCAGGTCCTACCTTACAGGGGCTGGTTTAACACACTGGGCTAAATTGCTGGCTTTTAAAAAAAAAGCAGACCAAGGCAGGCCAACAGCACGGTTCGATTCCTGTACCAGCCTCCCCGAACAGGCGCCGGAATGTGGCGACTAGGGGCTTTTCACAGTAACTTCATTTGAAGCCTACTCCTGACATTAAGCGATTTTCATTTCATTTCATTTCACATCCCCTAATACAGGTGCACACAATGGTTCACCACACCCGCCGCTTGCCAATGGGATTTGGAAACCACTCCATGCCACCGGGAAACCCACGGACGGGAAGCACTGCTGGTGAGAACAGTGAATTTTCATAGAATTTCATAGAATTTACAGTGCAGAAGGAGGCCATTCGGCCCATCGAGTCTGCACCGGCTCTTGGAAAGAGCACCCTACCCAAGGTCAGCACCTCCACCCTATCCCATAACCCAGCAACCCCACCCAACACTAAGGGCAATTTTGGACACTAAGGGCAATTTATTATGGCCAATCCACCTAACCTGCACATCTTTGGACTGTGGGAGGAAACCGGAGCACCCGGAGGAAACCCACGCACACACAGGGATGATGTGCAGATTCCGCACAGACAATGACCCAAGCCGGAATCGAATCTGGGACCCTGGAGCTGTGAAGCAGTTGTGCTATCCACAATGCTACCGTGCTGCCAGAGAATTCTGACCATCTTTTCTGGGAAATTGACTATAACAGGCTTCACATAATGGACAATGAGCACGGAAAGCTAAAGAAAGATTGATGAGTTGCTGCATGGATACAAATCGTGAGACAAACAAAGGTTGTAGAATATAATTGGATGTCCTGCTTTTAAAAGAAGCTGCATAAGACAGTATGGCTCATCAGTACAATGAACTCACCCCATCCCCCAACAGTGGATGCAAAAGATTGAAGACATTGGAAAAGATCCTGCTCATTGTCAGAAGGAGACCTCAGAGAGAAAGATTTTGATTGATCATCGGGAGAAGAATTTACAACCGGAGAAAAAGCCGCAATTTCTGACATAGTTACTAGCATATTTAAGCGAGATATTGGTGAATTCTTTAGTTGCTGGAGCTAAAGATAAGACATTTGAGCATTCTGATGACTAAATATCTGTGAAGAATTTAATTTCTGGGGATAAAAGCAGCTGCTGCTGATTTTATTGACTATTATTTCCTTTTCTCATCCTGTTAAACCTGTAATCATCTCCTGTCACCGTTTTAATTTGCCTGCAACCATTTTGAATCTGAGCCCATGTTAAATCTGTATTGTGGGTATAAGACGAACAAACCCCATTAAGCGTAACAGCATTTAGAATGAGTCAATTTTGCAATTCGCCAGTTAAAAGAACTGTAAGTCGGGGTTTCAGTTGAACAAAGGGTGGAAACTACAATGTGTGAGGGTTCCTTTCCTGCTAGTGAACGGGTTCATTCATGGGTGGCACGGTAGCACAGTGGCTAGCACTGTTGCTTCACAGCGCCAGGGTCCCAGGGTTCAATTCCCAGCTTGGGTCACTGTCTGTGTGGAGTCTGCACGTTCTCCCCGTGTCTGCGTGGGTTTCTTCCGGGTGCTCCGGTTTCCTCCCACAAGTCCCGAAAGACGTGCTTGTTAGGTGAACTGGACGTTCTGAATTCTCCCTCTGTGGGCTGGAGTGTGGCGATTCGGGATTTTTACAGTCACTTGATTGTAGTGTTAATGTAAGCCTACTTGTGACACTAATAAAGAGTATTATTATTTAATGTCTTCAGACAGTACAGGAACATATCTCGTCCACTTATGGGCTGCCAAGCACATTATACCATTCAACGAAAGAAAAATAGAGAGGTACAAACTGTTTATGTGCAAAGGAACACAGGGGTTATAGCACAGTGAACCATCACTATTCTCATTTTCCCCTATCAGTCATGACGAATTGAAATTGGGTTCCGCAGGAATGAAATTAATGTCCTTTACTTGATGTCACCATTCATGCTTGTCCATGTCTGATGCTAAAGGGAGCACAATGATCAGGAGAGGCAACTTCCGAGGTTTTTCAGATGTGAAGGTGAGTGAGACATCAAGACAATGAAACATTTCCGAACACATAGCAAACATGTTGGAGGCATTCAATCAGAGACCTGCCAAGGGATTTTTAGGAGCGAGGCGTCAAGGTGCCCCAGCAATGTTTCAGCACAGCAAGCAAAGTGCTCTTCTTAATTTAAACAACACTTAATTGAAATGTTGAAGCAGAGCAGATTTAACTTAATACCTCCGTTTATCAATTAAATAAAATTGTAATGAGCTGAGATGAATTGAGTGTTCTTAACTACAGTCAGATCACGTTTCTCTGTAGCTGAAACAATTCAATTGTATTTGCAGTCGTAGTTTCCTGAAAATGTTTTAAGAATAGTTGTGTCCACGGGTAGCAGAAATTCTCAATGGGCAGCCCTTAATATTGACTCTTCTTTGTGGAAAAAGTTGGATTTAAACAGCACAGTCTCACTTTTTGATTAGGTGTTGGAGGCCTTGCTATGAGGAGGGCCTGTGTTACTGCATTTAGGCCGGACAGGGGAACCACTCAACTCCAGTTTTCAGGAAAATTCTCTGAAAAGGGCACTGATTATGATTATGATTCAGATTATGGGACCTGAGACCTGAGAAAGGGACAGTACCGGGCCAAAACCTGTTGGGATGAGAAGCCATGGCGAGAAGAGACCCAGAAGGGTAAGCTTTTGTAATATTTTGTTTGCAAGTTCCTCGTGGGGCAGGAGGTCTTGGGATCGTTGGTCTTCCCTGACCTGTGCTTCTATCCCCAACTGCTATTCTCCTTCAAAGCCCTTCCACCCACGCCACACCCCACCCCACCCCCTCCCCTTCCAATAACCTCCCAATGCCGTTCTCTCCCTTCCCAATCCAGGCCAGGTCCCCAGTAACTTTCCAACCCTTTCACTTAGGAATTTGATAAGCAAGGCTCCTAATGAGATTCGCCATAAGAATCAGACAAGCCTTCCTGTTATCACTGTCAATAAGCTGCAATTCCCTCACTAATCTACTCTTGCCCCTCTTCTTTAAGCTGCTCCTATCTTTGAACAAAGTTTTAGTCCTCTGCCCTAATATCTCCTGATGCAGCTCAGCGTCAAAGCCTGCCGAATAATTGCTTCTGTGGAGTACCTTGAGGCATTTTCTAAATCTGCTACATAAATTCACTTTTCTGTTGGAGAAGCTAATGCTTTTGGATTTGATCAAGAGTTGCTAAAAAACACCAGGGGGAATAGAAACAAAGTGTAATATGGGTTTCTATGATTGCTTAGAGGATAGCCAACTGCCAGTGGTGAAGAGCAGGAGAATCCATTGTTTGACCTCTGGCCCATATAAAGTTAGTTAGTTCAAACTAAGTTGACTGATTTAGCTCATGCAATAGAATAGGACAATAACACAGCTTGTTCCCACCCCCAGATGATATGGGACTCCGAGAAATCAATGGCTTGTAGGCAATTATGAGATGAACATGTTTGGTACTCATTGACTTTTAAATGCCGGTGAACACTTTCTTGTTCAACATTTAAAATTCAAGTCGTAAACATTGTTACATTATTTTTTTGCAGGGTGGGAATAAAATATTTTACAAGTACAGTCAGTGACTGAATTGGAGGTGACTTAGATCACACAGTGGGATTCAGTTCTCACAGCTACCTGTTAATTTAGTTTTCAGCTTCACCAATGAATATTTCATACATCCTTGTATCCGTATCAGAGCTTATTGATAACACAATACTTTCAAAGTATTGGATTCGGCTATAAATAAGTTGAGGGCTCATCTCAGATGTAGCGCTGCATGATGAATAAGGCTGTCATCCCACCGTAGCACAGAAATAACTGTTGGACATTCTGGGCACAAGCAGCGTGTGTTACCGAATGAATGAACTTGGAACAGCTGACCACTGGGCCATTTTGACAACTGGGCATGTGAGGGGCAGGGATGTGAAGATGCACTTTCACAGACTTCATAAGCGAACACAAAAGCTATTTATTACTTAGAATTATACAGCAGCCGCGCGGCTGTAGTTTGCTCGCAAAATGCCGCTGTCTAGGAGTCATTCTCACCATGGGGTGATTCCACTCTCTTGAGTCCTGATTGGTCACCCAGGCCATGTGACTCTTACTCTGCTGTGTTGCCCTTAAAGGGGCAATCACCAAATCCCTCCCCCTTTAAGTCCCTTATACAATATTCAATAACTATTTCACTCAGTCCTAAATACTAACTGAACATTATGTACATGAGTTGGATAATTATAAATGTAGCCTTTGAGGGGGTTTTCTGTTGCTTGTAGAGTGGTGTAATTCTGTAGATACTTCCACAGGACTAACATTAAGAGGAACTGCAATAACGGTTACCTCTTCTGACACAGGCAGTTTATTGCTACTTGCTTCTACGGACACATCACTTATGCTGATAACAGGTCAATCAGGTACTTTACGGGTTGAAAATTATTTCTTGATGGAAACACTGACTGCTGGAGCATCTCTCTACTCCTCAAGTGGCCCACGTGTTTACAAATGAATTGTCCCTTCATATCCATTTAGTATGAAAGGGGTCCTGTCTTAGAGACAATAATTCCGGGAATCCAACTTGATCCACTACTGAAGTTTCTCACATATACAGCTGCATTTACCACAAATGATCATGCTGTACTACATACATAGATATATACATAGAAGATGGGAGCAGAAGGAGGTCTGTTGGCCCTTCGAGCCTGCTCCGCCATTCATCACGATCATGGCTGATCATCCAACTCAATAGCCTCATCCTGCTTTCTCCCCATAGCCATTGATCCCATTCTCCTCAAGTGCTATAACCAGCCACCTCTTGAATATATTCAAAGTTTTAGCATCAACTACTTCCTGTGGTAATGAGTTCCACAGGCTCACCGCTCTTCGTGTGACGAAATGTCTCCTTGTCTTTGTCCAAATGGTTTACCCTGAATCCTCAGACTGTGACCCCTGGGTCTGGACACACCCATCATTGGTAATATCTTGCCTGCATCTACCCTGTCTAGTCCTGTTAGAATTTTATAAGTCTCTATGTGATTCCCCCCCTCATTCTTCTGAACTCCAGCAAGAGCAATCCCAACTTAGTCAATCTCTCCACATATGACCTGGAATCAGTCTACATGAGTCATGGATTGTTTTCTGATTACTTTGGCAGGCTTCTACTCTCCCTGGCAAATTTGGAAACACAAAGCTCAGTCTCATACTGAGCTAACGTTTCATTAGCAGTTCTGCTGGTGGAACTCCCATTGTGGAGTGGTACAATAGCTAAGGAGGAGTCGTGAGATTTTAATCTCCAAGGTTTCTCCTGACATTTTTTTTAGGGCAGACTTGAAAGTTTGGATGGCTCTCGCAGCGGCTCCATTTGATGATGGACTATCCTAAAGTATTTAATACCATTGAGAAGGTGAAGCTTTGAAACTTAGCACTTGTGAATATGTGAATTGTCTGATACCATGACTCCAGGTAACCCGTGAGTTGAAAAGCATTGGCATAATCTTTTATTGGTAGCATGGGATGTAGATCAAGGGTTTTTAAACTCAGGGTCGTGGCCTATGGGTGGCAACTTTTGGGAGGGTCGCAGCACTTGATTGCGATGTTGCTGATCATGCGAGGAATACCCAACGGTCACGACCGGCTTTTAAAAATGCCAACCTGAGGCGGCACGTGGCACAGTGGTTAGCATTGCTGCCTACAGCGCTGAGGACACGGGTTCGAATCCCGGCCCTGGGTCACTGACCGTATGGAGTTTGCACATTCTCTCCATGTCTGCATGGGTTTCACCCCCACAACCCAAAGATGTGCAGGTTAGGTGGATTGGCCACGCTAAATTGCCTCTTAATTGGAAAAAAAATAATTGGGTACTCTAAATTTATTAAAAAACTAAATAAAATAAATCCGGCCGCGACGGATTTTGAGATTCCCAGCCATCCCGCGCATGCATGCCGGATCAAGCAGCGGGCAGGCCCGGAGGCCAGCATGGTGGACTGCCTCCTCCTGACGTCAGCGTACTGCCCATGGCCAGTTTTTTTCAGCAGACTACGTAGTCCTCCCACGTAAGCTGCGGCAGAGAGCAGGTCACGTGCCCCATACGCTAATGTCACATGTTCTGGGCGCAAGAGAGATTCCTCCATTTTGTAGTTACCAGCAGTGCCTCCGTGAACTCCTGGGCTTCTGAAGGTTTAGCTTACTGGGCTAAATCGCTGGCTTTGAAAGCAGACCAAGCAGGCCAGCAGCACGGTTCGATTCCCGTACCAGCCTCCCCGAACAGGCGCCGGAATGTGGCGACTAGGGGCTTTTCACAGTAAGTTCATTGAAGCCTACTTGTGACAATAAGCGATTTTCATTTCATTTCAAGAAGAAGCTGAAAACCAGAACCAAGCAGCAAAAAGATGATTATTGAGGTGTGCGTTTATAAATTGTGCCACTGAAAATCAGGATTCAACATTTATGTGTGTTAGATGCAGGGGAGCACTGGCAAATGAAAGTTTAAAACTCTCAAAACTTTAGAGACTTTTGAAGACTAAATATGGCAAATTTGAGGACAAACCTCTTTGATTTTGTTCAACGGATGCGGTGAGATCTTAAATCATCAGCTGAAGTCATTATCAGAAATGGAACATTGAATAACAAAGCAATTGAGATCGTGAGGACCAAGCAGGTTCACCTGCCACACTAAAGGTAAGTGAAAATGGGTCACGAATGTCAGCCGATGAGGGTCACAAAGGTCAGTCGGCGTGGGTCGCAAAGGTCAGTGTGGAAGGGAAATTAATGAGTTGCCAACTTAGAAGCATGCCGGGAAATGCTTGACTATAGTTCAACACTGCTTTTCAATGAAAAAAGTAGGTCAGGTAACATAAATGAAATACTGCTTAATATTCTGGTCTCGGCCTTATTATGAAAACACATTGTCTACCGAAAGGTAACAAAATGTGTACTCGAGTTGTTTTTAGCCAAGGGCAACAACATACGTACTATGTATTTCATCTTACGTACTTTCCAAGATCTAGGGCAGCAGGGTAGCATGGTGGTTAGCATAAATGCTTCACAGCTCCAGGGTCCCAGGTTCGATTCCCGGCTGGGTCACTGTCTGTGTGGAGTCTGCACGTCCTCCCCCTGTGTGCGTGGGTTTCCTCCGGGTGCTCCGGTTTCCTCCCACAGTCCAAAGATGTGCGGGTTAGGTGGATTGGCCATGCTAAATTGCCCGTAGTGTCCTAATAAAAGTAAGGTTAAGGGGGGGAGTTGTTGGGTTACGGGTATAGGGTGGATACGTGGGTTTGAGTAGGGTGATCATGGCTTGGCACAACATTGAGGGCCGAAGGGCCTGTTCTGTGCTGTACTGTTCTATGTTCTATGTTCTATCTATTTAATATAAACATGCCTGTTTACTTCAAGCTATTATTTCAGACTATAAAATATGCTGTCTTCAATCGAATCTCACAGTGCAGTGCACTGGCTTTGCAGCTGGAACACTCCCTCTCTGCAAATATATTTGTGTAAATAAATTTCCTTAAATCGAACATTGAGGAATTTGTCTTTATTATAATTTCCACGACAGTCAGTTGGTATGGATCCCGAAGGATGGCTAGTTGGTAAAAATGGGTCATGGGCAAAAAAGTTGAAAAACCACTGAGGTAGATGACTTAATCTCAAAAAGTTCCATCCATTTAGAGTGTACATCAATCCCGTGCAAAAATATTGTGCCCAGGAATGGACCAACATAATCATTATGGATTCGCACCCATGACCGGCCAGGCCATTCTTAAGGGTGCAGTGGGGCTGTAGCAGGCAACCGTTGAGGCAGTTGGCACTGGTGACAGTACTTCAATATCAGCATCAATACCAGGCCACCACACATAACTCCTGGCAAGCAGTTCTTTAGATGGGTCGAAGTGTACCAACAGGAATGCAGCAATTGCTTTACTCTGTTTAAAGATTCCTCCTGCGGAGCCTTCCTAGATCAACGATGCTGCTTCTTTAGCAGAATGTACAAGGGGGTCACTACCATCAATACGTTTGGTAAAGTATTCACTTCCATCTTTAAAGGCTTCCCATTTACCCAGATACTTACAATAATATGGTCTTGTTGGAACCAACAATTCTACGGACATGTGCTTGTAGGATTAGAATAGCGGTTTTAATATACTTACAACAGAGCCAGCCTGTTAGCCGTTGAACTTTCGGTGAACTGGCCGGCTGACCCTGTGGTACTGATCTTTATACAGCAGCTCCCGGGGAAGGAGTCCTGGGCGGAGCCAAGGGAGAAGCCCCGTACAACTCTCAAGCATTCCCAGAGCTACTCCCCCTAGAGGTCAGATAGTGCAACTGCACTTACAATACAGAGACATGTATATAAGGTTATAATCCGGTGTGAATCCCATTCACCATATTCACCCCCTGTGAAAAAAATCGAGTCCAGAAAAATGGCTCACAGACTTAGTCTGTCCGGTGGATGAATTGTTCTTTTCGATCTGCGGAGCACCGGGGTTGCAGCCTCTTGCGGTGGCTGGGTGGGTGTTGAGAGCTGGGGTACGATGGCAGACTCCGGGGCGGGTCTCGTCCGAACTTTATACACCTCTGGCTCGACCGGAGACGCTGGGGGCGGGCTGGTTCTGGCGCGTGGAACCGGTGGGGTGAGCTTGCAGGATCGGGGGCGCGAGGGGGCGGCAGCATAGGAAACGGGGTAAGGGGTTCATCAGTGGGGGTAGGGGGGGGCTGGATCCAGCGGGTGCCAGGTCCTGAAGGGATACTGTGTCCTGGCGACCGTCCGGGAACTCCACGAATGCATACTGGGGGGTGGAACGGAGGAGGCGCACCTTTTCAACAAGGGGGTCAGTTTTGTGCCCCCTGACGTGCTTCCTCAGGAGGACCGGGCCTGGTGTCCTCAGCCACGCCGGAAGTGAGACTCCCGTGGTAGTGCCCCTAGGAAAAATTAAGAGTCGCTCATGAGGGGTTTGATTTGTAGCTGTACAGAGGAGGGATCTGATAGCGTGGAGCGCGTCTGGGAGGACTTCTTGCCATTGGGAGACTTGGAGTTTTCTAGACCGGAGGGTCAGCAGGACGGTCTTCCAGACCGTCGCGTTCTCCCTCTCCACCTGCCCGTTCCCCCTGGGGTTGTAACTGGTAGTCCTGCTCGAGGCAATGCCCTTGTTGAGCAGGTACTGAAGCAGCTCGTCGCTCATAAAGGACGAACCCCTGTCGCTGTGTACGTAGCTGGGGAAACCGAACAGGGTGAAGACACTATGCAGGGCCCAAATGACTGTGTGGGAGGTCATATCAGGGAATGGAATGGCAAAAGGGAATCGGGAGAACTCGTCGATGATGTTGAGGAAATAGATGTTCTTGTTAGTGGAGGGGAGTGGCCCTTTGAAATCGATCGCAAGGCGTTCAAAGGGCCTAGAAGCCTTGACCAGGTGGGCCATGTCTGGTCTATAGAAGTGCGGTTTGCACTCCGCACAGATCGGGCAGTCCCTGGTGACCGCTTTTACCTCCTCGTTGGAGAAAGGCAGGTTTCGGGCTCTGATGTAGTGGGCGAGCCGGGTGACCCCTGGATGGCAGAGGTCCACGTGGATGGCTTTCAGACGGCTGATCTGCGCGCTGGCACATGTCCCGCGGGATAGGGCATCCGAGGGCTCGTTGAGCTTCCCCGGTCGATATTTAATATCGTAACTATAGGTGGAGAGTTCGATCCTCCACCGAAGGATTTTATCATTTTTTATTTTGCTCCTTTGCGAGGTGTCAAACATAAAGGCAACCGATCGTTGGTCGGTGATGAGGATGAACCTCCTACCTGCGAGGTAGTGCCTCCAGTGACGAACAGCCTCCACAATGGCTTGTGCTTCCTTCTCAACTGAGGAGTGTCGGAGTTCTGAAGCGGATAGGGTACGGGAGAAAAATGCAACGGGCCTCCCTGCCTGATTCAAAGTGGCTGCTAGAGCTACCTCTGAGGCATTGCTCTTAACCTGAAAGGGAGTGGATTCATCCACCGCCCGCTTGGCTGCTTTGGCGATGTCCTCCTTGATGCAGCTGAAGGCTTGGCGTGCCTCAGCAGACAGGGGAAATCGTGTGGCCTTAAAGAGTAGGCGGGCTTTGTCCGCATATTGAGGGACCCACTGGGCATAGTATGAAAAGAACCCCAAGCACCGTTTGAGGGCCTTGGGGCAATGAGGGAGGAGGAGTTCTGGGCCCAGGACTCCGTTCTCCATGATGTAGCCAAGGATGGCCAGTCTATTTGTGTGGAAAATCATTTCTCCTTGTTATAAGTGAGATTTAATTTCTGTGCCGTTTAGAGAAAACAGTGGAGGTTGGCGTCGTGGTCCTGCTGGTCATAGCCGCAGATGGTAACATTGTCCAGATACGGAAACGTCGCCCGCAGCCCGTGCTGGTCTACAATTCGGTCCATTGCTCGTTGGAACACCGAAACCCCGTTGGTGACGCCGAAGAGAACCCGGAGGAAATGGAAGAGGCTGCCATCGGCCTCGAACGCCGTGTAGTGGCGGTCCTCCGGGCGGATTGGGAGCTGGTGGTATGCAGACTTCAGATCCACCGTGGAAAATAGCCGATATTGGGCGATCTGATTAACCATGTCTGCAATTCTGGGGAGGAGATACGCGTCTAGGAGCGTAAAGCAATTTATGGTCTGGCTATAGTCGACGACCATGTGAAATTTTCCCCCGGTCTTGACAACCACCACCTGAGCTCTCCAGGGACTATTACTGTCCTCTATGATCCCCTCAGTGAGCAGCCGTCGGACACCCGAATGGATAAAGACCCTATCCTGTAGGCTGTATCGCCTGCTGCGAGTAGCTACTGGCTTGCAATCTGGAATGAGATTGGCGAAGAGAGGAGGGGGGGAGATGCGCAGCGTGGCTCGGCTGCAGACAGTGAGTGGGGGCAGGGGCCCACCGAAGCTGAGGCTTTTGAGGTTGCACTGGAAATCCAGGCCTAATAAGAGTGGAGCGCAGAGGTCGGGCAGGACGTAAAGTTTAAATTTTGAATAACTAGCGCCTCAACGGTGCGTCCTTGGATTTGGACTGAGTGGGAGTCCGAAGCGAGGGCGATAGTTTGGCTCACCGGGAAAATGGAAAGCGAACAGTGTCTTACCAGTTCTGGATGTATAAAGCTTTCGGTGCTCCCGGAGTCAAAGAGGCATGGCGTGCTGTACCCGTTGATCTGGACCTCCGCCATCGAACTTCGTAGGTGCTTGGGGCGGGATTGATCCAGGGTGACCGTGTTGAGTTGCGGGCCACGTGGTGAGTGCCCGAGGAAGTCGTATTCTCCAGATGAGCTTTCTGAGCATGCCGAGGCAGATGGGGCCCGTGGATCGCACGTGGTGAGCGGCGAGGAAGATGGCGGCCCCCATGAGTCGCACGTGGCCGGCCGCATGGTGGGGGTTTGCCAAGATGGTGGCCCCCATGGATTGCACGTGGTGGGAGGGGGCAGAGTCGGGGCATAGGCCACAGCGTTTCGGGCCCCGCGGGCCCGCTGGTGTTGGGAGCGATTTGTTCTCTCTGCAGGGGAGTTAAAAACTGGGGCCCTTTTCGTGAGGCACACTCTGGCATAGTGGCCTTTCTTCCCACAGCTGCTGCAGTTCGCGGATCGGGCTGGGCAGTGCTGCCGCGGGTGCTGGCTTTGGCCACAGAAATGGCAGGCTGGGGCAGCTGAGTAGCTGGCTGGATCAGCTGAGTAACTGGCTGGGGCAGCAGAGTAACTGGCTTTGGCAGCGCGGTAGCTGGGGGGCCCTGCGGCACAGGCCTGGGGGGGACTGTTGGTCAGGGGTCCACGAGGGAGTCGCGGGGTCTGCGGGAAACGCGTGAGTCTGCGGAAGGAAACTTCCATAGTGGTAGCAGTCTCCACAGTAGTGTCTAAGTCCTGGGCCCCCTTTACTAGCAGTCTTTGGCGCACATAGTTAGACCTAAGGCCCGCTACGAAAATGTCCCGCCCAGCAAGCTCCCTATGCTCAGCCGCGGTAACAGCTTGATAATTACAGTCATTGGAAAGGTTGTTCAATTCCCTTACAAATTCGGCAAGCATTTCTGTAGGCCGCTGACGGCGAGTTGTAAACACATGCATAAACCTCGTTAATGGGCCTAACGTACATTTTGTCCAGTATTGCCAGTGCTGCGGTGTAAGAACCGGCCGGATTCAGCTGTGTGGAGATTCTGTGGCTTACCCTAGCGTGCAGTAGGCTGAGTTTTTGTTCCTCCGTTGTTCCAGCGGTGCTGGCTTCTGCCAGGTAGGCCCAGGGCCGGCTCAAGGCACCGGCAACTCGGGCAGTCGCCCGGGGCGCCATGTGCTTGGGGGCGCCAGAGACTCGGGTCCCGCGCATGCGCAGTTGGGCAGATGCCAACCAGCGCATGCTCGGTCCGCCCCCCCCCCCCGGTCCGCCCCCCCCCCCGCTCGGTCCGCTCCCCCCACCCCCCCTCGGTCCGCCCCCCCCCTCGGTCCCCGTCCGCCCCCCCTCGGGTCTGCCCCCCCGCCCCCCCCCCCCGGGTCTGCCCCCCCCCTCGGGTCCGCCCCCCCCCTCGGGTCCGACCCCCTCGCCCCCCCCTCGGCCCCCCCTCCCCTCGGCCCCCCCTCCCCTCGGCCCCCCCCCTCGGCCCCCCTCGCCCCCCCCCTTGGCCCCGCTCCCCCCTCGGCCCCGAGGTTCAGCTTGCCCGGGCGCCAGCAACCCTAGGGCCGGCGCTGGGTAGGCTTTAAAACATCTCAGCCAGTGGGAAAAAATTTCCATAGCCTCTACATCCTGTGGGTCGAGTTCTAGGCGTCCGGGCTTGAGGGCTGCTTCCATGATTTCTTCAACTGTTTCCTAAGTATATTAAATTGTTGGAACCAACAATTCTACGGACACGTGCTTGTAGGATTAGAATAGCGGTTTTAATATACTTACACCAGAGCCAGCCTGTTAGCCGTTGAACTTTCGGTGAACTGGCCGGCTGACCCTGTGGCACTGATCTTTATACAGCAGCTCTTGGGGGAGGAGTCCTGGGCGGAGCCAAGGGAGAAGCCCCGTACAACTCTCAAGCATTCCCAGAGCTACTCCCCCTAGAGGTCAGATAGTGCAACTGCACTTACAATATAGACACATGTATATGCAGGTTATAATCCGGTGTGAATCACATTCACCACAGGTCTATCTTGCCGTTTTATTATTAAACAGAGCGTGAATACCAGGATCACCGATGTTAGGCTCTTCCACATTGTATACTTGTAAAACCTAGATGATCGATTACTCGGCGATCTTGACTTAGCTTGGCACTGCTTTATTAAATGTCCTCTTTTGTGACAATGTAAACACTCATCCTTCTTAAACTGGCATGAATCAGGAGTGTGATTATCTTCACATTGGTAATATTCCATTTTAAACATTACCGATTTATTGCCTACTTTGTACCTTTTTGCTTTGTTGGTGGCTGAAATTGTTTCCCACTTCGCAACTGCTTCAGCAGTTTTAGCACCATGGCTGGCTGCAGGTTTCTGCCCTGAAAGGTGAACCCCGCTATTTTGTGCGCCCTGCAGCAACTTTTTCAATGCTTTCCATCATTGGTGCTATATCCATTGCTCATTTAAAGTGTATGTTAACCTCTGAAACAATCTGTGTTGAATAGCATAGTTGTTCATGCCACAGACTAACCTATCCTGTAACATATCATATAGGGTGGCTGCAAAATCACAATAGTTGCTTCAGTTTAGCAATGTAAGTCGTGATTGATTTACCTGGGGCTCTCACCCTTCAATTCAATTTGAATCTCTGGAGTATGACTGATGGTTGAGGTTGCAATTAAGCCTTCAGTAAATTCATGAGCTTAGTAAATGATTTGGAGTTGGACGTGCTCTTGGCTGTAAGACTGCAAGGTCTGAGTTTCACAAATAATTCAGAAAATTGCTTTGCATTTCGCCTCCTCCCCTATAACATTTGCTTGGCAATAATACGCAAGGTGCTCGTCGTATTGTGTCCAGTCCTCCGTGGAGGAGCCAAATGGGTCTATTCGCCCAAAGAGAGGCATTCTGGTGAATGTTTTTTTTTAGACTTTGATTAAAACAGGATACTCACAGATACTGGAGATAAGGATAATTTATAATTTGTTGCCAGATCCACTTTTACAGACTTCATTGGGAACAAATAATGTATTTATTGCAGTCTTTATCGCAGTCTCAGGGCTGCAACTTGCTTCAAAATGTCTCTGCTTAGGAATCTCTCTCACCGTGGGGTGATTCCATACTCTGAGTTCCGATTGATCACTCGGGCCATGTGACCTTTACTCTGCTGTGTTGCCTTTAAAGAGATAATCACCACAAGGGGGCAGGCCAGCCAAACATGTCAGAGGACAGGGAAACCGGGCATGTGAGGGAGCCGGACAACTGGGTATGTGAGGGACACGGTAACTGGGCATCCAAGGGGGCAGGGCAACCGGGCCTGTGAGGGGGTTGGGAAACTGGGATATGTGATGAAACAGGTCAACCAGACCTGTAACGGGGCAGGACAACTGGGCAAACAGTTGAGATTTTCAACAGTGCGGTGGATAGATTTTGGTTAAGTAAGATTATCAAGGATTGGATTGGATTTGTTTATTGTCACGTGTACCGAGGTACAGTGAAAAGTATTGTTCTGCGTGCAGCTCAGACAGATCAATCCGTACATGAAAAGAAAATACATAATAGGGCAAACATAAAATATACAACATAAATACATAGACATAGGCATCGGGTGTCGCACTAATTGGTAGAGAAGGTGTGTGAAGAGATCAGAACAGTCCATTAGAGGGTTGTTTAGGAGTCTGGTAACAGTGGGGAAGAAGCTGTTTTTGAACCTGTTAGTGTGTGTTCTCAGACTTTTGAATCTCGTGCCCGATGGAAGAAATTGAAAGAGTGAGTAAGCTGGGTGGGAGGGGTCCTTGATTAAGCTGCCCGCTTTCCCAAGGCAGCGGGAAGTGCAGACAGAGTCAATGGATGGGAGGCAGGTTTGTGTGATAGACTGGGCGGTCTTCACGACACTCTGTAGTTTCTCACGGTCTTGGGCTGAGCAGTTGCTATACCAGGCTGCGATGTCGACAGATAGGTTGCTTTCTATGGTGCACCTGTAAAAGTTGCTAAGTGTTAATGCCAAATTTCCTTAGTTTCCTGAGGAAGTATAGACGCGGTTGTGCTTTGTTGGTCATAGCGTCGACATGGGTGGAACAGGACAAATTTGTTGGTGATATGCACACCTAGGAATTTGAAGCTATCAACCATCTCCACCTCGGCCCCATTGATGCAGACAGGGGTGTGTACAATCCATTGCTTCATGAGATCAATGACCAGCTCTTTAGTTTTGCTGACATTGAGGGGGAGATTGTTATCGTTACACCACTCCACTAGGTTCTCCATCTCCCTCCTGTATTCTGGCTCATTGTTATTCAAAATCCAACCCACAGCAAACTTGTAGATGGAGTTGGAGCCAAATTTTGCCCCACAATCCTGTGTGTACAGGGAGTATAGTAGTGGGCTAAGTACGCAGCCTTGTGGGATCCCGGTATTGAGGATTATCATGGAGGAGGGATTATTGCTTATACTTATTGATTGTGGTCTGTGAGTCAGAAAGTTGAGGATCCAGTTGCAGAGTGAGGAGCCAAGTTTTAGGTTTTGGAGCTTTGATATGAGCTTGGCTGGGATTATGGTGTTGAAGGCAGAGTCGTAGTCAATAAATAGAAGTCTTATGCAGGGTACTTGTTGTCGAGATCCTCCAGGAATGAGATCCTCCAGGAATGAGTGTAGGGCCAGGGTGATGGAGTCTGCTGTGGACCAGTTGCAGTGGTAAACAAATTGCAGTGGATCTGGGCATTCTGGGATTATGGAGGCGATGCGCTTCAGGACCAACGTCTCGAAGCACTTCATTATGGCTGATGCCAGGGCCACTGGACCGTAGTCATTGAGGCACGTTGTCTGGTTCTTCTTTGGCACCGATATGATGGTTGTCTTCTTGAAGCAGGTGGGGACCTTGGAATGGAGTAGGGAGAGGTTAAAAATGTCCATCAACACATCTGCAAGCTGGTCCATGAGGGCCTGAGTGCACAACAGGGGCCCCATCCAGACCAGTCGCCTTCCGAGGGTTCACTTTCAAGAAGGCCGATCTGACTTTGGAAGATGTGATGATGGGTATGGGTGTGTCTGGGGCTGCTGGGACTGTCTGGACAGTCGACAATAGCTTGATGGTTTCCTGCTCAAACTGAGCAGAGAATGCATTGAGTTCATCGCGAAGGGGTGCACTGTCGCCCATTGTGTTGTTTAAGCCTTGCCACAACCGACGAGAGTGTGTAACCCTAGTCTGTGACTCCAGCTTGATCTGATATTGTCTCTTAACAGCCCTAATAACTTTGCGGAGATCGTACCTGAATTTCTTGTGTAGGTCCGGGTCGCTTGACTTGAACGCCTCAGCCATGGCTTTCAGGAAAGAGTCAATCTCGCGATTGAGCCATGGTTTCTGGTTGGGAGATGCACATACTACTTTCTTTGGCACACAGTCTTCTAGACATTTGCTGCTAAAGTCTGTGACAGTGGTGGTATACTTGCTTAGGTTGATCGCTGAGTTCTTAAATATGGACCAGTGCACTGACTCCAAGCAGTCATGCAGGAGCTCTTGCCTCGGACCAGCACTGCATGACCTTCTTAACCGGGTTCTCCCGCATAAGTTTCAGCCGGGAGAAGGAGTATTGTCTTATGGTCCGATTTTCTTTTTTTTCTTTTTAAAAATAAATTTAGATTACCCAATTATTTTTTCCAATTAAGGGGCAATTTAGCGTGGCCAATCCACCTACTCTGCACATTTTTGGGTTGTGGGGGCGAAACCCATGCAGACAGGGGAAGAATGTGCAAACTCCACACGGACAGTGACACAGAGCCGGGATCGAACCTGGGACCTCAGTGCTGTGATGCAGCTGTGCTAACCACTAGGCCACCGTGCTGCCCATGGTCCGATTTTCTGAAGTGTGGTCGGAGGATGCATCAGTAGGCGCTCTTGAATTTTGTGCAGCAGTAGTCGAGAGTGTTGTCCCCCCCCCCCCCCCCCCCTCCCTTGTGGGACAGGAGATCTGTTGATGGAACTTTGGCAGTACACTCTTTAGGGTGGCCTTGTTGAAGTCCCCAGGCACGATGAACAGGGCTTCCGGGTGCTCTGTTTCATTGTTGTTTATAACTGTCTGCAATTCGTTCAGGGCCTTGTTCACTTCTGCATGGGGTGGGATGAGGATCGTTGTGATAACAGCTGAAGTGAACTCACGAGGAAGGTAGTACGGGTGGCACTTCACGGTCAGGTATTCCAGGTCTGGGAAGCAGTAGGTCGCCAGGGTCGTCACATCAGAGCACCAGGAGGATTTGATGAGGAGGCAAACTCCTCCACCTGTGCTTTGCCTGATGACGCCGTGCGGTCCATCGGTGTATTGAGAGGCCTTCAGGTTGTATAGCACCGTCCGGTGAGGCAGGTGTGAGCCACGTCTCTGTGAAACAGAGCCCACAGAAGTTTGTTACTTCCCTCTGAGGGGTACATAAAACATAGAACAATACAGCACAGAACAGGCCCTTCGGCCCTCGATGTTGTGCCGAGCATTGTCCGAACCAAGATCAAGCTATCCCACTCCCTGTCATTCCGGTGTGCTCCATGTGCCTATCCAATAACCGCTTGAAAGTTCCTAAAGTGTCCAAATCCATTATCACAGCAGGCAGTCCATTCCACACCCTAACCACTCTCTGAGTAAAGAACCTACCTCGGACATCAACTTCTGTATCTCCCACCCTGAACCTTATAGTTATGCCCCCTTGTAACAGCTGCATCCACCCGAGCAAATAGTCTCTGAACGTCCACTCCACTATACAACCTGAAGGCCTCTCAATACACCGACGGACCGCATGGCATCATCAGGCAAAGCAAAGGTGGAGGAGATGCCCCCTCATCATTTTATAAACCTCTATTAAGTCTCCTCTCATCCTCTTCCGCTCCAAAGAGAAAAGCGTTAGCTCCCTCAGACTTTCTTCATAAGACCTATCCTGCAAACCAGGCAGCATCCTGGTAAATCTCCTTTGCATCCTTTCCAATACTTCCACATCGTTCCTATTATGAGGTGACCAGCACTTCACACAATACTCCAAATGTGGTCTCACCAGGGTCATGTACAGTTGCAGCATAAACCCATGGCTCTTAAATTCAAGCCCCCTGTTAATAAACGCTATAGGCCTTCTTCACGGCTCTATCCACTTGAGTGGCAACCTTCAGAGATCTGTGGACATAAACCCCAAGATCTCTCTGTTCCTCCACATTCCTCAGAACACTGCCGTTGACCCTGTAATCCGCATTCAAATGTTTTCTACCAAAATGAATCACTTCGCACTTATCAGGGTTAAATTCCATCTGCCATTTTTCGGCCCAGCTCTGCATCCTATCAATGTCTCTTTGCAGCCTACAACAGTCCTCCACCTCATCCACTGCTCCAGCAATCTTGGTCTCATCAGCAAATTTACTGACCCACCCTTCAGCCCCCTCCTCCAAGTCATTGATAAAAATCACAAATAGCAGAGGACCCAGCACCGATCCCTATGGTACACCGCTGGTAACTGGTCTCCAGTCTAAAAATTATCCATCCACCACTAACCTCTGTCTTCTATGTGATAGCTAGTTACTTATCCAATCGGCCAAATTTCCATCTATCCCACACCTCCTTACTTTCTTCATGAGCCGACCATGGGGAACCTTACCAAACGCCTTACTAAAATCCATGAGTAAATCTAGCATTAAGTTTGTCCAGCTTGTTTTCAATCGTTTGGACGTTTGCCAGGAATATGCTGGGTCGGTGCGGGGCTGGGTGTTCTGGTGGCTTGATTGGACTGTCAGGGGGCTGCCTCGATTCCCAGGCCGGGTCGGGCGCTCCAAGGTCCGGGTCAGGTTCAAATCAAGGTCAGGGTCGGACTAACGGTTTGGGCCTCTTCAACTTTTGGGTCGAGTGGCTGTAGTAGTCCTGCCATGAGGGGTCATCAGGTCCATTCTATGGGCCTCTGAGGGTCTTCAAACCTGCAAGAGAACATAAAAGAGGAAGCTTATAGGAGATGTAAGAAGAGGATCTGTCTGAGAGAGCTTTCTGAGAGTCGCCACGCTCTGGCGCCATCTTGCTTGAGGGATGTAGAGTAAATGGACTCAACAGGCTTGAGAGGCTACATGGGCGTTCCTGTCTTCCGAAGGTCACTGTCTTCCTTCATGGCTCATACCAAACCAGAACCATTCTCAATTCTGGTGGATCAATCAATCTGGTGAACACATAAGCTGCTTGAAGTTAATCCTCTTTCCAGCTCTTCTTTGGAAACCTTTTGAAGACCAATGAGAAGTCATAAAGTTGCAGTCAGCACCTGTGCCTGTGATTTTGAGTATTATGTGAGCTGCATCATCACCATCTCTTGTACATATTTTTATATTCAGTTTCTCAAAGACTTTAAATGTACATATTCTGAGGTTTTCCTTGCATGTCCATCATCATTAACTACTTCACTAAATTTGCATTAGGTTTTACATCTCATTGACAAATTTCAGCAACTGACATGTTTAATAAACTGCTTCAATATACATTATTCATCTCCCTTGTGACACACCCACATGAACTTCATTAAGAAACCCATGCACTTTCAGTCTTTAATAACTTGGAGGAAAAAGACACATTCTTCTCCATAAACTTATAGAAATATAGAAACAGTTATACCGCCGAAGAGGCCATTTGGTCCATCATTTCTGTACTACACTCCAGTGGAATATATTCAAAACAAAGGCTTTTGATGTTCAAAATAATTGTGTGGGATTTCTGCCATACAATTAAAATGGATGTACTGACCCACCTGGGCATATTGGGCTTCTGTGACAACATGGATGCACCTGTACACCGAGGTCTGTGAGATCCCAGACTGGTCCCCACTCGGCGACTGGAAGGAGCCCATAGCCTTCGTGGCCACCAGGAGCGGGTATCTTCCCCCATACCCCCGCAGTACCAGGCGTGCCATCATCTGGCAGATATGTTGCACTGTCTATCTGCTGAGCCAGAGTCTTTGATGGCATGTCCAGTCCGGCAGGTCCTCGAATGACAGGCAGTGCCAGTACACACGAGGTCTCACTCGGCTCCTCCTTGGCACCTCCTCCTCCTCGGCCTGTTGGGCGGCTCGCTCTCTATTGTGGGCGGCTGCCTCCTGTCTGCGGCATGCTCCACTGCTGCGTGCTCCACTGCTGCACGCTCCACTGATGCACGCTCCACTGATGCACGCTCCACTGCTGTAGCTTCCCCATCCTCCTTGAGCAGCGCCACTCGTACAGCCACAGTGCGTCCCCCAGGGCTGCGGCAATGAGCAGGAAGGTCACCATTGCTGGTTGTATTCCAATATCCATTGCCTGCAGGGGGTGAAAGGACAACGTGTTAGCATGATGTGTACCCCTGTGCTCAACCAGTTCCAACGGCTACATGATGGCCCCAGTTGGCATGCAGGCTCTGCCCCCGCATGTCTGCCCCCGCCCCCCCCCATCCCCGCACCCCTGGCTCCATTGATGGCCAGCACCATGGCGGCCTCTCACTCTGGTCTCTGTCCCTGATGTCAGGGGTACCGTCGGCTGTCATTACCCCCGCCAGTGCTTCTGTGGGTGTTACCCTGGGTAGGCCGGCTGTAGGTGGCAGTCGGGTCGGGGGGTGGGGGGGGGGAGGGGGGGGGGGGGGGCGGGGGGGTTGGAAGAGGTGTGTGGAGGAGGGGGGGGGGTGTGGGGGTGTGAGTGCCCATATAGCCAGTGTCATTCTGCAAAGCCAAGGGCAAAGGTGGGTGGTCAGTGGGTGTGTAGAAAGATGGTCACGGTAATGGTGGTTCGTGCCTGGGCACCGCCCCAGTCCTGTGGGGGGGTCATCCTGGCCACTCGGCCTATTCCCCGTCACTGCCTACATCCCCCCCCCCCCTCCCCCCCCACCCCAGCCAGCCTGGCCAGTGACCGGCCCGGCAACCCATGGTCGCTCCTCTGTGTGTCCTATTTTCTCTCTCTCCTTCAACAGCCACACGCCGGTTTCACGATGTATAAAAGCAGAAGGGAACTGCACCACCGGGAACTTGGCCCTTTGGAGGAGGAGAATCGTGGAGGCCCCGGAGAATACCGGGTTGGGCCTGCTAATGATAAGCAAATGGTGTTTACTGTATGTGCATTCCGGTACGCAACGGCGCCGTTGTCGAGGTGATGGAGAATCGCAATTTGGCATCAAATCGGCGCCCGCCGCAATTTTTGCGTCGGCAATCGGAGAATCCCGCCCCAAAGCTCCATGACTGTAAGAATTCTATGCTTCAGCCATGCAGGGCAGTAGTGAGACCACGGGGTGGATTCTACAATTCTCCGATTCTGGGGCTTATATCCCCAGATATAAGAAATGATGCAAAACGGCAACCGGTCCCCCGTTTTGCTGGGATTCGCAGGACGGCAGTGAAGAGCACCCGGTTCTAGCTGCCGATATGCCCCGGAGAATTGCCGGGTCCGTGGCAGCACATGGGTGCGTGCTACCTGTCGGATGCAGACCGCGGACCCGGCCGTGAAATAGTGCCCCACCTTTGGCCGGTTTGTGTGCCCCAGACCCCCACCCCCATAGTGCCCCCAGCCCCGAATAATGTCCCCCTACCCGCGGATCGGCCCTCCCCCGACTGTGGCGGCGCTGGACTGAGTCCGTAGCTGCCACGCTGAGTTCCCGATGGATGAGACCATGAGAAACCCACGCCGCTGGGAACTCGGCCGGTCGGGGGCGGAGCATCAGGGGGTGGGCCTCGGGCAATGTCCTGAGGCTGTCGACATGTGGTGCGGCATCCTCCGAGAGTGCGCGGCTTTGGAGGGGAAGGAGCATCGCAAAAGTGGCACCACCCCCGATTTGGTTGTGAACTCCGATTCTCCGGCCATTCGCTGACCGCAATTCCGTCGTTGGCAACCGTAAAATCCAGCCCCACATCTCCAATATTGTGTGCGACTTTGCTCACCTTGTTTAAGGAACAATGTAAACAAGTTGCCTTTGGTTCAGAGGAGGTTTACTAACTTGAGCGGGTTCTATTATGAGTAAAGGTTAGACAGACTGGAGCTTGTTTCCGCTGGAGTTTAGAAGAGTGGGGGTGACTCGATTGAAGTATAAAAGATCCTGAACAGTCTTGACAATGTGGATGTGGAAAAGATGTTTCCTTTTGTGGGTGAGTTCAGGAGTAGACGGCACTGTTTTAAAATTAGGGGTCACCCTTATCGGTCAGGGCTGCGGAGAATTATTTTCTCTCAGAGGTTTGTGTCACTTTGGAACTTTCTGGCTCAGAAGGAGGTGGATGTGGGGGTCATTGAATATTTTTAAGGCGGTGGTCGATAAATGAAAGGGAATCAAAGGTTATCAGGGGGTAGATGGGGAATGCGGACTTCAAAAACAGATCAGCCACAATCTTATTGAATGGTGCAGCAGGGTCGAGGGGCCGAATTGCCTCCTTCTGCTCTTACTCCCTATGGCCGGGCACCAAACTCCGCAGTGTTAATGGCATCGCACCTTTAATGAAAACTTAACCACATTGGCTAAAGCAGCAGAACATTGTCCAGGATGTTTGTCAGTGATTTTGCAATTGAAGCTTTTGTGTTTTGCTTCTGTAGTAGAATGCAATGAAAACAAAATTCAAAGCCATAGCCTCTTTCAACTCATCCATGAAATGATGTGACATTTATCCAAATCGCAGCCCCATCAGCTAGAAACAAATAAAACAGATTACCTCTGGGGCATGAGGTAAGCCTTCAGCTTTAATAATCTCAAATGCTACTGAAACTATCGTAGACAAACTGACAATATTATTTTGCATATAATTGTTTGTTAAATTGTTCCATGGCCCCAATATTTATCTGATCGTGTTTTCAGCATGGGGGAGGAGTCAGGCATGGGGAAACCTAAAGCATAGATTTCCTGAACATCCTGTAGTTCTTTTTTATAAATTTAAAGTACCCAATTTTTTTTTTCCAATTAAGGGGCAATTTACCGTGGCCAATCCACCTATGCTGCACAAATTTGGGTTGTGAGGGTGAGACCCACGCAGACACGGGTAGAATGTGCAAACTCCACACGGACAGTGATCCAGGGCTAGGATCGAACCCGGGTCCCCGCATCATGAGGCAGCAGTGCTAACCACTGCGCCACCGTGCCACCCTGCAGTTCTTAACTACAGGACATCTTTTCTTTTCCTGCTTTTTCTCCTCTTAATTCTGGTGTCATCATATTCTTAAAATAAAAGCTTGATTTACTTTACAGAAATATGTAACAGCTAAAATAGAACAGGGTATAAAGGCATTGGAGAAGGTGCAAAATAGATTTACAAGGATGATACTGACAGTGAATAACTATTCAGAAAAATTTAGACATCGGGGTAATTTTCAGTCCATGTTAGCTGTCAGCGAGAACAGCGACATAGGTGCAAAATATGGCAAGAATCGGGAAATGTTTGCCGGTGCGGTCAAATTCCATGACTTTCCAGGCCTCTTGCTGCTAGTGTAACGGGATTCATAGAATCATAGAATTTACAGTGCAGAAGGAGTCCATTCGGCCCATCGAGTATGCACCGGCCCTGGAAAGAGCTCCCTGCTCAAGCCCACATCTCCACCCCATCCCCATAACCCAGTAACCTCACCTAACCTTTTTTGACACTAAGGGCAATTTAGCATGGCCAATCTACCTAACTGATTCCACCACAGAAAGATGGAGAACCTCACTTAAATGTATCTGAGCCCTCCCACCAGGCCTCCTCCCCGCTCACTGAATATTAATCGGCCGCCGGCCCGATTTACAACAGGTGTATCAAAATGAGAACCTGCCGACTTCACTTCCGAAGGAGATATCGGAGGTTGCGCACTCAAGTCACCGTCACCTTCCGGGTTGCCAATTGCAGAGGGGGTACCAGAGGGGATGTGGGGGAACTCGATAAATGCAGGACACGCCATTTCTTTTCGAATTACGTCCAGGTGGCTGTTTTCATCAAGCACGAGCGGTTCGATGCGGAGAAACCCCTGTGTCATTCTGCCAACTCCTGACACCATGTACAAGTTACTGGGTTGTAATAACTGGCGACCAGGGACTAACAACAAACAAGGTTTATTGACAGTAACTGAGTAGTCCTTACATGGTGTGTCTGCTCGTGATCCGGGAGAACTCAAACCCACATGATCCCTTTTAGATCCGCGTTATCCCGATGTCCGCGTGACCACCCGGTCTACGGTGACCATTTTTCTCTTCAATTTGCAAAGTGCTGTGAAATACCTTCATTGTAAAAGGAATGCTGAAATATCATTTTTTGGGGCCATTTTAAAATATGCAGCATGAGAGTATCAATGATGACAGTCACGATGAATAAAATGACAAATCATTGCACACTGTGCTGAATTTTCCTAAAGCCTTGTCCTTGGATTGGCCTTTTTTCTAATCTTAGATTATCTGTTTGAGACATCATGAAAGAGACTAATCTCTTTTAAAGAACTTTGTGCTTCAAATCTTTAGAACTCGCTCCAGCTCACACAATGGCTCTGCCTTAACTGAGCTGTGTTTACAAGACTGACATATTTGAACCTATATTAATGCCAGTTAATACTACTTATGTACCTCAATGTCCAACATATACTGTGTGATCAGTCGGCATTGAGTTAAATCAGCTTTCTGGTGAACATGTGTAAACAGGCCTAAAACATGTGTTCCTTCAGATTAACAAACTGATGGAAGGTGTGACGCGAGCTAATTCATGTCTTTGAGCTGGGAAATGTTGGTTTTGTCATTGATGTTTATAGTAATAAAATGCAATGGACCATATAAGCATAGTAACAATGATTAGTAGCGATAGAGACAACCAGACTCTTCATGTTGTTATTCTGATATAATTGTTCTATATTTCTGGTGGTCTGTGATTTGCCTGAGAGCACACATTGGGCGATGTAGTGCAATGCCTTATTAAAGATCTGATTCTGTGGTTGATGCTTGTGTACAGTTGATGTGTATGGACGCCAGTTTCTAAAGTAATGAAACACATTGCATCAATGATGTGGAGATGTTGGCGTTGGACTGGGGTAAGCACAGTAAGAAGTCTTACAACACCAGGTTAAAGTCCAACAGGTTTGTTTCAAATCAGATGAATGACCTGATTCTCGGGTGAATGACCTGATTCACCCAAGGAAGGAGTAGTGCTCCGAAAGCTAGTGATTTGAAACAAACCTGCTGGACTTTAACCTGGTGCTGTAAGACTTCTTATATTACATCAAGAAAGCCTTCCCAGCATGACACTTTGGGAACCAGCAGGATCAGCTGCAACTCTGGTGTTACACGCCACCCAATTATTGCTCTCGATTGAAGCCATTACCTAGTGGGGTATAAACCTGGCATTTGACAAGATTGGCAAGAGGTGAACTCTTCGTTACTAAACGCACCTCCCCATCTCCTCCTCTTTCAGCATTCTGACGGGATCATTCTCTCCATAACCACCCTGATTCATTCCTTGGCCACTCCCAGCATTCCCACCATTTCCTACTGCACCTATCCATTCAAGTGCAAGAGATGTAACATCTTTCCTTTTGCCTCCTTCCTACTCACCATCTAAAGCCCCATCCAAGTGAAACAGTGATTTTCTTGAACCTCTTTCAATTCAGTATTCACCATTCATGATGTAGTTCGTCCTACGCTGGGGAGAGCTAACCCAGACTGGGTAACCATTAGCGGAACATCTCTATTCAGCCGGCAAGCTTTACCCTGAGGTCAACAATTTTAGATTGCCCTGAGGATGCACTTTTTCACTCAAACAATGGTTTTCAATCCATTGGCTGGAAGTCTGAGTTGAACATTTTAAAACAAAGAGACTAAAGTGATTGGCCTCAGCTCAAGATTGCTAACCCCAAGAGCTGACCTCTTTAGGCTCCTTTGTGATCACAAGAACGTAAAGATTTAAGCATTGACTTAATTGGCAAGTATATCCTTTACAAACTCAAAAAATTTGTTGTGGTCAAACAAGGAGTGAGAAAAGAGGGGAGCCATTTGATGCCTGCAGGAGTGGACTTTGGAACTTACTCCCAGAGACAATAGGCCTGATTCTACCACTGTGAAAGTAGAGGGATTTTGAAATGAGTTAATATCTCTCCCAGTAGTTGGAAATCCAGCGTTGGTTGATGGAAATCCAGTGTGGTTGATGGAAATAAAAATGGGAAGAGGTGTAACGTGGGCTGCAGATTTACTCCCATCCACTTTGTTCCAGTACGCATGGTCAAGATTCACTGCGGTAACTCCAAACAAATAAGGCGAGATTTTCATGGTAAATACATTGAATAGTTCAGAGACCAGGAGCAGCCTGTAGGAAGCTGATTCTTCAAAGAGGAGTCAATTAATTAATATTGTCCTATCTATAAACACTTACCTTTAAAAATGACCCAAATAAAAGACTGTAAGGAATACTTATGTGGTGGTATGGATATGAGCACTGCCATTGGTGCAGAGCACTGGCTTCCCATTGGCTCTGGCTGGTCATGTGCCTCTCGTCCGATTGGTTGGGACTAGTCATGAGACTGCTCTCCAATTGGTCAAGAGGCGAGTAGGCCCCGCCTCCGAGGCGGGGTATAAGTACCCAGAGTTCCCGGCGGTCGGTCATTCTCTGTAGCCGACCACCGGGCTAACAACTAGCTGATTAAAGCCACAGTTCGGATCCTAAATGTGTCTTGAGTCGAATTGATGGTACATCAATTTAATCAGCTAGAATTTTGGAATGGAGCTTCGCCTCAAGCCTGACTGCCTCCGCACCAGCCCGCATGCTGCAAATGCATCTGCAATCTTTAAACACTGGCAGGTGTGTTTTAATAGCTGCCTGACGACTGCAGTCGGCAAGCCCACCAAGGAGCAGAAACTCCACATCCTCCACTCGTGCGTGGGCACAGCAATCTACTCAATGATCGAAGACGAAGACGACTTTGATGCGGCCATGGAGATTCTCAAAGGACACTTTCTCCGGCTGGTCAACGAAGTTTACGCACGGCATCTCCTGACGCCCAGACAACAATTCCCTGGTGAGTCCCTCGATGAGTTTTAGCAGGCCCTCTCAGCTCTAGGGAGAACGGCGCATGTCTCCAAGTTTCGACGACGGAGCACATGGAACTTCTAATCAGAGATGCTTATGTTGCTGGCATGCAGTCCCCTTCTATCCGCCAACGATTGTTAGAAAAGAACACCTCAGCCTAGCTGAGGCACGGACTCTGGCAACCTCCCTGGAGGTTGCTGACCTGAACGCCCGCGCATATGCCCCCGGCCGCTCAGCAACCCCCTGGACTTCATGGCACGCGCCACCCCCATCTTCCGTGTACCCCAACCCCTACCCAAGCCTGCGCTGCGGGTCGCTCCGATAAACTAGCGGGGCCCCGTTGCTATTTCTGTGGCCTCTCCAAGCACCCCCGCCCGCGCTGCCCGGCCCGCTCCGCTCTGTGTAAGAGCTGCGGGAAGAAGGGCCACTACGCGGTGGTCTGCCAGACCAAGTCGGTCGCTACTGTCCCACGCAGCGACCGCGGATCGCCCCCGCCAGGGCCCTACGGCGCGCACCAACCTCTCCGGCCCGCCTCCCGGCTCCCGCAACGGCCCCACTGTCCTCCCGACCTGCGCCCCAAGCTGCCCCAACGGCTCGCGGACGCCGCTGACACTGCCCCCAGCCGCCACGAGGCTCCCACGGGCGCCGCCATCTTGGGCCCCGGCTCCACATACGCGTCCTGGGCGCCGCCATCTTGGATCAGCTCGGAAGGCCCTGCAAGCGATTACTCTGCCACTGAGGAGGATCTGGAACTCTCATCATGACCGGCTTCCATCAAGCTCGATCAGTCACAACCACGCTCGATCGCCAAGACTACAACGACGGTGCAGCTCAATGGACACAAAACGAGGTGCCTGCTGGACTCCGGGAGCACGGAAAGTTTTGTCCACCCCGACACGGTAAGACGCTGCGCGCTCCCCATCCACCCAGTTAAACATTAAATTGAATTGGCCTCAGGTTTGCATTCCATCCAAATCACCGGGTGCTGCATAGCGGACCTCACAGTCCAGGGGAGGGTTTTCAAAAATTTTAAACTCCCCATTCTCCCCCGTCTATGCGCTCCGGCACTCCTGGGACTGGACTGCCAGTGCAACCTGCAGAGCTTGACTTTTCAATTCGGCGGCCCTATTCCTCCCCTTACTGTTTGCAGCCTCGCGTCCCTCAAAGTGGATCCCCCTTCCTTGTTTGCTAATCTCACCCCAGATTGTAAACCTGTCGCCACTCGGAGCTACAGTGCCCAGGACCGGACCTTCATCGGGTCCGAGGTCCAGAGGCTCCTTAAGGAAGGAGGCCAGCAACAGTCCCTGGCGAGCCTAAGTGCTGGTAGTTCGGACTGGGGAGAAAAACCGGATGGTCATCGATTACAGTCAGACCATCAACAGGTTTGCGCAGCTGGACGCGTATCCTCTCCCCCGTATTTCTGACCTGGTTAACAGGATCGCAAAGTACAAAGTCTTCTCCACGGTGGACCTTAAGTCCGCCTACCACCAGCTCCCTATTCGCGTGAGTGACCGCAAGTACACCGCGTTTGAGGCAGATGGGCGCCTCTACCACTTCCTCAGGGTCCCCTTCGGTGTCACAAATGGAGTCTCGGTCTTCCAACGGGAGATGGACCGAATGGTCGACAAGCACGGTTTACGGGCCACCTTCCCGTATCTCGATAACGTCACCATCTGCGGCCATGACCTGCAGGACCACAACATCAACCTCCAAAAATTCCTCTGAACCGCAAAACTCCTTAATTTAACCTACAATAAGGATAAGTGCGTGTTTAGCACCGACCGTCTAGCCATCCTTGGCTATGTAGTGCGTAACGGAGTGATAGGCCCCGATCCCGAACGCATGCGCCCCCTGATGGAACTCCCTCTCCCCAACTCCCTCAAATCCCTCAAACGCTTCCTGGGCTTCTTCTCATACTACGCCCAGTGGGTCCCCATCTACGCCGACAAAGCCCGCCCCCTCATCCAGTCCACCTCCTTTCCCCTGTCGACGGAGGCCCGCCAGGCCTTTAGCCGCATCAAAGCGGATGATGCATGCTATCGACGAGTCCCTCCCATTCCAGGTCGAGAGCGACGCGTCTGACGTAGCTCTGGCGGCCACCCTGAACCAAGCGGGCAGACCCGTGGCCTTCTTTTCACGAACCCTCCACGCTTCCGAAATCCGCCATTCCTCGGTGGAAAAGGAAGCACAGGCCATAGTCGAAGCTGTGCGATACCGGTGGCACTATCTGGCCGGCAGGGGGTTTACCCTCCTCACAGACCAACGGTCAGTAGCTTTCATGTTCGACAATGCACAGAGGGGCAAGATCAAGAACGACAAGATCTTGCGGTGGCGGATCGAGTTGTCCACGTACAACTACGATATCTTGTATCGTCCGGGGAAGCTCAACGAGCCTTCCGATGCCCTATCCCACGGTACCTGCGCCAGCGCGCAGATTGAGCGCCTCCGCTCCCTCCACACGGACCTCTGCCATCCAGAGGTCACTCGTTTCTACCATTTTATTAAGACCCGCAACCTGCCCTACTCCGTCGAGGAGGTCAGGACGGTCACTAGGGACTGCCACGTCTGCGCAGAGTGCAAACCGCACTTCTATCACCCCGAACATGCGCATCTGATCAAGGCATCCCACCCCTTTGAACGTCTCAGTATAGACTTCAAGGGTCCCCTCCCCTCCAACAACCGTAGCACGTATTTTCTGAGTGTTATCGACGAATACTCTCGATTCCCTTTCGCCATTCCCTGTCCCGACATGACCACAACAACCATCATAAAGGCCCTTCTATCCATCTTCTCCCTGTTCGGTTACCCCGCATACATCCACAACGACCGGGGGTCCTCTTTTATGAATGACGAACTGCATCAATTCCTGCTCAGCAGGGGCATAGCCTCTAGTAGGACGACCAGTTATAACCCCCGGGGTAACGGTCAGGTCGAGCAGGAGAATGGCACCATTTGGAAGACCATCCTGCTGGCCCTACGGTCCAGAGATCTCCCTATCCCCCGTTGGCAAGAGGTCATCCCCGACGCCCTCCATTCAATCCGGTCTCTCCTCTGTACCACCACTAATCAAACACCTCATGAACATCTTCTTGTTTTCCCCAGGAAGTCGTCCTCAGGATCCCCTCTCCCGACCTGGCTGGCCACCCCCGGGCCCATCCTGCTCCGGAAGCATGTGCGGGTGCACAAGTCCGACCCATTGGTTGAGCGAGTCCAGTTACTCCACGCCAACCCGCAATATGCGTACGTGGAGTATCCCAACGGTCGGCAGGATACGGTCTCGCTCCGGGACCTGGCACCCACCGGCGTGCGGCCTTCTTCCCCTACACCTGAGCCCCCACGACCCGGTGCACATGCCCCCTCTTCCCCGATTACAGCATCTCCACCACCGGCCCGGGGTACGGAGGCATATCTACGACCAACGCTCCCGGAGGCAAGGACGACCATCGGCCCGACGTCACCGGCTCCACTGCGAAGGTCATCTAGAACAACACGGGCACCCGACAGGCTGATCGTCTCCATCTGATGCGGCCATGGGACTTTTTTTGGACATTTTGTTTTATTCTGTTGTTATTAGTAGTAGTGGTATTGTTTTGCCATTTTTTTTTTCTTGGACATTTTTGTGATTATTCTGTTAGTAGTATTGTTTCGCCACGAGCCAGTGGGCAGCTCGCCCCTATCGATTTTCGCTGCTCATACCACCAGTCCTCGGACTCCCCCCCCTCTCCCACTTAGCCCCCCCCCCACCTTCTTTCTCCACAAGGGGTGAATGTGGTGGTATGGATATGAGCACTGCCATTGGTGCAGAGCACTGGCTTCCCATTGGCTCTGGCTGGTCATGTGCCTCTCGTCCGATTGGTTGGGACGAGTCATGTGACTGCTCTCCAATTCGTCGAGAGGCAAGTAGGCTCCGCCTCCGAGGTGGGATATAAGTACCCAGAGTTCCCGGCGGTCGGTCATTCTCTGTAGTCGACCACCGGGCTAACAACTAGCTGATTAAAGCCACAGTTCGGATCCTAAATGTGTCTTGAGTCAAATTGATGGTACATCAATTTGAAGAAGTGATTTTTGCTTATTTGGCACTTCTGTTAAGATGGCAATCGATAAATGCAATCAAATTTAATGAAGCTTTGTCTACTTAAGCACTGGGCGCGATTCTCTAAGTGAGGTAGCAAGCGGGAACTGCCGTGAGCTCCCCGCCGCTCGGCCTGGTGAGGCCAGCAACGCAATACAATGTTAATTGGTCCACTTAACGAGGCCCCATGGCCTTCATGCCATAAATGAAGTCACGCCAGCTGATACGCCAGGACTGTGCTCACCAGACCGCCGCTGACAAGGTAAAGAAGCACTGAAACAGTACTTGCACAGCCAATCCCACTCAGCTCGCAGCCGAGACGACCAGCCCCCAGGTTTGGAGATGCGGACCTGCGGAGGCTAGGGGCAGTTGAGGTCAGGAGGGATGTCCTGTTCCCCCAAGAGTCCTGGAGGGTGAATCATCGGGCAACCAGTGCCGCCTGGGATGGAATGGCATCAGCTCGGGAAGGGTGACCAGGAGGACTGGCCTCCAGGGCTGCCAAGGTCAATAACCTATAACCGGCAAAATACGTGCATTGACACCCCACCCCTCCGAATCCTTCCTGCTCCCAAATGACCAGCCCTCCCAACCCTCCCTTTGACCCCCAATCCTCCCTTCACCCTAACCCTCCCTTCACCATTCCCTCCTTTCACTCCCTCCAACCCTCCCTTCACCCCCTCCTTTCACTCACCCCCAAACTTCTTTCACACCCGTCCTCCCCACCAATGTGAACTATGCCCTCTCTGTCTCTGCAGGAGAAGCTGTCTGTCCCACAATCGGCAGGAGATGGCCCAAACTGGTGGAGAGGTGTCGGACATAAGAATCCTCACAATCTTCGAGGAATGGGCCCTGGAGGTGGTGGCCGAGGACAGAACGGTCACCTATGTGGAGGTCAACACATGTTGCAGAGGTGAGGATCCACTGGGCACCACCTGGGGGACCTATCAAACGTGAGTTGTTAATGCCGTATGGACTGACCCATCCCACTGACCACGTGTTCATTCTCCCGCAGGTCCTCCAGCCGATGGTGCTGGCCCATCCGGGATGGCCCCGTCCCCTACCTCCCATGAGATCACCTCGAAGGATGCCACAATCGATGCATCACAGCTGTCATCCCCACCCTCCACCAGTGCAGAAACACACACCGCAGTGGGCAGCATTAGTGGACAGGCTTCTGGGGCACAATCTGGTGACAACCACATGGTCGCTGATGCTTATCAGGTGGAGGTAGGAATGCCCAGATGGGACAGCAGTCGGAGGGCTGCTGGATCCCGGGACCCAGCTGAGTCCCAACCTGATGCTGAGCCTCTGGACAAGGCTATCCCGGAGCTAATGGAGACATTAGAGAGCAGCAGAGGGGGAAGTCAGCAATGCTCCAGCAGGTCCATAGCCAATTGAAGGAGTCCCAGAGGCTACGGACACATCAAATGTTGTTGGCAATACATGGCACTGAGGCCAACACTGCTAGGGTGGCGATAGCAATGGAGAGCCTGGTGTATGATGTCAGCAGCATTTGTGGAGTGTCCAAGGTGTGGCGCAGTTGATGACTGTCATGGCTGAGGGCCTCGGTAGACTATCCGACTTTCTGGGGGACGTGACCCAGTACGAGGTTGACTTTGATGAGGTGCTGAGAGACATGTCCTGATCTCAGATGGGAATGGCTGAGGTGCTTGCCCCAGTCACAGGTGTGCATTAGCAAGGCGCTGCAGAGCATGGCCCAATTACTGAGGAGCATCGCCGAGGGTGTTGACACCATGGTGCGGACAATGAGGAGCCCAGTCGGGCTGGCAGAGCCGGGGTTCAATCCAGCTGCCCCTCCATCCCGAGATGAACACTGCGGCTCTATGGGGCACTGAGCAGGAGAAGGGAGCACAAAGGGGCAGCCCTGACCCGTCCTATGGACTGGCGACTGTGGCCAGCAGCTCCCCTGAGTTCCACCCCTCTGATGATGTCGTATCTCAAGGTTATCACCCAGCGGAACAGGGTTGCATGGCTATGCATGTGCTGCCGTCAGGTGCGTCGGGGCATTCCAGCCCCAGAGCCCCCAGAGGATTACCACCAGGGACATCAAAGGCCACGGGACGAGGTAAGAAGCTGGCTATCTTCACCTCTGATTTGCGTCCTGGGGATACACTTAGAAATACCGGATGAGTTCACAAGGCCAAGCACGTCGTGGATCACTGAAAAGGTACTGGGGGGCTGAGGGGTAAGTGGAGGAGGAGGGTGGGTATGGAGGGGAGTGTGTGTTGTGGGGAGGAGGGAGGGTTAGGATAGTGGGGCGGCACCATTGAGAGAGTGGGGCAGTGGTGGACACTTGTATGAGAAACATACCCTCAGCACAACCAGTACGATGCCTCTGGATCTTTGTTCTGCGATGCGGGACAACCACCAATTCCATTCCACATCACCCCCAAACATGGGGTCCTGGCCTCCATCCTGCCGCCCCCTACCCACCCGACACACCCTGCCCACACAAACCACTTGTCTGCAGTGGGGTGGGGGGGGGGGGGGGGGGGCCTGCTCACCGAACCGCACACCCTACACGCCAGACACCCGAACAGAACGTCGCCAAACCCCGACCGGGGGCATGTGTCTGGGGCTTGGGCCCAAATCCTGAGTGATTGAAGGTTGGCGGCTCATCTGTGGTGCTGCCTCCCACAGTGTTCAAGCACAGATGTTGGGGGGGGGGGGGGTTGTGCGGTGCATAGAACAGGAAACCCTGTTGACAGCAGCGGATTTAGTAGATCCTGCTGCCGGCCAATGATGCGCTCCCTACGTGAAACACGCCGCGGGTAGCACGGATAATCCCGCCCACTATATAAATGCAAGTCTTTTGATGCAAAAACTTATAATTAAATAGAGCTGGAAGTCTTAGCAAATGTTAAAAGCACAACACAGACATTGTGAAAAGTCTGCAACTTTGCCATTCAAAAGAGCTTTTCTGACAAGATAATTAAAATACTTAGCCAGAATTATAAATTCAGCTCGCTATTAGCATTTTAAATCCACTCCTGTAGTGCTAATCATTTTGTATTGGAGCATAAAAATCAGAGCATTGCATGGATCTTCAGATTTCAAACTCTTAATCCTTTTTGCTGTAGATGTTTTCAGACAAACCTAATGTTTGAGGAAGAGTCAGGAGTGCAATTGAGAATCCCACATAGGGAAATATGAGTAGCCAGTTCCTGGAAGTGCGGGGTTGGGGAATGATTTATGAAATGGAATTGACGGATTGCACAGCTCGTCTGCAGAGAGCCAAACACCATTAACAAGTCGTCGATCAATCAGGAGGGTCTCATTTATCTTTTTATTAATGGTCACTGTCTGCTTTTTAAGTATGAAGTAATGCAATTTTTAATTCCCCCATACAGATCAGATCATTATCAGACAAAGGAAATACAAGCAAAATCACTGAGTACACGATCCTGGGAACACAAACTGATTTACTAAACAAATAACCAATTCTGCAGCAAAGGCTGCTCAGTTATATTCATTTAGACTTTGTCCTGGATAGGATTGGAGGAACTGTGGGACTCTCTGTTGCAATTTCTGTTATTCCTGCCCAAGTGATGTCCCACTCTGGAAGGTTCTCCTTAAAGGTATTTTGCAAGGTGAATAAACTAATTTGCAGGAACAAGACTTTATTGCAATTTCTGGGAAATGTGGGTTTTAAAAAATAATTTAAAGCACCCAATTCTTTTTTTTTCAATTAAGGGACAATTTTGCGTGGCCAATCCACCTACCCTATCTTTTGGGTTGTGGGGATGAGACCCACGCAGACACGGGGAGAATGTGCAAACTACACACAGACGGTGACTCGGGGCCAGTATCGAACCCGGGTTCTCGGCGCCGTGAAGCCAGCAGTGCTAACCATTGCGCCACCATGCCACCCTCACAATGTGGGGTTTAATCAGTGGGCGGGATTTTCCCGATCTTCTGTGGGATCTACCGGTCCTGCTGAGGTTGATCCCCGCCTTGGGCCCCCCGGTGGCAGGATGGGGCAAGTGGATTCGTTGGGACCGGACGACCTCATCGTCACCCAATGGTGAACTGCCTCCGATGCGGAAAAACCAGCTGCAGAGGGAGGCAGGAAAATACCATCCGTGGCTTTGAAAACCTTCCTTCATTTTAGGGAGCAAGCCATTATCAAAATCAGGACGTACAGCAGTGGTGAAAGCCACACTTAAGAGAGATGAATGAGGGGAGTACTGCAGTAAATTACTTCAATACTGGAACATCCCGCAAGTAGGAAGTGGCTGATATTTGCTGATAAATGCTGCCAGATGGACTGGAGCTGAGAGCACTCACTCCCAGTATTGGGCTCGATTTTTGCAGCAACGAAAGGGGGGGCCCTACTTTTAAAAAATATATATTTTCATTACAAAGTTGAAGAGCAGCACAATAAGAGTAAAGCTTGTGAACATCAGCACAACGGATGTAATGCAAACAATTTGTTGTTTTTAGTTTATAGTAATATTAGTGCCGCACCTCCCCTCTTTGGGCTTTCACCTTCATTCCCTAATTCCCCTCTCTCCCTGTTTCCTCTGCCATCTTCCCCCCCCCCCCCCCATCCCTCCCTGCTAGTTGCTGGTCACAAACAGGTCCTTAAACATGGTGGTGAGCAGCCTTCACATGGAGTGGAACCCTTCTTCTGACAACCTGATGGTAAATTAGATTTTTTTCTAGCCTCAAGAACTCCACCAAGTCTGCCAGCCAGTCTGAGGGCCTAGGCGGTACTGCCAATCTCCACCCAAGTAGGAGTCATCAACGGGGTATCAGGGAGGCAAAGGACATGACATCCGCCCCCCCTCCCCTCGAAGAGCTCCTGCCGGTCCAATGCCCCGAAGATCGGCGACAAATGGCATGGTTCCACCTGAACCCCCTTGACCTCGGACATGGCTTCAAAGAACATGGTCCAGAATCCAACCAGTTTTGGGCAGGTCCACAACATGTGAGCGTGGTTGGTGGGTCCCCTCTGGCATCACTCACAGCTGTCTTCAAACCTTGGGAAGAACCTGCTCATACTTGTCCTGGTCAGGTGTGCCCTGTGCACCATCTTCAGTTGTATCAGGCCCAGATTTGCGCACGAGGTGATGGCGTTCAGCCTGCATAAGATCTTGCTCCAGAGTCCTCCCCTTAGCTCAATGCATAGTTCCTCTTCCCACCTTTCTCTTATTTCGTCCAGTGGGGCCCTTACTTCCTCCAGCAGTCGTCCGTATATGTCTGTCTAGCAGGGTGTGCCTGGGTAACTGGGAGAACGCTGGGGCCTCTTTGCAGAGGAAATCCCTTATCTGGAGGTGTCGGAGCTCGCTCCCTTTCAGGAGTTGGAACGTCTCTGATAGTTCTGCCAAGGTTGCCACTCTGCCGTCGATATACATGCTCCTGAACCTCAACACCCTTTCTTCCCTTCTCCACGTTTTATTTTCTAATTAAGGGGTAATTTATCGAGGCCAATCCACCTACCCTGCACCTCTTTTGGGTTGTAGAGGTGAGACCCATGCAGACTCGGGGAGAATGTGTAAACTCCACATGGAGAGTGACCCGGGGCTGGGACCGAACCTGGGTCCTTGGCGCTGTGAGGCAGCAATGCTAACCACTGCACCACTGTGCCACCTAGCGACCCCTTCTCCAAGTTTTGTATGTGGCGTCCATTCTGGCTGGGTGAATCTATGATCATTACAAATGGGGGCTGAGATGGACATGTCTCTCAGCTGGAACTGGTGCCTTAGTTGTTTCCAGGCTTTCAATGATGCTACCACCACTGGGCTGGTTGAGTACTTGACCGGGGAGAATGGGAGTTGGGCAGTGACCAGGACCCGCAGAGATGTCCCTAGACTCGAAGATTCTTCTACCTATTCCCACTCCACCCCCAGTTCCCTCTGCCAACCGTGCACCCTTTCTGTGTTCTCTGCGCAATAGTAGTACAGGGCGTTTGCAACATTAGGAATTTTTCCAACTCTGCACTCCAGACTCAGGAATGAAAATTTGACCCTTTGTCTGTTGACATAAGCCTGAGGGTTATCACTATAGGATTAGTGCTGCATGACTGATTCCACAACCTGCTATTATCATAGTGCAGGTGAGGGAGGGCTGTCAGTTCACAGTTCGATGGACATCTCCAAGTGGTCATAAAGGGTTGGATTTCCAGCCCTATGTTAGGTAATGGGAGTCAGGAAAATTCTTGGCTTGGCTTGCCTGTCTTGGGAGAAAGTGCCAGGAAAGACTGGATTTTCATTCTGCCTGGGGGGCGGGTGCGGTGGGGATAGGAGCAGATTCAGACACAGTGACGTTTATCCGGGAAAAAACTCACAGATAGCCACAGAGCCTGCCGTGGACCACCATGCGCTGTTTAAAATAAACAAGTAAAAATCAGAATTCCCTGGATAAGGTCCCGGCTACCATTTTAACCTGTGGGTCCAGCCTCCCTGACTGCATGAGCATCCAACTCCACACAGGGCTGTGAATATTAATGCTTGTTTTAATGAGGGATAAGCTCCTTGAGTGAAGTGTTTGTTTTTGTAATTAATGGAATTTAAAAGTACTGAAAGGGTTTTTAATCAATTACTGTTTCTTAAAATAATAAATTAATCATTAGACACTTCAAACTACATTTTATTTTGACCTGAATTTTACACTCCCCCATCGGTATGTTTTTAGGTGGGAGGTTCAATAAGAACACGGGGAGTACATACTGAGTAAAATAAAGAAACAAAGTTTTTATTTACAACAGCATAATATATACACAGCCTGGTAGATCCCTACTGGATTCCTCTCTCTAATCAGTGCCTCACTGGCCGATCTTTTGTACAAAGGTTAATAGAGATACCCCTCCCATCGTGGGGGAGTTTGGACTCCGCAAGGATCACGGGGAAGACAATCATTCCCAACCCGTAGATGCAGGCTATTACAGCAGGTGAACAAGAAATGACACATATGGGCTTCCCTCAGGGTTCCCACTCCTAGCTCTCAGCAATTTTACACTGAGACAGACTAGGCCTCAGATCGGCCTCAGATCAGGCCTTGTCCCGACTGACCACTTAAGCATCATTTCCCACCCAACACAATTTTTTTAGGCTGGGAGAAACTGAGGAGTTTCTGAGTATGGAGAACACTGAAAATAATCGGCTATTGGGCCTCAGGTAGGAAGAGTGGGGATGGGTGCGCCTGTATTAGAAGCCCCTTTCAAATTAAGACAAACCCCTATCCCCTTAAGGTTCAGTAATTGCTGTCCTCCCTCTCCCACCACCTCTTCCCGATATTCCAATCCCTCACTGTCCACCATCCCGCCTACCAGCCCCACCCTGAGACCCCAAAAATATACCTTTTCCTGCACTCGTAGGACTTAGACTCTGGGACTGCATGTAGTCCCAGTTCTGTCCACTGCAGCACCTGGCACTGCTGACCAACTGGATGGGCCAACTGCTCACTAAGGTTGGACTTCTCCCAGGTGAGTGACGGAAGTTACACCTTTAATCAATTAATGCTCATTGGAGCATGAAACCGCAGGAGGGAAGGGAGTATCTGTGGCGATGTGTTCCTCACCGACTTTTCAGATGACAGAGCAGCAAAATCCCAACATCAAAAACAATTCTCACCTTCATCCCAGCATGCCCCCTGAGATCTGCCCATGATAGTTACTGGGTGAATTAGCATAGAGCATGCATGAACAAATGATGGGTAATGGTGGAATGGGTTGGCATGAATTGGCACTAAGTTGGAACTGGGGCAATGAGAGTGGGTAGAGGGGCATAGTATTACTATCCTGGATCAGTCCCCAACAGTGGCTAGGACACTAGACAGGAATCCCAATATTTTAGTTTACTTTTGTGAAGGAAAGGTAAAGTTGCCCTCATCCTAGATAACCAGAGGCTGCTTTCCACTTTGAGGGGGAGAGCTGACTAGTGGTAGTTTAACCTGATCAGGCGAGGGGCAAGGTTGAGAAGACGGGGCCTTCATGGATAACCTCAGCTGGTATACAAATTGAACCCACGCTGCTAGCCTTGTTCTGCATCACAAATCAGCTGTCTAGCCCACTGAGCTAAACCAGCCCCCAAACATCTTACTCTGTAAGACTGTGAGGAAAGAATTCTTGCTCCAGGAGTTATTTCATACAAAATAGGGATATGGAATGTTATAACAAACTTTATTATGAACACAGTAAAACATCTTCAACATCACACAGGAAAATAGCTTACAATTACCCCATAAACAAAACTAATCAATAAAGTGACACAATAACCCTCAACTGCTATCTTTAATTCTACTCAAAGAACAAAACAACCTCAGCTCTCGATCCGCTTTTAAATACATTTAGCAGACCCAGGCATCCTTGCTTAAGAGCTGTTGTTTGAGACTGTTTTAAGAGATTGACCTGATTCCTGTCAGAACATTGCAGGATCTCCAGCTGAAATCTTCAGAAACTGTCCTCATGGTTTAACTTTCTGGAACCAACTGAACAATCTCTGCTTTCCTGCTAAAATGTCCGGTACTCTAGCTCCTCCCATTGGTTACATCATCTTACTAACTGAGCACATAGGTCTCTAATTAAATACCACACAGGGAACCCCCTTAATCCAAACAAAAATCCATTAGCCCAAGCCTTTAGGAAGCTTTAATTGCACCTCTGGCTCCC
The DNA here is from genome assembly GCF_902713615.1 of Scyliorhinus canicula. NCBI lineage: Eukaryota > Metazoa > Chordata > Chondrichthyes > Carcharhiniformes > Scyliorhinidae > Scyliorhinus > Scyliorhinus canicula. The sequence goes on along the minus strand of NC_052160.1, from coordinate 53,770,140 downwards.
AAAAGCATGGTTGGCTTTTAAACCAGGATTCTTTTTAAAAACATGACTGCAGCAGTCATACACACACTAACCCAGGCTTTTAACCCTTACTGCACCAATACATACAATATATCTGAAATCCCTACATTAACCGCAATAGGTTTACAAGAAGGGTTTGAGGGGTCGGGGGGGGGGGGGGGGGGTGGTTGCTGAGTCGGGGGTGGGCGGTGTGCATTAACGGGCTAAGGTGAGGCATGGGGAGTGTGTGAGTGTTAGACAGCATGTGGGGTGAGGGTTAATGGACTTTATTTACAGTTGGGATGTAGTCCCGGAGCACCGATGCAGGCCTTTTCGACACTTCGCCTTCATATCCAGCAGCCCCTCAGGCAGCCTCCAAATTCTTTCCCGGGACAATGGGCCCAACTCCAGTTACCATCTCCGCCTTTGTTTTACGCATAATTTCCACCTGGTACTCCAGATCCGCAGATTCTCCGCTGCAAACGCTTGTGAAAGATTTTAGGCTCCTAAATGTCAAGAATCCAAATAGTTCTGCTTTCATAAGAAAATTAGTGCAAGCGCTCACTTGATGAGCCAATTGAGTACAGGGTCTGTTAAATTCCAATCACCAATCAGCTTCCCGTACCAGCCTCCCCGGACAGGCGCCGGAATGTGGCGACTAGGGGCTTTTCACGGTAACTTCATTGAAGCCTACTCGTGACAATAAGCAATTTTCATTTCATTTCATTCATTTCATTTCAGCTTGCTGTGTCCATTGTTGGAAACCTTTCTAGCAAGATGGAACTGCCCGAATTTCCTTCCCTAAATTTCACAAAATGTTATTGAGAATCTAGGGATGTATCTTATTTTACATGAAGAAGTGCAAGGGAGTCCTCGCTGGTCTCCAGCCAACAATTATCCTTCAAATGGAATCATTCTCGCACATTCTCTGGTCGTTCATCTCATTGCTGATTGTAGAGATTGCAGTTAACTGCCCCGTTTGTTTGTACTTTTCCAGAGTGGGTGGATTTTTCAAGTTATTTCTTTGCTCTATATTGCTTCTACACATTCAGGATTTCAAACCTAGCTTCTTTTTCATTTTTCTTGCTTGGGCTCTTTCCTTTTACCACGATTCAGGTGACATCTATGGGTGCACACCACCTTCGGCCAAAAATAAAAATTTCCCCGCACCTTTCGTGACCTCGGTGTCCACCAGTGATGTGTTTCTGAAATGTAGTCACTGTTGTCTTTAAAGACAGGCTGTGTTACCAAATAGAAATTAATTAACTGTGATGAAAAATGAATTAGTCAAGCATGGCATATCTGTAATAATGGTCCTTAATACTCCTTAACTAGTGAGACCACTTAAAGCAGGAGGAGTGATTAAAGGTCCAGAAATTCAGTGGTAGAATTACTGTAAATAACAGTTCAACAGAACTGTGATATGCCCGCTGGGCTGTGCATATTGTATTCATTTTAATAAAACACAATGAGACAACAGTAATTCATTTCTCAATAGATAAACTCAATTTAAATTAAGAAAGGGGATATGCATTTTACACCAGGCTTATTGATAGGGAACGTAGTTCTTATTATTCAGATTATATAATGATGAACACATCAAGACTGCTATTTGTAAAAATGCAGAATAACTGTTACAACAGTTGACACCTGAGAAACCAACTAAATATCTCTTTATCAGGCAGCACGATGGCACAGTGGTTAGCATTGCTGCCTACAGCGCTGAGGACCCGGGTTCGAATTCTGGCCCTGGGTCACTGTCTGTGTGGAGTTTGCACATTCTCCCCTTGTCTGCGTGGGTTTCACCCCCACAACCCAAAGATGTGCAGGATAGGTAGATTGGCCACTCTACATTGCACCTTAATTGGAAAAAATAATTGGGTACTCTAAATTTTAAAAATATATATGTCTCCTTATTTATATTGGTGCTCTCGGATATATTGCTGCTTTAGACAGTTCATACAGGGGTCACAAATGAAAACATTGCCGCTAGCATTTCATTCTTGTCCTAACGGATCATATCTTACTTTGCAGAAGTAAACATTTTACAGTGAGTTGCACAAAAATGGAAGTTCTGACTTTATAAACATGCAGAGCAATTCTAGGATGATTAACAACTTCCGTTGATATAGCGGTCGAATTCTCCGGCCATTTGCTGGCGGCAGAATACTCTGGTGCTGCCAGCAGCACACCCTCGCCTACAGGTTTCCTGGCAGTGTGGGGTGGATTCAATGGGAAGGTCCACTGACAACTGCGGGAGCAGAGAATCCCGCTGCCAGCGAACGGCGCACTGCCTCCCGCTGCCAAGAAACACGCAGCTGGGAGGCTGGGGAATCCCACCCAACCCCTTTAACCTAGTAAGATGCCCCGAGGCAATTCTCATGGGTGTTAACAAAGTTTGATGCCAAGCAATTAAGGAGATGTGAGATGTCAATAGCTATTAAAGCCGCTCAATAGGTTACCTGCCGCTTGCAGGCAGGTAGCTCTGCTGTAACCCTTCCTCACCCCCATCCCACCTTTGAGAGAATGGCGTGTGGGTTGGATGGAGCTGGGGAAATGGCATGCCAGCTTCTATTCTTCACCCTTGTGGTGAATGTATAACATATAAATCCACACTGTATATCACTGTGTCCCTGTGGGCTCCATCTGTGAGCCGTTGTGCGGCTCTGCCCACAGGGGGAGATGAGGAGCATGTACAGGGCTCCGCCCTCGGCTCTGCCCTCGGCTCCGCCCACAACTGGAAGTATAATGTGCTGCGGTCTTGCGAGCCTGCCTTCAGTTTAGCTAGTCGCAGGCAGGCTCAGTTGTAAGTCGATTGAAGCCACAGTTTACTTCAACTCATGTCTCTGAGTGAATTGATGGTCGCATCAATTTAATCGACTTAAAAAAACTACAATGGAATCAGCCCTGTTGCTCGTTATTCTTTCCCTTAATTTGCTCTGTTTTAATTACCTTGGCTCAAGAGTCACCAGGTATCTTTCTGATACCACCACAGGGTTCAAAGCCAAGTTCTCATCAATGACTCAATAAACCAGTTAGTAAGTTTGAAATCAATACACATTTATTTACACACAGTCAATTATTACTCATGCATAAACTCTACTCGCTAAACTACAACTACTACTAAAAGCCTATACTTAGCTTCGAGTGACCCACTCAGTCAGAGGAACAATGGCCGTCGTCCGGTTCTGATACTGCTGGCTTCGAACTAGTACCGAATAGTAGCTGGGAGCGTCTATCTCGTAGCGTGCGTTGACCTGAGACTTACTTGGCTGGTGCTTGGCGGGCAACTCATCGCTGAGAGCCAAAGCCAAGGTGGGAGTTCTTCCAAGAGCTTCCAAGAGAGCGAACTGAACTTGGGGACTCTGGGCGGACCCCGAACTTGGTCCCAATTAATTGGACCATGTCCCAATCGTTCGTATTGATTTTCTCCAATACCGGAGTTGTTCCCTGATCATTGGGCGGGCTCTATGTAACCGTTTGCCTGCCTTTGTTTTAGCTCCCACTGGCGCCGGGGAGTCTGTCCTGGTCTCGATTGTTTCAATGTTTCTTTTTGTCCCCGGAGATAGCTCATTAATATGCTAATGGCTAATGGTTTCAGTTCTGTCTGGGTTCTGCAAATCTTAATACACAGGAAACCTTGCACCTGCTTGTTTTCTCTAGTGTTGTCCGTTTTTCCCTGCACTCTTGTGAGTGTCCATTTTGGAATCGGGATGTGGCCACCCCAGGTGGCTACAGCCCTCAAACCTGATCGACTGGAACTCGATCCACAGGCCGCAGAAGCGAAGGAAATATTTTTGCATTGGCTTCGGTGCCTCAAGGCCTGTTTAGCACACTGGGCTAAATCGCTGGCTTTGAAAGCAGACCAAGGTAGGCCAGCAGCATGGTTCGAATCCTGTAACAGCCTTCCCGAACAGGCACCGGAATGTGGCGACTAGGGCCTTTTCACAGTAACTTAATTGAAGCCTACTCGTGAAAATAAGTGATTTTCATTTTTTCATTTCATTTTAATTTTCACCTGGCTGCTACGTCGACTACCTCCGCTGTTACAGAAGAACAGAAACTCAGGGCGGAATTCTCCGCTCCCGGGAAAAATCGGGAGGGTCGTTGTGAACTCGGCCGAGTTTCACGACGGCCTCAGAGGCCGATCCTCGCCCCCTATTCTCCCCTCCCGGCAGGGCTAGGAGTGGCGCTCCGTAAATCTCGGCCACGGGGGCGTCGCACCGAGAATGACGCGGCCGGCGCTCCTAATGACGTCAGCCGCGGATGCGCAGGTTGGTCGGCTCCTACCCGCGCATGCGCGGCTGACGTCATGACGCTGACGGCACGAACCCGCGCATGCGCGGTGGCTGTCTTTCCCCTCAGCCGCCCGACAAAACGTGGCGGCATGATATTGCGGGGCGGCGGAGGGGAAATAGTGCGTCCGATTTGGACGCCGGCCCGCCGATCGTTGGGCACCGGTCGCGGGCCTGTCCCCTCCCGAGCACAGTCGTGGTGCTCTTTCCTCTCTTGGCCACCTACAAGCCACAAACGGGCTTGTTTACTGCCGTCGTGAAACGGCCGCGAACGGCAGGCCGCTCGGCCCATCCAGGTCGGAGAATCGCCGTTCGCCGTGAAAGACGGAGAGTGGCGATTGTTCCAAGGGGGGGAGGAGAATCGCGGGGGGCGTGAGGGGGGCGTGAATTCTCCCACGCCGCATGGGGAGCGGAGAATCGCGCCCTCAGTCTTCGACACACATGTGTGAGCCATCGTATTTCAACTCAACTTGATGTTACTGACTCTAACACCGAGGCCCTCGCGATACTTGACCACCTGTGCGTGTGGCCCGTAAGCGAAGTTTACGCACGGCACATCTTTACAACCCGCCGCCAGCGCCCTGCAGAGTCGCTAGAAGACTACCTGCGCAACCTTAAAGCTCTAGCACGAGAATGTAACTTCCAGGCCGTGACAGCCTCCCAGCACATGGAACTCGCCGTCCGAGATGTGTATGTTGCAGGGGTCCGGTCCAATTATGTGCGCCAGCGTCTCCTTGAGAAAGGGGCCCAGAACCTGGAGGACACGGTAGTCGCTTTTCAAAGTTTAAACTTGTTCCCGGCCGATCACGCGACCCCATCATGGACCCCTGACCAGAGACTGCCTCAGGCCTGCGCCGCGCGGCCATCCACCCACCACGGAGGGCTATCGTGCCACTTTTGTGGCCAGCCCCAACACTCCCGGCAGCACTGCCTGGCCCGCAACGCGACCTGCAGCAGCTGTGGGCGGAAAGGGCACTTTGCGAAGGTCTGCCTGGCTAAAACTAAAAACTCCAACTCGAACGCTAACCAGAACACTCGCCCCTCCAACTCACAGGCCCGCAGACCCCGCAATGTGGCAGCGTGTCTGCCGACTCCGCCTCCGCACGACATGTGCGACTCATGGGGGCCGCCATCTTGGCAATCCTCCCCCATGCGGCCGGCCATGTGCGATTCATGGGGGCCCCCATCTTGGACGCCATCTTCCTCGCCGCCTACCACGTGCGATCAACGGGGGCCGCCATCTTGGCCATCACCTGATATGCCACTCGACGACTATGACCTCCGCGGACAGTCATCACGGGGTTGCTCCAGCACCGCTGACCACGCCACCGACTACCCGCAGCTCAACGCAGTCACTTTGGACCAGTCGCGGCCAAAGCATCTCAAAAGCTCCATGATGTCTGTCCAAATCAACGGATACAAGACACCGTGCCTTTTCGACTCCGGGAGAACCGAGAGCTTCATTCACCGCTGCTCACTTCCGATATTTCCGACACAGTAAACTATCTCCCTCGCCTCGGGTCGCGCTCCGTTCAGATACCAGGGCGCACTATTGCAACACTAACGATACAGGGTGCCAACTACACCAACTTCCAACTGTATGTACTCCCAGACCTCTGCGCCCCCCTCCTCCTAGGACTGGATTTCCAGTGTAACCTCAGGAGCCTAACACTCAGCTTCGGTGGAACCCCTCCCCCCTCACTATATGCAGTTTAGCAACACTAAAAATCAACCCCTCTTCACTCTTGGCTAACCTCACCGCTAACTGCAAACCAGTGGCCACTCGCAGCAGGAGGTATAGCCTGCAGGACAGGGTATTTATTAGAGCCGAAGTCTAGCGGCTCTTACGTGAGGGCGTCATAGAGGCCAGTGATAGCCCCTGGAGAACTCAGGTGGTGGTCGTTAAGACCGGGGAAAAGTTCCGGATGGTGGTTGATTACAGCCAGACCATTAACCGGTTCATGCACCTCGATGCCTACCCCCTCCCCCCGATTGCAGACATGGTAAATCAGATCATCCAGTACTGCATCTTCTCCAATGTGGATCTGAAGTCTGCATACCACTAGCTCCCAATCCGCCCAGAGGACCGCCATTACACAGCGTTCGAGGCAGATGGCCGCCTTTTCCATTTCCTCTGGGTTCCCTTTGGCGTCACGAATGGGGTTTTGGTGTTCCAACGAGCAATGGACCAAATGGTGGACCAGTACGGGCTGCGGGCCACGTTTCCATACTTGGATAACGTCACCATCTGCGGTCATGACCAGCAGGACCACAACGCCAACCTCCACCGATTTCTCCAAACCGCCCAAAAACGCAACCTCACATATAATAAGGAGAAATGCGTTTTCCGCACAACCAGACAAGCCATCCTCGGCTATGTCGTGGAAAACGGGGTCCTAGGACCCGACCCTGACCGTATGCGGTCAACTCCCTCTCCCTCACTGTTCCAGGGCCCTCAAGAGGTGCCTCGGATTTTACCCCTACTAAGCCCAGTGGGTCCCCCAGTATGTGGACAAAGCCCGCCCACTATTTAAGATTACACTCTTCCCACTGTCAGCTGAGGCCCGCCAGGCCTTCAACTGCATTAAGGAAGACATCGGCAAAGCCGCCATGCGGGCGGTGGATTAATCAGTTCTATTTCAGGTGGAGAGCGACGCCTCAGAGGTCGCTCTCACTGCTACTTTGAACCAGGCAGGGAGGCCAGTAGCGTTCTTTTCCCGAACCTTCTCCGCTTCGGAACTTCGACACTCCTCAGTCGAAAAGGAAGCCTAAGCCATTGTGGAAGCCGTACAGCACTGGAGGCACTACCTCGCTGGGAGGAGGTTTACCCTCATCACCGACCAGAGATCGGTTGCCTTTATGTTCGATAACTCACAGCGGGGCAAAATTAAAAATGACAAAATCTTGAGGTGGAGGATCGAACTCTCCACTTGTAATTATGATATTGTATACCGTTCGGGGAAGATCAACGAGCCCCCAGATGCTCTGTCCCGCGGTACATGCGCCAGCGCGCAAGACGACTGACTACAGGCTATCCACAATGACCTCTGCCACCCGGGGGTCACGCGGCTCGCCCACTACATCAAGGCCTGCACTCTGCCTTTCTCCACCGAGGAGGTCAAAGCCATCACCAGGGATTGCCCGATCTGCGCGGAGTGTAAACCACACTTCTATAGACCAGACAAGGCCCACCTGGTAAAGGCATCCCGGCACTTTGAACGACTGAGTATTGATTTCAAAGGGCCCCTCCCCTCAACCAACCGTAACATCTATTTTCTTTGATGTGGAGATGCCAGCGTTGGATTGGGGTGAGCACAGTAAGAAGTCTTACAACACCAGGTTAAAGTCCAACAGGTTTGTTTCAAACCCGAGCTTTCGGAGCACTGCTCCTTCCTCAGGTCTATTTTCTCAATGTCATAGATGAATTCTCTCGCTTCCCGTTTGCCATCCCATGCCCCGATATGACCTCCCATACAGTCATCAGAGCTTTGCCTAGTGTCTTCACCCTGTTCGGTTTCCCCAGCTATGTCCACAGTGACAGGGGTTCGTCCTTCATGAGCGACGAGCTGCGTCAGTACCTGCTCGACAAGGGCATCGCCTCGAGCAGGACTACCAGCTATAACCCCAGGGGGAACGGGCAGGTGGAGAGGGAGAATGCAACGGTCTGGAAGACCGTCCTACTGACCCTCCGGTCCAGGAATCTCCCGACCTCCCACTGGCAGGAGGTCCTCCCCGACGCGCTCCATGCAATTAGGTCCCTCCTGTGTACGGCCACAAATCGGACTCCTCAAGAGCGATTATTTGTTTTCCCTAGGGGCACTATCACAGGGGCCTCGCTTCCATCCTGGTTGTGGACACCAGGCCCTGTCCTCCTTCGGAAGCACGTCCGGACACATAAAACAGACCCATTGGTAGAGAGGGTCCTACTCCTGCATTCAAACCCCCACTATGCATTTATCGAGCACCCCGACGGCCGACAGGACACCGTTTCCCTCCAGGACCTGGCACCTGCAGAATCTACCATTACTACTACCACTGCCGCCGAAGTACCCCTCACACTACACCCCACCCGACCTCCCACATCCTGTGCCCCTGCACCTACAGGCTTCCTGCGCCCCCTTTCACCCGTCACACTGGTCCACAGGAACGAAGCTCTGGAAGAACCATCCCCGGAGTCCACCCTAGGATTCGCACCGAACATCTGTCCACAGCCATCCGAAGCGGCTGCAACTCCGGTGCTCCGTCAGTCCCAACGCACAATTTGAGCACCGGACCGACTGAACTTATAGACCCGTCCCCCCCGCCGGACTTGATTTTTTAACAGGGGGTGAATGTGGTGAATGTATAACATATAAATCCACACTGTATATCACTGTGTCCCTGCAGGCTCCATCTGTGAGCCGTTGCGCGGCTCTGCCCACAGGGGGAGATGAGGAGCATGTACAGGGCTCCGCCATTGGCTCCGCCCACAACTGGAAGTATAAAGTGCTGCGGTCTTGCGAGCCTGCCTTCAATTCAGCTAGTCGCAGGCAGGCTCAGTTGTAAGTCTTTTAAAGCCACAGTTTACTTCAACTCGTGTCTCTGAGTGAATTGATGGTCGCATCAACCCTCTCATCTCTGTAACTGCGAGGGGATAATAGCTCAGCCCATGGCATTTGTTTAATAGCGAATGCAGGATGCTAACATTGTTCGTAAGTTGAGAATGAACCACCCATAGTAATTTACAATTCTGAAAACAAGATTTAAGCTCTGATGTATTCCTTGGGGCTGGTGCTTCCTTAAGAGCCCTAACTTTATCTTCCATTAGATGTAAGCCTTGTGCATCTACTGTATAACCTAGACAAGCCACCTCATTCGCTTGAAAGGTGCCTTTATCTCTCTTTAACCACACTCCAGCATTCCTCCTGCTTGGATCCTCCTTTGTGGCTCCTCTTATCAACACATCGTCTAAGCAAGCAACTACTTTATTAATATAAATCTTACAGAAGACTCTCCAGAGTACATTGAAAAATGGCACAAGCCGACAAGACCCCAAATGGTAACTGTGTATACGATATAGTCCCTTGTGCGTATTAATGTTGACAAATGCTCTGGAAACATTATCCAGCTCCAGTTGCTGGTGTGCATGATGCATGATTTGGAGTGGCACGGTGGCAGAGTGGTTAGCACTACGTGGGTTATCTCCTGGTGCTCCGGTTTCCTCCACAGTCTAAAGATTTGCAGGTAAGGTGAATTGGCCGTACTAATACTGTCCAAAGGTTAGATGGGGCTATGTGGATAGGGGCGGGGGATTGGGCCTAGGTAGGGTGCTTTAGCAGGGCAGGGGCTGGTGCAGACTCGTGGGCCAAATGGCCTCCTTCTGTACTGTAGGGATTCAGTGAACTTTATGATGTTTAATATGGTGTATGTTAGACACCCAGTCAACTTCGCACATGGGTCCTTTATTTTCAGGATGGGTACCTGTGTAATTCCTGGTTTACCATCATAATGTAGCCTCCACATATGCAAAGCCAGGTCTTGTCTGGTTTGAGTACAGGTGCAATAGATGCTGCCCACTCTGCAAATTGTACAGGCTTGACGATGCCCAACTCCTCTAATTGCCTCAACACGGTTTGCACTTTCTCACGCAATGTGTAAGGCACAGGTCTGGCCCTCTGGAACCTTGGTGTAGCTTCAGGATCTACATGGATCTTGGCTTTTAGACTTCTGAATTTACACAATTCCTCCTGGAATTCCTCTTGGTAGTTCCTCAGGATTTCATGCAGGCTTCATTCATCTTACTTAAAACTTTTCAGTGAGTTTAACTTGGGTCACTTGGAAGCAATCACGTCCCATCAAACTTAATCAAGGGCCTCAAATTACAATTAAGAGTAGTTGGGCAGATTGCTGCCCGTAACTCACAGGGGTTGTGTTGTCCCTATGATCTGATAGCCTTACCCGTATATATGGTCAGCCTGGCTACAGTGTTCTTTAATCTCAGGGGTTGAATGTTTACCTGGAGCTATCGGTAAGTTTGCTCTTCAGCTATCTTGGTGCAGGCTCCTGTATCTACCTCCATCTTGAGTGGACGACCATCGACATTAACACTATTGTAATTGGGGTTACTCTGCCCTCCTTTATATTATTTAACCTAAATACGTTTGTTCTGTTTTCTGAATTACTTCCATACTGTGCACCGCAGCCGAATTGCTGACCCTGCTTTCACTGGGCAGGGTCTGCTTATTCCTGTACTTGCGCTTTCTGTGCCCTTTTCTACCACAGGCAAAACACACAGCTTCCTTAAATCAGCATTTCTTCTGGGAGTGAAGCCCCACACCCACATCTATAACACTCTTCACTACTCCTGTGGGCGGAACGGTGGCACAGTGGTTAGCACTGCTGCCTGACAGGGCTAGGGACCCGAGTTCAATTCCAGTCTTGGGTGACTGTCCGTCTGCGTGGAGTTTGCACTTTCTCCCCGTGTCTGCGTGGGTTTCCTCCGGGTGCTCCCGTTTCCTCCCACAGTCCAAAAATGTACAGGTTAGTTGAATTGTTTTTTCTAAATTGTCCCTTAGTGTCCAGGGGTCAGGTGGGGTTATTGAGTTACCGGGATCGGGCAGGGGAGTGGGCCTAGGTAGGATGCTCTTTCAAAGTGTTGGTGTGGACTCAATGGGCCGAATGACCTTCTTCTGCACTGTAGGGATTCTCTGATCCTGTACTACTGAATAAATCATTTGTACCTCTGCATTCTCTCACGTCCTACATTCCTCTGCTCATAAAATCCCGAGCCCTGAATCTTGGCACCGCTGCCACTAGTTGTTTCCAGATCTGTTGGACTTCACTGCCCTGCATGCTTTAAAGCTCTAGAGCACTTTTTTCTAGTGTCCCATAGCTAGAGTCACCTCCAGCACCTTCTTCAGGGTTATCTTGGACTCAGTTCCTTCTGTATTGTAGTTATTCACCCCACACACTAGACGATCTCTTAACATGTCATTAAGGACAGGTCCATATTCATAATGCTCTGCTATTTGCGTTAATCTGGCCACAAAAGCTACTATCACTTCTCCACGGCTCTTGTAGTTGAATTTAATTTATACCTTTGCATAATTATCAAGGATTACAATGCCCTTTCACAAGGTTTACTAACTCTGTGAAAGTCTTTGTATCAGGGGTGTCCCAGAGATATCAACCTCCTGATTAAGTTATAAGTTTGGCCTCCACAGGCTGTAAGTTGTATGATCTTTCTATTCCCCTCCATCCTATTTTGTTTGCCGGGAGAAAGTACTGCAGCCAGTCAACATATTGAACCAATCTTCGGAGTTAGGATCATCTGATCTAATTTGCGATAAAGAGAGATTTTGTTGATTTATTGGTTGTAAATTGGCTTGACTTGAATTATTTGAACGAAAGATCTGTTTTTTTCTTTTGCGTGGCAATTCAAAGGTGCTTCAAATGATCCTCATCGCCAATGTAATATCTGAGTGATTGCCGACCACCAGGTTTGAACAACAGCAGGTTATTTATTAGGGCAACTATAGCTTTGTACAGGGAGCTAAGATGAGCTACCAACCTCTGTAGCCCCAAGACCGATTCTGCTGGGAAATCCTGCACTCAGTCCACCCGATACCAACTAAGGCCTGACTGGCCGACCAGGTCAATTTACTATTCGAAAACTCTCTCCTTAAAGAGGCTCTCTACTGTACACACTTTACAAAGAATATTTGGATCTTGGTGAGGGGGAGATGTCCGAGAAAGGTACGCAAAGTGTGTGACTTCAGTTGTGTGGAGAGACAGAGACTGGAGAAGCTGGTATTGTTCTCAAAGCAGAGATGTTTAATGCGAGATTTAATTGGAATGTTCAAAATTATTGAGTGTGATAACCCTCATGAGGACCACGGAGGATCGCTGATTGATTCATAGAAATAGGAGTTCCTGCGATGAGTAGGCGGAGGCCCGCTCAGCTGGGGCTGGTTAGCGGGACCTTGAAATTTAGCTTCCAGACCTGGCGCGGCAATTCCCGATAGTCCTGGACTGGGATGCTTGTTTTGTGTGCCGCAGTTGCAGCTTTATTTTCAGTTTGAAATAAACCAGTTTGGCCTTTCACTCTGCGCCTCCTGGAATTATTATATTGGCTGTGGTGATTGTGTATCAGTGTAGATGCAATACAACTGAGCAAGCACTAGAGGGAGCACGGGAGAGCTATAAATACACAGGGACAGGAAGTGAGGACACACTTCACGGAAGGCAGAACTGGTAGCAGGACACAGACACAGGCAGGCAGCATTTGAGGTAGCCGTAAGTTAAGCCCTGAAGACAGAACAAATTCACAATAAAGCATCTTCTCCACCTTTGAGGCTACGAGCTTTATTAAGACACGAGGAACAACACATGGTACCAGGTTTGGCTTCAGACGCTTACTACAAGACAACTCAGCTGCAGACACAGAAAGACCAAAATGGCAAGAAAAACTCCTACTGGACATTCGACTTGGGAAGACATCGCTTAGTCGAGGATGTGGCTTGGAACCCCACCTCAGCTGGACATGACCGGCAATGTAAGAAATGTCTGGAAAATATTGAAATTAATGTTCAATTTTTATATCATAGCTAATGATTTAGCAGCAGCCTCAGACGAAATTAAAATAGCACTGCTCATCACAGGACATGAAGCTAGGAAAGTATATAATGGATTTAAATACTCAAAAGCTGAAGACAGCAACAACTTACAAATAATACTAAAAACATTTGAAGAGTACTGTATGAAATTTGAACAGCACTGTATGCTCAGATGCCAAACTGCACAGAGACTGAGTGATGCAAAACTCAAACAATCACTATCAAAACAGAAAGGGTTCAGTCAAGAAATCGCGAGTGAAAAGTACAGATCAAAAAGAAGGAATACCTTGAATTTTTCACAAAGCCAAAACGCTGAAATCCAGTACAGATCGAAAGGAAAAGGTAATTTACAACTTTCAAAAACAAACGCTGCAATCCACGATAAAATGCGTCGGAGCACATTTTACAGTCTCTGGGAGACAAAGAACTAAAATCTGCGTCTGCGCATGCGCAGGAAACAGAAGCCGCGCATGCGCAGTTACAATCATCCGTTTTGCGTTCTGCGCATGCGCAACCCGCACATGCGCAGTTTAGAAAAGTTCTTGTTGCTGATCGTTATGCGCATGCGCAAGCCGCGCATGTGCAGTCTCAAAACGATTTGGTCACGGATTGTTATGCGCATGCGCAAGCCGCGCATGCGCAGTGGACACAAAACCGCAAAATAAAGGAAGGCCGATTTGCGCATGCGCAATTGATTCCTACGCATGACGTCACGCGCGTCATGACGTCTGAGCACCCGGACCACGCCTACTTAAAAGGGAAATGCCCGAAAATTGAAAACACGATATTTAAAGCTGTAAAACTACATTTTCTTGCCTCAGAAGACAGAAAAATGCCTGAACTTAACCAGCAGTTAAAAATAACTCTCACAGCATCCTGGAACAAGCAATCTGCACCACCCAAAGTGAAGAGAACAAGAAAAAATCCGAAACAAAAAAAGATGATTTGTTTTTCGAACAATACTACTCAGACATGGTTGAGTTATTCGGATATGCAAAAAATGATGAAGACAACGATACCACATCCGAAGCAAAAAAAGATGATTTGGTTTTCGAACAATACTACTCAGACATGGCTGAGTTATTTGGATATGCTGATCATAGCATCAGCGACACGGTCGCAAAGCTCAACACGAATCTACTTGTGGTACATGAATCCAACACCATGGTGCCATGGCAGATCGTCGATACGTTGGATGACAGCAATACCCAAGACGAAGACAATGCCACATAGAGAGCACAGAGAGCACAGAAAGACTCCACAGAGAGAGCGATGACAGGCTCCACAGTGAGAGTGATGAAAGACTCCAAAAGGGAAGCAAGCAAACACACCCTGGCGAACACCATGCATGAACAAGACCATGAAGGTCAACCCGCCGTATCTGAGCAACCACAAGCAGACTATGAAAGTCTACTAAGCTCTCATAATCAAGAAGAAGACAATTGCATGCAAAAACAGTGACAAGGTGATCACACTCGACATACAGGAGGTACAGGATCATAGCGAGACTGACAGTTCTCAGCTTGTCTGTACAGAAGCACAGAGTAGGGCCACCCAAGAGTCCAGAGAGACCACGCCAATAGAAACCATCCAGATTTTAACTCCAGAAGAGGAGCACCAAGAGTCCAGTGAGACCACGCCAATAGAAACCATGCAGATTTTGACTCCAGAAGAGGAGCGCCACGAGTCCAGTGAGACCACATCAACTGAAACCTTGAAGATTTTGACTCCAGAAGAGGAGCGCCAAGAGTCCAGAGAGACCACGTCAAATGAAATCATGAAGAATTTGACTCCAGAAGAGGAGCACCAAGAAAGCAAAGATGACGAATCAAATCCACCACAAATGGCTGATGTCACCAGCATCAATGCAACATCAGATCATTCTCACCATTCTCGAGACGAAACGTTCAATGTAACAGATTCCACAAAGGACACTCGCACCAATAACTGTGACAATGACTCAAATTATCCACACGGGACACTCACTGAGCATAACAAGAAAAACAAAAGCCACAAGAAGCACAGCAGAAACGAGAACAACAACAGGAAGAACAAAAGCAACATGAAGCGCGATAAGAACAACAAAAATCGCAAGAAGCACTGCAGAAACAAGAACAACAGCACCAACAAAAACTACAAGCACAATGACAAAAACTACAAGAAGAACAACAAAACCAACAAGAAGCATAACAAAGATAGCGACAACAACAAAAACAGAAACGACAAAAACAGCAACAAGAACGGCAACGAAAACAACAAAGACAGGAACGACAGAAACAACAGCAATGAAACAACGACTTGCACAAAATGGTACAACTCTGCACATGAAGGATCTGCACATGAAGGACAATGCCACAGCACACTGCAAAGCAATGACAAGACTACAAACATGCCATGGGATGACAACGAATCGCACAAACTCACATCTGCTCCAGAACAAGCAAGCACACCAGCTTTCAAGGCAGATGACATACTAAATCGATACCACAAGCACATAAAAAAGTCCATGTCAGTGAACATCAGTGGTTCGACCATGCAAACACCATGGGATGACGTATTAGTTACTTAAAATAACAAGAACACCGACAACATTCACAACGGAGTTGCAATATCAATATCACCACGTCAACAACAACAAAAGAAAAAACTCAGTGAACAAATTCATCAAGTTTGGACTCATAAATGTTTTTATTAAGATTGGACTCATAAATATAAATTGGCTTTGTAAAATATGCAATAGCACCATCACTTGTATAGATACACATATCATAAGTAACTGTTTTGTACAATTTTCTTTAACGATGTACAGACAATATGTAAAGAAAAAAAGGGGGATGTGGTGATTGTGTATCAGTGTAGATGCAATACAACTGAGCAAGCACTAGAGGGAGCACGGGAGAGCTATAAATACACAGGGACAGGAAGTGAGGACACACATCACGGAAGGCAGAACTGGTAGCAGGACACAGACACAGGCAGGCAGCATTTGAGGTAGCCGTAAGTTAAGCTCTGAAGACAAAACAAATTCACAATAAAGCATCTTCTCCAACTTTGAGACTACGAGCTTTATTAAGACACGAGGAACAACACATTGGCGATGAGGATTAAGTAGGCGATTCCAAGCAGCCTTTTGTAAACTGCCCGTGACAACTCCAATAAAAAACAAAGAAAACCCTGGAAATACCCTTGTTTGGGAAGCTCGAGCCTTAAGATGTGGATGTGGAGGACTGGCCCCAGTAAGCAGAATGCATGCGCTACTTCTTTGCGCTAACGGCATAAAAGGAAATGACAAACAGGAAGTAATCCATTTCACAGCAAGCTGGTCCCCAGCATTCAACATTATTAAGAGTTTAATTTATCTGCAGTCCCTGACGCTAAAACGTTATACAAACATGTGGATATAGGAAAGAAGCCAAAGCTGTCTATAATCCTCCAGTGTTACCGATTCAACATGGCTGGGAGAACCCCTGGGGAACCTGTGACAGAATTTCTGGCTATATTAAGGAAGCTGCCCGAATATTGTAAGTAAGTTTGGTCCATCCTGAGTTGCTAGTGTGTGGGGGTCAATAATGCTGTGATACAAAAACAAACTTGGCAGAACGCACCCTGGATCTCAAAAGGGCTATAGAATTATCACTATCCTTGGAGAATGCTGAGAAGGGGGCCCAAGAACTCCAGGGGATGATGAACAGCAGCATTCTCAAACTTGGGGTGGGGGGTGTGTGGTATGGTGGAGGACCGTAATATTTCAGTGAGACCAGTGAGGGCTCATGTGCCTCAATTGCACCAACTTAACATTTAGCCAGGACATTCTGGCAGATGGCCAGATAAACCTAGAAGTACCAGGAAAGCCATCTTGGAGGACTACAAGAGTCAGCTGGAAGGCTGCTGTAAGTGTGTTGAAAGGACATGACCCAGGCGAGGCTACCAAAATTACCAGTACACATGCTGCACCGGCGTGAAGCCAATGCCACCTCAGGCCCGAGCCTTTCAAGTCTATAAGCCTGGAGAGGATGAAACAATGCAGCTGAATTGTATCATCATCCCTAAGATTGCCCAGATAAAGATAACACTCTTGGTCAACGATCATTCCCTAGAAATGGAGGTGGTTAGGATTTGCCGTCTCCATCAATGGGGAACAGACCGTTTAGCATCTCAGGATGGCCCCCAGGACTGTGAGACACCAGGGCAGGTTGGCCACACATACAGGGGAACTTTCAAACATTATGGGGACCACTATGACCCCAGTTACCAATGGACAGCAGACTACCCTATTCCCACGGATACTTGTATGGGGACCAGGACCCAGCTTCTTCTGCAGAGACTGGCTCCAGAGGATCCGTCTGGACTGGCTACAAATTTTTCAACTAGGAACCAATGGACTGTACAAGGTCATTGGCAAGTACTCCAAAGTATTCAGGGCATGCCCAGTCCCATACACTTTACTTACCAAAGTAGAGACCAAACTCGAGGTGGTTAGAGAGCTTTGGGGTAATACAACTAGTGCAGTTTGCAGAGTGGGCTGCACCAGTAGTCCCCGTCCTTAAGCCTGACAAGTCAATCCACCTTTGTGGGGACTATAAGCGAACCGTTAATAAAGCCTCACATTTAGATCTGTACCCCATGCCACGCATAAAACACCTATATGCCAAACCTGCAGGGGGGTCAAATCTTCACCAAATTAGATATGAGCCATGTCTATCTCCAGCTAAAACTAAACGAGTCATCCTGGAAGTACATAACGATTAACACCCATCACAGTTTATACGAATATACACATGTCTGCCCTTCGGAGACTTCTTCGCATGTGCCATTTTTTTATATGTGCGGGAGAACATTCTCCAAGGGCTACCTCTAAGTACACTTAGACAATGTCCTAATCACAGGAGCCACAGGAAAAGAGCACCTAGCAAACCTGGAGAAGGTATTGAGATGATTATCTGATGCAGGTATCCATCTCAAATGAGAAAAATGTGTGTTCCAGGCAGGCAAAGTAATCAACCTAAGATGCAGAGTCAATATAAAAGGACTACACCCCATGGAGGATAAAGTTAAGGCCCCGCAAAATACAATAAAATCTTTCTTAGGCCTAATAAAGTACTATTGAACACAAACTTGGCCACTTTATTGTCACCCCTGCACATGTTGTTAAAAAAAACAGGTTGTGGCAGGAATCGCAAGATGAAACCTTCGCGAAGGTGAAGCAACGGTTACTATCTTCAAAGATCCTGGCTCATTATGACCCCAAGAAAGAATTGGTATTAATGTGTATTGCTTCTCCATATGGAATAGGTACAGTCCTTTCCCATTGATGGGACGATGGCACAGAGAGATATATAGCATCCAGAATGTTGGCGAAGTAGGATCCTCCTTCAAGGGGATATCTGAGACCTTCCCCCAACAATGAAGAGTCTAAAATGGAGACTGAGGAGACTGATCCCCCGTCTGAGGTCAGCACTGAAGACGAGCCTACATTTGTCGTCCTTCAGCTCTCAATGAGGAAGTGATGACCCCTAGTCTACTTCATAGCCCCGACCCTAATCCACTTGCCGACGACTTGAGGCCTTGTGCCAAGCAGCAAAATAGACTCCATCACCGTGGAAGTGAGGGGGATAATTGGGACTTGAGGGGTGAGAGATGTGATGACCCTCACAAGGACCACGCTGGAATCGCTGATTCATCTCCCCATGGACTTCGCAGAAAAGGAGTTCCTGTGGTGAGCGGGCAGTGCCCTGCAAGCTGGATAAAAGCAATTTACTGCGGATGCTGGAATTTGAAACCAAAGAGAAAATGCTGGAAAATCTCAGCAGGTCTGGCAGCATCTGTAGGGAGAGAAAAGAGCTAATGTTTCGAGTCCAGATGACCCTGTGTCAAAGCTGGGGCTGGTTAACAAGACTTTTAAATGTAGCTCCCAGAACCAGACCAGGAGCTCCCGCTAGTGCTGGGCTGGCACACTCATTTTGTGTGCCTCAGCAGCAGCTTTATTTTTAGATTAAAAGTAGACGGGTTTGGCCTTTCACTCCCTGTCTCCTGGATTTATTACATAGAGGATTTTGATAAAATAAAGAAGATGTATGTCCTGCAGTGCCCAATGGTTTAATTGTTCTGTTTGATTACATGGGTCTGTTTTCTATTGATGTCACTGAATTTGATTAGGTAATCCTGATGTGGTGGCTCAGCGAAAGAAAAACAGGGCTGCCGGAAGCTTGGAGTTCGAGGTTGCTCGAAGCTGGGGAGAGTAGAATTCCACACAAAGCACTTGGTAAATTCCTGTTACATAGAGCTGCTGTGTCATTGCTGCACAGATCTGAGATAGATAAAATAAACCACTAACTGGCAAACATCTCCTGGCGGAAGGTCCGGTACCAAGAGGACACTGGTTTAAGATAATTGGAAAAACAAAAAGCCGTTTTTTCATGCAGCAAATTATATACTGAAATTCTCTATCTGAAAGGGTTGTAGAAGCAGATTAAATAATAACTTTCAAAAGAGAACTGGGTAAATATTTCAATCGGAAACATTTACAGGACAAAGGGGAAGAGGTAAGGTAGTGGAACTAATTGGATAGCTCGATCATAGAACATAGAACAGTACAGCACAGAACAGGCCCTTCAGCCCTCAATGTTGTGCCGAGCCATGATCACCCCACTCAAACCCACGTATCCACCCTATACCCGTAACCCAACAACCCCCCCCATTAACCTTACTTTTTTTAGGACACTACGGGCAATTTAGCGTGGCCAATCCACCTAACCCGCACATCTTTGGACTGTGGGAGGAAACCGGAGCACCCGGAGGAAACCCACGCACACAGGGGGAGGACGTGCAGACTCCACACAGACAGTGACCCAGCCGGGAATCGAACCTGGGACCCTGGATCTGTGAAGCATTTATGCTAACCACCATGCTACCCTGCTGCCTCATAAAGCCAATAGAGGCACAATTGGTCCGAAAGGCGGCCCTGCACGGTCGGTGCGGGTCCACGCATGTGGGGAATGACCGTCTCTGCACTGGCACGGAGCAACATGTCGGAGAACTAACAGCAGGCCCGCACGGAAGGATGTAGGCCCCCTCCAGATCGCGGTCACCCACCGATCGGAAGGCCCCGATTGTGGGCCTGGATCCATGGAGACCCCCTCCCAGCCCTTCCCCCCCCCGAGTCTGATTCCCCACGCCCCCCCCAGTAGGATGTCCACGGCGGCCGCGGCTTCATATTCCGAGCACCCGCTGGGTGGAACCAGGTTTGAACCACGCCGGCGGGACTCGGCGGGGGTTCGGCCCGTCGCCCACGGAGAATCGCTGCGGGGGCCTATTTCAGCGGCCACCGACCGGCGCCACGGTCGCCGGAGAATGGGCGGCCTGGCGTCAGACCGGCGTGTCGGGAATTTCCCACGCCCACGGTGATTCCCTGACCCGTCGTGGGCTCAGAGAATCCCGGCCATTTTCTCTGAGATTCGTGAGGTTTTGGAATTCTCTTCCTCAAAAGATGCTTGTGGCATAGTCTGTGAATATCTTTTAGGCAGAAGTAGATTGATTCTTGAAAAGCAAAGGGGTGGAAGGTTATCAACTTTAGGCAGGAATATGAAGCTGAGGTCAAAATGAAATCAGCCCTGATCTTATTGAATAATGGCACAGGTTTGAGGGGCCTGGTGGCCTCCACCTGCTCCCAATTCGTATGTGTGGAAGGCAGATGCAAAATACTTAAAATAATACATTTTGGAGCCAGTTCAAAATCTTTGCTGTTGCGTTGTTCCTCATAATTAATTCTTGAATCTCACCGTCTAAGGGACCAATGTTCTAGTTCTTCATGATTAATTCCTCAATCTCACCCTCTGAGCGACCAAAGCTCATTGTCTCTACTCTTTGGCTTTTTATATTTCTTGCCAGTTTTCTCTCATGCACCAGTTTTGCAAACTTTATTTTTTTCATCATCCTTTGCCTGTTTCTAAAGCCTACCACTAATCTTTGCAGCATTTTGCCTCTTTTCTTTCAGTTTGATACCATCCTTAACTCCTTAGTTTGTCACAGTAGTGACTCCTTCTCGTATCTTTCTTTTTCAAAGGAATATATTTTTGTTGCAAATTCTGAAATATCTTCCTGAATGTCTGTACTGTTTTGCCTCTTAACCCATTTTTTAGTCAATTTTAGCCAACTTTATCTTCATACTCTTGCAATTGCTTTTATTTAAGTTTAAAACTCTAGTTTCAGACCCGAATCTCTCACTCAAACTGAATCTGAAATTCTATCATGTTATGATCACTCTTACTGAGAGGATCCTTTACTATGAAATTGTTCATTAATCCTATCTTGTTACTTATTACCAGGTCTAAAATAGTCTGTTCCCTGATTGGTGTCACTATATATTGTTTAGAGCCTGCAACAATAATACTCTATGAACACATCCTCCAGGCTACCTTTACTAATTTGGCTGCTCCAATCTATATGCAGATTAAAATCTTTCATGATGATTACAATAACTTCCTTAAAATAACACATTATTTCTTGATTCATACAGTGTCCTACAGTGTAGTTTCTAGTACTGAGCCTATAAACCACTCTCGCCAGTGACATCTTTCCTTTGCTGATTATCTGCACCCAAACTGATTTTTTACATTGACTCTCTGAAGCAAGATCAGGGCTCACCTTTTATCCACAGAGCTATCCCACCTCCTTTTCCTTCCCTCCTTTGTGCAATGTCAAATAGATTTATATGTTCAGGTCCCAGGTCACCACCACCAAGGGCTGGATAAAACGTCGTTGAAACGGTGATGATTTTTTTGAGTGTGATAACATCGGATCTTGTTCCTCATGACATCACGGCAGAGCGCAATAATAATACGCTTGGCGGACAGCCCTGGAAATCAGGAGCTCACCCACCAAATTGAAATTGGTAAAAATTGGATATTTAGCTTATGTGCAGTCAAATCTACTGTCATGACATGTGAATGCTGCAATAATATAGTCAGATCGAGGAAGAATACCTGGTAGGGAACTTGATTTTTTCCAATGGTTGAATGTAAGGGCCGATTTAAAGGCAGCAGATGAATTATTTTGTTGAGTGAACTCCTGCAGTGCATTGTGTAAAACCTACCATGCTTCGATGGTGGAGGGAACAAATGTTTGTGGAAGGGTTAGCAATCGAGTGGGCTTCTTTGTCTCGGATTGTGTTGGGCTTCTTGAGTTTATTCAGAACTGCACTCATCCAGGCAAGTGGAGGGTATTTCATCACTCTCTTGACTTGTGACTTGTAGATGTGTATGTTAGGTAGGGGGTTGCGGGGATATGCAGGGGCCGAGGTAGTGTGAGGGTCAGTGTGGACTCGATGGGGCCAAAAGGCTTCCTTCTGCACTCTAGGGATTCCATGGTTCTATGGTTCTATTGCCTGGCATTTGCGAGGCACATATGCTACACCCACACTGCTGACCTCTACGGCCATCTCTGACCAGGCTGCTCTGATGATTGCGGGAGATCTTCTCTTCCCATCGTCTGCCATTAAGACTGTCACTGGCAGCCCGGAGGAGGGCACCAAGAGAGTCATCATTAAACCTCGAGGAAGTTCAGACCCTGTCCACTCCCCTCGCTCCACTCCCCTCTTTCAGCCATTTATTGGAGAGAGAAATGTAATTAGAAGTCAGGCACTCCATATTTTGTTACGTTGATTCCGTCGACCCTCTGTTGAAATAGTCAAAATGTTTAGATAAGTAAAATTCACATGATCCAATGATTGCAAATCTTTCACACATTCCTAAAATCCTTCTTACTTCCAACTCAATACCATCCCAGATCGACCTGATTGTGTCCCATGTTAGGCAGCCCTTTTAAATTAGTGAATGTGACCCCCTTCCAGGCCCTGGCCCACCAGTTAGGGCACTGGGCATCCTGCCCTCCAACCCCAATTGGGCAGGAAGACGAGTCAAGCAACGTGATGGGCTGGAAACCCCCCTGGCAGACATTGCTGTTTTATACAGTGTGCTGGGATGGCAGTGGGGGAGTTGGCGGGTCACACCCTTCTGGGTCTGATTCATGCCTGCTGCTATGGAGCATGTTATTCTACCTCATGTATCTGTAATAGTTGTTCTATCACAGTCATTTGTTTCTAATTAAGCTCTCAATTCATTCATCTTGCTAGACTCCAATAGAGTTTTCGATTCTGTATTTTTACAATGTTTCCCTGCTCCGCCCTTATTTGCTGGTGCACTGTTTGTGCGCTCTCGCCCTCCCTGTCACATTCTGGTTCTTATTACCTGCATCGGGCAGCATGGTAGCACAGTGGTTAGCACAGTTGCTTCACAGCTCCAGGGGCCCAGGTTCAATTCCCGGCTTGGGTCACTGTCCGTGCGGAGTCTGCACATTCTCCCCGTGTCTGCGTGGATTTCCTCCGGGTGCTCCGGATTCCTTCCACAGTCTAAAGATGTGCACGTTAGGTGGATTGGCCATGCTAAATTGCCCTTAGTGTCCAAAAAGGTTAGGTGGGTTTACTGGGTTACGGGGATAGGGTGGAGGCATGGGCTTAAGTAGGGGAGCTCTTTCCAAGAGCCGGTGCAGACTTGATGGGCCAAATGGCCTCCTTCTGCACTGTAAATTCTATGATTCTATGATCACTGCCCTGCATTATGGTCTTGTCCTTTCTCATTAACTTTCCAAATCTCCCCTCATGTGAACACACCCTCCCCCTCCCATCTAACAAGATTTAGTTTCAAGGCCTCTTTGCAGCCTTTGTTATATAATTCGGCAGGATTCTGGTTCCAGCCCAATTCCAGTGGTACAGCTCCCCCTTTCCCTAATACTGATGCCAGTGTTCCAACGACTCGAAACTCATTTCTTCCGTATCAATCTTTGAGCCATGCATTCAACTTCCTGATCTTATTTACCCTAAGCCAAACTGCTCGTGACTCAGCTAGGAACCCATTCCTTTTCGGTTTAGTCGCTGGCTGCTCATTCTCTCTCATGTTGAATCTCTTTCTTTGCCCTATCTATGGCGTTGGCAGCTACATGGTCCATGACAGCTGGGTCCTTCCCCTTCCACTCCATTTCCTCTCCTGCACTGAGGTGATATACTTAACCCTGGCACCAAGCAGGTAACACAGCCTTCGGGACTCATATTCAAATTCTGCTTTCTAATACTAGTACCTACATCATGCATATGCCAAGGGTCTGCACCTTAGTAACAAAGAACTTGCAAAGTGAGAGCTCCTACCCTGTTGTCACAATATCACAAAGTGTTTTGCTAGTCTACTTTTCTCGGCGAATTTGACAGACGTTTGGACACTGTGGGCGGGATTCTCCCGCAATCGGTGGGATGGCCTTACGCTGGCACCAAGAACGGAGTCGGGCCACTCCGGCGTCGGGCCACCCGTAAGTTGAGGAATCCTCTGCACTTCCGGGGGCTAGGCATGCACCGGAGGGATTAGTGCCGCGCCAACTGGCGCCAAAGGGCCGCTGTGGTCCCGCGCATGTGCAGAACTGCCCGCGTGTTCTGGCGCATGCACAGGAGGTTTGTTCTCCGTGCTGGCCATGGCAGAGCTCAACAGAGGCCGGCGCGGAGGGAAAGTGTGCCCCCACGGCACAGGCCCGCCCACAGATCGGTGGGCCCTGATCATGGGCCAGGCCACCATGGGAACACCCCCCCCCACCCCCCCTGGGGCCGTATCCTCTCGCTCCCCCGCCCCCGAGGACTCTGGTAGACTACCTAGCAGCCAGGTCCCGCCGTGATGGACCATGCTCATTTCACGCCGGTGGGACTGGCCAGGAAATGACGGTCGTTCGGCCCATCGGGGTTCGGAGAATTTCCGGGGAGGGGGGGGGTCGCTGCCAAGGGTACCCGACTGGCGCAGCGTAAACCCCGCCCCCACCCGAAACCAGGTGCCGGATAATTCGGCAGCCGACGTCAGAGCGGTGGGGCGGTTTTCACCCCCCCCCCCCCCCCAACCCCCACCGCGATTCTCCAATCCGGCGGGTGGGTCGGAGAATCCCACCCTGCATGTTCCCACAACCAAGATTGCAGTGATCAACAGTCAGTCTGGTTTTGGTAATATTCATTTAAACTGAGAACCATTCCACTGATCTTTGAAGATCACCAGGTTATCCGTCCAGTATCTCATCCTACTCATGTACTGTTTCCACAGCCTCACACTCCCCCAGGTTTTGCCGAGGTATAAATGGTCAGGACACATAGATGGAGAACTTCCTGCTTCTCCTCTGGGAATGAAGGCAGAGACTTGGGTTTAATCCAAAAGGCCGTACCTCCAACAGTACAGCACCCCCTCAGTACTGCATTGAAGTTTTAGCATTGATCATATGCTCAAGTCCTGAAGTGGAGCTTCAAACGACTAACTCCAATTGCAACTGCTGCTATTGGGCTGAACTGACCATATTAAAGACAAGACAGGAAATAATAAATCTCTTCTAATTTCACTTTATTAGCTGGTTGTTAGATGTTCCTTACAAATCTATAAACAGATACGAGGCAGCATGGATCAAAAAAAGGCCAAATGGTCTGTTAAATCTGTTGTATACATTGTGACCATTATCATGGCCCCTATCCAATCTATTTAATGTCCTGAGAGAGACTTCTATTGCATAGCCTAGTCTCAAAGTTAATCAGGCAAAACAGCACGGTGTATTCATCTACCTTCATACCTCCTTTTCTCTGCCAACATTTCCCCCATTCCCTGTAATGGAGGAACATATAGGGCGCAATTCTCCACAACGGCCGACGCCGTCGTGAAATCCGGAGTGTTTCACGACGGTGTCGGAGGCCGCTCCTCGCCCCCCATTCTCCCCCCCCCCCCCCCCCCCCCCCCCCCCCCCGGGGGGGCTAGGAGCGGCGTTTCGTGAAACTTGGCCGCCGGTCCTTGACGCTGGCGTCAAGGCGGCGCGCCGATAATGACGCGGCCGTCAGCTCCTTAGTGAGGTCAGCCGCGCATATGCAGGTTGGCCGGCTCCAACCCGCGCATGCACGGTTGCCGTCTTCCCCTCCGCTGCCCCGCAAGACGTGGCGGCTTGATCTTGCAGGGCGGCGGAGGGGAAAGAGTGCGTCTCTTAGAGACGCCAGCCCGACGATCGGTGGGCACCGATCGCGGGCCAGTCCCCTCCCGAGCACGGCCGTGTTGCTTGATCCCCTCTCCAACCCCCCACAGGCCCTAAACTTACCTATCGCGTTATGTTCACGTCGGCAGCGACCAGGTGCGGTTGCTGCCGGCGTGAACAGGTCAGGAACGGCAGACCGCTCGGCCCATCCGGGCCGGAGAATCGCGGGTCACCTTGAAAAACGGTGACCCGCGATTCTCCGAGCGGCGTGTCACAAAACGCGCCACGCCATTTTGGGGGGGGGGCTGGGAGAATCGCGGGGGTGCCAGAGCGGCCCTCCCGCTATTCTCCCACCCGGCCTGGGGAGCAGAGAATCACGGCCATAGGGCGCGATTCTCCGCACTCACGACGGGGCGGAGAATAGCGGGCGGCGCAAATTTTTACGGCGACGCTGGCCTGACTCCCTCCCGCTATTCTCTCCCCTCCCCCCCCACGCCCGCCCCCCGACACGAATCGCTGCTCGCCGTTTTTTTACGGCGAGCAGCGATTCTCCCCTGGCCGATGGGCCGATTTCCAAGGCCTTTACGGCTGTTTTCACGATTTTTAATACACCTGCTATACCAGTTCTTGAAAACGGCCGCAAAGTGCTGTTCTGCACAACCATGCCACCGATTGGCATGGCTGCACCACGGCCGTGCCAAGGGTGGCATGGGCCCGCGATCGGTGCCCACCGATCGCGGGCAGTGGGTCCGATTCCCGCGCACTCTTTCTCCCTCACCGCCCCGCAGGATAAGTCCGCGGGGCGGCTGAGGGGCATTATGGACCGCGCATGCGCGGGTCTGACGTCATCCGCGCATGCGCGGGTTGGAGTCGTCCAATCCGCGCATGTGCGGCTGACGTCATCATATGCGTCAGCCGTCGCTAACTTTGGCGCGCAGGCTTAGCGCAATTCGCTAGCCCCGATCAGGGAGCAGAATCGGGTCCCGGGAGGGGGCGTGGAAGCTGCCGTGAAACACGGCCGGTTTCGTGGCAGCCTTCACGACTCTCCGCCTTTGCGGAGAATCGCGCCCATAGTATCCCATAGAGTATTCCCAGAAGACTGAACTTCCGTGCCAATCATACATTCATCCTCTTCCTCGTTTCCCATGTACTCTGACTGCCAATCAGGGCTAGCTTGTTTCCATCAGTTTGTAGTTAAACGAACTGTTAATTTTGAAGTACAAATTATGGTCTCATGTGGTGACATGCAATTAACAGACACATCCAGTGAATTCAGCTCTCAGTCCCAATTAACCTCTGGCAGTACAAAATAATTCAGCTTCGATTGAAGGCTTGTCTTTCGCAAACAAACATTGCCGAGCCAATTAGACAGAAGGGAAATTCATTGATGACATTAAAATTAGTAATTGCCTTCAAACTAAATTGATTTCGAATTTCAGGCATCAAGTGCTGATACCCGACCATGCACAGGTTCAAGTTGGAATTGGCCTGGGGCGGGGGGTGGGGGGAGTGGGTGGGGGGGTGATCGCCCTGGCATTTTGTATCTGTCTTCCATGGTTTTGTCTGGAGTGGCACTGCAGAGGAGTGTACAGACTGGAGTTTCCAGCCGTTCATGTAGGTAGGATCTTCCTGTCCCTCTGTCGATGCAACCCCGCCATGGTTATTTTCGTGGCGATGTGTATATTCAACTGGAAACCCCATTGACCAATGGTGGGACCAGAAGATCCCACTTCCGGCCAATGGCAGGTCATATCCGTAGCCACGGAACACACGGTGGGTTATAAGGAAAACCCCGCCCAGAGTATCTGCCATTTTGCTTGCTGTCTCCATTGACTGATGGGCATAGCAGTGGACTCAAGGGAATAATGGGTAGAAATGTGAGACACTCACCATCCTGTGAGTCGGCATGATTCCCAGAAGCCCACTGCCATTTCACGTTCAATTAAGCATTGATGATAATTATAATAATAATCTTTATTTTTATCTCAAGTGGGCTTACATTAACACTGCAATGAAGTTACTGTGAAAATCCCCGAGTCGCCACATTTCGACGCCTGTTCGGCTACACAGAGGGAGAATTCAGAATGTCCAATTCGCCGAACGGTCACGTCTTTCGGGACACGTTGGAGGAACCCGGAACACCCGGGAGAAACCCACGCAGACAAAGGGAGAATGTGCAGATTCCGCACAGACTGTGACCCATGCTAGGAATCGAACCTGGAACCCTAGCGCTGTGAAGTAACGGTGCTAACCACTGTGCTGCCGTGCCGCCCATAGTTAGTGGGACTTCTGTCCGCCCATAGAAGGATGTCTCACCTTCATGAGCTTTCGACCAATCTGATTGGCTGACATCCCTGCAACCCAAACATACACAATGCTGCAGTGGCCAGAAGAGGCACTGTTTCCAAGATATGTCCCGGGGTCCCAGGGGTAGGATGGTTGGGGATGGCCTTGGGGGTCAGGAGGGGGGCAATCGCATTGTCGATGGGTAGGCCTGCGGGAGGAAGGGAAGGGGTGGGACAGTGGATCTCCCAGGTCCCAGAAGGGAGGCTGCCCTAAATCTGAGGGGGCCCCACCCCCTCCGTTCCCGTGACTGGGAAATGCTGAAAAGTGCCTGCCTGCCCGTGCGATGAACTAAAATTCGTACGGGCAATGTAATCTTCTGGAAAATAGGGCAGATAATCCTTTCGTTTGGATTCTTGATTGTCAGTGGGTGTGCTGCCAATACACATTGCGGCCACTGATCGGAATATCACGCGTTGGCCTGGATGCGCTATGATGTCAGAATACATGTCCGACTCCATCACTTACTATCGCACCTCGCATATGTAAAATTCCACCCAATGGATAATAAATAATACAATTAGTTAAGTTCTTCATCAGTTGTGTCACTGCAGAGCCTTGTTAGGCTGATGCTGAAATTGCGAAACGCGATTGGGCAGAGAATAGGTTCTGAGGCCACAATGGTGGCGGATGCCTATTTGACGTCAAATTGCAATATTCCATCACCTTGACAGCGGTGTCAATGCGGTCTGGATCGCACATACAGTAAACACCGTTTGCATGTCATTAGCGGGACCCAGCCGATATTCTCAGGGCCTCCACGATTCTCCGCCTCCGATGGGCCTCTTTCCTGACGGCGTGGTTCACTTGTGCTTTAGAAAATTGTGAAACTAGCGTCATGGCCGATGAGGGAGAGAGAGGAGGTAGGACACAGAGACGTGCAACCGTGGGCTGCCAGGCCAACACTGGTCAGGCTGGCTGGGGTGAGGGAGACCCAGCCAGGGCCGGGGAGGTGGGGGGGGGGGGGGGGGGGGTGATGGGGAAACGGACCTTATGGTCACCCCCCACGGGACTGGGACGGTTTCCGGGCATGGACTGCCATTGCTGCGGCCTGCACGGCAGCCACCTTGCTGCGCATCCCACTGACCACCGACCTTCGTACTGGTTCTGCAGAGTGACACCGGCCGTTTGGGTACCCCCACCCGCCCACCGCCGCTCCCCACCCTCCACCATAACCCCCACCACTCAATGTCTGCAACCGCCGGCGGGGCATCAGGCGGAACACCCAAGGGCAACGGCCACTGTAGCAACTACACTGTAGCCGGTCACCGACGGGGCCTGGGGTACGGGGATTGACGGTGGGGGGGGGGGGGCAACATGCGGGAGCGGAGCCGGCAGTACGAACTGAGGTCACCATGTAGCCCGATGGACCTGATTGGGCATGGGGGTACGCACCATGCTAACATGTCAGCCTTTCACCCCCTGCAGCTAATGGATATTGGAATTCAACCAGCGATGGTGGCCTTACTCCTAGTCGCCGCAGCCCTGGGTTTGCCCTGCGGCTGTATGAGTGGATGCTGCTCGAGGAGGAAGGGAAGCTGCACCAGCGGAGCGTGCCCAAGGGGAACAGGGGGGAGCAGCCCAGGATGGAGAGCTGGCCGCCCAACAGGCCGAGGAGGAGGATGAGCCACATGAGGCCTCGTGTGTACCCGCAGCACCTGTCTTCAGGACCTGCCGAACTGGGCATGCCGTCGAAGACTCCGGCTGAGCAGGGAGACAGTGCAACAGATCTGTCAGATCATAGCACACCTGGCACCACAGGGGTATGTGGGGGCACCAGCTGCGTATCATGCACGTCTGCGCCTGATACTGGGGCAGTGTGCACAACACCTTCATTCTGGCACACTTGACGATTCCTAACATGTTCGAGATGCCCCCCCTGGCTGAGAGGCTGGCTCCAGGGTGTCAGGGGCTATCCACTACGGATGTGGCTGATGATGCCTATCCGGAGGCCACAGACTGATATTGGGATCCGCTACAACGACGCCCATACAGCAAACAGGAGCGTGATCAAGATTTGCTTCGGCCTCCTGAAGATGTGGTTCAGGTGCCTGGACCGCTCTGAAGGGCCCCTCCAGTATGATGCTGAGAGGGTCGCCCGCGTTGTGGCGGCCTGCTGCGCCCTGCACAACATCGCTCAGCAGAGGTGCGACGTGCTGGCGGGAGAGGGGGGGGATGGGTATGACATAGAGGCCAGGCAGGCAAGGGAGGCCGCACAACATGTGCGCCAGAGTCAACACGCACGGGACACTCTGATTGCCTCCAGGCTTGCCAGTTGGGGTGGCCGACTGGCGAGGGGCATGGACGCCGCAATGTCCACCCATTCCCCCCTCCAACATCCGCCCATTCCGCCCCCCCCACTATGGCCAGCCCAGACTAGCCCGCCCTTCACACCCATCTGACAGAGCACTGAGGCAGTTTGTAGCAGTGTGAACGGGCGTTTAATGTGACAAAGTATTTACAGATTTGTGCCCGACAACCAAACTCTGCCCCATAACTAAACTGTGCCCTGCACCCGTGTCAACATAACTAGTGTCTAACTTTCTGGCCTTACGCCCTAATGCTACATCTAGGTGGATCCCCAGATGGTACAGCAGGAGTGGAGGCAGCTTGCTGTGATTCCCGCCCTGCGACCTGGGTCCCTATTGGCAGACGTCTTCTGGGGCGACTGGGCCTGCATGGGCCCAGTTGCTGCACGATAGCCCAGGAGGAGTGGTGCCGCCCTGTTCTGCCCGCTGCCCCCAGATGCACCGGGGACAGGAGATGAGGGGTAGTCTGAGGTGTAGCGGTGTTCTGGCACTTCTCCTGCGGGGGGCACCAGCACCGGCCCAATCAACTCCTCCTCCCTCGGGATGTCCGATGGCCCCTGGGCTACTCCATGGGATGGGCGTGCAAGCGGAGCTATCCCTTGAGGCTTCCCCGCCACCTGGCCCTGCCAGTCCTGGAGGCCTGCTCGGTACTCGACCAGGATCTGCACGTTCGCGGCCACGGAGCACGGTGCGTGGACCAGCACCATCTGGGACTGCCCCACGTCAGCCATTGACTGTGCCATCACCTTCTGGGTTTGTGTCACATCAGTCAGTGACTACGCCATCTCCCTCTGGGACTGGGCCACACCTCCCTCTGTGTTTCTGCCATGTCAGCCAGCGCCTGGGCAATGCCGCCGACGTTCCCAGCCATGACCTGCTGTGACTGGGCCACGCTCAGAAACGCTGCTGCAATTTCCAGGTGGCTCTGGCACATGGTAGTCTGTGAGCAACCCCGTCCTGGGCCAAGGCCAACGCCTGCATAAAATCTCCCAGGCCTTGGACATGCTGATCCATAGCCAAGACCGTAGCCCCCAATGATTCCACCGCGGATGCCACCCGTGTTGGCCTGGGTGACACAGGGTCGGCACCACCTCGTACTCCTGCACACGGTTGGACTTCTCCTGGCGGTTATGGACAGCCTTTTCTGGGGGCGCGGGGGGTGCAAATGGAAACCGTCAGTGTTAGTCAGCCCAACGCATGCAGCCCAGGGGGTGGGTAACTGCGGCCTCTTTTTCCAGGGCAGCCGGCCATGACACATGTTACGTGGTGCAGGGTGGGGGTTCTGACGCCCTCTGGTTTGGGGAGGGGGGGGTAGCATTATCGGTGCGTGGGAAGGGGGTTGGTGCCAAGGGCACAGTGCGGCCTACTCACCCTGGCCGCCCTGAGGAGGTTGTGCAGTTTGTTCTGGCACTGCAGGCCAGTCCGGACGGTGTTATCCTTCCCGGGCTGCGATGCAGGGCCGTTCGCCTCTCCTCCACTGGGACCGGAGGGTATCCAGCTCAGCATCAGTGAAGCGTGGACCTGCTCTCCTTGCTGCCATCTTGTTGGCTGGGATGGTGTGTGTGGGGAGTGCAGTGAGTATATGCGGCTGCGGTTTGTCAGCCTCCTGAGTGTCAACCGTGAAACCGGCGAATCCTGCACCATTTCTCATAGGAATCGCTTGTGCTCCACGTGGTGCCGGTGCTGGCCCTTCAACAGTAGTTGAATCGGTCCAGGCTCAGCCCCAGTTTTGCTGTCGTGGAAGTCCATGAATTCTGCCCTGGCATCAATACTTAGTCTCAGGAACGGAGAATTCAGCCCCTTGTGTTTTGTTGTTTGATGACTCTTGGCATATGGGCCATTTTATAAATCCAGGTAATAATAAATGGATGAATCAGCAAACATTCACAACAATTCAAGTGGTGTTTGGGGGGTGAGTTTTGTTGACCCGCAGGAGCGAGAGAACGAAAGACAACTTGGGGGCAGCACAGTAGCACAGTGGGTAGCACCGTTGCTTCACAGCACCAGGGACCCGGGTTCGATTCCCGGCTTGGGTCACTGCCTGTGTGGAGTTTACATTTTCGCCTGGCGTCTGCTTGGATTTCCTCCGGGCACTCTGGTTTCCTCCCACAGTTCAAAGATGTGCAGGATAGGTGGATTGGCCTCGCTAAATTGCCCCGTAGTGTCCAAAGGTTGGATGCGGTTACTGGATTTCGGGGTTAGGGTGGAGGTGTGGGATTAGGTTTGGTGCTCTTTCAGGGGTTGGTGTAGACTTCATGGGCCAAATGGGCTCCTTCTGCACTGTAAATTCTATGATCTATGATCTATGTTCACAACTAAGGAGGAGAGGGAAAAGCAATTAGTACCGATTCTGCGCTGAAACAATAAATGTGTGAAAACATGTTGCATAGACTAGGGCTGGGATTTCCCGGGACAGGAAGTCGAGAACAATGGGCCATCATCTTCGAGCTAGGTTGTTTAAGAATGCTGTCAGCAAGCATATCTTCATAAAGGGTAATGGAAATCTGGAACTCTCACCACATAACGTTGCTGAGGCTGGGAGTTAATTGAAAATATCTAAACTGATGGAATTTTTTGGCAAGGATATTGAGGGTCATGGGAGCATATCAGTTAACTCAAGGCTCAAATACAGTTCAGCTGTGATCTAACTGAACAGTGGAGCAGGTTTGAGGCTGAGTGACCTCCCCTTGTACCATAATATTTTATGAAGATATGCTTGCTGACAGGATTCCTAAACAGCCTAGCTCTAAAATAATGGTCCATTGTTCTAGACTTCCTGTCCCGGGAAATCCCAGCCCTAGTCTATGCAACATGTTTTCACACATTTATTGTTTCAGCCCAGAATCAGTACTAATTTCTTTTCCCTCTCCTCCTTACCTGTGAACATAGATCATAGAATTTACAGTGCATTCTACATCTGAAACCCCTGAAAGAGCACCAAACCTAATCCCACATCTCCACACTAACCCCGCAATCCAGCAACCCCACCCAAACTTTGGACACTACGGGGCAATTTAGCGAGGTCGCATGGTGGTTAGCACAATTGCTTCACAGCTCCAGGGTCCCAGGTTCAACTCTCGGCTTGGTTCACGGTCTGTGCGGAGTCTGCACGTTCTCCCCGTGTGTGCGTGGGCTTCCTCCGGGTGCTCCGGTTTCCTCCCACAGTCCAAAGATGTGCAGGTTAGGTGGATTGGCCATGCTAAATTGCCCTTAGTGTCCAAAATTGCCCTTAGTGTTGGGTCGGGTTACTGGGTTATGGGGATAGGGTGGAGGTGTGGGCTTGGGTAGGGTGCTCTTTCAAAAAAAGAGCCAGTGCAGATTCGATGGGCCGAATGGCCTCTTTCTGCACTGTAAATTCTATGAAATTAATATATCTATCTATCTATTAAGGTATATTAAGTGTTTGAAATCAGGCCTAGGTTTCTAGTCGCCCTCGTAAGGCCTAGGTGAGTTCATAAAGCAAAGCGACATAGGTGAGGTGCTGCATAGCTACTAGCTACTGTTAACTGTACCCCAGCAAATGGATCTCACTGTGCGGCAGTGGTTCACACTGTTTCCTCATGGCGCTGAGGGCCCGGGTTCAATCCCAGCCCTGAGTCACTGTCCATGTGGAATTTGCTCCCTGTGCCTGCGTGGGTCCCACCCCCACAACCCAAAGATGTGCAGAGTAGGTGGATTGGCCACGCTAAATTTCCCGTTAATTGGATAAAAAAATAATTGGGTACTCTAAATTTATTTCAGAAAACTGTACCCCAGCAACAGGCAACATAAAGCGGTAAAGATCAGAAAGAATGTAGGCTTACCTGATGTCAAGGCAGTAAATCCTGTTGCTGTTACCAGTACAGACAAACGTCTCCAATCACTGCTCCCTCATACTCACAAACAAGTATGAATCATTCTAATTTATGAATACATTAATTAAATCTGCCTCACACTGGGAAAGTTCTTAAGATTGATTACGTGCTGCTAATTGTAAACACACATGCCTCCAGTTCGGCACGGTAGCACAGTGATTAGCTTTGTTGCTTCACACGCCAGGGTCCCAGGTTCAATTCCCGGCTTGGGTCACTGTCTGTGCGGAGTCCGCACCTTCTCCCCGTGTCTGCATGGGTTTCCTCCGAGTGCTCCGGTTTCCTCCCACAACTCCCGAAAGACGTGTTGTGAGATAATTTGGACATTCTAAATTCTCCCTCCGTTGACCCAAACAGACGCCAGAGTGTGGCGGCTAGGATCTTTTCACAGTAACTTCATTGCAGTATTAATGTAAGCCTACTTGTGACACCAATAAAGATTTATTATTATTATCAGCTTTCTTTGTTAAAATTCTTAAACTGTAGTATTGGTTTGTCACTCATTCTTCTGGGCTATTTGACCATTGTTACTGATGTTCCTGCTCTCACTGATGTGGTTAATAAGCAGCAGCTCTTTAGTCCCAAACTCTCTCAAATCTTGCCTCAAAGAATAACAAAGGCAAAAAGGAGAGATCCTGGGTTGGATTCTCCGCCCCGCCACATTTCTATTTCACCCCTCCGGCGGTATGCTCCGTTATGCCGGCCGGTCAATGGGGTTTCCCATTGTGGGGCAGCCCCACGCCGTCAGGAAACTCCCGGGCTGCCGGCAAAACGGAGCCCCTTACTCTTATTCCCAATCCAGCGTTCAGACACGATGGGCTGGATGGTCTCCTCTGTGCTGTAACCAATCTATGATTTATTCTGTGATTCATCTTAGATCACGCTCATGAAGATTCTCCAGGTAACACAAAGGGCCGGATTTTCTGGTCTCGCCCATGGAAGGCATCGTTGAAGTCAAGGTGGGGAAGTTTGGAGAGAGGCCGAAAGTCAACTGATGTCAAGACCGGAATATCCTGCCCCAAATTACTGGTCACACATACTCGACAAATCTCCATTGACATTTATTTCTCCCACAAATTCTATGTTGAGCACGGATTGAAGAGGGGTGAGAATGTGAAACTGCTGTAATCTTCACTCCAAATCAATTAAAGGAAAATTACTTTCCTTGTACCTGTGGCTGTTGTGCCTTTAGAAAAGGGTGCTTGGGTTAACTCTTCTCCCTGCCTTCTCTTTCATTGTGCTGTTTGCGGATGTTTGACATAAGCGAACTACTTGAGTTGAAATCAAACTTCTCCACCTGACTCTCCTTTTCAGATGTTCCGCACATGGAAGTACTCTGAAATTATGACACAGGAACAGGCCATTCGGCCCTACCTCTGCATTGTGGTCCATGCTCCACGTGACTTTCCTACTAGCCTACTTCATCTGGCCGGATCTTTGTGTTCCCTTCCCACTCATATACTCAACTAGTTTCACCCTAAATGCATCTATATCATCCACCTCAACCAAACCAGATGGTTACAAGTTCCAATTTTTTACCAGTCTTTTGGAAAATAAGTTTCTCCTGGACTTCGTTTTGTAAAATATTACTATTGAAATTGTTTTTCATTATGGCAAAATAATATCATACTTTACCACCAATACATAAAGGTATAATACAAAAATAGAACAATCGATACACAACAATGACACTGAACCTAACCCTTCAAACATATAACTAATAACCTCCCCCTAACAGCTGACACTTGAGTAGAACCCTTCTACCGACCCCTTATTGATGTACTTAACATTCTCCAAATGGGATTCTCTGATCCTGAGGCTAAGCGTTGACGCCGTATTAAAAGCCGTCGCGTTTGTTGACGGCGTCAACATGGCCTCAGGAGCAGCAATCCTGACCCCTACAGGGGGCCAGCACGGCACTGGAGCGACCCAGGCTGCTCCAGCTGCCGATCCCCGGCATTAGATGGGCGGCGCAGGTCTACGCATGCGCAGTGGCTCCCGTCCCCACGCCAGCCCTGACGCAACACGGTGTAGGGCTACAGGGGCCGGCGTGGAACAAAAGAGGCCACAGCCCAAGAGGCCAGCCCACTGATCGGTAGGTTCCCATCGCGGGCTTGGCCACAGCGGAGCCACCTCCGGGGTCAGACCACACCCCCCCCCCCCCCCCCCCCCCCCCCTCGATATCAAGAATCATGATGGGGCACCACGGTGGCTCCGTGGGTTAGTCCTGCTGCCTCATGGCGCTGAGGTCCCAGGTTCGATCCTGGCTCTGGGTCACTGTGGGTGTGAGTTTGCACATTCTCCCCGTGTCTGCGTGGGTTTCGCCCTCACAACCCAAAAGATGTGCAGGTTAGGTGATTTGGCCATGCTATATTGCCCCTTAATTGGAAAAAATGAATTGGGTACTCTAAATTTATTTTAAAAAAAGAATCATGATGTTAAAGAAGGAGAACCAGAAGCTTTCAAGTTTAGGCACGGCTAGAACATGTGGATAGATCCGGCAGCCCCTGAGAACAACGCTCGCTATCCTCCACTCCCAAGCAAAAACCTCATCCTCGCCTTGGTCAGATGGGCTCCGTGAACCATCTTGAACTGAATCAAGCTGAGCCTTGCACATGACGAGGTAGAGTTGAGCTTGTAAAGAGCATAACTGCACATCCCACATGCAAAACTGGACCCAGTTCACCCTCCCACTTGCTCCACCTCATCCAATGGAACCTGTTCCGCCGACAGGATATAGTCACAAATATCTGAAATTCTCCCCTGATGCGCATTGGCCAGAGATAAGATCCTATTCCAGAGAGAGGGTGAAGGTGCCAATGTAAATGAAGAAAACTCCTTCCTCAAGAAATTGTAAACCTGAAAATACCTAAATAAATGACTCCTCGGGAGCTGCGATTTGTCCTGCAGCTCCTCAAAACCGAACACCTGCCCTTCACAAACAGGTAAGCATAACTTAATAAACTTGCCCCCCAGCCCATGCTTCTTAACAAAAGCCTCTGCCTCCCATGGCGTATCAAAATAATAACCCTTCATATCAAACATCATTCTGAGACATGCAGTGTGTACAACCCCAAATCGAACTCCACCCATAAACAATGTGACCATGGCCTTGTTAAATGCCGCCGGCCTTGTTAAATGCCGCCCGCCTTTTAGCCAGTACCGCACCCACATCCTAATAAAGCCTGATGGCGTGGTCCTCCCAATTGTAGTCCCAATGTCCTTTGTCCACCGCAGGGTTCGTTCCTTCTCCTGAAAACTATGGAACCTCACGATGATTGCCCGTGGTGGTTTGCTGGGACAGGCCTGAGTGACCGGTGGGCTCGATCTAGTTCAGGCAGGGACATCAATCCACCCTTCCCCACCATCTTACCAAACATCTTTGAGATATAGTCTGTCGGATTTGGGCCTTCCATTCCGTCCGGCAATCCCACGATTCTAAGATTTTGTCCCCTGGAGCGATTCTCCAGATCATCCCCTTTGGCAGTGGTTTATTAACACCAACCATCGGTGCTATCTCAGCTTCCAAGGAGACAATCTGATCACACTGCCTCAGCAGGGACGCCTCCATGCTCTGTATCATCACACCATGCGCCTTAACTGTCTCATCAGTCTTCCTCAATGCTGACTGAATGGGTGCTAGGACTTCGTCTATTGACTCGTGGAGGTCCTCGGAGACAGCCCGCCGCTGCTTCTGAAATTCCGTTGTCAAGATGCCTGTAAACATTTTGGCTGTCAATGAATTGGCCAGAGTCGTGGGAGTGGCCGCCGCATTTTTTTGAACCGAAGAGCGTTGAGAAGCTTCCGAATCCATCAACAAAGATTTATTTGCAAGCTTCCTTGACCTGGACTTTCTGGTCATTTCTCTTCTGTGGGAGTCTTACCCCATTGAACTTGTGCAGTTTTAGCCAAAACCATACTCAAAAATTGGGCAAAAATGGTAAAAAAATAAACTACCCTAGCGGGAACCACCTCGTGTGTGACTCTTCCCTACATGCTGCCACCGGGAATCGGGCCTCCTGGATTTCTTATTGGATTTAATAGTCACTATCTTATATTATGATGATCTCTCCTTTCCAATTTACTCACACATTGAGATGTTTCTCTCTATTTACCGTCTGAATGGTACTTCTATGTTTCACATCTAGGGGAGAGGGACTTACGGAAATAACCTTCTGCCATTCTCTCTATGGAATCAATTATCTATAAAGAGAAGATGTAGGAAGCAAAAGTGAGCCACTCGGGTGGCTGAATTGCTCATTCCGAGAGCTGGTGCAGACATGATAGGCTGAATGGCCTCCTACTGCACTATAACACTTTAGGGTGGCACGGTAGCACAGTGGTTAGCACTAATGCTTCAAAAGGTGCCCCGATCTCGAAGTGAACTTGAGGGTCCTCCAAACCTCCCACCCACAAGCAATTCCATTCCCCGCAAACATGGTCATTACCACCCCCACCCTCCGCCAAGTCAGGACGCTGAAGGTGTCGCTGAAGGCCCCCCTTTTCGGACCACCCCTTTCAACTCCCCCCTTCACATCCCCCTACTTTCATGCGGCCCCTTAGAACATAGAACAATACAGCACAGAACAGGCCCTTCGGCTCTCGATGTGCCGAGCATTGTCCGAAACCAAGATCAAGCTATCCCACTCCCTGTCATTCTGGTGCGCTCCATGTGCCGATCCAATAACCGCTTGAAAGTTCCTAAAGTGTCCGACTCCACTATCACAGCAGGCAGTCCATTCCACTCTCTGAGTAAAGAACCTACCTCGGACATCCCTCCTGTATCTCCCACCCTGAATCTTATAGTTATGCCCCCTTGTAACAGCTACATCCACCCGAGGAAATAGTCTCTGAACGTCCACTCTATCCATCCCCCTCATCATCTTATGGGCATGTGCCTGAAGAGCCATGCCCATGAAAGTGCCAAGCTGGCATCTGGGAACCCTGGTACTGCCAGCCCAGACCCAGGGCAGTGCCCCTTGCAGTGCCAGGTTGGCACCGCCAGGTTGCTGGGGTTCCAGGAGAAGTATAAGGATACTAAGCTGCTCTGTCCCCCACCGCCTGGTGAGGGGGGGGGGGGGGGGGGGGGGGGGGGGGGGCGGGGGCTCCAATGACCTACGAAAACCCCAAGTGGCCATCTCACCTGACATCAGCTTGTGGAGACCAGTACTAATCGGTGCCCGGTTGAGGTCTCGCAAGTGCGGCCTCAATTTGGTTATGCGTATTTAGATAAACCATTCCTCATTTAAATCTGATTATCTGGATCTTGCCCAGCGAGGCATGATCCAGGGTGCTGCGAGTTTGGTGATTTGCGCGAGGTGTTGGTAGAATCGCACCCACTACCTATTTATGCAGCTTGGTGTTTTATGATGTTGCTGTGAAGCGCCTAGGGATGTTTCAGATCTTTAAAGGTGGGTATATAAATATACATTGTTGCTGTTGAGATCAGAAAAGATTGGAAAAACACAGCAGGTCCAACAGCAATCTGTAAAGTGAACATGTGGAGTTAATGCTTCATGTGTACACCAATTGTTTCAAAATAGCTACACTGATAACATAAATCTGTCTTGCCGGACAAATCCTGTTGATCTTGCCATTTGTATCTGGAATTTCTATTTTTAATCTCTGATTCCCAGCATTTGCAATTTGTTCCTTTTCTGGGATATATATGCTGCCTGGTGTTTGTAACGATTGCTTTTGAAGCTAAGTGGTTTACAATGAATTTAAAAATAAGTCTGGAAGGAAAGCTTCTCAATGTCAGCAGAAGATTCTCAACCAGATATCCGACAGCTGAAGGTCACAGCAATGAAGGCTATTGGATTCTACTGATTCTCAGGCATCATTTCATTTTACCGTCGATTTACTTATGTACTTCCCCTCAGTTCATTACAGTAATGTGCATGAAGAGAAAGATTGCAATCATGTTCTCTCCAGTAAGTTGGGTCCTTGTGCAAGATATATTAAGCCAACCAGGTGCCAGCAGACAAGAACATTGGAATTAATCGCAGTTCATACAGGACCGAGATTAATCAATGCTGAAACTTCTTACTGACAGAGGCCTGAGGCTCCGAGTTCAACACCTGAGTGTATCTGAGAGTGACAATGTTAGATTTGTGCACAGTCAGTGCAGGAACTGAAAACCACTTGACTTTTCCCTCAGTGGATGCTTCAGGTCGCTGATAACACTAATTGCTTTTTCGGCTGACAGCCACCAAACCTCAAGTTGCTCATGGCTGTTGCTCCAACCTCCCCATTGCCAGTGACCGTTCAAAATCAATACCGGGCCCTGAAAACACTGACTTAAATACCATCATCACAGCTAAGATGTCACAAAGGAAACCAATGTGTTCATCGACTCAGTGGATGGAATGTCCACGGTCGCATGGCAACATGTTGGTGTAAAAACGTGGGGCTGAGTTTTATTCTCTGCCGTCGATACCCAAACAATCGAGGCGGGGGTGGGGGCCGGAAAGTTCCCCGGATGGCCTTCTCACCACCCATCCCCACCTGTCCGGAATTTTATGATGGAATAAGCGATGCTTTGGTCGGGCTGCTGGCCATTGCTTCAATTGACACCCTTTGTGGGCAATTCATGAGCGTCTGAAGGCTGTTTCCTACCCGGCCTCAAAATTCAGGCTGGCAGGAGGAGTTCACGAGCAGGGCAGAAGCTCGAAAAGTCGCCCCGTTTCAGGCCTCAGGCACCCCTCCAACATGTTCTGCCCATCCCATGGATGCTCCCTCTCACCCTTCTAGCTTGTCCATCAAGAGCCCCACTCTCCTTGGGCCTCATCAGCCACCCCTCTCCCTGATGTGTGACCACCCGCAACCCACCTGGACGTGGACTCCAGGACTTAGAAAGTGGGGATTGCTTGCAGTCCCAGTCCTGGGTTCTGCTGCCATTGGTACTGCTGGATGTACTGAGCTGCTGGCCAATCAGATCAGAGTTGGGATTTCCTCTTGAGTGAGGGACGGAAATTCTGTCTCCAGCCAATTAATGTTCAGCGTTATTGATGCAGCCGGAGGATGTGTTCTTTGCTGACTCTTGGATGACGGGGCCTCACCATCCGAAAATCCTGCCCTTGAAGTTGGCACATTGGGTCAGCTCTTTGATACATTCCCGCCTCCAAGCACTCATGATGGGGGCAGGGTCAAAGTCTTAATGGGGAGGCAACACATAGTGGTGTTGCTGTTGGATGAATACTCCAGAGACGTTAAGTAATGATCTGGAGGCCTGTTTCAAACCCTACCGTGGCAGGTGTGGAATTTAAACCCAATTGCATATATGGAATTAATAGTCTAATGATTACCATTGCTGATTGGCATTAAAACCCTACTGGTTCACTCATGTCCTTTAAGGAAGGAAATCTATTATCCTTACCTGGTCTGGCGTATATGTGACTCCAGATCCACAGCAATGTGGTTGACTCTTAAATGCCCAGCAATGGCCTAGCAAGCCACTCAGTTGTATTCAACCGCTATGAAAACACAACAAAGGAATAAAACCGGACAGACTACCTGGCGTCGGACCAGGCACCGGGAACGTCAATGGCAAACCTAACCCTGTCTACCCTGCAAAATCCTCCTTACTAACATCGGGAGGCTTGCGTTAAAGTTGGGAGAGCTTTCTCACAGACTAGTTGAGCAACAGCCTGATATAGTCATACTAACAGAATCATACCTCACAGACAATGTCCCAGATGCAACTATCACCATTCCTGGGTATGTCCAGTCACACCAGCAGGAGAGACCAAGGAGAGATGGCGGCACAGTGGTAGACAGTCAGGAGGGAGTGCCCTGGGAGGCCTCAACATCAACTCGAGTCTCATGGCTTCAATTTACATACGGGCAAGGAAACCTCCACATGCCGGCCACCATCAGCTGATGAATCAGTACACCTCCATGTTGAATGTCTTTTGGAGGAAGCACTGAGGGTGGCGAGGGAGCACAATATACTCTTGGTGGGGGACTTCAATGTCCATCGCCAAGAATGGCTCGATAGTACCACCATAGACCGAGCTGGCCGGATCCTAAAGGACATAACTGCTAGACTGGGATTGCAGCAGGGGTGAGGGAACCAACAAAAGGGAAAAACATACTCGACCTCATCCCCATCAACCTGCGTGTCGCA
The DNA here is from genome assembly GCF_902713615.1 of Scyliorhinus canicula. Classification (NCBI taxonomy): domain Eukaryota; kingdom Metazoa; phylum Chordata; class Chondrichthyes; order Carcharhiniformes; family Scyliorhinidae; genus Scyliorhinus; species Scyliorhinus canicula. Next base: position 53,727,594 of record NC_052160.1, on the reverse strand, counting down.
GATGCATCTGTCTATGACAGTGTCGATAGAAGTAATCACCGCACAGTCCTTGTGGAGACAAAATCACGCCTTCACTTGAAGATACCCCCCCTCATCGTGTTGTGTGGCACTACCACAGTGCTAAATGGGATAGATTTAGAATAGATCTAGCAACTCAAAACTGGGCATCCATGAGGCACTGTGGGCCATCAGCAGCAGCAGAATTGTATTCAATCACAATCTGAAACCTCATAGCCTGGCATATGCCCCACTTTACCATTACCACCAAGAGAGGGGCCAACCCTGTGTAGTGATCTGCATATCTGTATGGACACAAATAGCTAAGTAATTACTAGAGGGCAGAACTAGAGATGGGTATAAAAGGCCCACTCAGGCCAAGATTTGCCTCTTTGCAAGGACAGTGACTAAGTGACCACAGGTAGACAAAGACAGCTCAGTGCAGGTGTAGCTAATCATAAGTATTTCTTATTTAATCTTGTTCATGTAACATCTAGTTTAAGCATTGGAGAGAGAACAAACTCACAGTTAATTTGTCAACGATACTCAATAAAGTATTGCTCTATTTGGAAGACTACGAGTGTTAATCAATATTGAGTTAAATATCATTCTGGAAGAAGCAAGTGAGTAACTTATATTGCACAAAGCAATACGACATTAGACCATAGAACAGTACAGCACAGAACAGGCCCTTCGGCCCTCAATGTTGTGCCGAGCATTGTCCGAAACCAAGATCAATCTATCCCACTCCCTGTCATTCTGATAGAACATAGAACAGTACATTACTATCAGAAATAGTAATATAAAACCCTGGTTCAATGAAAATTGCAGGAGAGCATGCCAGGAGAAACACCAGGCATAGCTAAAAATGAGGTGTCATCCTGTGAAGCTACAACATAGGACTACTTGTGTGCCAAGCAACATAAGCAGCAAGTAATAGACAGAGTTAAGCGATTTCACAACAAAGGCATCAGATCTAAGCTCTATAGTCCTGCCACATCCAGCCATGAATGGTTGTGGACAATTAAACAACTCACTGGAGGAGCAGGCTCCACAAACATCCCCATCCTCAATTAAGGAGGAGCCCAGCACATCTGTGCAAAAGACAAGGCTGAAGCATTCACAACAATCTTCAGCCAGAAGTGCCAAGTGGATGATTCTTCTTGGTCTGCTCCGGTTGTCCCCATAATCATACATGTCAGTATTCCGCCAATACGATTCGCTCTACATGATATCATAAAATCACTGAAGGCACTGGATACTGCAAAGGCTCTGGGCCTTTCCGGCAATAGTACTGAAGACTTGTGCTCCAGAAATTGCCGCATGCCTAGCCAAGCTGTTTCAGTACAGCTAAAACATTGGCATCTACCCGGAAATGTTGAAAATTGCCCAGCTCTGTCTTGTACTCAAGAAACAGGACATATCCAACCCAGCTAATTACCGTCCTATCAGTCTACTCTCCATCATCAGCAAAGTGATGGAAGGATTCATCAACAGTGCTATCAAGCAGCACTTACTCAGCAATAACCTGCTCATGGACGCTCACTTTATGTTCTGCCAGGGCCACTCAGCTCCTGACCTCATTACAGTCTTGGTTCAAACGTGGACAAAAGAACTGAATGTCAGAGGTGAGATGAGAGTGACTGCCCTTGATATCAAGGCAGCATTTGACCAAATATGGCATCGCAGAGCCCCAGCAAAATTGGAGTCAATGGGAATCAGAGAGAAATTCTCTGCTGGTTGGACTCATACCTGGCACAAAGGAAGATGGCTGTGGTCGTTGGAAGTCAATTATCTCAGATCCTGGACATCACTGCAGAAGTTCCTCAGGGTAGTGTCCTGGGCCCAACCATCTTCAACTGCTTCATCAATGACCTCCCTTCCATCATAAGGTCAGAAGTGGAGATGTTTGCAGATGACTGATCAATGTTCAGCACCATTCATGACTCCTCAGATAATGAAGCAGTCCATGTCCAAATGCAGCAAGAACTGGACAATATCCAGGCTCGGGCTAACAAGTGGCAAGTTACATTCGCGTCACACAAGTGCCTGGCAATGACCATCTCTGACACAAGAAGATCTAACCATCACCCATCAACATTCAATTACATTACCTACGCTGAATTCCCCAACAATCAACATCCTGGGGGCTAACATTGATGAGAAACTGAACTGGACTAGCCACCTTAATACTGTGGCTATCAGAGCAGGTCAAAGGCAAGGAATCCCACAGCAAATAATCCACCTCCTGCCCCCCCCCCCCCCCCCACACCCCCCAAAGCCTATTCACCATCTACAAAGCACAAGTCAGGAGTGCAATGGAATACGTTCCACTTGCCTGGATGAGCGCAGCTCCAACAACACTCAAAAAGCTCAACACCATCCAGGACAAGCAGCCCGCTTATTGCTACCCCTTTCAAACATTCAAACCCTCCACCACCAATGAACAGTGGCAGCCATACTTACTATCTACAAGATGCACTGCAATAATTCGCCATGGCTCCTTAAGCAGCACCTTCCAAACCCACGACCACTACCATCTCGAAGGACAAAAGCAGCAGATACCTGGGAACCCCACCAACTGGAGGTTCCCCTCAAGTCACTCATCATCCCTGACTTAGAAATATATCGCTGTCCCTTCACTGTTACTGGGGCAAAATCATGGAATTCCCTCCCTCACAGCACAGTGGGTGTACCTACATGAGAGTGACTGCAGCGGTTCAAGAAGACAGTTCGCCACCACCCTCTGAAGGGCATTTGGGATGGGCAATAAACTGGCCTCGCCAGCGATGCCCACATCCTGTAAATTACTTTTTTAAAAGGAGCCAGTTAGGACACTTTAGGAAGACATTAGGGTCAGGATACTGCCATCACCAGTATCTTCCTAATGCTGAATGGGTGCCTTGCTGAGGCCAAGGACCTGGAAGTGGCCTCTCGGTGAAGGTGGGGTGGGGGGGGGGGGGGGGGGGGGGGCTGCTGTTAACGCATTAAGTCTCTTTTCAATCCCTCCGATCACAGAGCCATGGGTCTAGGGCCATAGCCACGGCCATGAGTAATCCTGTGGTGTATCCTCTCGACAATGATGGCCTGACAGCTGTGGTCAGACTTTGCTTTCAGATTAGAGAGTGCATCTATTTTGAAATGCTCTCGCTGTCTCCTACTTGCATCAGCAGACCCTACATCTTGTAATGAGGGCAACCAGCCATCCACTGCTTCGGGTTGTCTGATTGGAGCTCCCACCTCGGGTACCCACTCACCTTCCTTAATTAGACAGTGAACACAAAGGGGTCCTCCCAATTTGCTATCTCCTGTATGATGGTGACGCATGTGACCAGCCAACAGCACCGAGGTTGGGGGTTGCAGCAAATAGTCAGCCATGGCTCAGTCAGTAGCACTTCACCTCTGAGACTGAAGGTTGTGGATTCAAATTCCCCTCTGGAGGCTTCCCCCGCGCCGGGCCGGAGAATCGGCGCAACCGTGCCACGACGCCCCAATGCTGGTGTGCGATTCTCCGAGGTGCGGAGAATCAGCGCCATTTGCGCTGCCGCATTTGACGCGGCGCTGGCCGCTGGCCACTGGAATCAGTGAGGTCACCGATTCTCCGGCCCGGATGGGCCGAGCGGCCACGCGGAACAAGCAGAGTGCCGCCGGCGCTGTTCACCCTTGGTCGCTGCCGGTGGGAGCTCTGCACAAGGGGTCGGGGGGGGGGGGCGGCCTGTGGGGCGGGGAAAAGCGCTCCTTCACCGGGGGGGGGGCCTTCGATGGAGTCTGGCCCGCGATCGGGGCCCACCAATCAGTGGGTGAGTCTCTCCCCCCCCGTGCCTACTTTGTGGCACGGATGGCCCCTGAATCCCCACGCCAAGTTGCGTCGGGGCAGGCGCGCTGAAGAAGTCCTCTGCGCATGCGTAGGTTGGCACGGCCCAACTGCGCATGCACGTTGTTGGCGTGGCGCCCATTTGGCACCAGGAAGGGAGTGAACCGCTCCAGTGTCGTGCTGGTCCCCTGTGGGGGACAGAATCGGCCGTCCCCGTGCCCGTTTTGCGCTGTCGTGAAATGCAACAGCGTTCACGATGGCGCGAGTACTTCATCTCCATTTTGGAGAATCACCCCCTTGGACTCTGCAATAACTTTGGCTCAGCAGCTAGATATGAAAGAACAAACGTTTACAATATACTGGGCATGACTCATGTGGCCTCATCGCGCCTGGCTTGGTGTTCAAATAAACCTTGCGAGACGTCGCGATCTGGATCCCAGGCCATTGGAGACCCCTGGGTGATTGGGGACAGAGCAGGGTGGAATCCTTGTGTCATGATATGCAGGCATGCGGCCGGTGAACACTCAGAGTGGGACGCAGCCAATGGGAAGTCAGGACACTCTGGGGTGGCATCACCACGGGGCGGCATGACATAAAAAGGGATGAGGCACTCACACCGTGCCTCTTTCCACAGACAGACATCTAGAGAGTTAGGCAGAGTTGATCAGCAGCATCGCACCCCAGCACATGGCTTAGAGCAAGCTGGTACAGTTAGACTGAGTTACTACAGTTAGATTAGCAGAGAGTCGAACTCATTTAAGAACTGTGTTAAAAGTTCAATAAACACGTTGAACCCATTTCAGAGTCTGGAGCATCCTTTGGTTAAGACTGCATCCAGTAGCAGCCTGTGTTATCCGAAGCAGCAGAACACAACACCTGGCACTCCCCTGGCACACAGGCACATTGGCACTGCCAGCCTGGGACCATGGCACTGCAAATCTGGAACTACCATGATGTCTGGATGGCACAGTCAGGCTGGCAGGGGCACTTCCATGATGTCAGAGAGGCAGTGCCAGGGTGCCCAGGTGCCAGGTGGCCTTTCAAACTTGTGGTGAGCAGCTGTTCTCACCGCCGAGTTCACTCCCCACTGTTGAAAACATTTCTAAGTGTGGGCTAGAGCGGGGGAACCTCCCCAAGGCCCAAATAAGTGACTAAAGGCACAATTTAATTAAATGGGAACAAAGTCTCATAGTGACTTTGTCAATGACCAGCTCTTTAGTTTTGCTGACATTAAGGCATAGATTGTTGTCGCTTCACCACTCCACTAGGTTCTCTGTCTCCCTCCTGTATTCTGACTCGTCGTTGTTCAAGATCTGGCCCACGATGGTCGTGTCATCAGCAAACTTGTAGATGGAGTCAGAACCAAATTTTGCCACGCAGTTGTGTGTGTACAGGGAATATAGTAGGAGGCTAAGTACGCAGCCTTGTGGGGCCCCGGTATTGAGGACTATTGTGGAGGAGGTGCTGTTGTTTATTCTTACTGATTGTGGCCTGTGGGTCAGGAAGTCGAGGAAGAAGGATGTTTGGTGTGGTTTCCCAAGGAAAGGTGTAAACATCCCTACTTTTCCTGATCTATATTTACAACCTGGACTCATGTGTGTAAGACACAAATTAAACATCTATGGATTACATAAAACCGGGAAATACGGTGAACTTCCTGAAGAGGACAAAGACAGGCTTGTGGAATGGGTGGACATCTGGATGAAATTTAATGCAGCGAAGTGTGAAATGATACATTTTGAGAGGAAGAGTGAGGAAGGGCAATATTAAATAAAGGCTACATTTCTAAAGGGACCGCCGGAGCAACGGCACCTGGGTGGGGTTACGTCTGCACAAATAGTTGTAGCTGACAGGGCAAATTGATAAAGTGGTCAAGAAGGCATATGGGACTCTGAGGTTTAAAGTGGCATTGCTGGGGGGTTTCTGCTGGGGTTCGCTGAGCCATGAATGGCCGTTGCTGGTGGATGGTCTCCTGAGTACATGGGAACGTGAATCCTGGTAGCGAGATCTCATTCACTGCTTTTCCCCACCCCTTACCAATGACGTATGTCTCTGGGTGGGAACCTCATTTAATTTAATTTTTAAAAATTAACATATGCTTAAAGGGTTTCCCCGCCATCTCATCCCACTGATAAAGAATTCCCTCCTTGCCAACGAGATGCCACGTCAGTGTGATTTACAACAGGTATTTACAATCAAGGGGAACACACCAGGGCTCAAAGGTAAGTATAGCCCCCGGGAGGAGCATTACTACCTCTGCCACTGCCCCCTGGCAGTGACAACCTGGCAGTGCCAACTTGGCAATGCCAGGGCAGACCCCTTATATGTGGGGTGGGGGGGTGTTCTGCTGCTTGTCGGGGGGTTGGTTCCCCTTATCCGTGGCAGCGGGGGAGGGGGGTGCCCTGGTGCTTGTTTGGGGGGGGGAGATTCCACTTATCCATTGGGAAGAGTGGGGTTGCCTTGTACTGTGGGGTCATAGATTCCCTTTATCCGTGAGGCGGGGGGTGGGGGGGGGGGGGGGAGGGCAGAGGTTGCCCCAGTTCCTGTAGGTGGGGGCGGGGAAGTCTTCTTTTAACACAGATCGGGGTGCCCATGCGATCTCGTGGAGCCGGCATTGGCAGCTTCATCAGCCCCCACCCCACCAGCATGACGGTGAAAATCATGCATGCCTCTATTTCTTCTGTGATGGCATGAAAGAAATGAACAAGAATGGGGAGGAATTACTTCAGTTTCGAGGACAGTTTTGAGAAGCTGGGACTATTCTACTTGGAAAAGAGAAAGTTGAGAGCTGATTTGATACAGATGGTCAAAATCACAGGGGCTCTGGACAAAGCAAATAAGGAGAAACTATTCCCATGGAAGGATTGAGAAGCAGAGGACACAAATTTAAGTTGAATCACAGAAGAATCAAAGGCAGCATAAGGAGAAATATCTTTATGCAGTGAATGGTCAGAATCCAGAATGTGGATTCCAGTACATTCAGAACCTCGGCGAAGCCGAGCAATGTCTCAGGCAGCAGTGCACCCCTCCCCGAAGAGCTCAATGCATTCTCTGCTCGGTTCGAGCAGGAAACCAACAATCTGCTGTTGAGTACCCCAGCAGCCAATAACGCACCCATTCCCACCATCACAACTTCCGGAGTCAGATCGACCTTCCTGAAAGTGAATCTCGGAAGGCAACGGGCCTGGACGGGATCCTTGGTCGTGCGCTCAGAGCCTGCACGGACCAGCTGGCAGAGGTGTTCGTGGACATCTTTAACCTGTCCCTACTCCACTCCAAGGTCCCCATCTGCTTCAAGAAGACCACCGTCACACCGGTACCAAAGAAGAACCAGGCAACGTGCCTCAATGACTACTGTCCGGTGTGCCTGACTTCAGTCGTAATGAAGTGCTTCGAGAGGTTGATCATGAAGCGCATCACTGCCATACTCCCAGAACGCCTTGATCCACTGCAATTCGCATACCGCCGCACCCGATCCACAGCAGATGCCATTTCCCTGGCTCTACACTCATCCCGTGGGCATCTCAACAATAAGGATTCCTACATCAGACTCCTATTTATTGACTACAGCACCGTCTTCAACACCATAATCCCAGCCAAGGTCATATCAAAGTTCCAAAACCTAGGACTTGGCTCCCCGCTCTCCAACTGGATCCTCGACGTTCTGACCCACAGACCAAGAATGAACAACAACACCTCCTCCACAATCGTCCTCAATACTGGGGCCCCACAAGGCTGCATGCTTAGCCCTCTACTATACTCCCTGTACACACACAACTGCGTGGCAAAATATGGTTCCAACTCCATCTACAAATTTGCTGATGATACGACCATAGTGGGCCGGGTCTCGAATAACGACGAGTCAGAATACAGGAGGGAGATAGAGAACCTAGTGGAGTGGTCAGCGACAGCAATCTCTCCCTCAGTGCCAGCAAAACTAAAGAGCTGATCATTGACTTCAGGAAGCAAAGTATTGGACACACCCCTGTCAGCATCAATGGGGTTGAGGTGGAGATGGTTAGCAGTTTCAAATTCCTAGGGGTGCACATCTCCAAAAATCTGTGCTGGCCCACCCACGTCGATGCTACCACCAAGAAACCACAAAAGCTCCTATACTTCCTCAGGGAACTAAGGATATTCAGCATGTCCACATTCACTCTTACCAACTTTTACAGATGCACCATTGAAAGCATCCTATCGGGTTGCATCACAGCCTGGTATGACAATTGCTCGGCCCAAGACCACAAGGAACTTCAGAGAGTCGTGAACACAGTCCAGTCCATCACACAAACCTGCCTCCCATCCATTGACTCCATCTACACCTCCCGCTGCCTGGGGAAAGCGGGCAGCATAATCAAAGACCCCTCCCACCCTGCTTATTCACTCTTCCAACTTCTTCCATCGGGCAGGAGATACAGAAGCCTGAGAACATGCACGAAACAACTCAAAAAAAGCTTCTTTCCCGCTGTTATCAGACTCCTAAACGACCCTCTTATGGACTGGCCTGATAAACAATACACCCCTGTATGCTCATCGATGCCGGTGCTTATGTAGTTACATTGTATATCTTGTGTTGCCCTATTATGTATTTTCTTTTATTCCCTTTTCTTTCCATGTATTTAATGATCTGTTGAGCTGCTCGCAGAAAAATACTTTTCACTGTACATGTGACAATAAACAAATCCAATCTAATGTACTGGAATGGAGAGTGTGTGGAGGAAGATTCACTCAAAAGTGTATTGGACAACTATCTGAAGAACAAAAATGACAACAGATACGGGGGAAAGCTGGAAGACTGGGACTAGCTGAGTTGCTCTTGCTCCAGCACAGGGCCGATGGGCTGAATGTCCTCCTCAGTGCTGTAACTATTCTGTAATTCTATTGTTTCTGCTATTAGTCAAAAACATCCCGCAGCCACACAGACAGCCCAGAGACCGAGTCTAAAGGAACCACTCCAAGCCTGGAACCATGCTGTATTATTTGCGTGTCATCTTGTAATTTAATCTAACAGGGGAGAATAGTTATAGAAAATCTAATACTGTTATTAATTAATGCAATAAAACTTGTTATTAGAAAACTCAACAGTGCATGAATCATAAGCGCAGTTACTGTGCTCAATTTTACAGCAGACTTCAGGAGCCTGTTATCAAGGTCAAATGAGGGTCCCGAGCCCACGCACGGCAGTGGGATCTGGCTAGTTAATTGTGCTGGAGGTGGCCTCTCTTTTTTTTTTAGCTCCTTCAGGATTTCTGCCCTGTTACTGAAGCCTTAGCTACACTACCATGAGAGATGGGTGCTACTGAGACAGGTCGGTGAATTCAAGATGGAGGCACCCCATTGAAGTAGGTACAAATTAAAATTCAGCATTCCTGAGGGCAGCAAGCCCCACGGGATGGTGAGGAAACCCGTCGTGGGGGAAGGTGGAACAATGTTGTTGGGACCTCCTGGGGCTACCTATTGTGCCCGTCATGTCCTCTGGCTCTGAAGGTTACCTGTACTGCTGGAGTAGGGCTGCCTCCATTGGCAAAATACTAGCAGTCCTGCAGAATGGCTCATCTCAAGCCAATGTTGCCTTTTCTGTTTCTCTGTCTTTTCCTATGGCTCTGTTCCAATTATGGCAATCAGTGGGTTTTCCCTCCTTCCTTTGGATGTCAATATTCTAATGCTCAGAGTCGCCAGGTATCAAATGATACCAGCACAAGGATATTGATCAAAGAGCCAAACACCAGTTAGTTAGACTATGGTCAAGGGTACTTTATTTACACACAATTAGTCAAGCAACATAAACACTACTAGTTAACTACACCTATCGACTAAGACAACCTGTACTAAACTCCAGGCACCCGGCTTGCATCAGAGGAACAGTGGCCGCTGTCCGATTCTGGATCTATCGAGTCTGAAGAAGTAACTGATCATCCGTCTGGTAGCGAACGTTGAACTTGGACTTGCTTCTGGTGGTGCTGCACTTGGGAAATGGTCGTAGCCAGGGCGCTAGGTCCCAGAGAGGACGAACATGTGGCGAACTCTTCTTCTTATACTTGGGGGTTTTCGCGCTCTTTTGGGTGGTCCTTCAGTTTGGGCCCCACTAATTGGGTGATCCCTGATCACTCTGTTCGATTCCTAACCAATAAGTGGGCGGGGATCTGGATGGCTGGGCGTGTCCCAAGCGGTCACTGACCCTGAACAGGGAGTGGAGCCGAAATGTCTGGGACTGTCCCGGTCACTCGATACCAGTCCTTTGTTCTGGCGAAGATGGGCCATCAAATGCTAATCGGCCCATCAAAATGCTAATTGATCAGAGTTTCGATACCGTCTGGACTTCTTGCTGACAAATATACATTTCAGGCTCTGAGCCTGCCTGAGTCTTGGCTTGTCTATTTTACCTGCTAGGCTTTGCGAGTTTCTCTGTCCCTAGTTTTAAGTGGCCATCCCAGATGGCTACACCAATAACAAATAGCTGAAATTAGTTACCCACTCCAAGGAGATTGGGAGGGCCCGTGTGGCAGAATCGCGTTAATGGCATTATGTTAGCCACCCGGGGGATGAGTCAGATTTGGCCCATTGCAATCAGTGAGTTTTTATTTAGGTTGGACAATCTTGAGTTCAAGTAATCATCTCAGCCATTGCTCACATTCACCTTCATTCCCCTCGACCATTTCAATATCTGTCCTGCTGAAGTCAAATATGGAATGAAGATTAAAAACATTTTAAAACGCGTCTCTGATGTCTGCAAAATATGTTAATTGTGCCAGTAAGTACCAAGCACCTCCGATTATGAAATTCCCAACACATCTCCATTAAATCTGTAATGGGTGCATTGAAGCTGGGTTACATTCCTGCTCTACAAATCAAATTGTTTTTCTATCCCCCACCTCGATTTAGTGGATTAAACGTTTCCCTCTATTTAACTTCAGTGATAGTTTCACCAAGGAAATAGAAAATTCCAAAGTGGCTTGTTGGTGAAATACTTTGGGCAGGTTTCTCCTTTTCAGAGACTAAGTGTTGACGCCGGGACTGAATCGGTGCACTTTTACGACAACAAAATTGGCGCCAGTACCGGAGCAATTCATGATCTGTTAATGGGCTAGCGCCAGTGCCACTTTGGAACTCGATCGCTCACAGTGAACGGTGTCCGATTCGCCGGGGTCAGGATTACTACCTGAGAGGCTGACTAGCTGCAGCCGCATATCAGCACGCCACTCCCCACACACACACACTCTACCCAGCCAACAAGATGGCAGCCCGAAGAGCGGCACTCTGGTTCGTGGATGCAGAGTTTGAGACCATACTGGGCGCAGTGGAGGAGAGGCGGGCCATCCTGTTCCCCGGGGTGAGACAAAAGCTGCCACCCACCGCCGTACACCGGCCTGGGCGCAGGTGGCGAGGCCATGAGCCCTGTGGGCTCCACCGCAAGGACCGGACATCAGTGCAGGAAGAAGCTGCACAATCTCCTCAGGGTGGCCACCACATGATGACTATGCACATGTGTGCACGATTCCCGGGGAGTGTCAGTCAGTCAGCCCCGGCCTCGTCGAGGACGACCCGAGGATGGGCGGCTGATTCTTGGGGGAGAAGGGGTACCCACTGAGGAAATGGCTGATGATGCCGGTATGGAGACCGGAGACCGAAGCAGAGACTCGGTACAACGAGGACCATGTGACCACCCGGGCTGTCATTGAGCGGTGCATCGGACTCCTCAAGCTGCGGTTCCGATGCCTCAACCGCTCCAGTGGTGCACTCCAGTACACCCCACAGAGGGTCTCCCATTATGCAGTGGTCTGCTGTGTCCTCCACAACCTCGCACTGCAGCGGAGCGATGAGATGGAGGTTGGTGATGAGGAATACGTGGCCACCAGAATGATGAAGTGGCTTGGTCTGTTGGGTATCCGGCTCTCCATCCGGCTGGCTCCTATTCCTCTGGGGCAGGCTCCGCTGCTGCAAAGTCCTCCCAGAGCACCTTCTGCTCGTACAGCCACAGTGCATCCCCCAGAGTTCGATGGCAAGGGAGATGGCAACCATTCCTGGCTGGATTCCCACGTCCATTGTCTGCAGGGGGTGAAAGGCAGACATGTTAGCATGGTGCAAAAGCCCATGCCCAACAAGGTCCACCGGTTACACGGTTGCCCCGACCTGTTCTGCAGCCCCTGATCCCGCATGTCCTCTTCCCCCCTTCCTCCCCCATCCCCACGCCCACCCCCGGTATTTCCCCCTGGCACTCTGTCCATCAAACCGCACCTATGGCCCCGCTGGCATCCATCCCTGCTGGCAGGGGTGCCGGTGGTTGGCCTTACCCATGCCAGTGGTATGCTCCGTGGCCCCCATCTGGCATCCACGTGTAGGGGCTACAGTGGGTGGGCACGTGAAGCGCCGCCGATGGGTGGTGCCCGGTTGTGGGAGTGCGGGGGTTGGTGTGTTGGAGTTGGGGGTAGAGTGCCGGGGTGGTGGAGGTGGGCACCCATACGGCCGGTGCCTCTTTGCGCAACCACAGGCCACAGTGGGTGATCAGTGGGGTGCGCAGCAAGATAGCTGCATTGCAGACCGCAGCAATGGCGGTCCATGCCTGGACACCTTGGTCCGGGGGTTCACCTGGTCAACACCACCGTCACCCTCCGGTACTCCCTCCCAGCCCTGGCAGAGTCACCCCCCCCCCAATCCAGCCAGCCCTGGAAACATCTCCTACCTCCTCTCTCTCCCTCAGCAGCAACGGCGCACGGTTCTTGATTTTTAAACCACAAGTGAAACCCGCCGTTGGTAATCCTTGCAGGCGGAGATGGAGCATCGGGGAGGCCTCGGAGAATACTGGGGCAGGCCCGTTAATGATATACAAACGGCGTTTACTGCACGTGTGGATTAGAATGCTGCCTGACGGTAGCCACAAGTTTCACCTTGCGCGATTCTGAGCTCAATCACATTTTGTGATTCAAACATCGCTGGTGGGAGAATCCCACACTTTGTGTTTTTATATTCCTTTTATGATTGGAAAGACTGTCGTGAGTCCTTTTAAATTATGTCCAGTAAATTATTCCATTGCCTTAAGTACTCCTTTCCAAATGTGACGTATCACTGTGATTGTCAGTGGCGCTGCTCAAAGAGGCTTTTGTTTGACTTGCACTTAAAAGAAATGAATCTGTTCAAAGTCACCTTTAGAGTAAAGCGGTGAAATAATGCATTGCTCATTGAAGACAGCAACAATTCTGATCTTGTTTTGAAGGGTGAGATAATCATCCAAAGAGCTGGGATTTTGCAGAACGTGGAGAGAAAACCATTAAACTAATGTAACTAATATTGAGTGGTGGAAGGAGACAGGAAAGAAAGGAAAGAAGGACGAAAAAGGCCTGTGTTTGAGACAGGGGGCGGGATTCCCCTGTCCCCCAGCCACGAGTTATTGGCGTGACATTCGCTGGTGGCGGAATTCTATCCTTCCGCCACAAGTCAATGGGCTTTCCCATTGCAACCATCCCATGTCGCCGGGAAAGCCACGGGCGAGAGTGCACCGACAACGGGAAAAGTGAATCGCAACGGCGGAAGAATTCCGGCCAGTACCTCATCACATCTCTCAAACATCCCAAAATGTTTCACGCACACAAGCCAATTCGATGACACCAGTGAAGAGACGGTGAAGGTCTGAGAATCTCAGCCTGTCAAAATATTCGAATCTCATTGTCGACTCTTCCCCCTATTGAGGGTAGCTTCCCTACTGACAATTTGTCCCTACAATCAACTTACTTTGAGAGGCAGCCAGTATTGGTGAATGTGAAAGAGGAAGGTAGGGGAGGGAAGGTGGTTTTTGGGGGTGGGGTGGTAGGGGGTGTGTGCGTGGGGTAAGGGAGATGCCACAATGAATCATCCTTTGTCGTACCTTTTCCCTTCTCATCACCATTGGAGACCACGCCTTTAGCTAGTTAGGCCCTAAACTCTGGAATACCCTTTCTAAATCTTCCATCGCCTGTAAAATCCAAAAGCCCATTGACAAAATGTATTCCAATTCTCTTCCCGCACCTAGTGGGGCACCGAGGCAGACTTTCATCTGTTTCCATAGCTAGTTATTCCTGAGCAGATCGCCAGTCTGTCATCAAAGGCTTATAGCTTGAGGGGTACTGCTCCCTGATAAAGCATGGTTGACCTATAGTCTCTCGCATTCTTACCGTCTACCATTGCCGTATTGGACACTCAACCTATTTGGCTGTGTTATGAACGCACCTTCCTTGGCCATAAACCCTGGGGTGGGATTCAAACCCGGAACTTCTGGTTCTGTGGCAGGGACGCTAACCACTGCGCACAGGACCTTCTCGTTGAAATTTATGGTCAGCCAAAAAAAAGTCCATTTTCTTTCAACTTGCAAAGCGCCAAAGGGCATGGTTTTGCCACATGAAAGGCACAATGTCAAGGCCATTTGCATTCACTGCCACCGTAAACCAAATGTGCAATCTCTGAAACAGCAGAGGACTAATCCTGCTAACTGATAAGAAGGTGAGGGATTGTTGTTGGCAGTTCAGTCACATCATCAGTTTCTCAGAGGTTTTGTTTCCTTTCTTGCGATGAGCCAGCTGAACACAGCAGGAGCACTTCACAGGAAATGAATGTGCAGCACTACCATAACCTCCTGACCTGCATGTACAATAAACATCTGCAAACCCACACAAAAACAGATAATGTACCACACAGTATCTATGAATATTAAACACAGTATTCTCAAGCTCAGACATTCATAAACATGGAGAGAGAGAAAAAAAGCATCAATCAGTGATAGATCCAGGACTTTGAAATCACTAGATGAATGTAAGTGTTTCAGTTGCTTATAAATAATCATGAGGAGGCGTCAAATCAATGAAGACACCTCAGTACATCTTAGCAACTGTTCACATTAAATATTCAGTCACGAACTCCATGGACCTTCCTTGCCAACACCAATACTCAATGAATGTGTAAGAGTTGACATGAAACCTTTGATAATCTCAAGCATATTTAGCAGGGCTAATCCCTTGAACATACAGGAGGCTTTTTAATTTTAATCTGTGCAAAAACTGGATGCAAGTGTTGCTAATTGTGTTCTCTCTTTAATTGGCTCTGTTTATGGCGGTTAATATGGTCACCTTCCTTAATTTTAATCACGTTTGCTCAAGTCGGCAGGTATCTTTCGATACCGCCACAAGATTCAAAACCGAATACTGATCAACGACTCGATACACCAGTTAGTAAGTTTGAAATCAATGCTCATTTATTTACACACACAGTCAAATATACTCATGCACAAAACTCTACCAACTAAACTATTACTACTACTAAAGCCAATACTTAGCTTCGGGCGCCCACTCAGTCAGAGGAACAATGGCCGTTGTCTGGTTCTGAGGCTGCTGGAGTTGAGCTGGTATGGAATAGTAGCTAGGAGCGCCTGTCTCGTAGCGTGCGTTGACTTTGTACATACTTGTTCTGGTGCAGCTGCTAGGCAGGTCTCTCCTCACTGAGAGCCAAGGCCAAGAGAGCGATTCTCTCTCGGGGGCTTCTTCTTATACCCAAAGGGGCTTCACGCGCTTTTGGGCGGGCCTTGAACTTGGTCCCAATTAATTGGACCGCGTCTTGATTATTCCTATCGATTTCCTCCAATAAAGGGGTGGCTGTCCTGATTGCTGGGCGTGTCCGAGATGGCTGTTGGCCTGCTTTGTTCTAGACTCCTCTGGTGCCGGGGTGTCTGCCTCAGTATCAGTTACCTAAATGTTACCCTTTTGTCCCCGGAGATGGCTCATTAGTATGGTAATGGCTTTGCAGTATCGGTCTTGTCTGGGAGCTACAGCTCCAATCAACAAACAAACCTTGCACCTGCTTGCTTTCTCAGTATTGTCCATTTTCCCTACATACTTTGCAAAGTGTCCATTTTGTAATCGGGACGTGGCCATCCCAGATGGCTACACTAGGCAGGATTGTTCCATTGGCTTAGAGTTGCCAACCTTCTCGGATGTGAAGGTTAAAATTTCAAGGCATAGTTGCCCGTAAAAACCTGGTAGAATAATCAAACAGGCATTAAAAATATTGGCCCTTCGGCAGCACAGTGGCGCAGTGGTTAGCACTGTCGCCTCGCGGCACTGAGGACCCGGGTTCGATCCTGGCCCTAGGTCACTGTCCATGTGGAGCTTATACATTCTCCCTGTGTCTGCGTGGGTCTCACCCTCACAACCTAAAAAATGTGCCTGGTAGGTGGATTGGCCACGCAAAATTGCCCCCAATTGGAAAGAAAAGAATTGGGTGCTCTAAATTTATAAAAAAAAGATACTGGTCTGAATTTTTGGGATAATGAATGCTCAGAGACGCATCCCACCAAATTCAACACGTCTGCGGCCATTTAATGCTCGAATGAACATTGATTCTGGAGGAGGTACTGCCATTCGCACTGTTATGAAAGCCCATTAATCTTATGTGCGAGAGTGTTCCAACCTGAAACACTGTTTTGTGTGGTGTACTGTATTTTTGTATATTAGTGAGGAATGGCTGTGGAAACAGTGAGAACTCAAGCCGCTGTTTCATTAAACAACTATAAAAATATTTATTAAAGTATAAGATGATGTGTGTATGTTATGACATAAGAAAGATAATGGAACAGTACAAAGTACAATCTTATACTTGGGCATATTAACAATAAACACTTAGTCCCTCAAAAACTGGAAACCCAAAATTATGGAATCATTGAATCCCTGCAGTGCAGAAACAGGCCATTCGACACAAATGTCTGTACCAACCCTACAAAAGACCACCTACTGAGACCCCAATCCCCACCCTGTAACCTCACCCTAAGGAGCAATTTAGCATGGCCAATCCACCTAATTTGCGCACCTTTGGACTGAGAGGAAACCAGAGCACCTGGAGGAAACCCAAGCAGACACGGGGAAATTGTGCAAACTCCACACAGTCACCCAAGGTCGGAATCGAAACTTGGAATTCTGGCGCTGTGAGGCAGCAGTGCTAACTCTTTTGAGACCCCTCTGTTTTTCAAACAACAACTATAAATCTATTGGTCAAATGTAGCCAGCGGCTACCACACCATACAGCCTAAGTGACCAGGAAATGTCAGCGAAGAAACGATCCTTTGCAAAAACTGACTTTTGCCTTCAGCATTTCAGCTTTAGCTGAGCTGTTTCTGGAGGTAGGTTGACCCTCTCTATCTTGCTATTGCTTCTTCAGCATCTCATCTGTGACTAGCTTGTTTCCTGGCTCACAGCAATCTCACTACGAAATGTATCAGTTGCAAAGAACATCCTGTTCACTATTCTTTCCTCTTTCTCTCTTTCCCTTAGTTCTGTGCAGACATGGGCCGGAATTTCCCGAGCCCCCACGCCGCAATCGCGGCCAGCGCAGTGGCGGAGAATGGGGCGACAGACCCGTGATGCCTTTGTGCGGTTCTCCAGCGGCCGGAGAATCGCCGGAAGCCGCGCGCGCGGTCGACGCGGCGCCTGTCGGGGGCCATTGAAAGAGGCCCCCACGGCGATTCACGTCACGGTTGCGGTGGCCGTCCTGATGGGGGCGGGGGTATCAGTCTCTGGGGGGGGGCCTCCATGACGGCCAGGTCCGCGATCAGGGGCCACCGATCGGCGGGTGCGCGCGTTCTGGGGGGTGGGGCTACCTTCTTCCGCACCGGCCTGCTGTGTGGGTCCACCATCTCGCAACCATGCGCAGACCGCAGCCGGACGTGCAGGGCCCTGTATCGGCATCAGGAGCTGCGTGGCGCACGCCGGGGCCCTGCAAGCCCCCTTAAAGTCAGAGAATCACTCCGAACTTTTTAGAAAAAAGTCCAGTTTGATTCGCGCCCTTTTTCTGATGGGCATGGGGACATTGCCCCATTAATGGAAAACCTGGTCACGGTCTGCCAAATACATGACAGCTTGATTTTATTTGTTCAAAAAACAATACATTCATTTTAATAGCATCCTACCATTACGCCCACTGTGAGAGAAAAATGAAGTTTCTAAATTTTAAAAGGTGTTTTCATTTTACACAAGAATCTATTTAATCTAACACTGTTACAAACTTTTTTGCATGCTTTAACAGAACTATAAACTCCAGTGAACTTGTATACAGTCTTTTCAACTCCGGATGGAACATCTGCTCTCATATTTTCTCATCCAACAACATTAATTTAAAAAACATGGTTGCAATAATAGACTTCGATGAAATTCTTGAGTGTTCTTGTGTCTCAAACCTTTTCCAGGAACCTTAATGGATTAAGATCTGTATACACCACTGTCTCTGTAAGATTACTAGCAATGTAAATGTCAAAGTGTTGAAGCGCCAGTACTGGATTTTAAGTTATTTTTCTTCTGATGACTGTATAGCTTTCTGGAAAACTATTCCACTGTATTTTTGATCTCTTGGTCATCCTCAAAGAATTTTCAGTGCTGAAGGAGGCCATTTGGCCCATCGGGTCTGCACCGGCCCGTGGATAGAGCACCCTACTTAAGCCCACACCTCAATCTTATCCCTCTAACCCAGTAATCCCACCTGACAATTTTGGACACTAAGGGCAATTTAGAATGGCCAATCCACCTAACCTGCACATCTTTGGACTGTGAGAGGAAACCGGAGCACCCGGAGGAAACCCACGCAGACACGGGGAGAACGTGCAGACTCCGCACAGACAGTGACCCAAGCCGGGAATCGAACCCAGGTCCCTGGTGCTGTGAATCAACAGTGCTAACCACTGTGCTACCATTCAGCGCTCCTGCAACAAAAAAAGAAAACGGCCCCAAACAAATGCCTCTAACGTCAATAGCTAATTAGAACTGTGCTTCATAGATTGAGACACGAGGGTAGTTTTTAAGTGTCAAAATGCTACTTTACAATCTCTGCCCTTTTTCTGTAACTTGGTGAATGGATGTACGACACTGCTGAAATTTGGCACAAATTCGTGATAAACTCCACTGATTCCTAAAAGCTTCAGAAACTCCTTCCTTGATGTGTGCTCAGGGGAGTTCCAAATGGCCTGCACCTTTGCATCCCACGGTAACATTTGCCCATGTCCAACAGTATGTCCCAGGTATGTAATTTACATCGTCGCAGTCGCACTTCATCAAATTCATAACAATTCCAACCCTTTCTGAACATTTGAACAGCTCTTTCAGGTGTCTTCGAGGGTCCTCTCCATTTGGGCTAAACACTATCAAGTTGTCAATATAAATTTGTGCAATGACAAACCTTGAACCTCCTCATTTTTACGTCTTTGGCTGTCTCGGGTGCATTCGTAATGTCAAAAGGCGTCACCTTGAACTGATGGAGTTCATTGGGTGTCACAGAGGTCTTCTTTGCCCTCCCGGTCAAATGCACTTTCCAGTATCCTTCCAGCAAGTCGGTTTTGGTAATGAACCTAGGACATCTGATTCTCTCAATACAATCATCCAAGCACGGAATAAGGAATGATACACTTCTGACGACCGCATTTACTTTTATGTAGTCCACACACGTTCTTTGAGTTCCGTCAAGCTTTGGCCCCGCCATGATAGGAGAGCTACAATTGCTAGAACGTATCTCAATATAATTTTTCAGTGCAAACTCAATCTCCTTTTGCACTTGTGCTAGTCCAGCTGCATTCAACCGATATGGATGCTGTTTGATCAGAATGGCATCCTCCACATCTACATCATGTATGGGTACTTTTGTTCCACCGAATTTAGCTCCACAAATTGCTTTGTGTGATTGCAGTAACTCTTTCAGATCCATTTGATTCTTGCCTGAAAGACAACTTAACCAGTTGTCTACATTGACCAGGACTTCCTTACTACCCAATTGAATTTGAGGGAAGTCACTCTTAGAATTTAACCCTTCATTTTCTTCCTGCTTCATGACTACTAAGACTTCACTTTTGTCCTCACCTTCTCTCTCCCAATATTTTTTAATCATGTAGATTGCTTAGCAATTCACGCATGTCCAGTGTGTATATCAAATAGGTCACATCATTCATCTTCTTTTCAATTCGATACAGTCCACTAAATCTGCCCTGATATTGGTAATAAGACAAGTACTTTCTCTCCCTCTACAAAACATCCAACCTTCTATCAGCTGCTGTTTTCATTCCTTGCCGTCTGTAAATGTTCCAATGCCGAACTCACATGGCCCATTTACTCTTGCTCTAAAAGTTGAGACATGGTCTCGAAGTCTAACTTCTGACTTTTTATTCACCAGGTTTTCCTGAATTAATTTGAGTGGTCCTCTGACAGTATGTCCATGAACAAGTTCAAGAGGACTAAATTTAGCAGATTTGTTTGGTGCATTGCGGATTGCAAAAGGTAAAAATGGAATCTCTTTGTCCCAATCGTGAAGGTAACCTTGACCACATGCTTTCATCATGGGTTTCAGAGTTTAATGCCACCTCGCTAATGTTCCCTGTGTCTCTGGATGGTAAGCTGACAAATGGTGTTGTTTTATCTCCAAATTGTCCATAGCATCACTAAATAATTTAACATAAAATTTAACCTTTGATCAGATTGGATTTCTTTTGTTAAAACCATATAGGGCAACATATTTGGTCAATACTCCACCCACTCTCCCAGCTGAAATACATCTGAGTGGCATGGTTTCAAGAAATCTAGTTTATATATCCATGGCAGTCAACAAATATTGATTTCCGCTGCATGTTTTTGGTAAGGGACTCACACAATCAACAAGAACTTGTGAAAAAGATGCTTCAAAAGCTGGATTAGGGATCAAAAGTTTAATGACAGATTGTGGATTCCCCACTACTTGGCAAATGTGACAGGTTTTGCAGAAATTAGCCACTGTAGAAATGTTTCAGTATCTTGGCTTTGGTTTTCCTTATCCCAAAATGACTTCCCAATGGTATCTCATGCGCTATTCTTAGAAGCTCTTTTCCATATTCAGGAGGTAGTACAATCTGATGTTCTTCTGTCCATGTGTCATTTACGCTCATACATGATGGCCTCCATTTTCTCATCAGGACCTTATCCATGAAATAATAGCATTCAGGAATGCACTGTGCCTCCAGTGTTGAATCGGCTGCTTGATACATTTGGTGTAAATTGGAATATTTTTGCTGGAACTCAATGAATCTATCGGAAGTGAACACATCTGTCTCTTTATCTTGACTTGCTCCCTCAGCAGTCAATTTGTGAAAAATAGAATTCTGATAAACTAATCTCATTTGCCTCATTCTGATTGTTCTTTACCTGTGATCTCATCACTATACAATCTGGGAATAGTCAGGAAATTATTTTTGGAAGGACTCTGTAGCTAGACTGTATACAGGTTCTTCAACTACCATGGGCATCACAATTATCTGTGATCCTGCTAAATCATCCCCCAAACTAACTGAACACCTGCAATAATAATAATAAAAATCTTTCTTATTGTCACAAGTAGGCTTACATTAACACTGCAATGAAGTTACTGTGAAAATCCCCTAGTTGCCACACTCTGGCGCCTGTTTGGGTACACTAAGGGAGAATTCAGAATGTCCAATTCACCCAACAAGCACGTTTTTCGGGACATGTGAGAGGAAACCGGAGCACCTGGAGGAAACCCATGCAGACACGGGAGAACATGTAGACCCCGCACAGACAGTGACCCAAGCCGAGAATCGAACTCGGGACCCTGGCGCTGTGAAGCAACAGTGCTAACCACTGTGCTACCGTGCCTCCACCAATCCTACAGTTACTTCTCCCATCTTTAAATTTCTTTAAATTTCTCTTTAAGTTGACCTTTACTCAAGGAATTTTCCTGTTTTCCCCATGAATGCTTCTGATCAGAACTTCTTTCAACCCACCTTTGGGACAACAAGTATCTTTGTCCTACAGCATCAGGGATTGACCTGCCACTGTCTCTCTGAATAGTAATGTTCTTCACCATTCTATCTTGTCCACATGGAAGCATTTTTCCTATACATACAAAAACCCTGAAGACACCTGCTACCTGCTGTCACTTCACCCCTGTACAATATGTGCACACATGTTCATCTCTACTGGATGTACTCACTCACTTGATGCATACATTCTACTTGCTTTTCTTGTTCCCCATTATCTGATTTCATTGTTACCTTTTCAAGAGTGATAACTCCAACCACCTTTCCCTTTAATAATCAGCATGTTGATTTCATATGGCACAGTTTATTGCAATGGTAACGACTAACCCTCTTGACTTCTTTCAGAAGGGGGTGAAACCTCTTCAGCACTGTCTTTTCTCTGTGGTGGTGACAATTCTTACTGAGATTCAGCCACTCCCTCTTTTCCTTGGCGGACCTATCTCATACCATCCCATTTTCTATCTTTTTCTGATTTTAAAGAATTACGGAAAAACTGTTTGATTCTATGGACCAGTTCATAATCATCAGCTACCTGTCTAGCAGTCTGAATTCTTTGTTCTTCACATATATACTGAGAACCAAAGAAATTGAATTTTCAAACTATTCTAAAGCCATTATTATGATCCCAGACCAGACCCCAAATGTGGCTAGGATACTGGACCGAAACTCCAATATTTTAGTTTATTCAAGGACTGCGCAGAAAGAATGACTCACTCCAGGAGTGATTGTAAGAAGAAATGGGGTTTTCATATTTTTGAAACAAAACTTTATCAGGAATCCAATAACTTTAACTTCACACCCAGAAAATAATAGCTTACAATTAACCCTTAACACAACTATACAATTTCCCATTAAACAACAAGAAAAGAAACACACAGCTCTTAACCCAGATTAAAATTAGCAGGGCAGCGGAATACTTGCAGTACAGAACAGATTCTGGCTCTTCTCAGAACCCTTCAGACTCTGGCTGAATGCCTTCAAATAGCTGCTTCAACTCGGTTGACTCAGCCTTGTCCTTGTCTTCAGACAAGATCGCTCTGCTTTTAAAATATTATTATTCTTTTTTTCCCCCTATCCTACTGGGAAAGAAAACTGCCTTTTCCTGTGGTCAAAAAAACACAAGGATTGCCAGGTCACACTTCACTTCCAAAAGCCTTTTCTCCAAAACCCTATCTCTCTCCACTTCTTTCTCCAAAACTGGCACTCACCACAGCTTCTCAAAATGTCTCCCTGCATTCTTTGGCTCCACTCGTCAATGACCAGATCTCCCCAGGCTGAATAAATAAATTCTCTCTGCAGGCTGAAATGCCCTTTAACTGCCCAGCAATCTCCCCAGGCAAACCACTCGGCATTAAGCCAATATGTTCCAATTGTCACACAATCACCTCTTGAAGGGCTTCAAACATTTTTTCGATCTTTAAAGCCCGTATCCAATGATCCAAATAGTTTTCCTTTAGTCTTTCTAATTCAAGCTGAATTTACCCATACTTGTGTTTTGAAACTTTTGCTTGTGTGCCTCAGGAACAAATTAATGATAGCTCTTTAGACCGTCTCATTGTCCTTTGACCTCTGCTCATCCAAAGATGAGCATACACTTCAGCAGCCTTACCTACAAATTTACTCTGCAAGCGTATTATCCAATTATCTTCAGGCCATTTTAATTGTTAAAATATATAAAATGTGCTTCGACATCCTTCTCCTCAAATTTTCCTTCAAAAATCAAATCATCTCCCCATTAGGTTCACGTCTAACTCATACAGCTCTGTTGTGCTTATTGCAATTCGCTGCATTTTATTTTGATGTTTCCTCTCTTTATCCTGTTCCCTTTCTGCTATTGCTAACTTCTACATTTCCAAAGCTCTCCTTTCTCTCTTTCTTCTTATTCCATTCGGATAGCTATCTCTTTTTCGTGCATTTCTAATTTCTTCAACTCTATTTCTCTTTAGAATTGAATTTTTGCCAATTAAATTTCCCCACTTTTTGAAATGCTTGGTCCATCAAACTGTCTTCGGTCTCCAGCACTTCATCACTAGCTGAGCTGTTTCTTGAGATTGGCTGACCCTCTCTCTCTTACTATTGCTTCTTCAGCACCTCATCTGTGACTATCCTGCTTCCTGGCTCACAGCACTTTAACTACTAAATGTATCAATTGCAAAGAACACCGTGTTCCCTATTCTTGCCTGTAATGGCCACTTGCAGAGCCTATAGGGAAATATGGTCAATACTAAGCAACAAGCAGGCACAGAGCCTGAATGTATATTTGGAAGGCAGTTTGCAGATGGAATCGAAACTCTGGGTCGATTTACATATTGATGGCCCATCTCCGAGGAACAAAGGACTAATACTCAGGTAGCCGATACTGTCTCAGACATCTCGGCGCCACTACCCCAAACAGAAGACACAAACAAAGCAAGGCCAACGGCCACCTAGGACACGCCCAGCCATCAAGGCACCCGCCCCTTTATTGGTTTAGATCGATGACAATGATCAAGAAGCTGCCCAATTACTTGGGACCAAGTTTAAGGCCCGCCTAATAGCGCGCGAAGCCCCTCCACGTATAAGAAGGAACCCTTGCGAAAGGTTCAGCCTCTTGGATTCGGCTCTCAAGGGCAGCGACCCTTCCACCAGCACCACCAGAAGCAAGTAAGTTCAAGTTCAACGCTCGCGACCAAACGGACGACCTTAGCTGTACTCCTGTTACCTCTTTGAACCCAACAGCCTCAGATCCGAACAATGGCCATTGTTCCTCTGAACTAAGCGGGTACCCGGAGTTAAGTATAGGTGTTAGTGATAGAGATAGTTTAGCTTGTAGTATTATTAGGCATGAGTCGATCTTACTGAGTGTAAATAAAGTAGTATTGACTTTGAGCTAACTAATTGGTGTGTTGGCTCTTTGATTGGTTGAACCTTGTGGCAGTATCAAGAGATACCTGGCGACTCTGAAATTATACTCATAATTAGGATTAAGAAAGGCGACCTTATTAACCGCCATATTTATAGCAAATAAACAGAGCAACACCTGCTCCATTCTTTCTCTTAGTTTGCTGCTCAGGCATGGTAAAAAAAAAAAATGGCAGTTTGACATTACTTGTGGAAAAAACAATACATTCATTTTAATAGCATCCAACCATTTCGTGACAAAGCAACTTCTGCCTTGGAGAACTATCGGTCAATCAGATGGTCAAAAACCCTACAGACCATCGGGGCGCAGCACTGCAGCGGCCGGAAGAGTTACTGTTGCACGGTTCCTGAGTCTAAATTCCAGGGGTGATGGTCAGGGGGGCAATTTTTAGTACAGAGATAATGGCAACGCAGGCGCAAAATCAGGAGACAATCGGGACATCTGATTTTCCCCACCCTTCACCAGTGACGTCATGAGGTTCGCATACTCAAAGGGGCGGCACGGTAGCACAGTGGTTAGCACTGTTGCTTCACAGTTCCAGGGTCCCAAATTCGATTCCCGGCTTGGGTCACTGTGCGGAGTCTGCACATTCTCCCCGTGTGTGCATGGGTTTCCTCCGGGTGCTCCGGTTTCCTCCCACAGTCCAAAGATGTGCAGGTTAGGTGGATTGGCCATGATAAATTGCCCTTAGTTTCCAAGAAGGTTAGGAGGGGTTACTGGGTTACAGGGATAGCGTGGATTTGTGGGCTTAAGTGGGTCGGTTTGCCCTTAGTGTTGGTTGGGGTAACTGGGTTGTGGGGAGAGGGTGAAAGTGTGGGCTTGGGTCGGGTGCTTTTTCCAAGGGCCAGTGCAGACTCGATGGGCCGAATGGCCTCCTTCTGCATTGTAAATTCTATGGTTCAATGAAAAGCATTTTAATTAATTTGAACATTATTAATGAGCCTCCACACCACATGAGCTCCCCTTCTCTGGGATGCAAAGGTAAGTATAGTCCCTGGGGGGAGAGGGACATGCCTGGGCAGTACCCTGGCATTGCACCCTGATACTTTACCGTAGCACAGATTGGCACCACCATATTGGATTCAGATAGACAGATGGATTTAAACTAGCCGCAATTAAATTTACCGAAACAACACGACACAGAAGCATCAGTTGTTACTGGGTAACAGGGTTAACCGTGACACAGGTCGAGAGATGAGTCAGAAGATGAACACAGCTGTAATGTTGGTGAGTCATTGCACCAAGATGTGCGAACGGAGGACAGATTTTACAATCCCATCATGGCGAGTCTCGGGCTATCTGAATTGCAGCGGGACAGTAATATCCCGCTGGATGGGTGGGGTCATTAAATCCAGGCCATAGTATTTGCTTACCCCTGTATTGGCTCCTTCCCTGGTAACACTGTGATTTTTAAATTCTGATCCTTGATTTCCAAATACCTTCATAGCTTCTCTCTTCCCTACTTCTATAATCTCCGAGTTCTCTGCGATCCTCCAATTCTGACATCTTGTGCAGCTCTGCAGCATTTCACCATTGATGGCCTGGCCGTTAGCTGACTGGTCGCCAAGCTTAAAATTCCTTCAAACGTCTCCACTTCTCTCTCCTACTTCAAGATGCTCCTCAAACCCCCTCACTGACCACACTTTTTATTACTTGTACAAATAGCTGTTCATGAGTTTTGGTTTAAAATGATGTTTGGATAATTGCTCCTTTGGAGAACAATGGGATGTTTTAATGTGATAAATGTGCTTTATAAATGCAAGAGTTTATTGCAAAAATGAGATTTTATTCCCTTCAGGAATGCATCTCAGGATAATGCAGCTCCAGACTTGATGTAATAAAAAAAGTACATCAAGTTTACATTGGAGCTGTAAACATTTGGAGTTAGTTTGCCTGTGGGATTGCAGTTAAATATGAAGGGTCTGGTGGTACTGCGTACTGTTGAGAGCAGAGAAAGCATGGTAGGCTTTCACACTGCATGGGTGAACAATTTCTAAAGTGAGTTGAGTGAAAGAAATAGGCTAGTGTCAAACCAATTCTCTCAGGTGCAAAAGATCCCACAGCACTATTTCAAAGAAGAACAGGGAAACTTTCCCAAATATCCCGGCTTTTTATGGGGGGGGGGGGTAGTTCCCTGCGGCCGAGGCGGCTTGGCATTGGCCGTCGGCGGGACTTTCTGGACCCGCTGATGTCTACGGCATTTTGTGTGGCTCCCCATTCCACCGCCGGGGAACCCACCACCGGGGTGATGTGGGGGGTTGGGGAGGGGGGGGGGGGGGGGGGTCACCTCAACAGGACTGGAAGATCTTACCCGAAGTAAATACGTGTGTTCTCTACTAGTTTAAAGTGGCTTTGCGTGCACATTGTTGCCAATTTAATGGAATACTATCCAATCAGCGTCACCAATAATGTTGCACTTTAGAGTCGCCAATATGATACTGAGTCTCTTTTTATGATATGCTGTTATATCCCAACAGCGTCGCTATGTGGGTGTCTCTATTTCTCTTACTGAACCACAAGGCTTTCCTGTATATCGGGCAAATAACCACACAACCAGTCAGTCATTTCAAGTTTAAAGATGGTTTATTTACACACAAGGGTTACTTCGACATGCAAGCACAATATACTAAAAGTTAAACTACACCTATCAACTACAATAACCTATGCTTAACTTCAGGTGACTGGCACTGTGCAAGTGGATAAGGCCTTTATCTGGTTTGAAGAAGTGGCTCTGTCTCTGCTGGGCTCATACGTCAGGTAGCGATCGTTGGTCTTGAACTTGGCTGTCTGGTCGTTATGCTGCAGTCGGGCTGGCACAGGCCGGATTCAAATTAGGCTGACACAGGCAGGGTCCAAAAGAGACAGAACACATGGCTGTGTCTCTTTTTATCCACCTGCGTTTTGCGCTCTTTGGGGCGGTCCTTAATCTTGGACCCAATAATTCGACAGGCTTCAATCACTGCCTTCACTTTTGGCCAATAAGGGGGCGGGTGCCTTGGTGGCTGGGCGGGTCCTTAGCGCTCACTGACCTTGGCAGTTGTACTCTCTGAGTAAAGGGAGTGGTGCTGATCAGTCTGTGGCTGTATCAGTATCTTGAGTGCAGTCCTATTGTTATCGGGAAATGGGCCATTAGAATGCAAATGAGCGGGGGGTTTCAATCAGGTCTAGCTACCTGCGTTTCAAATACACACAAGCTCTGTATCGATCTGAGCCCTGGGTTGGCCATAATTCCCATGGTCCTTTGCAGGTGGCCATCTCGGATGGCTACATCATCAATGGTGAAAAGGTTTAATAACTCAGGAAGCTTGTACGTGTTGCAATAAAGCAAGCATTTAGATAGCAAAATGCTCCAAAGCACTTCACAAGCACCAAATTACCTTTTTAAAATGTACTCATTCTTGCTTTGCAGGCAACGGCCACTTGGTGTAAAAACAACATCCCACTTGGAGAAATCAGTTGCATGACTAATTAAGCTGATTTTTTTAAACAAGGTGCTGACTGAGGGACAAATATTGGCCAAGATCCAGCCCACTACTGCTCTTCAAACAGTGTCTGAGATCTTGGGCTGGATTCTCCGCCCTGTGACGCAGGAAACGCGGATCACGGTCAGGTGGAGAATCGGGTTGCCCGCCGAGAAACGAGGTCGGCGCCGGTGCCGAACCAACCGCCTGGCTAGGGTGCCGATGGTGGTGACAACGCCCTCCATGCCCTCTCCTGGCGTCGGCTTGAAGAACCGGCATTTGCATGCGTTAACATGTCATTACTGTGTTAGGCCCAGTATTTTCCGGGTCTCTGCGATTCTCCGCCACCGCCAGGCAGAACTGGCATGGGTGCAGTTTACCACAGGTAATTAAAAGCGGGGACCAGGTGCCGTGACGGCTGAGGGAGCGAGAGGAGGTAAGAAAAGTTGCCAAATCAACAATAGTGGGCCGACAATAATGCTGGGGGAGTATCTGCCAGGGGGAGTAACCGGGATCGACGCGGAGATGGGCCATGGGTTCCGGTGACGCCCGGGATCGGGGTGGCTTGGCACAGACCAACATTGCCACAGTCAGTCACTGAGAACAGATTACAGGGTCCTAGCTGCCCATTCTGCTGACTGCCCACTATGTTCTGTAAATGTTTAAGCACCACAGTCATTTGGGTACCCTCCCAGGCCACCAGCTGACCCATAAACTAGATAGGTGTAGTCAAACGCAACCAATGGCCCACCAGGCATTGTCACTCCTCAGGGCACCCATCAGAAGTGCAGCCCCACTGCAGGGGAAGCAGGGCAAGAGCTCACACTGAACAGAGGCCACATGCACTTGGCACCCTTCCTGGAACATTGCCCCTCTCAGGGCAGAGGTCTCACCAGTCACACTATTAGCTTGCCCACTTTACAGGACCACCAGCTGTCTCCAAGTCTTCCTGCCCGCTATGCCCTTGCCCCCATCCATCCCATCCCCCAACCGGTTCCCACAGCCTGCGTGCCACACCCAGGGCCCACAGCATATTACAGCTATGATTCAAACAGCTGCCCAACACACTCACCCAGCCCCATCCGTGGGCTCTACCTGCATGGGTGCCACCAAGCATGGAGGTGGTCGGTAGCACATGGTGACAAACCCCCCCCACATCCCGGTGCCACCCTGCTGGTGGGGTATCACATGGCCCACCCAAGGAGGGCATCCACAGTACACCCCACTGGAGGGGATAGGACAGGTGCCGCAGAGCGTATAGCTGACATGGGTTGTGGAGGCTATCGGTGCCCCTGCCGAAAGGGACTGGTGGTGGGGTTAGAGTTCCTCCGGTGCCAGTCACCAATGGGGCCAGGGGTGTGGAAAACAAGGTATTGGGGAGGGGGGGGGGGGGGGGGGGCAACGGCTGAGGGGTGGGGGTGGTACGGGAGAGGGGACATGCAGGGGCTGCAGCTGCAGTGCCACTCAGGGCCATCGTGTAGCCTTTTGGACCTGGATGGGCATGGCAGTACTCACCATGTTAACATTTCCCCCCTGCAAAGAATAAACTTCGGAGTACAGCCAGGAATGGTTGCCTTCTGCCTGGCCACAGCAGCCCTTGCGAACGCACGAAGATCAGGGGCCATCCAGTGAGGCTGGAGAACCGGCCGTCCAACAGGCCGAGGAGGATGAGTGAAAGGGGTGTGGCGTCAGGCCACATGTATACCGTCAGCGCCTGTCCTTCGAGGACCTGCCAGACTGAACATCTCGCCAAATAACTAGCTAACCAGAGATCGTGCCACATTTATGCCAGATGATGGTGCACCTGGAGCTGTCGGGGTATGGAGGAGGACACCCACTCTTGGTGGCTGCCAAGGTGACGGTCGCCCTGACCTTTTTTGCCATGGGGTCCTTCCAGGCACCGAGCGGGGACCTGTCTGGGACATCACAACATCCGTACACAGGTGCATCTGCGTCATCTCGAATGCTCTATATTACCGAGCAGCGGACCATATACACTTCAGTGTGGACTGAACCCACCAGGATGCCTGGGCAGCGTAATTTGCCACCATCGCTGGCATGCCCCAGATCCAGGGGGGGATAGATGGGATACATGTACCCCTACGGGCACCAGCGCATAAGGGATCCCTTTATCAATAGGAAGGGCTTCTATGAATGTGCTGGTGGTGTGTGGTGACGGGCCGCGGATCATGCTCGTCCGCCTGATACCCAGGTCCGTGCATGACGCATACATCCTGGCACATTCGACGGTGCCTGACACCTTCGAGGCGCTCCCTCGGGTGAGTGGTTGACTCCTGGGTTACAAGGGTTGTCCGCAGCGGTGGTGGCTAATGACACCTGTCCAGAGCCCCCAGACCTCTGTGGAGAAAGACAATAACGATACCCATGTAGCAATCAGGAGCATCATTGAGTGGTGCATCGGTGCCCTAAAGATGCGGTTCTGAGGCCTGACCGCTCTGGTGGGGCCCTCCAATATCGCCTCAGAACGGTCCCCACATCATGCTGGCCTGTTCTGGCCTGCACAACATTGCGCTACAGAGGGCGGGTATGTTGGAGGAGGAGGAACGCCAGGCCTCATCCGACGAGGTGGATGCGGAGGCTGGCAAGGCTGGACAGGGCATGGGGCCGGCGCAGGCACAGGAGGCCGCACAACGTGCACGCCAGGGCCGCCGCACATGGGAGAACCTCATCACCTTGACGTTCGCCAATTTGGAGGCCTGGTCACTGGCAGCCCAGTCTCCCTGTCTCACCCCCCTCATAGCTACTGACCACCTCTCTGCACTCCATCCCTTCCCTCACCCATCACCTCCACCCTCCTCGGGCTTCCCACCAGCTTCACTACAGGGTGTTGGCCCTAGGTTGACAGTATCAGTGAGTCTGGTCCATGGGACAAATGCTTGAGCCCTGGTGCTCCACATCATTTGGCAAAGTCTGACTCCTGGCTTCAGTATCACATTCCACTCTCTGCCCGGGTGATCCCTGCATGTGTGCTGCCCATTCCATCTCACTAGCCCATGGACACTCTGGGGAGGTGGGGATGGGGATGGTGAGCAGTGATAGGTCACACACTGGATGGGCCCGATCACATGATGCCCCACGCCATCGCCCCTTCCCCTGCCACCACCAAGGGCGACCCCGGGCGGAACATTGGACTATCTTGGGCGCCCTGCCCCGTGCCTTCTCCCAGCACCCATAGCATTGGCCTCCGCCTCCCCACCTGACACTCCCTCTCTGCCCAGCCTAGCTCATCCCTGACACCCTTCAGATAGAGGACCGAGGCAGTTCGCCATCGGTGATCTGAGTGTTTAATAGTGTTACATGCTATAATTGTGCCTTGACCCCCAACGCTATCCTGTGTGCTGCACCCGTGCCAACTTAACTGGTGTCTATCTTTCTACTCTTACGTGCCCCAATGCTCCTTTCAGGTGGGTCCCCACGAGACACATCAGATGTGGAGGCGGCCTGCTTCATATCTCGCCCTGTGTCTCCTTTGGCGGCCGTCCTCTAAAGGACTTAAACCTGGATGGGTAGGCCAACTTTCGGGTGTCACAGGTGATGAAGTGCCACCCTGTTCTGTCCACTTCCCATGACAGAGCTAGTGTCAGGTGGGAGGGATTCAGAGGTGCTGCGGTATTCCAGAACCTCCCCTACGGGGGTCACCAGCACAGGCCCCATTACTTCCTCCTCCCTCAGGGTGCTGGATGCCACCTGGGCTACTCCTTGGGGATAGGGCCAGAGTGAACACCAGAGGCTACACCGTCAACTGGTGCTGAATGTCTTGGTGGCCATGGTCTCAATGCGCTCAGACATGGAGAACAGGGACTGGGCCACATCCCTCTGGAACTGTCCCAGGTCCCTTTAGGATTGCACCACGTCCCTCTGTGACTAGCTCAGGTCAGCCAGCACCCAGCCAATTCTCTCTATGCCCTCAGCCAAGGCCTGCTGTGACTGGGCCATGCTCTGGAGTGCTGCGGCAAAGTCCATGTGGGCCTGGCACATGGCTGCCTGTGGCATGGCCACCCTGTCCTGTGCCTCAGCCACTTCCTGCACAGCGTGACCCAGGCCTTGGTCATCCTGATCCATGGCCGTTTCCACTGTGAATGCCATCCGTTCAGTGTTGGCCTGGGTGGCACGCATTGCTGGAACTGCCTCCTGCTCCTTCTAACAGTTGAAGTAGAGCAGTTGTTTGACAAATAGCACCCACTGTTCCGTGATCCGATCGGATGGCTCAGGTTTGCCAAAATGGGGCATTTGACACTCACAGACTGTTGAACCAGTTTCCTACAAAGGAAAGGTTTCCACACAAGATCTGCCCTCCCAATTTCTGTCATAGTAGGAGGGTACTGGGCTTGATCCTTGTCGCCAAATGTAGTATCTTGGAAGACTGGTGACAACCAAGTAGATTAACAAATAAATGGCTTATTAATAACTGTTTATGGCGAGTGAGATAAAGGCTACCATACTCCACGACTCCAAACCCCTAACGAACAATGAAACACGTGTTCAGCCCCAGGGTTTATGCGCTCCAGCCCAATTAGCCCCCAGGGTCACATGACCCTCTGAGAACATGCCCCCTTAACACACAAGCAAAAGTTGAAAAGCAGACATGTTAAAATCATTGCAATAAAGTTCCTGTTCACAGAATCTGGTGATAGTCATCTGCATATCTCTGAAGCACAAAACACAATAATATCCTTCTGAAATTTGTCTGCTGTTAAGATGTATAACATTATGACCTTGAACATTTTCCAAATGGATCAATGATTCATCCATTGAATATTCATGATCACTGACACAATCATCAAAGGAAACTATTTCTAATTATGAAAAATGAATTCACTTTAAAATTGTGCCCACCAGGTTACATGTTTTTAATGGATCCCCTCCAGGTCAAGGAAAGTCAGTGACAGTATCGAACTTTGACTTTTTGTTGTTGTTGTACTATCACAAAAAACTTTACATTTTTAAAGCTTTTGCTGATGAAGAAAGAAAGACGCGCATTTTAAAGCACCTTTTACATCCCAAGCCCGTCCCAAAGTGCTGAGATCAAAGAAACACTTTTGATATATGATGATTTTTGCAAAGTGGGAAATGCGGCAGCCATTTTACGCACAGCAAGCTCCCACACACATAAATCAACAGATCATTAGGTATTGGCTAAGAGATAAATATTTGCCTGAACATCAGGATGAACTCTGCTTTTTTCTGAAATAGTACCACAAAATGTATTTTTCCTGTCCAGCTGAGAGAGCAGACACAGCCTCTGTTTAACATCTCTTCCAAAGGACATCATCACCAGCTATATAGTATCTCTTGCTACTTCACTGCTGTATTAGCCTAGCTCAATTCCTTAAGCGGGTCTTGAACCCATAACAACAAGAGCTTGAACAATAGGGACAGAGTTTATACTGGGGGGGGGTGATTCTCTGGGGTCGTTAGCCCTATCTGGGATTCCCGCTGACCCATAGAATAGGGCTTTAGGCATAAAACAGGAGCAGATGAAGGGAGACTCCAAAAGGTGGGACGTGCTGCCACTATCGCTAGCAGGACCGGTGCAGATAGCAAAGGTGACGATGCTGCCAAGGTTCCTGTTCGCATTTCAGAACCTTCGATCTTTGTCCTGAAGTCGTCCTTTAAAAAGATTAACGCGCTGATCCCTGGGTTTGCATGGTGGGGAAGACCACCCCGCAGGTCACGAGGACTTTTTTGGAGCAAGGGTGAAGGGGGAGGGTGTGGTAGTCGGTATTGGAGGTAGTACGGTATCTCTGAATATGCTGTAAGACCATTGGTGTGGGAGGTACCTGAGACTGTTGTTTCATTGGGTAAGCCTGCCTGCTGGTTCCGCCCAGTAAGGCGGAGTATAAGAGCCCGTGTCTCCCCAGCAGCTGCCTTCTGTACCTGCGCTGCTGGGGGAAACATCTGGTGCAATAAAGCCTTCAATTGTTTCCAAACTCGCTTCTGGAGGTATTGCTTGTGCATCAGAGGGGCTGATGTTGCCGAATATAATGAACTACTCCTTGGCAGCGGACATCGCTGAATCCCGTATCTGCCAGAACCCCTTGGAGGCGTCCAACTTTGTGAAAAATATGGCGCAACCCATCTTGCAGGTGAGTTTTTCGCGCTTTGGGATAGGGTAGTGTTCCCTCATGATGTTACGGTTCAGACCTTTGGGGTCGATGCAAATGCGTAGTTCTCCTGATGGTTTCTTAACACAAACCATGGAGCTGACCCAGTTGGTGGGTTCCGTTACTTAGCGATGACGCCCTGGTCCTGGAGGTCCTGCAGCTGCTGCTTGAGGCGGTCCTTAAGGGGCGCCGGCACCCGGCGGGGTGCATGAACCACAGGCGTGGCATTTGGTTTTAAAAGTATTTTGTACATTTATGGGAGTGTGCCCATGCCCTCGAAGATGCTGCGGTATCGAGTAGTGATGTTCTTCAGTTGTGTCTGAAAGTCGGTGTCCGGCGATGCTGATGCCTCAGCGGGTGACACGGAGTGAACCCTTTGGAAGAGGTTTAGGATCTTGCACGCCTGAGCACCGAGCAGGGAAGCTTGGGTGAATCTCGAAGCGCAGGGTGGCCTTTAAGGAATGATGTGACACCACAAGCTGGCATGAGCCACTGGCAGCAATGGCCTTGCCATTGTGCTCGAGAAGCTGGCAGGCGGATGGAAGGATGGAAGGATGGTCGGCTTAACATGGAAGCTGCAAAATGAGGTTAGCTGAAGCGCCGGTGTCCAGCCTGAATCGGATGCGAGATTTGTTGACCGTAAGGGTGGCACACCACTCATCGTCCGGATCAATGCTCATCACTGGGAAGGGCTTGACTTTTTAATTTGAAGCACCATGTGCTTGGTGATGATGCCCACCCGGAATGAGATTTGAGATCCTCGGTGTCAGGGTCTGGAACCATGTCGGAGTCGCAATCTGTGACTGTTTGTTGTACGGTCCGGACGTTCCTGCGCTGCTGCTGGGAGCGACGGGAGGCAGGTGTTTGAGCAGACCTGCTCAGGGCTGTGAAGTGGCCAAGCTTGCCACACTGGAGACAGCATCGAGATTTCGCGGGACCGCTTTAAGTGGGAGGAGTCACAGTTGTTGCACGTCATGACGTCAGATGCTCAATGCGCCACCACGCATGCACGTTGCGGTCGTACGTTGTGCGCGCCTGCGCAGTTCGGTCTTCGGCCTCGCTGTCCTCTCAGCAGTTGTGCGCATGTCCGCGAGCCCAGGAAAAGTGCGCGAAATGGCTGCCCTCATCCAGGCTCATGCCCTGGAGCAGTTTTACGGCCTGCACCTGCTCCGCATCGTGGGGGCCTTGTCGCGCCGTCTCTGCCGCTTGAATGTGCGAGTATCGGTTAATGGCGTGTTCATGCAGAACGCAGGTTTCAATGGCTATAGCGAGGGTGAGCTGTTTCACTTTAAGGAGCTGCTGGCGTAGGGGATCCGAGTGCACCCCGATAACGATCTGGTCGCGGATCATTGAGTCGGAGGTGGAGCCGCAATTGCAGGATTGCGCGAGGATGCGAAGATGGGTTAGGAAAGATTGAAAAGGTTCATCCTTACCCTGCAGACGCTGTTGAAAGATGTACAGGCGCGATTCTCCGCTCCCCAGGCCCGGATGGGAGAATCGCGGGAGGGCCGCTCTGGCACCCCCTGCGATTCTTCCACCCTCCCCCAAAATGGCGTGTCGCGTTTTGCTACACGCTGCTCGGAGAATCGCCGGTCGCCGTTTTGCACGGCGACCGGCGATTCTCCGGCCCGGATGGGCCGAGCGGCCTGACGTTCCTGACCTGTTCACACCGGCGGCAACCACACCTGGTCGCTGTCGGCATGAACAGCACGCAACAGGTAAGTGTGGGGCCTGCGGGGGGGGCGGAGAGGGGATTGAGTACCACGGCCGTGCTCGGGAGGGGACTGGCCCGCGATCGGTGCCCACCGATCGTCGGGCCGGCGTCTCCAAGAGACGTACTCTTTACCCTCCGCCGCCCCGCAAGATCAAGCTGCCACGTCTTGCAGGGCAGCGGAGGGGAAGATGGCAACCACGCACTTTGGCGGCGACAGCCGCATCATTCGCGATGCGCAGAGTTTCCTACAACGCTGCTCCTAGCCCCCCTGGGGTGGGGTGGGGGGAGAATAGGGGGTGAGGAGCGGCCTCCGATGCCGGTGTGAAACACTCCGGGTTTCACGCCGGCGTCGGCCGTTGCGGAGAATTTCGCCCGTAGTGTTCAAAACTTTCGTTGACTTCGATGTCATAGTGGCTGTCGAATTTGAGCAGGACTGTTTTGAACTTGGACTTGTCCTCACCTTCAGCGAACGTGAGGGAGTTAAAAATGTGGATGGCGTGATCCCCGGCCATGGAGAGAAAGAGAGCAATCTTTCTGACATCTGAGGCAGCTTCAAAGACGGTGGCTTCGAGATACAGTTGAAACTTCTGCTTAAATATCTTCCAGTTGGCACTGAGGTTGCCGGTGATGTGGAGCGGTGGGGGAGGCCGGACGCTGTCCATACTACCGGATGGCTGATCGCTGGTTAAAGGCAGACTATCCATCAAACTGTAACATTACGCACTGGTACCATGATGTGCTGGGTCTGTAAGGACTGCGTTTACCATAACAGCGAGAGAGACAGGCTACCAACACTTGTTGAAGTACAACTCTATTTTATTTAACAAGAGCTGCTAAACATACTTGCACTATGGGTTGACACTATGTTGAGTTGACTGGAGACCTGAGGCTAACCTGACCAGACTATACTGCTAGCACATGGTAGATGTTCGGGTTGCTGATCACGGGCTCTGGCTGTCTCAGAGGCTGCATCCCGAATGAGCGGGAAAACTAGTGCCCTCTGGCTTTATAGTGGCCGTGTCCTGTCTGGTGATTGGCTGCTGTGTTCTGTGTGTTGATTGGTCATTCAGTGTGTCAGTCAGTGTCTGTATATGCACCATCATATATTTGTGTGTATGTTATGACAGAGCGGGATTCTCACGACACCGGGCAGACGCGGCCAGAGAATCCCACCCTTAGTGTTGACACCGGTAGGATTCGTGGAGTTCTCCGACAGCAAAGTTGACTCTCCACCTGGACCGATTCAGCGACTGTTAAGGAGATGGCACTGGGGCCACGTGGAACACAACCGCTTCCAATGGGAAACAGTGCTGGATTCACCGGGTCCGGGATTGGCACGCAGGAGGCTGGCAAGCTGCAGGTGCATAAACAGACTTCACTCCCCATACACCATCCCAGCCAACAAGATGGCAGCAAAACGCGCAGTTCCGAGGCTCACCGAAGACCCTGCTTGACGTCAGGTGGGTGACCCTATACCCCGGGATAGGAATAGGCTGCCAGCCTCTGCCGTTCACCGGGCCTGGACACAGGTGGCAGAGGTGGTCAGTGCGATGGACACCAGTGTCCAGACCGGCCCGCAGTACCAGAAAAAACTGCACGACCTCCTCAGTGCAGACAGAGTAGGTAGCCCTCTGCTTCTGACACCAACCCCCTTCTCACACACCATGACCCTACTATCCCCCAACCCAGAGGGCGGAAGAAGCTCCACCCTGAACCACATGCAGGCACCCATATTGGCCGCTATGGAAGGGTGCCCTGATCACTGAAGCCACCAGCTACTCACCCCCTGGGCTGCATGTGTGTTGAACTGTCTACCACCGTGCGTTTTCTGTTTCCCCCTCCCTCCCTCACCCCCAGGAGAAGGCCGCTCTTATCCGCTGGGTGCGGGAAAAAACTGGAGGCAGACCGCAGGACCTACAGCAACTCACTGTAGCAGAGAAGAGGGCACTGGAAGTGGTCGGTGGGCCAGAGGAAAGGGCAGTCATTGGGGTGAAGGTCGGCATCAGGCAAGGAAGTAAGACCCCACTGAGTTGCAGTTCCCCATGGCGTGACATTACGTAGAATGCCTAGTATATTAAGAGTTTGATGTAATATCATAATTGACCACTAGATGGAGCTGGGAACAGACCTGTAAAAAGGACTGACCCTCAGGCTTCTGGGAGAATGTCGGAGCGAGTGGGAAAGAGTGTAGGAGAGAGAAGAGCACAGTTTAAGGCAGAAGTGCATGCGACAAGTATTAGTATGGTGTAGATTGTAGTTTCATAGATTATTGCTTGCTACAGGAGTAAGTGGTCGGGCTGTACATTAGGTAGTGTAAGAAATGTTAGCTTTGTTATTGAACTTCGCTTGTGTGGCCTTTGTGAACACTACGACATCCATCCTGAGTAAAAGAAACAGAAAGAACACCACACATGGCACGTATGTCACCCCGCCCACCCTCCAGCACCCCATACCACATTCACACCCACCACCACCCCATACCACCCTCACACCCACACCACTCTCATACCCACACCACCTTCAAATCCACACGACCCGCACGCCCACGCTACCCTCCCTACCCTCACACCAACACCATACCCAGACCCACACCACACTTGCACCCACGCCACCCTCACCCCCACACCACACCCCCACTCCCTATCGGCCTGAGATGCAATCATGCATCGTGTCTCGTGTCTTGCAGGAGCTGCTGGTGATGGGGTGGGCCCTTCTGGTGTCCTCCACCCCGACCCCAGCCACATCTAGAACTCCAGGTGGCAAGCAGTGACGAGGACAGCGCCGACACGGAAGGGAGCCATCGACCCACATCGCAAGACACCCTAGGGCTCGAGTCCAGGGAAGACACTGACTTTCCCGTCACAGCCGTCTCCAACACGTCCACCAGCCCAGAGATGCTCACCTTAGTTGGGAACCTTAGTGAAGTGGTTCCTGGAGCACTACCTGGTGTGAACCACACACATGCTTCGGTAACAGGTGAAAATAGGAACATTCGAGCGCAGGGCCTTGCTGTCGTCCAGGTGGATGTCAGGCTTCTGGATTGGATGGTTCCATCGATTGTGCAGCCGCAGAGCCAGGAACTAAATGAGGGATTGTCAGCGAGTATCCAGCACCTGCAGGTGCAATTAGAGGAGTCCAACTGCCTGCAGGTGCAGGAGGTGGTGTCAACCTTGCGTGCCACCCAGGCCAACACCGCACAGGCCTTAGGGGCGAAGGTTTCGGCCACGAATCAACATGTCCAAGGTTGGGGCATTCTCTGAAGGCGGTGGCCTTTTACAGGCAGTCAAGTTCCAGAACCACCTGGACATTGCAAAGGCGCTCCTTAATGTGACCCAGTCACAGCGGGCCATGGCTGAGAGCATTGGCAGCATTGCCCAAACGTTGGCCGACGTGGCACGGACACAGAGGGAGGTGGCCCTGTCCCAGAGAGAGATGGTGTAGTCACTGGTGGTGCAGACACTGGTTGAGACGACAGTGGGTCAGGTGGCCGTGGGAGCCTCAGGGGTTCGCTCTGCTTGCACCCCAGTCCCATGGAGTAGCCAGGAGGCAATTGGGCACCACGAGGGAGGAGGAGGCGATGGGGCACATGCCCGTTATTCCCACAGGGGAGGTGCCGGAACAGTGCAGCTCCTTGGCTCCCCCCTTCTGCCCCGGCGCTTCACATGGGGAGCGGGCAAAACAGGGTGGCACCACGTCATTGGGACACCCGAGCAGCAGTTGGGCCCATCCAGGCCCAGTCACCCTAGAAGACAGCTGCCAAAGGGGACCCAGGTCTCAGGATGGGAATCACATCAGGCTACGGCTGTCGTGTCTAGGGATCCACCTAGTTGTGGCCTTAGGGCCTGCAAGGCCAGAAAAAGACACACCAGTTGAGTTGGCACGGGTGCATGGCACAGTTTAGCGATGGGGGCGAGGGCACTATCCTGTATATATGTTTTCACATTAAACAGCTGTGGACAATGTTACAACCTGCCTCAGTGCTCTGTCAGATGGGTGTATGGGATGAGCTGGTCGGGGCTGACCGAGGGGGAGGTGAGGCGCAGGGATCGGGGGGGGGGGGGGAACAATTGAGCAGACATTGGGGGTGGGCTTGGCCCAGGGACCACAGTTGAGCCAGTGCTCACCGCTACAATGTCCCACCCCAACCCCTCTCCCCCACCACCGTCCACACATCTGCCACACCAGGGAATCAATGGGACCATGTGGTGGAGTAGCCAGTTCATATGCATGGATCTCCCAGGTGGCTGGTGGGAAGTGCTACCATGGGCAGGTGTTAGTTGTCAAATGATGCGGAACATCAGAGCTCATTCCGGGGCAGGTTATCATCATCCTCCATCCCATGGACCATAGCTATTGTTGCTGTCAATGCCAAAACAGGGCCCGCACCCCGTAGCGTGGCAGGTAGTTATTACGATGGGGGCTGCATGAAGGGGAGTGGCGGGGGGGGGGGGGGGAGGGGGAGGACGTTGTGGCAGTGGGATGCAGTGTCCATGCCTCCGTCCAGTCCTCTCTCTGTCCCCCCCCACCCCATTGGGTCGGTGAACCGAGAGGCAATTAGAGCACATTGGCCATGGCCACACACCGGCCAGACCCAATATCCTGCCCATTCTCCCCCTCCCCACATCCTTCTCATCATGCAAGGACTGGCTGGAGTCTTTGACGATATGCCCGGTCTGGCAGGTCCCCGAATGACAGGCGGTGCCAGTACAGGCGAGGCCTCATGTGAGGCAAAGTGCTTCCTTTGCATCTCATTCTCTTCCACCTCGGCCTGTTGGGCGGCCAGCTCTCAATCCTAACAGGCTGCCTCCTGTTCCTCTGGGGCAGATTCTGCTGCTGCAGCTTCCACCTCCTCCTCAAACAGCTGCAGTCCGTACAGCCACAGTCCATCCCCCAGGGCTGTGGCAACTAGGAGGAAGGCCATCATTGCTGGTTGGAATCCAATATCTATTGTCTGCAGGGGGTGAAAGGCCGGCATGTTAGCATGGTGGTGTGGAACCCTCATGCCCAACCAGGTCCAATGGGTTACACGGTGTCTCCGGTTGTCACTGCGGACCCTGCCCTGCATGTCTCCTCCCCCCCATCCCCGCACCCTTGGCCCCGCTAGTTCCCAGCACCATGGCGGCATCTGGCCCTGGCGTCCGCCCCTGCTGCCAAGTGTACTGTCGGCTGGCAAGCCCTTTCCTGCAGTAAGCTCTGTGGCCCCTTTTGTGGCCCCCTTGTATGAGCTACAGTGGGCATTGCCCTTGCGTGGGCTGTTTGATACCCCACTGGCGAGTGGCGGCTGGTTGAGGGGTTGGTATGGCGGAGAGTTGGTGCTGGTGTCCAGGGGTGATGGGTGGAGAGAAGGGTGCAGGGGTGGTGTGGTAATGGGTGGAATGCGGGTGTGTTTTGGGGGGGGGGGGTGGAGAAAGTGGCGGCTGGGTGAAGGTATGTTGGGGTGGGGTAACCTATACGGCCAGTGGCAGTCTGCAGAACTAGGAGAGAGGGCCTTGCAGGCTGCAGCAATGGCCGTCCATGCCGGGAAACCGCTCTAGTCCCATGGGGGGGGGGGGGGGGGGGCACCCCGCCTCCAGTGCCCATCCCACCATCAAACCCCCCACCCCTGCTGGCCCTGGCTGCCCCCCTGCAACCCGCCCGCACCCCCGCCAGCCTGGCTGGTGTCAGGACCAGCAGCCCATTGTTACACCTCGTTGTGTCCTGTCGGACACAAAAGGTGAAGGTTAATGGGTTGAGCAAATTAGTTGAATCAATTATTGTAAATAGTGACCCCATTCAGCAAGTAGGTTTACTTACAGCCCCATACCAAAACCCTTGATGACACATCATTGCAGAAATGTTAATTAAAAACGTTTGCACGTATGCTGATGAAGACTGTTGGTGTTCAGATTCTTTTCTAGATTCAGAATTATTATCATCACTTTCAAGAAAAAGCTAATATGTACAGAAATCCAATATTGCATTATAAATTCTACATATTAAGCAAATCTCTGTACTGGCCTTGGACAGCGAGGCAGTGTTATGTTATGAATATTGAATTATTTCCATTACAAAGTAAAATATTACTTCAGAACAACACTGAGGCATTCGCTGAGCAAAGTGATCAAGAGGTAAATGGAGCTTGTGATGATTCAGCAAGCTTCAGCTATCACTTAGTTCCCATTGAAGTGCTGGAAATCCACAGATGTATCTGAGGATATAACCTCGGTCTGAATTTTCGCATTGTTTTGAAAATGGTGGAGGCCACCAGAAACCGAAAGTCTTGCCCTCAGGCACAGGGCCTACCAATTTCCCGAGGGCGAGAATGGGCCTGGGGTGAAATGTGTGCATGTGTGTTTCACGGAGGAAGATGCCCATATAAATCAGTAGCTGCCTGCACTCGAGTTGGGTTTTCGTCACAAAGGGGTCTGAAATGGGTGCAGCAGGTGAGGGCTCTGGTAGAGGGGCTGCGGAGGTGGAGGAAGATGAAGATGTTGAGCAGCTCCTGGTACCTCAGTGAGCTGCACAGCCCTGGTTGACCTTCAGGTGGGATTGACGGATCTGGGATGCAGCCGTCGTCCATTCCAGCAGCTGCTGAGCCAACCGTGCGAGCAGCCATGTTCAGAGTAAGCAACTCCTCCTGTATTCCATGGTTGTCATTGCAGATACTCTGAGGGGGACTGCTCCGGGTACTGAGGGAGGCTCCTACCATGGCAGGTGGTGGAAATTTAATCCAATAAATTTCTGGAATGAAAAGTCCAATGATGACCATGAAACCGTTGGTGATTGTTGTAAAAACCAATTGGTTCATTAATGTCCTTTAGGGAAGGAAGTCTGCCATCCTCCCCTGGTTTGATTGACATGCGATTCCAGACCCACAGCAATGTGGATGAGTCTGAAATGCCCTCTGAAATTGCCCAGCAAGCTACTCAGTTGTAACAAACTGCTACAAAGTCAATAAAAAGGAAAGAAACAGGATGGATCACCTGGCATCAACCAGGCACCGGTAACGACAATGGCAAACCCAGCCCTGTTGACCCTGCAAAGTCCTCCTTACTGACATCGGGAGGCTTGTGCCAAAGTTGGGAGAGCTTTTTCACAGACTAGTTAAGCAATACCCTGACATAGTCACACTCAGAGAATCATACTTCACAGATAACATCCCAGACACCATTATCACCATTCCTGGGTATATCCTGTCTCACAGGACAGATCCTGCAGAACTGGCGGCACAGTGGTATACAGTCAGGAGGGAGTTGCCCTTGGAGTCTTCAACGGCCACTCCAGACCCCATGAAGTCTCATTACTTCAGGTCAAACATGTGCAAGGGTACCTTCTGCTGATTACCACACATCAGTACTCCTCCATGTTGACCACTTGAAGGAAGTACTGAGGGTGGCAAGGGCACAGAATGTACTCTCGATAGGGGACTGCAATGTCCATCACCAAGAGTGATTCAGTAACACACTACTGGCCGAGCTGGCTGGGTCCTAAAGGACATAACTGCTACACTGGGATAAGAGATGAAGGAACCAACAAGAGGGAAATACATACTAGACCTCATCTTCGCCAACCTGTCTGCCACAGATGAATTTATCCATGACAGTATCGGTAGGCATGACCACCGTACAATCCCTGTGGAGACAAAGTCCCATCGTCACAATGAGGATACATTGCGTTGTGTAGCACTATCACCGTGCTAAATGGGATAGATTCAGGACAGATCTAGCAACTCAAGTCTGGGCATTCATGAGGCACTGTGGGTCATCAGCAGCAGAATTGTGCTCAGCCACAATCTGTAATCTCATGGCCCGTCATATCCCCCAGTCTACATTTACCACCAAGCCAGGGGATCAACCCTGGTTCAATGAAGAATGCAGGAGGGCATGTCAGGGGCAACACCAGGCATAACGAAAAATGTGGTGTCAACCTGGTGAAGCTACAAAATAGGACTACTTGTGTGCCAAACAAATTAAGCAGCAAGCAACAGACAGAGCTAAGCAATCCCACAACCAATGGATCAGATCTAAGCTCTGCAGTCTTGCCACATTCGGTCAAGAATTTTTTTTTTTTTTAATTTATTTTTTTCTAATTAAGGGGCAATTTAGCGTAGTCAATCCACCTACCTTGCACATCTTTGGGTTGTGGGGGCGAAACCCATGCAGACACGGGAGAATGTGCAAACTCCACACGGACGGACAGTGATCCAGAGCTGGGATCGAACCTGGGATCTCGGCGCCGTGAGGCAACAGGGCTAACCCACTGCGTCACCATGCTGCCCACATTCAGTCAAGAATGGCCGTGGAGAATTAAACAACTCACTGGAGGAGGTGGCTCCGCAAATATCCCCATCCTCATTGATGGAGGAGCCCAGCACATTTGTGCAAAAGACAAGGCTGAAGCATTTGCAAGAACCTTAAGCCAGAA
Organism: Scyliorhinus canicula; assembly: GCF_902713615.1. Lineage (NCBI taxonomy): Eukaryota > Metazoa > Chordata > Chondrichthyes > Carcharhiniformes > Scyliorhinidae > Scyliorhinus > Scyliorhinus canicula. Next base: position 53,683,381 of record NC_052160.1, on the reverse strand, counting down.
GTGCCGAGTGGATGATTCATCTCAGACTCATCCAGAGGTCCACCGCATCACAAATGCCAGTGATCAGCCAATACGATTCACTCCACGTGATATCAAGAAATGGCTGAAGGCACTGATACAGCAAAAGCTATGGGGCTCTGACAATATTCCGGCAATAGTACTGAAGAGTTGAGCTCCAGAACGTGCCGCGCCTCTAGCCAAATTGCTCCAGTACAGCTACAACACTGATATCTACCAGGCAATGTGGAAAATTGCCCAGGTATGCCCTGTACACAAAAAGCAGGACAAATCCAACCCGGACAATTACCGCCCTATCAGTCTACCCTCAACCGTCAGTAAAGCAATAGAAGGGGTCATCAACAAGAATAATAATCGCTCATTGTCACAAGTAGACTTCAATGAAGTTACTGTGAAAAGCCCCTAGTCACCACATTCCGACACCTGTTTGGAGAGGCCGGTACGGGAATTGAACTCCGCTGCTGGCCTTGTTCTGCATTACAAGTCAGCTGTTTAGCCCACAGTGCTAAACCAGCCCCTACAAGCGGCTGAAGACTTTATTAAGGAGCATAAACTGGGGGAGAACTGAGTGGACAATGCTTGGGAACTGCAGTGCTGGCACTTTGTAATGGTTGGGAACATGTTTGAAGTGGGGGTAGGGACTAGGGGATTTTCGTCCTTTCCAGTTTGGACGGGGTCCTTTTCTGGTTTTGCTGTTTACTGGTGAGATTGTAAGGGGTGGTAGGGGTTAAGAGTTTATGTGGGGATGGATGTTCCCATCCCCCCCCTCTTGGGGATGGGGGGTTGTTGCGACGTGGCAGGGGGTGAGAGATGACATGGTCAAGGGCAGAGAAGGGGGCCATCTGGGATGTGCTAGGTATAGGGTGGTTCAGGGGGGCAGGAGTTAAGTGGGGGCGATGACGGACAGTAGAGGGAATTGAAGGCGTAAGCCTCTGGTAAGACGGGTAACGTGGAATGTCCGGGGTCTGAATGGGCCGGTTAAAAGGTCGCATATTTGGGGTTTCAGAGAAGCCGGAGTTCAAGGAGAGGAGGAAGGCCGATGTCGTGGCCTTCGCCTCTCTGATTGCACGGCAGTGAATTTTACTGAAGTGGCGGTCTGCATTGCCACCAGGGGTAGCGGCTTGGTTGGGTGACCTGTACGACTTCCTGTGGTTGGAGAAGATAAAGTATGAGTTAAGGGGCTCTGCAGGGGGGTTTGAGAAAATGTGTGGGTTGTTTGTGACCGTGTTTGAGGAGGTGTTCATCGCAGGGCGAGGTGTGTGTTGGGGGGTGGGGGAGTCCGGGGTAGGGTGAAAAAGGGGAAAAGATTTGTACAGACTGTATAGTTGATTGCTGGGAAATATGTTTCCTGGGGTGTTTATTTGTTGTAACCTGTTTTGTTACATGTTTGTAATAAAATGCATGTTAAAAAAAAACCGCATGGCATAGAGGCGTATGCGGTGTGAGCATGTGGCACTGAGGTAGAGGATCAGCCATGATTACGTTGAATGACGGAGCAGTCTCGATGGGCTAAATGGCCTAACCCCACTGCTATTTTCTATGTTTCTACGTTTCTACAACAGTAACTACACTTCAAAACTATTTAATTTCCTGAGAATCTGAAATATCATGGGATTATGAAAGACACTATAAATGAAAGTGCTTTTCTTTTTTGTAACTGCGTGCAATGGGAGCAATCCTTGCCTGGCAGGTGATGTTGTGAATTGTGCAGCACTTGATCAGCACCTTCTAACTCGCAGTTCATCAGTGGCGATGCTGTAATAATCCAGATGAAAAGCAGAAAGTGCCGATTTACGGAGTAGAACATTCAGCATCCGTGAAGAGAAATACATCAGTCAGAGGCTCTGTTAAAAGGAACTGCACTTGGAATATCAATCTGCCTTGTCTCTAACCAGATACCCAAGCACCTGCTCTGTGGCTCCAACATGTTCTGTTTGACTTCAAGGTTTCAGTAAATGAAATTTTCAAAAAAAACCTGCCATAATTATTAGTGTTACTGTTTTATTACTCAGCTGATCTACCACACATTGCCAGACTGCATGAATATTATATCACTCTAGTGTGTCATTGTAGATAAAATAGTGGCCTGAAGCCCATTTTAGACAGCTGCGCCATATAATAGAATTCTGCATTAACTCTGAGAGAGCCAGCAGGAGGCAATAGCACACAGATTGCAGTTTACTTCATCCTCTTGGGTCTATTCTGGAAAGGCAGACTTTGCCATTTGCCTCTTGATGTAGAATCCCTGATGTGTTGGGTATGCTGGGTCTGCGAGGACTGCGTTTACTGTAGCAGTGAGAGAGACAGGCTTCCAACACTTGGAGAAATGCAACTCTATTTTATTAATTCTTAACTATTAAACATGCTTTAACTGTGGGTTGACACTATGCTGAGTTGACTGGAGACCTGAGGCTAACCTGACCAGACTATCTTACTACCACATGGTGGATGTTTTAGTTGTTGCTCACAGGCTCTGGCTGTCTCCGAGGCTGCATCCCAAGAGAGCGGAGAGCTGTGGTGTGAGATGCAAGGTTGGGGATAAACTTCCCAAGGAAGTTGACCATCCCCAGGAAGCGGAGGACCGCCTTCTTGTCCTCTGGTGTCTTCATAGTATTGATCGCTGACACCTTATCTGCATCTGGCTGCACACCGAACTGCGAAATATGGTCACCGAGGAACTTTATTTCTGCTTGACCGAACGAGCATTTGGCTCTGTTGAGTCGGAGGCCATGCTCGTGGATCCTCTGGAACACTTGCTTGAGGCGATCGATGTGTTCCTGCGGAGCCGTGGACCAGACAATGATGTCATCGACGTACACTCGCACCCCCTCGATGCCCTCCATAATTTTCTCCATTATTCGGTGGAACACCTCCGAGGCGGAGATGATACCAAAGGGCATCCGGTTGTAACAATACCGGCCAAACGGGGTGTTTAAAGTGCAGAGCTTTCGACGGATGCGTCGAGTTGTATCTGCCAAAACCCTGTGGAGCCATCCAGCTTCGTGAAAAACTTGGCGCGAGCCATTTTGCCCATGAGCTCTTTGCACTTTGGGATAGGGTAGTGTTCCCTCATGATGTTACGGTTCAAATCTTTGGGGTCGATACAAATGCGCAGTTCCCCTGGCAGTTTTTTGACACAAACCATGGAGCTAACGCAGTCCGTGGGTTCCGTGACCTTAGAAATGACGCCCTGATTCTGGAGGGCTGGCAGCTGCTGCTTGAGGCGGTCCTTAAGGGGCACCGGCACCCGACGGGGTGCATGAACCACAGGTGTGGCATTTGGTTTCAAAATAATCTTGTACATGTAGGGGAGTGTGCCCATACCCTCGATGACACTGTGGTAGCGTGCAATGATGTCATTTAATTGGATTTGGAAGTTGGCATCTGGCAAGGCTGATGCCTCAGCGGACGACATGGAGTGAACCCGCTGTACAAGATTCAGGATCTTCAGGCCGGAGCACCGAGCAAGGAATCTTTGTTGGACCATACAATTTCGAAACGCAGGGTGGCTCTTAAAGAATGGTGCGATACCACAAGCTGGCATGAGCCACTGGCAACAATGCATTGCCATTGGAGTCTAGAAGCTGGCAGGCCGATGGAAGGATGGTCGGCTTGACGTGATGTTATCCAGGTCAGACTGCGAAATGAGGTTAGCTGAAGCGCAGGTGTCCAGCCTGAAGCGTATGCGAGATTTGTTGACCGTCGGGGTGGCACACCACTCGTCGTCCGGATCAATGCTCATCACTGGGAGGGGCTTGGCCTTTTTTGAGGAAAGCATCGTATGCTTGGTGATGATGACCACCCGGAATGGGGATGTGAGATCCTCGGTGTCGGGATCTGGAACCATGTTGGAGTCGGAGTTTGCAATGGGTTGCTGCACTGACCGGACATTCCTGCGCTGATGCTGGGATCGGTGTGGTGGGCAGTTGAGCAGATTTGCACAGGGCTGCGTAGTGTCCAAGCTTGCCACACTGGAGACAGCGTCGCGATTTTGTGGGACATTGCCGCTTTAAGTGGGAGGAGCCACAGTTGTTGCACGTAATGGTGCCAACGTCAGGACGCTCCATGTGCCACCGCACATGTGCGGTGCGGTCGAACGATGTGCGCACCTCCGCAGTTCGGTCCTCGGCCTCGCCGTCCCCTCGGTCATTGCGCGCTTGCGCAGGAGACCGGGAAAAGGGCGCGAAATGGCTGCCCTCATCCAGACTCAGGCCCTGGAGCTGTTTTAAGGCCTGCACCAGTTCCGCATTGTGGGGACCTTGCCGCGCCGTCTCTGCCGCCTTGATATGGGAGTTAGTAGCGTGCTCATGTAGGACACAGGTCTCGATGGCGAGGATGAGCTGCTTCACTTTAAGGGGCTGCTGGCGAAGGGGGTCGGAGTGGACTCCGAAAACGATCTGGTCGCGGATCATGGAGTCAGAAGTGGAGCCATATTTACAGGATTGTGCGAGGATACAGAGATGGGTTACGAAGGACTGAAAAGGGTTCATCCTTACCCTGAATCCTCTGCGTTCAAAGCTCTTGTTGACTTCGATGTCACAGTGGCTGTTGAACTTCAGCAGGACTGTTTTGAACTTGGTCTTGTCCTCACCTTCAGCAAAGGTGAGGGAGTTGAAAATGTGGATAGCGTGGTCCCCGGCTGTAGAGAGGAAGAGAGCGGCTTCGAGGTCGATGGCTTCAAGATACAGCTGAAACTTCTGTTTAAAAGCTTGCAGTTGGCACCGAGGTTGCCGGCAATGCGGAGCGGCGGGGGAGGGCGGACTCTGTCCATGTTACCGGATGGCTGATCGCTGGTCAAAGGCAGACTATCTCAAGGTAGGTCCGTCAAACTCTAACATCACACACTGGTACCATGATGTGTTAGGTATGCTGGGTCTGCGAGGACTGCACTTACCATAGCAGTGAGAGAGACAGGCTTCCAACACTTGGAGAAATGCAACTCTATTTTATTAACTCTTAACTATTAAACATGCTTTAACTGTGGGTTGACACTATGCTGAGTTGACTGGAGACCTGAGGCTAACCTGACCAGACTATCTTACTACCACATGGTGGATGTTTGAGTTGTGGCTCACAGGCTCTGGCTGTCTCAGAGGCTGCATCCCAAGAGAACAGGAAAACTAGTGCCCTCTGGCTTTATAGTGGCCGTGTCCTGTCTGGTGATTGGCTGCTGTGTTCTGTGTGTTCATTGGAAATCCTGGGCGAAATTCTCCGACCCCCAGCAGGGTCGGAGAATCGCCTGGGGCCGCCGAAAATCCCGCCCCCGCCTTGGCAGAGATTCTCCGCCACCCGGGAAGTGGCGGTAGCGGGAATCTCACCACTCCGATCGGCGAGGCCCTTGCGGTGATTCTCCGGCCCGGATGGGCCGAAGTCCCGCCGCTGGGAGGCCTCTCCCGCCGCCGAGGTTTGAACCACCTCTGTAACGGCGGGATCAGAGGCGCGAGCGGGCCCCGGGGTCCTGGGGGCGGGGGGGGGGGGGGGCGATCGAACCCCGAGGGGTGCCCCCACGGTGGCCTGGCTCGCGATTGGGGTCCCCCGCTCAGACTCCGGGCCAGTGCCTTGGGTGCAGTCTTTCTCCTTCCGCGGCCGCCACGGCCTCCGCCATGGCGGAAGCGGAAGAGAAACCCACATCGCGCATGCGCCGGTGGTGACGTCAGCGGCAGCTGGCCGCTGATGTCACTGCCGGCGCATGCGCCGACCGGCGAAAGCCTTTCGGCCAGCCCCGCTGCTGGGGGCGCTGTTTTTTTGCGCCAGTCTTCTGGTGCCAACCGCTCCGGCGCAGTGCTGGCCCCCAAAGGTGGGGAGAATTCCCCACCTTTAGGGAGGCCCGACTCCTGAGTGGTTGGCACCACTCCCCTACGCCGGCACCCTCCGTCACGCCAGGTAGGGGAGAATCCAGCCCCCTGTGTGTCAATCAATGTCTGTCTGTGCACCATCATATACTTGTGTGCATATTATGACAATCCCTACAGTACACAAGGAGGCCCTTTGGCCCATCAAGTCTGCACTGACCCTCTGAAAGAGCAGTTTACCTAGGTCCACTTCCCTGCCCACCCCAATCTATCCCTGTAACCTGAACATGAAGGCAAGTTAGTATGGTCAATCCACCTAACCATCTTTGGACAGTGGGAGGAAACCGGAGCACCTGGAGGAAATCCACGCAGACACGAGGAGAACATATACACTCCACACAGACTGTCACCCAAAGCCGGAATCAAACCCAGGTCCCTTACACTGTGAAGTAGCAGTGCTAACCACTGTTCCACCGTGTTGCCTCAATGATAGCTCTAATGAATTCATAGATTCATCATTATAATTAGAGAAAAGATATTGTGGATAATTATATATAATCTTTGATTTTACTTTCAAAATGTAAATCACCTCGGGGCAGGGTTGTAAGTACTGTGTCAAGGTTTGCCCTGGGTGTCATCTCTGCCAGCTGGTGTCAATATGACTGGCATATAAATCCGATTCCGGGAGATTCTTTTTGGATTACTTGTCGAAGGAAAACATGTTTTAGTGAAAAACAATTGTGTCACTGGGTTAAAATATTCTTGTATGCATAATGAACAGCAGAATTAAATATGATCTCGGCTCTGCATTCGCTGTCGTTGCTCATCTGAAACACACAACAACGTCTGTCCATACATCTGCAATGAAACATGAAAACCCAGTGGGTGCTATCAAAGATTCTCCATTTCACCACATGGCGTCTGTTGAAGTTTCCAGTTGGAAATAAATTGGAAATCATTGAACTAATGAAAACTTCTATTCTTAAACTCTTTGTCTCACTGTTAAAGAGCTTTGAAAATGTAATGCCCTGTTGAATGAGATGTAACCGGTTTTCGACAGTGTATTAAGTTTATAATTACTGCCAATCATACTTGGTCCTGGAAGAGTAAGCTTCTCAAAGTAAATATTATTTTTTTTGAAATTTTTTAATGATATTTTGGCTTCTACCTTAATATCCCAAACATTTTTTTCACTATCTGTGAAATCTAAAAATAAAGACAAAGGGGTTCATTGATTCTGACTTGCTGGTCTGCCATCTGTGAGAATGCTTCAATGTGATTGGCTGCTAACCCTGCTTGATGACATTACTCCTGCTAGATGCCTGAGGCCCCCTTAACTTGGTGTTAGATTCAAACTGATGTTGGGAGTGGGAAAGTCTCCATCACACCTATCACTTGGAGTGTGATTTACCAGTCCCACCAGCAGCGCGTTTCATGGCAGGAGGGTAGCAGAAGATTAAGAGTGTGGTCAAAAGTGGGATTCCCGTCAGGAAAGAATAAGTTATAATTTTCCCCTTGCCACTTTCATTGCGGGCTGTTGGCAGGGAGGCTTTCCCGCCGATCTATGTTGGGAATGCAGTTTGCATGCCATGGCAATGGGATCCAAGGTTACTAGGGAAGGCTAGAGAATTACTGGAGGGAGTTCTACCTGGCACTTAGTGAGGCTCCAGAAAGATCAGGTGGACCCAAACTCTGACAGGGGGAGGGTCAGAGTTGACCTCAAAGTAGAAATTCGGCACCACCAATTGAGACTCCCAAAGTTATGATGCAGTTTAAAATTGAATTTGCAAAGGAGTGATCTGAGGCAGTGTGGGTAGAGCCCGTGGCTGGATTCGGGGGCCCCAACAGGGGGCACCCTCACAATGTTTAGAGTAACAGCATGGAAATGGAGTCTGAGCTGATTGATACGGTGATATTCGAGCCACTAACATTTGGAGCACTTTGATGTGAGACTGCAGAAGTCATTGGGTTCATAATGAAGTTGAAGTTGATCAATTTGAGCATTAAGGGAGAGGACTATGAGGAAGGAAGATGCAACTAACCATGAAGGGAGCACAGCTGCTGGATATCTGAAAGATGATCAATGAAAGGCTGGAATGGCAAATGGGGAAGGCATCCAGCCATTCTAAAAGTTCAGGTTAGTCATAATCAGTAAACCCGATCAGAGATAGTAAAAGTGCAACAGGTAAGGTTGAACATTTTCTGGATGCATTCAAGCCTTTGCCAGCCTCTCTGGGATAACAGTGTTAAATAGCTGGAGTGGCATCTTGGCCATCGAGATCTCTGAGGTAGCAACCTCTGATATTCATCAACAGGAAAGGGTTCCACTGCCCTCATGTTCAGCTGGCATGCGATGGTCAAAAGCACATCATGCACATTTGTGCCAATCACCCAGCGAGTTCCCATGACTCATACTTCCCAAGGCACTTCCAGGCGCCTCAGATATTCAAACGGATGGGGCGCTTACAGGACTGGCTGCTTGATGATAAGGGGTACCTGCTGAACAATGGCTTATGGCACCGGGGCATCATCCTTAATGTGTCTTGGAGGAAATATACAACGTGGCACAGAGTTAAACAAGAACCATCAAAAAGCATCCTGAAGGTGCACGTCCGATGCTTGGACTGTTCAGGTGGAGCTATGCAGTATTCTCCAGAGCGCGTTTCTTGCATCATTGTGATCTGTTGTGCCCTGGTTCTTCAATGGAGGGATCATTTGCCAGAGGGAGGCATGAAGAAGGCTGGGAATTCCTCGGACAATGAATAACTGGAAAGCCAGAAACCTGCAATCAAAGCTGCAGCACCTGGAACAGACATGGCTGAGGCACACTCATAGCCACAATGTTCCAGGTGGAGTGAGGTGTAGGAAAGAGTACCCAAGTGCATTTCTCTTGTCCCTTAGTGACGTGCCAGTGATCTGAAAGGCTTATTCAACCACTAACGCCAAGAGCAAGGTCAGCATTGGACCTTGGACCTCCACTGCTCATGATTCACTAGGCCCTAATCTATGGAGAGTCCAGCAGCCAAAGCTGTATGTAGCCGCTATGGAAAGTGAAAGGCAGCACACTAGTGACAAACCTGTGTCAAGTGGGCTTGATGCAATTGTGGCCTCCTGAATGAGACACAGAGATGGATCCATGACAGGAGAGACCATCACGGCTGCAGGCCTTGTGTTTTGTCACAAACAATGAAGACAGTGATCTGATGATGAGACAACAGGTGGCATTTTACACCCCCCCCCCCCCCCCCCCCCATGGTGTGTTTTGCGGTGGCAGAGGAGGCCCACCATTGGCTGGTGGCAGAATCATCCGTTCCTGCCACTATCAATGGTTATTCTCAAAGTCTACTGACTGCTATGCTACGCCCTGTGGTCTTTGATGGCTTTGGTGAGCGTCCTCTGGAGGGCTGAGGCTTGCTTTGGGTGTCCTGCTGTGTGGCTGGAGGTGATGGGGTCTTAGGCAAAGGTGATTTGAATCGGCTCAACACTCACAGAGTCACCTGAGTGGATGAAATGAAAATCGCTTATTGTCACGAGTAGGCTTCAATTAAGTTACTGTGAAAAGCCCCTAGTCGCCACATTCCGGGGCCTGTTCGGGGAGGCTGTTACGGGAACAGGCGCAATGAGATGGCACAAGGGGTGATCAGAGTGACATTTTGAGTGCATAATACCATAGTGAGAGTATGCATTTGGAGTGAGCATAATGATGACCTACACTAGCAGTGCTGATGAGATCATTCATCCTCTTCCTGCATGGATGGCATTTCTTGGGTGAGTTCCCATGGAGATGACCTCCCTCACAACCATCACTCAGGCCGGCGAGGTGAGGTGTGGTTGGTGGACTTCCTGGAACCATCCCTTAGGTAGAGGGATGCACACCATGACTAAGAGCCTTAAGGGAGTCATGTGCTTGGAACTATCTGAACATTCGTCGTCTACACAGCCTAGCTGCGAAGAGTAATTGGTGTGTTTGCTTGTAGTGAAGTTTATGACTAGCGCCAGGACTGTTGACTCCATTAGGTGATAGCGGGCGGATGAATCATTGGCATTCCTGCCATGTGATTTGGAAAGCTCCCGCTGATGCATAATGAATGAGCTTCCAAGCATAAAATCGGACGCAATTTCCTGACCCACCAATCAGTGGGAAACACGTTGCTCATCCCACCCGCCATCCGTCCTGAATTTTTGTTGTCCACTTCCTTTAAGGTCAGCCATGAGTGTCAATGATTTATCCATGACTGTGTGTTCTCGCCCATCAATTTAAATACAGCACAGTTATGTGAAATACAGCCCAATTGTGCACCAAAACATATTAAATATTGACTATATAAAGCACAAACTGTACTATAAATAGTACAATCATATCTTGCAAATGATGCATTTCCACAGAGTCGACAGACTACTGGAGTTAGGTATTAAAGCAGATACCGCGTTAACATTGAAGAATAGGTTTGATAAAACTGAAAGAAAAATGGGGAACTGAGGGAAATAGCACAGAGGGGGGACTTTAAAATAAAACCACTGTTTGCATAGTAGATAAACACCAACATGGATTAAATGGGCCGCACAATCAGTTGCTGCTTTGTAACTTTTAGCAATTTAATGCATTATACACAGTATTATACACAATACAATTAAATGTTTTAACAATATATTTATTTGTAGCATATGCAATGAAATGAAATACACAATGTACAACACAACTGCGAAGTAAATGCAATTCAGTTATGTGTTTTTTCCAGTAAGTTCATAATACAACTCATGTGTTATACACAATTTCAATCCTATGGCTCAGTTATGTATCATGTACACCACAATAAAGCGTTCCATACAAACATACAAAACCGGCCCCTCGGGTTTGCACCGCCATTCAATAAGATCTTGGCTGCTCAGATTTTAACTTCGACCCCGTATTCCTGCCTCAGCTATATCCACGCCCTCATGTCCCTGACCACTTCCTAATTTAATGCCTAACTCCTCATATTCTCTGTGCAGAACCTCTTTCCTCGATCCAGCTGTGTCGTCGGCTCCCACATGGACCACAACAGTTGGATCCTCCCCTTCTCACTGCAAGTTCCTCACCAGCCCCGAGGAGATGTCCTGAACCCTAGCAGCGGGCAGGTACCACGGCCATCTGGACTCTTGCTCTTTGCTGCAGAGAACAGTGTCAATCTCTCTCACCATACAGTCTCCTATTAACAATACATTCCCTTTTGCTCCTCCCACATGAATGGCTTCCTGTACCATCGTGTCATGGCCAGTTATCCTTCCTGCAGCTTCCACTCTCGTCTACCACAAACTTCAAACCTATTGAACAATTGAAAGGCTGACACTCCAGTGTTTCTGCCCTCAGGGTCTTCTTACTTGCCTCACTTGCAGTCGCACCTCTCCTGCCCCTGAACACATCAGAACATCCTATCCTAAATGGTGTGACTGCTTCCTGGTACAAAGCATCCAGGTAACTTTCCTCTTCCCTGATGTATGGCAGTGTCTGCAGCTCAGCCTCCAGCTCAATAGCTCTGAGCCGAAGCTCCTTGAGCTTCAATCACTTACTGCAGATGCATTTGCCACAGATCCAGGAGTTTCCACATGATACAGGCTTGCAACATAACATGTCCTGCCACCCTTAATAGGTTTTAATTAATTATCTTATGTGTTGCTTATTTATATATTTTATTAATGTTATCAGCAGTTTGCGTACTATTTTAAAGCTCAGGATTGGAACAGACCTTGACCACTTACATTGATACTCACCAAATAGCTTGCTCCTTTCTTTCCAGGAGTAGGCAAAGAACCAATTCCTGCAGGGTGAGAAATGTAGAAAAAGTAAAAAGAAAGGAAGGCTTCCTTTTCCTCCTCACCGAACTCCCCCACTCATCAAACTGTCAGATGTTCACTCTGTTCCTGTTGCACCAAAGAATCCTGGATAACTAAACGCGGGCATGAAAAAAAACATATTCAACCACATGTGCAACACATACGTGTGACGACTGGAAGTCTATGAATATTGCATTCTAACTATTCGGCAATTTAAGGGTTAAAAGTCTGAGTTTGAGTGTGTTTTGACTGCAGTGGTCATGTTTCTAAAAAATATATAATTCTGTTTTGCAAGTCCTGGATGCTTTTAGTAGCCAGAAAGTGAAATTGACAAATTGATGTGTTTTTCAGTCTGGACTAATGAACTCCGGTTTTGACTGGGAAAGTCCATGGGGCATTGATGTGCTTTGCAGCCTGCAAAGATTATTGATTTTTACAGCTTGGGGAGATGAGGTCATTGCTAAGGAGTCAAGAAATACAGAGAGACATTTTGAAAAGCTTTAGAGAGGCAGTTTTGGAAGGAAGTTTTGGAGAGAGGAATTGAATTTTGATATGCCTGACACTGGGTCCATAATTCTGCTGCTGTAAAATAGTTATGAAAGAGTAATATGTAAAGCAGAACAATCTTACCTGGGGACAAGGAAGAAGTTGAAACTTGCCAGATGAACCAGCTTTTTGAAGATTGTCCACCAGAGTCTGAAGGGGTTCTAATAGGAGTCCAAATCTGTTCTGTGAAGCAAGTATTATTCTCAGTCATGCTAATATTTAAGATGGATTCAGAGCTATGTGTTTATTTTCTTGTTGTTTAATGGAAAATTGAGTTGTAGTTTTAAGGGGTAATTGTAAGCTGTTCTTTTTGGGTATGAAGTTGAAAAAGTTAATATTGTATTCATGATAAAGTTTTGTTTTAAAACAACCAAGCCTTATTTCTTCTTGTAATCATCCCTGAAGTGAATCATTCTTTCCGCACAGTCTTACAAATAAACTAAAATATTGGGGTTTAGGTCCAGTATCTTCACCACTGTTGAGGTCACTGAGAAGCATCACAATTTAACACTGCATCTTTTGTTGGTGGGAGTCTAATTACAGAGAAAAAAATACATATTTGTTGCAAGAAAAATTCGGAGCTCAGGATTTTAGGTTTATAATTTAGAATTTAGAACAGTACAGCACAGAACAGGCCCTTCGGCCCTCAATGTTGTGCCGAGCAATGATCACCCTACTCAAACCCACGTATCCACCCTATACCAGTAACCCAACAACCCCCATTAACATTATTTTTTAGGACACTAAGGGCAATTTAGCCTGGCCAATCCACCTAACCCGCACATCTTTGGACTGTGGGAGGAAACCGGAGCACCCGGAGGAAACCCACGCACACACAGGGAGGACGTGCAGACTCCGCACAGACAGTGCCCCAGCCGGGAATCGAACCTGGGACCCTGGAGCTGTGAAGCATTGATGCTAACCACCATACTACCATGCTGCCCTTAAATTGTTATTAATGAAGTTGATGTTAATGTAAAACAAATCAGGGGTGGAATTCACCGATCCCCTGGGGGGTCGGAGAATCGCATGGGGCCGGCGTCAATCCCGCCACCGCCGTGTCCCGAATTCTCCGCCCCCTGAGATTCAGCGGGGGCGGGAATCGTGCTGCGCCGGTCGGCGGGCCCCCCGCGGCGATTCTCCGGCCCGCGATGGGCTGATGTCCCGCCGCTGACAGGCCTTTCCCGGCGGCTTGGTTTAAACCACCTCTGGTACCGGCGGGTTTAGCGGCACGGGTGGGCTGCGGGGTCCTGGGGGGGGGGGGGCGCGGGGCAATCTGACCCCGGGGGGTGCCCCCACGGTTGCCTGGCCCGCGATCGGGGCCCACCGATCGGTGGACGGGCCTGCGCCGTGGGGGCACTCTTTTTCTTCCACCCCCGCCATGGCCTTCACCTGATGCTCCGGCGCATACGCGGACTTCCGCCGGCCGGCGAAGGCCTTTCGGCCCCGGCTGGCGGGGCGACAAAGGCCGTTCGCGCCGGCCGGCGGAGCGGCAACCACTCCAGCGGGGGCCTCGCCTCTCAATGTGAGGGCTTGGCCCCTAAAGGTGGGGAGAATTCTGCACCTTTAGGGAGGCCCGATGCCGGAGTGGTTGACGCCACTCCAATACGCCGGGACCCCCTGCCCCACCGGGTAGGGGAGAATCCCGCCTCAGATCTCAAATTGAAATCCATCTTGTCTGATCATAATCTACTTTTTATTTGTAGAAACAAAGCGGGAAAGCTACTGAACACAAAAGCACAGGATGCCAGTGATAACTCCGAAAATTTGAAGAACTAAATTAATTATGAAAAGGGAAAACAAAAAATAAACTTAAAAACACAAAAGATAAAAGAAACATGGTTATAAATGAAATATTAAAATATTTCATGTTCCTATTTTACTTCTATTTTGAGTCAAAAAGGTTTTAAACCGTGTTTACTCATGAATTTCCCATAGATTGCAAATGCTCTTTGACACCTTTGAGACTCATTTGAAACGCAACAGCTGCACATCAATTTCAACACTTATCTCCTTACATTTGGAGAAATGTAAATGCAGAAATATAAAAAGATATATATATCATCACATATTATTTTACTCATTTTCGGTGATTTTGTTTTGTGTCAAATTTAGATTTTCTGTGTGTTTTCCTTTAGCAAAATAATTTGTTGTGTGAAGCTCTGCAGCTGGCTCCATTTCTTGTCAAGCTGCTCAGTCAGACTCATGTTCAAACCACAGATTACTTATTCACTTTTGAGACCAGCTTCTAACCTCTGATCCTACCGAGGAGCAGAATCAAGACATTTTTCAATTTCAGCACTTTGAAGCCAGGCGTTGCAGAATCATAAAACCGTACAGCATAGAGCGAGGCCATTCATCCCATCATGCCTGAGGCAGTCCTTTAAAACAATCCACTAGTCAAGAACATGGGGTAGAATTTAACAGGTGGTGGGGTTGAAAAGCAACCCTCGCAGTCAGACCCAAAGCCACAATGGAGGCAAGTGCCAGGGGGTGTTGTGATGGGGACGGAAGTGGGATGGGGAGGCCTGCGGAAGTCGGGGGGGAGGCCTGCGGACATCGTTGAGGTGATTGGGATCTTGACAGAGAGGCCAGTGTGGAGGGAACGCCCAAAGAGGTCTTTGGTGTATTCCCCTATCGGAAAAGAGCACCCTTGAGGAAGACACCACCCATTATAAACGTTTGCACATTCTTATGTTCAACAGAGCAACTATAATTAAAAGATTATAATGAAAAAAAAATTTAAAACTAGGATGAATGTTCTTTATAATTTATGTTGCCTAACACTAAAGTTTTTCAATTGCCAGCCATACATTTGGATTGGTGTGGGTTGTATGGGTTGATGAGGGAGGGTGATGTTATTTAAGGAAAGTGCGTACTAGACACAGCGCAGGAACGTCTGGTCAGTACAGCAACCCGTTGCAGACTCCGACTCTGACACGGTTCCAGATCCCGACAGCAAGGGCCTCATATCCCCATTCCGAGTGGGCATCATCACCAAGCATACGATGCTTTCCGCCAAAAAGGTGAAACAACTCCCAGTGATGAGCATTGATCCGGACGACGAGTGGTGTGCCACCCTCACGGTCAACAATGCTCGCATACTCTTCAGGCTGGACACCGGCGCTTCAGTGAACCTCATCTCAAAGTCTGACCTTGATACCATCCGCGTCAAGCCGAGCATTCTTCCACCAGCCTGACAGCTTCTCGACTACAATGGCAATGCCATTGCTGCCAGTGGCTCATGACAGCTTGCGGTATCCCATCGTTATTCAAAAGCAACCCTGCGTTTTGAAATTGTAGGATCCAACAGAGCTTCCTTGCTCAGTGCTCAGGCCTGCAAAATCTTGAATCTTGTGCGGCGGGTTCACACCATGTCGCCCACTGAGGCAACGGCCTCGCCAGATGTCAACTTCCAAACCCAATTAGATGACATAGCACAATACCACAGCGTCTTTGAAGGTATGGGCACACTCCCCTATCGAAACAAGATACTTCTGAAACCGAATGCCACACCTGTGGTTCATGCACCGCGTCGGGTGCCGACACCCCTTAAGGACCACCTCAAGCTTCAGCTGCAAGACCTCCAGGACCTAATTTCTAAAGTCACGGAACCCACGGACTGGGTTAGCTCCATGGTTTGTGTCAAAAAACCGTCAGGGGAACTTCGCATTTGTATCGACCCCAAAGATTTGAACCGTAACATCATGAGAGAACAGTACCCTATACCTAAACGAGAAGAGCTCACCAGCGAAATAGCTCACGCCAAGTTTTTCACGAAGCTGGATGCCTCCAAGGGGTTTTGGCAAATACAGCTGGACGCGTCCAGTCGAAAGCTGTGCACATTTAACACCCCGTTCAGTCGCTACTGTTACAACCGGATGCCCTTTGGCATCATCTCCCCCTCGGAGGTGTTCCACTGAATAATGGAGCAAATGATGGAGGGCATCGAGGGGCTGCGAGTGTACGTCGATGATATCATTGTCTGGTCCACAACTCCTCAGGAGCACATCGATCTCCTCAAGCGAGTGTTCCATAGGATCCACGAGCATGGCCTCTGACTCAACAGAGCCAAATGCTTGTTCTGTCAAGCAGAAATAAAATTCCTTGGCGGCCATATTTCGCAGTTCGGTGTGCAGCCAGATGCAGACAAGGTGTCGGCGATCAACGTCATGAAGACCCCGGAGGACAAGAAGGTGGTCCTCCACTTTTTAAGGATGGTCAACTTCCTTGGGAAATTTATCCCCAACCTTGCATCACACACCACAGCTCTCTGCCTTGTTAAAAAGGCTACCGACTTCCAGTGGCTCCCCGCTCATGAGCGAGAGTGGCTTGAGTTCAGGGCAAAACTCACCAAGGCCCCGGTACTGGCGTTTTCCGACCCAGCCAAGGAGACAAAGATCTCCACCGATGCAAGCCAGGCTGGCATTGGGGCAGTACTCCTCCAGCGGGACGAACCTTCCTCCTGGGTCCCAGTCGCATATGCATCCGGAGCCATGACACCTACTGAGCAACGATACGCTCAGATTGAAAAACAATGCCTGGGCCTCCTCACAGGGATTGACAAATTCCATGATTAAGTGTATGGACTCCCCAAATTCACGGTCGAGACAGACCACAGGCCATTGGTTCACATCATTCAGAAAAACCTCAATGATATGACGCCACGCCTACAACGTATCCTCCTCAAACTCCGCCAATACGATTTCAACCATGTCTACACCCCGGGCAAGGAGCTCATTGTGGCCGATGCACTCTCTAGATCCATCACCACGCCGTGTGAGCAGTCGGACTTCGTCTGTCAGATCGACGCTCATGTGAAGTTTTGTGCATCCAACTTTCCAGCCGCTGATGAAAGGGTTGTGAAGATTCGTCAGGATACAGCCAAGAATCCTTTACTCCAGCGTCGGCCACAATTAGCTCCTTTACTCCAGCGGGTCATGCGCCATCTCACGGATAGTTGGCAAAAGGGGCAGTGCCCACAGTTCTATAATATAAAAGATGATCTGGCGGCGGTGGACAGCACACTAATGAAACTGGACAGAATAGTAATCCCACAGAGCATACGAGGACTGGTCCTCGGCCAAATCCACGAAGGTCACCTGGGGGTCAAAAAGTGTTGCCGTCGAGCCCGAGAGGCAGTATATTGGCCAAACATCAATCAGAATATCACCAACACTGTCCTCAATTGCCCAAAGTGCCAAGGGTTCCAGCCGGCTCAGCCGAAAGAGACTTTGCAGCCGCATGAACTGGTGTCCTCTCCATGGACCAAAGTTGGTATTGACTCCGACTCTGACACGGTTCCAGATCCCGACACCGAGGGCCTCACATCCCCATTCCGAGTGGGCATCATCACCAAGCATACGATGCTTTCCGCCAAAAAGGTGAAACAACTCCCAGTGATGAGCATTGATCCGGACGACGAGTGGTGTGCCACCCTTACATCAACAAGGCTCGCATACTCTTCAGGCTGGACACCGGCGCTTCAGTGAACCTCATCTCAAAGTCTGACCTTGATACCATCCGCGTCAAGTTGGTATTGACCTCTTTCATGCGAAGGGCCGAGACTATGTCCTCCTCGTGGACTATTTTTCTAACTACCTCGAGGTGGTCAGACTTGGTCCTGGCACCCGTCCTTGCTACCAGAGGTACCATTGGCTGATGCTACCCATGCCAGTTGTGCACTCTACGGCCCCTGTCTCATGGCTACATGCAGGGGCTACTCTGGGCACTGACCTTGGGTTGGCCATGTACTGCCCCACGTGGGTGGCGGCTGGTAGAAGGGGGGAGTCGATGGGGTTGAGGTTGGGGGCACCCATACGTCCAATGTCACTCTGTGTAACGACAGGTGGCTGCCTCGCAGGCTGCAGCAATGACGGTCCATGCTTGGGCGGCCCAGTTCCATGGGGAGGGGGGTGGTCACCCCAAACCCACAGCCCATCAACCCCTGCTGCGTCCTTTGGGCATTGTATATGTCTCCAATCCCCAGCCAGCCCTGCCATTGGCTGGACCGGCAGCCAATGGCCGTGCCTCTACATGTCCTACCTCTTCTCTCTCCCTCATCAGCCATGGTGCCTGTCTCCCAATTTTTAGAAACACAAGTGAAACTCACCGTCAGTAATTCCTCTGGTGGAGGAGGGGCCTCGGGGAGGCCCTGGAGAATACCGGGTCAGGCCTGCTAATAATATGCGAACAATGTTTACTGTACATACGGAATAGAACGCAATGGCGCTGCTGCTGAGACACCGGAGCATGGCATTCTGGCGGGCGCCCTGTGCTGGACACACCTGTAGCCTCACGACCGATTCTCCTCCGAATTGCCTTTCCCGATTTCGGCATCGGTCGACGGGGAACCCCGCCCCTAGAATCTCAACAGTAATACTCCAGCAAACTCTCACCTGAACTAATACACACAGCTCGTTCTCCTGCCCCCTTTACTGTACCCTTGGACGGGAAAAGTGAAGAAGCGGAATGGCCGCCTACCTGTGCTGCCCATGGGCCGACCTAAACATCGCCCGGGCAACATAAAATCCAGGTCAATTGGACTTTTAATTCCCTTAACTGGTTGCTTAACTGTTTGCGGATGTACACCTGACACCACTCGTGCCCGACAACCGAAATATTGCACGAGTGCGCAATGATTTCGGAACATGCGCCCGATGTCTTCTTGCGCAATTTTACAGGCTTCCAGGGCGGATGTACGCTTGCCCACCTGAGCAATGTAAAATGCTGGCCCAAGAGTAGCGAGGCACCTCAGAGTTCCACGTAATTCATTGAAGAAATTAAACTTTGTGTGATGTCAAATTTGAATGGCCAAGTCCACGTACTTTTGCAGAATTTTATGAATAAAGTATGCTTTTTGATTTTAAAAACAAGTTTGGGACATCCTGAGGTTGTGATGGGCGCTGCATAAACGTGAATCTTGTTTGCTTATTCCTATAAGGTGTATTATTCTCAACAGATAAGAATTTTCTTTTTCACTCCATTAAGCTTCTTAAATGTATCAGTTTGATTTCAATCAAATGCGCTTTGAACCCAAAAGTCACAAACTGTCCTTGTGGAGTTTGCACATTCTCCCCGTGTTTGCGTGGGTTTCGCCCCCACAAACTAAAGATATGCTGGCTAGGTGGATTGGTGATGCTAAATTGCCCCTTAATTAGAAAAAATGAATTGGGTACTCTAAATTTATTTAAAAGAATAAAACTGGTGTCCATTGCTGTTCTCAGGATGGCATGACTGCTCCAGCGTCTGCTATTAGGGTTTGATTTGGACAGACTTATGGGTATTTGTATGTCGACTTCCATTGGGAATGCTATGTTCGGTACTCCATGTCTAACAATGCCTCCACATCTCTGTGACACAGTGTGGTGATATGATTTGCATAGCTGTCTGCCATTGGTGCAGAACACCGGCTTACCATTGGCCCTGGTCGGTCATGTGCCTCCCAACCGATTGGTTGAGACCAGTCATGTGACTGTTCTCCGATTGGTTGAGAGGCTGAGTTAACCACGCCTCCTTACCGAAGTATAAATAGTCGAAACGCCCGGCGGTCGTCCATTTTATTGTAGACAACCGCAGGGCTAAGTTCTAGCCTAACTTTTGTAAAGTAACTCGTCTCTCGTGCAATTGATGGCTCATCACACAGGTAGCAGTCCTCAGCCACTGTCCATCCACCGGCATACTTGGATGGTTGACGTACTTGTGATGTGCTCCCTGTGTCGTTCCTGCATTGTGTTGCCTTTTATTCTCACTGTGCCCCAAGGCTGCCTTCTCCTCCTCCGCCACAATATGCCCACTGGAGGATTCTATAGGGTATCTCTGATTCCTGACAAGAGGCCCCTCCGTACTGTATCTTTCCCCGACTGATGTGGAAATTCATCAACATTGTTTCCTGTGTGAGGTCGTCCATTTTAGACCAAAAAAGAAGGAACAATCCAAGTATTATCTCCACATTTTAAGATCCGTGTGCACAGGACATGGGAAGGAGTGAAATGAAGACTTATCAAAATGTCACAGGGCTCCAATGGTTAAATTGTGAGGAGGGAGGACATAAACTGGACTAATTATCCCTGGAATGTTAAAAGGTAAGCTTTGGTCGCGGTTTTTACGATTTTGAAAGGAATCAATAAAGAGAGAATTTTGTTCCACTTGTGGTGGAGTCGAGAATAACGGGACATAACCCAAAAATCAGAACCAGGCCACGCAGGAGAAAAGGTAGGAAATAGGTCTACTCACAAAGAATGATGAAAGCATGTTACTCTCTCCCACAATTTTAGCTCATTTCATAATTCTTCTTTTAGGATTGATAGGTTTTTGCTCATTAACAGCATAAAAGGACATAGCACCAAGGTGGGTGGATGGAGCTACAATACGGATCAGGTCTAACCTTACTGAATAGCGGGATAAGCTCAAAGAGCTGAATGGCTTACTTCTCCGCCTATGTTTCTCTGATATTTCATTGAAGGCAAGAGGAGAAGTGTTATGATTGCATCTCCTGCCGAAGACAGTTCAGTGCCAAGAACACAAGAACACAAACGCATTGATGAATGGAAAATTGCGTGGGCTGCGTATTGAACCTTAACTTCGTAGCCAAATTCCAACAAGCAAAGCTCTCGGCTTGAGCTTTGATAACAATTTCCTAATTAAAAGTAAAAGTCCAGGACTTTTCTGCTTTAAATGTCTACTTCAATTTGACAAATTGATTTGGTGACCTCTGAGGCAGTAGAGGTTTTGGCTCATAATCTAGAGTAAGTATGTATGCATAAAGTGAAGTAGGAACATAGGGGTTAGGAGAAGTAGACAATTCAGCGCTTCGAGCCTGCTCCAACGTTCAATCAGGTCAAGGCTGATCTCTTCCTGGTCTGAAATCCACCTCCCTGCCTGTTCACCATTTCTCATTAACCTGTTTTTTAAAATCAGAAGTATATTTGTCTCCTTCTTGAAACCATTTAATGATTCAGATTACACCGCACTATGGGGCAGCAAGTTCCACAAATTCACCACCCTCTGCGAGAAGTAGTTTCTCCTCATCTCAGTTCTAAATCTACCGCCTCTCAACCTATACCAGTGACCTCTCATTCTAGATTGCCCCACAGAGGGGAATATGTGATATACATTTACTTCATCAATCCGTCTCAGTATTTTACACACCTTGATCAGGTACCCTCTCATTCTTCTCAACTCCAGCGAGTGCAAGTCCAAACTGTTCAATCTCTCCTCATGCATTAACCCTTTTGTTCCCGGAATCAATTTGGTGAACCCCCTCTGAACTGCCTCCAATGCCACCACATCCTTCCTCAAATAAGGAGACCAAAACTGAACTCAATACTCCAGATGTGGTCTCCCCATCACCCTATACAATTGCAGCAACACTTTTCTATTGTTATACTCCAGTCCTTTTGCACTAAATGCTAAAATTCCATTTGCCTTTTTTATTACATTTTGCACCTGCAGACTTTCTGTGATTCATGAACGAAGACACCCAGATCCCTCTGCCCAGATGCATTATGAATCTGCTTTCCATTTAGATAATAATTTGCCTGACTATTTTTTTCAGTCAAAATGGAGAACCTCACACTTATCCACATTAAACTCCATCTGCCAAATTGTGGCCCAATCTCCTAGCCTATCTATATCTGTCTATAAACTCTCTTCTTCATTGCCTGCTTTCCCACCTACTTTAGTATAATTCACAAGTTTTTCTGTGTTACACTCTGCCCCCGCTTGCAGATCATTTATATAGATTGTAAACAGCTGACTACTAAGTACTTAGTACTAAGAGGTACTAAGGTATGAATGAAAGACTCGCTGTTCTATATCATCTTTCACATCCTCAATATGTCCCAAGATATTTTACAGCTAACAGGATAATTTAGAAGTTTAATCACTGTTGTAATGTAGGATATGCGGCAGCGAAGTGAAATCATAGAATTTACAGTGCAGAAGGAGGCCGTTTGGCCCATTGAGTCAGCACCAGCCCTTGAAAAGAGCACCCTACTTAAGGCCACAACTCCACTCTAGCCCCATAACCAAGTAACCCCACGTAACACTTTTTGGACACTAAGGGGCAATTTAGCATGGCCAATCCACCTAACCGGCACATCTTTGGACTATGGGAGGAAACCGGAGCACCTGGAGGAAACCCACGCACACACGGGGAGCATGTGCAAACTCCACACAGACAGTCACCTGAGGTCGGAATTTAACCTGGGTCCCTGGAGCTGTGAAGCGATTGTGCTATCCACAATGCTATGGTAACTATGTGCTATCGGTGCTATGGAGGATAAGGTTGAATCCATTTGGGTGGAAATCAGGAATAGTAAGGCGAAAAAGTCACTGATAGGAGTAGTCTATCGGCCACCAAATAGTAACGAGATGGTGGGGCAGGCAATAAACAAAGAAATAACTGATGCATGTAGAAATGGTACAACAGTTATCATGGGGGATTTTAATCTACATGTCGATTGGTTTAACCAGGTCGGTCAAGGCAACCGTGAGGAGGAGTTTATAGAATGTATCTGCGATAGTTTCCTAGAACAGTATGTAATGGAACCTACGAGGGAACAAGCGGTCCTAGATCTTGTCCTGTGTAATGAGGCAGGATTGATTCATGATCTCATAGTTAGGGATCCTCTCGGAAGGAGCGATCACAATATGGTGGAATGTAAAATACAGATGGAGGGTGAGAAAGTAAAATCAAATACTAGTGTTTTGTGTTTAAACAAAGGAGATTACAAGGGGATGAGAGAAGAACTAGCTAAGGTAGACTGGGAACTAAGACTTTATGGTGGAACAGTTGAGGAACAGTGGAGAACCTTCCAAGCGATTTTTCACAGTGCTCAACAAAAAGGAAGGACGGAAGAAAGAGGGAAAATCGACCGTGGTTATCTAAGGAAATAAGGGAGAGTATCAAATTGAAGGAAAAAGCATATAAAGTGGCAAAGATTGCTGCGAGATTAGAGGACTGGGAAATCTTTAGGGGGCAACAGAAAGCTACTAAAAAAGCTATAAAGAAGAGTAAGATAGAGTATGAGAGTAAACTTGCTCAGAATATAAAAACAGACAGTAAAAGTTTTTACAAATATATAAGACAAAAAAGAGTGGCTAAGGTAAATATTGGTCCTTTAGAGGATGAGAAGGGAGTTTTAATAATGGGAAATGAGGAAATGGCTGAGGAACTGAAGGTTTTTTGGGTCGGTCTTCACAGTGGAAGACACAAATAACATGCCAGCGACTGATAGAAATGAGGCTATGACAGGTGAGGACCTTGAGAGGATTGTTATCACTAAGGAGGGAGTGATGGGCAAGCTAATGGGGCTAAAGGTAGACAAGTTTCCTGGCCCTGATGGAATGCATCCCAGAGTGCTAAAAGAGATGGCTAGGGAAATTGCAGATGCACTAGTGATAATTTACCGAAATTCACTAGACTCTGGGGTGGTCCCGGTGGATTGGAAATTAGCAAATGTGACGTCACTGTTTAAAAAAGGAGGTAGGCAGAAAGCAGGAAATTATAGGCCAGTGAGCTTAACTTCGGTAATAGGGAAGATGCTGGAATCTATCATCAAGGAAGAAATTGCGAGGCATCTGGATAGAAATTGTCCCATTGGGCAGACGCAGCATGGGTTCGTAAAAGGCAGGTCATGCCTAACTAATTTAGTGGAATTTTTTGAGGACATTACCAGTGCAGTAGATAACGGGGAGCCGATGGATGTGGTATATCTGAATTTCCAGAAAGCCTTTGACAAGATGCCACACAAAAGGTTGCTGCATAAGATAAAGATGCATGGCATTAAGGGTAAAGTAGTAGCATGGATAGAGGATTGGTTAATTAATAGAAAGCAAAGAGTTGGGATAAATGGGTGTTTCTCTGGTTGGCAATCAGTAGCTAGTGGTGTCCCTCAGGGATCCGTGTTGGGCCCACAATTGTTCACAATTTACATAGATGATTTGGAGTTGGGGACCAAGGGCCATGTGTCCAAGTTTGCAGATGACACTAAGATGAGTGGTAAAGCGAAAAGTGCAGAGGATACTGGAAGTCTGCAGAGGGATTTGGATAGGTTAAGTGAATGGGCTCGGGTCTGGCAGATGGAATACAATGTTGACAAATGTGAGGTTATCCATTTTGGTAGGAATAACAGCAAACGGGATTATTATTTAAACAATAAAATATTAAAGCATACCGCTGTTCAGAGAGACTTGGGTGTGCTAGTGCATGAGTCACAGAAGGTTGGTTTACAAGTGCAACAGGTGATTAAGAAGGCAAATGGAATTTTGTCCTTCATTGCTAGAGGGATGGAGTTTAAGACTAGGGAGGTTATGTTGCAATTGTATAAGGTGTTAGTGCGGCCACACCTGGAGTATTGTGTTCAGTTTTGGTCTCCTTACTTGAGAAAGGACGTACTGGCGCTGGAGGGTGTGCAGAGGAGATTCACTAGGTTAATCCCAGAGCTGAAGGGGTTGGATTATGAGGAGAGGTTGAGTAGACTGGGACTGTACTCGTTGGAATTTAGAAGGATGAGGGGGGATCTTATAGAAACATTTAAAATTATGAAGGGAATAGATAGGATAGATGCGGGCAGGTTGTTTCCACTGGTGGGTGACAGCAGAACTAGGGGACATAGCCTCAAAATAAGGGGAAGTAGATTTAGGACTGAGTTTAGGAGGAACTTCTTCACCCAAAGGGTTGTGAATCTATGGAATTCCTTGCCCAGTGAAGCAGTTGAGGCTCCTTCATTACATGTTTTTAAGGTAAAGATAGATAGTTTTTTGAAGAATAAAGGGATTAAGGGTTATGGTGTTCAGGCCGGAAAGTGGAGCTGAGTCCACAAAAGATCAGCCATGATGTAATTGAATGGCGGAGCAGGCACAAGGGGCCAGATGGCCTACTCCTGCTCCTAGTTCTTATGTTCTTATGTTCTTATGTAACCACTGTGCCACCGTGCTGCCTCAACAACATGAAACTCCTCTCAAAATCAAGTGCTGCTTAAGGGAAAGTACAATAAGAGTATCATAAACAAAGCCTGAGAAAAGCACAGACAATGTTTGAAAGCAAATAAAGATAAATAAAAAGGAAGTAATTTCTCATTATAAAACTCCAATTCCACTAGAAATCTGTAGCAAGGGAAAATTAATTCATATATCCCTCTCATGTAATTCCTGTAACTGGGTTCAAAAGTAGTCGACAAATAGATCACTCAGTTCCTCAAATGAGGAAATAAATATTTGTAAACCAACACCAATCCATGGGATAATGACCAGGTTACATGTTTTAGTGATGTTGGATTAATGTTTCATCTGAAGACAGTGAAAACTCCGGTACTGAGAGGCTGGAATTAGAGGAGAGTAGATACCTTGGAGGACTATATGGCTGGACAAGTTTACAGAAATAGGTGGTGTGGGCAGGTAAAGGAAAGATTGAAAAGCAAGTGGGAGTATCTAACCGGGAGCCATGATAGGTCAGAGAGCACCGGTGGAATGGGTGAATGAAACTTGACATGAGTTTGGATAACTTTCACTGCACTTTCTCTTCCATTCTCCATCCTAATTCTTCTATCATCATATCCAAACTGCATCACATTTGACAACTTTCTACCTCCCATACCTGGGAAGCCATCTCTCCTCTAACGTTGACATCGATGCAGAGATCCATCTTCGTATCTAATCCGCGAGTGCCTCCTTTGGACCAGAGTCTTTGATGACCATGACATCCGTGCTGACACCAAGACCTTTGTGTCGGCCGCCCTACTCTCTGTACGGCTCAGAAGCTTGGACTACATACAGACGCCACCCCAATGCCCTGGAGATGTACCATCAATGCAGTCTGAGAAGGAGTCTCCCTATCAGCTGAGAGGACAGACATGCTAAAGTCAGTGGGCTGGATTTTCCATCCTGTCGGACCAGTTTTCTAGTGCAGCACGCCCCCACCAGCAGCGGGATTCTCCGTCCTGCCAGCTGGCTAATGGGGTTTCCCATTGTGAGCAGCCCACGCCGTTGGGAAATCCCTGGCATACGGATAATCCCGCTAGTGGTGAATCCAGCCCAGTGACTTTGAAGGAGCCAAGTGCACCAGCAAGAGCATCCGAAACCACCTCTGCTGGGCTGGCCATGTGCTTTGGATGTCATAGTCCCGACTGCCAAAGTAATTCTTCTTTGCCCAGCTCAAGCAAGGCTCCCGAACAAGACGAGGACAAAGGAAGTGCTTCAAAGATACCCTGAAGGCTTACGTCAAGAAATGCAACATTGACGTCAACACCTGGGGCATCCTTGCTCAGAAGAGACCCACTTGGAGGAACCTCCAGATTCATCGAGTCATACAACCCTACACAATAAAGGGAGGCCATTTGGTCTACTAAGTCTGCACCAACCCTCTGAAAGAGCACTCTAACCCAGCCTAATACTCCGCCCTATTCCCGTAACCCTACATAGCCTTTGGACGTAGGGGACAATTAGCATGGTTGATCCACCTAACCTGCAGATCTTTGGACTGTAGGAGGAAATCGGAGAACCTGGCAGAAACCCACAGACACAGGCAGAAAGTGCAAACTCCGTGGAGACAGTCACCCGAGGTCAGAATTAACCCTGGGTCCCTGGTGTTGTGTGAGGTACCAGTGTTAACCACTGTGCCACCGTGCCATTCTTTGACGGCACACAATTCTTTCTGGACACCAGATGGCAGGAGGAGGCCCAGAGAAAGAGCCTGAGAAAGGAATACCAGCGGCCTAGAGTCCAAGGACCGATCTGAAGAGATCTATCATGCGGAATTAATGAAGGTTTGCGACACTAAAACTCAGTAGAAATTTGAGTTAAACTTCTCAGATGCAAACAAGAATCTTTATTGCATCTATTTGATTACAATTAGGATAAACTTAAATCTATTCTTAATAAAGTCCGGCTAGCAAAAGGACTCAAAGAGAAGTAACCTATAAACAATTTAACTTTCAAAACAATACAGAAAGGGTTTCTTGCTTGCGGCAAAACTGCTTGCATTTACTTCAAGAGTTAGAGTGGAAAAGTGAAAATATGAAACTAGAGATAGCGAATAGTTAGGTCAAAGTATAGGATGATCCCGGAATAAAGATGGCCGTGCGGACCATCATTTTTAAGGGAAATCTTATCAGTTTTGAGCCATACATCAACATCTTTATCTCGTCCTGTTCTTGTTTGCATCCGAGAAGTTTAACTC
Source organism: Scyliorhinus canicula (assembly GCF_902713615.1). Classification (NCBI taxonomy): domain Eukaryota; kingdom Metazoa; phylum Chordata; class Chondrichthyes; order Carcharhiniformes; family Scyliorhinidae; genus Scyliorhinus; species Scyliorhinus canicula. The sequence continues at coordinate 53,656,030 of NC_052160.1, read as the reverse complement.
AATTTTCTACTGAGTTTTAGTGTCGCAAGACTTCACTAATTCCGCATGGTAGATCTCTTTTTGGATACCCGATGGCAGGAGGAGGCCCAGACAAAGAGCCTGAGAAAGGAATACCAGCGGCCTAGAGTCAAAGGACCGATCCCACCTCCTGGAAACACCTACCAAGTGAGTGATTGAAGATGCGGCTCAAGGATCGGGCTCATCAGCCATGCAAGGACCCACAGAACCCGTGCCCAGTAACACTCAGTATCTTAGGTGAACAATCATTCCCGTTAGTGAGTGATCGCCGGAAAAGACGACAACCACATTTGACTGCTTTCTACCCCGTTACCTGGGAAAACAAGGATACTTTTGCACATTTTATAGAACAACAATGAATGTCATTTCTGAAAGAACAGGTTATTGTCAAACAACACAAATCCACAGTTCGGAATGTGAAGCACGATTAGCTGCCTCATGGAAAGCAATGGTGGGATTAATATTATGCCAGTAAAATACAGGGATAAAGGAGAAAAGACAACTAAAACGATGCCCCGAAACACACAACATGAGGTTTAGTGACCTTTACTCAATTATTGTGCAGCTTGCAATGTTTAATTATGTGCCAAAGGTGAAATTGCCCTGTCTGCTGTGATGTCTTGTGCTGCTAATGTTTAAAGTGAATTAGCTTTTATTTTCTGGTGTTAAGTGTACTCGGGCTGTTCCGACTGCTCTCTTGAACTGTGGTGCTGTTGAGTAGCAGAAGGCGTTGAGGAAATCAGCGATCAAACTAATAATTAAGTGGTGGTGACTGAAGTAATCACAGTGCTAGTGATTTTTAATAGTTTCTGTTATGCAAAATGTGTGAACAAAGTGAGGCCTCATGAACTAAGAGTTACAGAGGGTTATTTTGCTGAAAGGGTGAAGACAGGTGTTAACTGGGTGCTGTGTTAATAAGACACGCTTGTTTGAAAGTCTGCCTTTAGCACACAAATTTGGTTGTAGTTACTGATTGCCCAGAACTTGAATTTGCCGAAAGGTATTAATTCGGAGACCTGCAGCTTTAAAACTCAAGTGCAATTCGAAACTCCCCGTGTCTGCGTTGGTTTCCTCCGGGTGCTCCGGTTTCCTCCTACAGTAAAGATATGCAGGTTAGGTGGATTGGTCATGCTAAATTGTCCCTTAGTGTCCAAAAGGTTGCAGTAAGAAGTCTTACAACACCAGGTTAAAGTCCAACAGGTTTGTTTTGAATCACTAGTTTTCGGAGTGCAGCTCCTTCATCAGGAGAATCATCATCCACAGCGACACAGATTAATCAAAAACTGACAGCATAGATTTGTTAAGGGAAGGTTATTGTTATAACCTGCCTGCTTACCACTGGCTGGGGACTAATGACAATCCCACAATCCTATGGGAGTATGAGCTTCCCCAATGAGGGGGAGCAGAGAAATCATTAGCAGACTCCCTGCATAAATAGAGCTGGCCAGTTTGGAACCGGGGAGAGAGAGGAGTGAGCAGCAAGGGAAGTTGCTGCTGCTGTTGTATATATATGCTATTGTAAATAAATGTTATTTCTTTGCATCCTGAAATCTCGTGCTGGATTCTTCGTGGCCCTCATAAAACTGGTGACGAGGGTTAAAGTGAATACCTGTCTACACTGCTGAAGCCACCTCCCTGGATTTTTGTTGGATACAGGTTGGAAGTTGTTTTCTATTACACCATGCCTCTGTATGGACGTTTGGATGTTTTTGATGCTGCGCTGGAAAGCTGGAACCAGTACGCACAAAGGATGCGTTACTATTTCCGGGCAAACAACATCACCAAAATCGAGCGCCAGGTGGTCATATTGCTCACTGCCTGTGGCCCGCATACGTTTGGGGTGATTAGGAGTCTTATGTACCCAGCTGCACCGGACACCAAAACGTTTGATGAACTTGTGAACTTAGTCGGGCAACATTTTAACCCAACCCCATCCACGATAGTCCAATGTTACCGGTTTAATACCGCTGAGAGGACCCCAGGAGAATCCCTTGCCGATTTTCTATCCGGGCTACACAGGATTGCGGAGTACTGTGACTATGGTGAGACCTTGTCAGAAATGTTACGTGACCGTTTGGTTTGCGGTATTAACAATGCGGCCACCCAGAGAAAATTGTTAGCCGAGCCAACCTTGACTTTTCGACAGGCCATTCAAATAGTATTGTCCTGAGAGAGTGCAGAACGAGGTACAGGGAATGGAGGTGCATGCCTTGGGGCGCAACCCCTTCCATCCAAAAGCATCCCCCTGCACCCTTACGGTACCTTGGGCGAGGCGACGTCCGGATCGACGCCAGTGGCCGTCGGACATTCCTCCCCGAAGGGAGCCTTCTCCAGAACCAATGGATGAGGAGCCCTGTCCGTGTCAGACTTGTAGGTGCCGACCCCGTCGCGGACGCCGGTCCTGGGGGCACCAGAGGCACCATCGTTCCGACTGAGGACGTGGAGACGGAGGATGACTGCCTGCAGCTGCATTGTGTGGTAGCTCCCCGTGTGACCCCCATTAAAGTGACAGTACGGGTCAATGGTCACCCGCTTGAGATGGAGTTGGATACTGGCGCAGCGGTCTCCATGATCGCCCAGAGGACATTCGATCGCATCAAGCAGGGTATACATACCCTTACATTAACTGACACACAGGCCAGGTTGGCCAACTACACGGGACACGGGGGAACCATTGGACATTGCAGGAACTACGATGACCCCTGTTGTTTATGGACGCCAGGAGGGGCATTTCCCACTTACTGTGGTGCGCGGCCACGGGCCCAGCCTGTTGGGTCAGGACTGGTTGGGCCATTTGCAGTTGCAGTGGCAGCACATCCTCCAAACAGTTTCTGGAGGGTTGACTGAGGTGCTGGGACGATACCCAGATGTATTCCAGCCCGGTTTGGGGAAAATAAAAGGGGCTGTAGCCCGTATCCAAGTGGAACCGGGAGCCACACCGCGCTATTTCCGGGCGCGCCCGGTGCCTTACGCCTTGCTCGAGAAGGTAGAAGGGGAGCTCACTCATTTGGAGACTTTGGGTATCATCAGTCCTGTCCGTTTCGCTGACTGGGCAGCACCAATTGTACCTGTAATGAAGCCAGATGCCACAGTTCGCTTGTGCGGCGACTATAAACTTACAGTGAATACAGCTTCCCGACTCGACCAATACCCAATGCCTCGCATAGAGGATCTCTACGCGAAGCTTGCAGGCGGACTCTCGTTCACAAAATTAGATATGAGTCAAGCCAACCTACAGTTGGAGCTGCACCCTGCCTCCCTGCCTTATGCAACGATTAATACACACCGGGACCTGTATGAATATACACATGCGCCCTTTGGAGTATCGCTGCCTGCGCTATTTTTCAACGCGTTATGGAGGGCATATGGAGAGGTTTACCGTGTGTTGCTGTCTACTTAGATGACGTTTTGATCACAGGGACGTCGGAGCAGGAACATCTGGAAAATTTGGAGGCTGTCCTTAGACGCGTTTCGGAGGCTGGAGTCCGTTTACGTCACACAAAGTGTGTTTTTCACACGAAGGAAGTCGTCTACCTGGGTTATCGGGTGGACCGCGAAGATTTGTACCCCGTTGCAGAGAAGGTGCGCGCGACTCAACAGGCCCCCGCCCCGACTGACACTTTGCAACTTTGTTCGTTTCTCGGCCTCGTAAACTATTACGGGAAGTTCCCCCCCAATCTGGCAACTACGCTGGCCCCGTTGCACCTTCTGCTAAAGAAGAATCACACCTGGGTTTGGGGTCAGCCGCAAGAAACCGCTTTACGGCGGGTAAAACAACAATTGTCGTTGTCTGGGTTACTAACCTACTATGATCCTGGAAAGCCTTTGCTCATCACATGTGATGCATCCCCACATGGTATTGGGGCCGTCCTGTCCCACAAGGTGGAGAACGGGGCCAAGCGGCCGATAGCTTTCACCTCCCGCACATTGACTGCAGTGGAAAAAAAGTACGCGCAGATTGAGAAGGAGGGCCTGGCAGTGGTCTTTGCGGTGAAACGTTTCCACCAGTACGTATATGGCCACCACTTCACTATCGTGACTGATCATAAGCCTCTGCTGGGACTTTTCCGAGAGGATAGCCAATACCGCCCATTGCTTCCGCACGGATCCAGCGCTGGGCTTTGTTGCTCGCTGCATACGAGTATTCTCTGGAGCACAAACCAGGAACCCAGATAGGGAATGCCGACGCACTGAGCCGATTGCCTTTATCGACCGGCCCCATATCGACCCCCACGGCCGGTGAGGTGGTTGCAACCCTTGCCTGTTACGGCATCACAGATCCGTGAGTGGACCCAGACGGAGCCAGTCCTGTCAAAGGTTCGGCACATAGTCCTGTATGGTGGGCAGCATAGACAGCTCCCAGGCGAGTTGCGGGCATTTTCCTTCAAGCTGTCCGAGTTCAGCGTGGAAGACGGCATCCTTTTGTGGGAGATGCGTGTGATTGTCCCGGAAAAAGGACAGGAGCTGATACTGAGAGGCTTGCACAATTGGCATCCAGGTCTGACCAAAATGAAAATGTTGGCCCGGAGTTATGTCTGGTGGCCAGGCCTCGACACCAACATTGAGAACGTGGCCCAAAACTGCTCCATTTGCCAGGAGCATCAGAAGCTTCTGCCGGCCGCGTCCCGATATCACTGGGAATGGCCAGGGTGGCCTTGGGTGCACTTGGATGCGGATTTCGCCGGCCCTTTTCAAGGATCCATGTTCCTGCTATTAGTCGATGCCCAGTCCAAATGGCTAGAGGTGCATAAGATGGTAGGCACAACGTCCTGCGCAACAATCGAGAAGATGAGTTTGTCTTTCAATACGCATGGCCTCCCCGAGGTGCTGGTCACGGACAATGGCACTCCGTTCACAAGTGAGGAGTTTGCGAGGTTCATGAAGATGAACGGCATACGCCATATCCGCACTGCCCCTTACCACCCGGCTTCAAATGGGTTGGCGGAGCGTGCAGTGCAGACATTCAAACGAGGCCTAAAGAAGCAGTCTTCCGGGTCGATGGACACGAGACTGACTCATTTTTTGTTTTCATGTAGGTGACTGGGGTAGCTCCCACAGAACTCCTAATGGGCCGGAGACTTCGCACCCGCCTTAGCATGGTTTTCCCGGACATTGGCGCAAACGTAGGCTGCACACAAGAACGGCAGAGACATGGTTTTTCTCGGCATCGGCCGATTCGGCAGTTTACGCCCGGTGACCCAGTGTTCGTTCGGAATTTTGCTGGTGGTGCCCAGTGGGTCCCTGGCGTAATCTTTCGCCAAACGGGCCCTATCTCTTACCAGGTGCAAGCCCAGGGCTGTCTCCAGCGCAAGCATGTAGATCATGTTCGGTCCAGAAGACTACCCTTCCAAAGATTCCCCGCCCTGGGAGCTCATTTCTACAGCCACAGAGACCAGACACAATGGAAAGTATTCCTCACAATCTTCTTCTGGTGCCTCACTGAAAGCCTGCGCAGGTCGTGACAGAACCTCGTGGAGATAAAGACGGCGAGATGACGGAGGCAGCAGACTCTGACTCCGAGATGGAGACACAAGACACCTCAGAGGGGGAATCCTCGGGCCCATGGGCCGTGGATAGACAACCGTTGCGCCGTTCATCACGGAAGCGCCGGTCTCCATCTCGTTACATGCCGCCCGATCCAGCGCCTCATGCACATGGGGTCTGGCCTGCGGCAAAACGAGTCGACGCTCTCCTTCGCCAGGGTCTTCGGTGGATTCCTTGGACTTTGGGGGGGAGGGATGTTATAACCTGCCTGCTTACCACTGGCTGGGGACTAATGACAATCCCACAATCCTATGGGAGTATGAGCTTCCCCAATGAGCGGGGCGGAGAAATCATTAGCGGACTCCCTGCATAAATAGAGCTGGCCAGTTTGGAACCAGCAGAGAGAGAGAGGAGTGGGCAGCAAGGGAAGTTGCTGCTGCTGTTGTATATATATGTTATTGTAAATAAATGTTATTTCTTTGCATCCTGAAATCTCGTGCTGGATTCCTCGTGGCCCTCACAAAAGTTATGTCCGACTAAAGCATTTGAATTTTTTGAGGTGGTAACCAAAAAGGCCGATGACGGTAACACCATTGGTGTAGTCCAGTGTCTTTCAAACTTTTTTGCCCGGGACCCATTTTTACCAACTGGGCATCCTTCGGGACCCACGCCGGCCGACATTCGGGACCCACGCCGTCCGACCTTCGGGATCCATGTCAGCTGACTTTTGTGACCAACACCAATTGACCTTCGTGACCCATGCCGCCCAAACGTCACAACCCACCATTTCCGCCTACCTTTAATGTGACAAGTGTTACCTGCTTTGTCCTCATGATCTCTCTTGCTTTGTTATTCAATGTTACATTTCCGCTAACAACATCAGCTGATGATTTAAGTTCTCACGGAATCTGTTGAAAAAAATCTCGAGGTTTGTCCTCGAACTCGCCATGTCTTCAAATGCCTTTGAAGTTTTGAGGGTTTTAATCTTTCATTTGTAATGTACTTATGACACATATTGGCTTTACATCCTGAACTCCGCTTCTGGAGAAAAGACTCCATTGATTCTCAAAAAGAATCTGCTCGTGGATCAGTGTGCTGACATCAGGAGAAGGTGGTCTGCCTCGCTGGGCTCTGTACGTGCAGAGTGGCACATATTGACGCCGCTGTCAAGGCACCAGAGAATTGCGATTTGGCGTGGAACTGGTACCTGGCACGATTTCGGTGACAGAACCGATTCTCCGCTCAATTGCATTTCCCGCTTCCGCCGTCAGTGGACGGAGAATCCCGCCCCAGTTCTACACGTGAACAGTCCCAATTGCATTCAAGTGATGAGCTAAGAAACAAACAATGAGAATCAAAATAAATCAACTCAAACAATCTAGTTTATCAATTATATTGTTTTTAATGTTTCATTTGTCGATTGGGGATGGGAACCAGATTAGGAAATTAGAGGTCAGTAAAGAAGCAGCAACTAAAGCCGGTAAGGTACGAGATAATAAACTCCATGTGACTAAGGGGCAGAGTCGACAGGGAAGAGATGATGAACGCAAAGGGACAGGTGGTCTGTCGTGCATTTGTTTTAATGCGAGAAGTGTAGCAGGTAAGGCAGATGAACTTAGGGCTTGGATCAGTACCATGGAATATGATGTTATTGGTATTACTGAGACTTGGTTGAGGGAAGGGCAGGACTGGCAACTGAATATCCCAGGGTATAGATGCTTCAGGAGGGATAGAGAGGGAGGTAGAAGCGGTGGAGGAGTTGCATTACTCGTCAGAGATGATATCACAGCTGTGATTAAGGAGGGCACGATGGAGGATTCGAGCACTGAGGCAATATGGGTGGAGCTAAGAAATAGGAAGGGTGCAGTAACATTGTTGGGACTTTACTACAGACCTCCCAAAAGTGAACATGAAGTAGAGGTACAAATATGCAGACAGATTATAGAAAAATGTAGGAGCAATAGGTTGGTTGTGATGGGAGATTTTAACTTCCCCAACATTGAATGGGATTTGTGTAGTGTTGGAGGCGTAGATGGAGCAGAGTTTGTAAGGAGCATCCAGGAGAGTTTTTAAGAGCAGTATGTAAATAGTCCAACTCGGGAAGGGGCCATACTGGACCTGGTATTGGGGAATGATCCTGGTCAGGTGGTTGATGTTTCAGTCGGCGATTACTTTGGGAATAGCGATCACAATTCCGTAACTTTTAGAATACTCATGGACAAGGACAAGAGTGGTCCGAAAGGAAGAGTGCTAAATTGGGGAAAGGCAGAGTATAACAAAATTCGGCAGGAGCTAGGGAATGTGGATTGGGAGCAGCTGCTTAAGGGTAAATCCACATTTGAAATGTGGGAGTCTTTTAAGGAAAGGTTGATTAGAGTGCAGGACAGACATGTTCCTGTGAAAATGAGAGATCGAAATGGCAAGATTAGGGAACCATGGATGATGGATGAAATTGTGAGCCTAGCTAAGATGAAAACGGAAGCAGATGTAAGATCAAGGCGACTCAAAACTGATGAAGCTTTGGAGAAATATCGGGAAAGTAGGACGAATCTCAAACGCGCAATAAAAAGGGCTAAAAGGAGTCATGAAATATCTTTGGCTAACAGGGTTAAGGAAAATCCCAAAGCCTGTTATTCGTATGTAAGGAGCAAGAGGGTAACTAGGGAAAGGATTGGCCCACTCAAAGACAAGAGAGGGAATTTATGCGTGGACTCAGAGGAAATGGGTGAGGTTCTTAATGAGTACTTTGCATCGGTATTCACAAAGGAGAGGGACAAGATGGATGTTGAGGCTAGGGATGGATGTTTAAATACTCTAGGTCAAGTTGTCATACGGAAAGGGGAAGCTTTGGGTATTCTAAAAGACATTAAGGTGGACAAGTCCCCAGGACCGGATGGGATCTATCCCAGGTTACTGAGGGAAGCGAGGGTCGAAATAGCTGGGGCCTTAACAGATATCTTTGCAGCATCCTTGAGCACGGGTGAGGTCCCGGAGGACTGGAGAATTGCTAATGTTGTCCCTTTGTTTAAGAAGGGTAGCAGGGAAAATCCAGGGAATTATAGACCTGTGAGCTTGACGTCAGTGGTAGGCAAACTGTTGGAGAAGATACTGAGGGATAGGATCTATTCACATCTGGAAGAAAATATCAGTGATAGGCAGCATGGTTTTGTGCAGGGAAGGTCATGTCTTACAAACCTAATAGAATTCTTTGAGGAAGTGTCAAAGTTAATTGATGAGGGAAGGGCTGTAGATGTCATATACATGGACTTTAGTAAGGTGTTTGATAAGGTTTCCCATGGCAGGTTGATGGCAAAAGTGAAGTCGTATGGGGTTCAGGGTGTATTAGCTAGATGGATAAAGAACTGGCTGGGCAACAGGAGACAGAGAGTAGTGGTGGAAGGGAGTGTCTCAAAATGGAGAAGGGTGACTAGTGGTGTTCCACAGGGATCCGTGCTCGGATGTTTGTTTGTGATCTACATAAATGATCTGGAGGAAGGTATAGGTGGTCTGATTAGCAAGTTTGCAGATGATACTAAGATTGGTGGAGTTGCAGATAGCGAGGAGGACTGTCAGAGAATACAACAAAATATAGATAGATTGGAGAGTTGGGCAGAGAAATGGCAGATGGAGTTCAATCCAGGCAAATGCGAGGTGATGCATTTTGGAAGATCAAATTCAAGAGCGGACTATATGGTCAATGGAAGGGTCCTGGGGAAAATTGATGTACAGAGAGATCTGGGAGTTCAGGTCCATTATACCCTGAAGGTGGCAACGCAGGTTGATAGAGTGGTCAAGAAGGCATACAGCATGCTTGCCTTCATCGGACGGGGTATTGAGTACAAGAGTAGGCAGGTCATGTTACAGTTGTATAGGACTTTGGTTAGGCCACATTTGGAATACTGCATGCAGTTCTGGTCGCCACATTACCAGAAGGATGTGGATGCTTTGGAGAGGGTGCAGAGGAGGTTCACCAGGATGTTGCCTGGTATGGAAGGTGTTAGCTATGAAAAAAGGTTGAGTAGGTTAGGAATGTTTTCGTTGGAAAGACGGAGGTTGAGGGGGGACCTGATTGAGGTATACAAAATTATGAGAGGTATGGACAGGGTGGATAGCAACAAGCTCTTTCCAAGAGTGGGGGTGTCAGTTACAAGGGGTCACGATTTCAAGGTGAGAGGGGGAAAGTTTAAGGGAGATGTGCGTGGAAAGTTTTTTACGCAGAGGGTGGTGGGTGCCTGGAACGCTTTACCAGCGGAGGTAGTAGAGGCGGGCACGATAGCATCATTTAAGAGGCACCTAGACAGGTATATGAACGGGCGGCAACAGAGGGAAGTAGACCTTGGAAAATAGGAGACAGTTTTAGATAAAGGATCTGGATCGGCGCAGGCTGGGAGGGCCGAAGGGCCTGTTCTTGTGCTGTAATTTTCTTTGTTCTTTGTTGTCTAGACTAAATGACTGTATCCAAACCCACGTTGTAATTTTTAATCTAAATGCCCTAACTCTCGATATCTTTGCTTCCTTTATTCTTCAGCCTTTCCACATTGGACTGTTTCTGTCACCCTGTAGATCATTTTGATTTATACCTTTTTAAACCACGCAGCTGGCGATGCGACTGTCTAGAGCTGAGAGCGATGCTTCACTACGATGAAATGAGATTTATAACCTGTAGCCTTCTGGTGGGTATATTCTATATATTTCACTTGTGTGATGAGTTTTCATGCAGCTCGTTTATTACATTGGCAGCCAGTAATTTACCACTTTGTGAAAGGCTCCACAAATGAACTGCAGATTTAGTTTACTTAGAATGATGGAACAGCAATATTGTGTAGGAATAATTATTCACAAATAAAGCCCAGTTTCTTATCTACAAGAGCTAATATGTTGGCTTTCGATTGATTACGATTTAAGGAGGGACAACACTTGCAATGGAGTCAGCACAGAGAATATTCAATGGCAGTTTCCTGGGATGATGGGGTTGGCGTATGAAAAAGGGTTGAGCAGGTTAGGCCTTCACTCATTGGGGTGTGAGAGGTGAGCTATTGAAGCATCTAACATTCTGAAGGGGCTTGGCAGGATGGACAGGATGGATGTATCCCCACTTTGGGCAGCATGGTGGCACAGTGGTTAGCACTGCTGCCTCAGGGGCCTGGGTTCAATTCCGGCCTTGTGACTGTGTGGAGTCTGTACGTTCTCCCCGTGTCTGCGTGGGTTTCCTCCGGGTGCTCCGGTTTCCTCCTGCAGGTGGATTGGCCATGCTCAGTTGCCCCTTAGTGCCCAACGGTTAGTTGGGGTTACGCAGATAGGGTCTAATTAGGATGCTCTTTCAGAGGGTTGGTGCATACTCGATGGGCTGAATGGCCTCCTTCTGCACTGTAGGAATTCTATTCTATTCTCGTGAGGGAACAATTTCATAATAAGGCGTCTCCTATTTAAGACCGAGTTGAGGAGGGATTTCTTCTCTCCGAAAGTCCTTAGTGTTCTTGGAGCCTCAGTGGAGGCTGGATCACGGAATACATTCAAGACTGAGTTAGACAGATTTTTGATACGGCAACGGAGTCAAGGATTAGGGGAGCAGGCAGGAAAATGGAAAATTCAGGCCGCATCAGATCAGCCAGATCACTGGTGGTGCAGGCTCAAGGGGACAAATGACCTATTCCTGCACTGTTGTGTTATTATTTGCTCAAGCAAGAGCTAGGTCAATGCTTGGAAGGAGAGGGTTGGAAATAGTGGAAGATTTATTTTTGGAGTTGCAGTTTGCTAGCTAAGGGGAGTTAAAGGAGAAATATGGGTTGGGATTCTCCGAAACAGCGGCTAAGTGTTGACACCGGCGTAAACACCGGAGTGTTTCGCGGCGGTGTCAACGGGCCTCTTGGCCCAGTGATTCCATGGCCCACAGGGTGCCTGCATGGCGCCAGACTGCTCACTCCGGCTGCCAATATGCGGCCCTGCACGACATGGCGGAGCCACACAGCGGGCCAGCGCGGAAGAAGGTGGCCCCCGAGCGCCGGCCTGGCCATCGTGGAGGCCCTCCCCCCGGATACTGAACCCCCCCACCCCCCTTCCCTCTTCCCCCCCCTCCCCACCAGGACAACCACAGCAGCTGCGACGCCGAGCTCCCGCCAGGTGGAACCATATGTGAACCATGCCGACGGGAACTCGGCCGGTCGACTGCGGTGAATCGCCGCACGAGCCTCTTTCAACGGCGCCCGACCGGCGCGCATTGACTGCGTGCGCACAACTGCCGCTGACTCTCTGGTCGCCGGAGTTTCGCGATTTTGCCGCAGAGGCTCGGAGAAGCCCGGCAATGGGCTTTTTGATGCAGACAGATTTAGTTACCTTCAGGTGTGGAGCTGGGTTAAGCAGTTTTTTCCAGCCTTTCCAGTGGTTCAGCCACTCATCTTGTTGGAACGGATTTGATCGTGTGCAGGATCAGTGGAGGGTAGTACGTCCGAGATGTACCAGTGTATAGCAGGGGAGGAGTTAGGTTCAGTTGAAGGGATGAAGGCAAAATGGATAGAGGAGTTGGGGCTGATACTAGAATGTGGGCTGTGGTGTAAGTCGTTGAGGAGGGTGAATGCGATATTGTCTTGCATGAGACTGAGCCTCATTCAGCTAAAGATAGTTTTTTGAGCTCACTTCACTAAAGCGAAGATGAGCTGCTTATTTGAAGTGAAGTAAGATAGGTGTGAGAGTTATTCAAAGCAGCCCGCACATCACATGCAGATGCTCTGGTCATGCCCAAGTCTGGTGGATCACCATGTCGCCGATCCTGAATGTGGAGGTGAGACCCTGCCCATTGGTGGCGATTTTTGGAGTCTCCGAAGTGCCAAAACTGCGTGTGGGAGCAGGGGTTGATATGCTTTATTTTTTATAACTTCAGAGTACCCAATTAATTTTTTCCAATTAAGGGGCAATTTAACGTGGCCAATCTACCTAGCCTGCACATATTTGGGTTGTGGGGGCGAAACCCACGCAAACATGGGGAGAATGTGCAAACTCCACACGGACAGTGACCCAGAGCCGGGATTGAACCTGGGACCTTGGCACCGTGAGGCTGCAGGGCTAATCCACTGCGCCACCGTGCTGCCCTGAGGGTTGATATCCTGTCCCTTGATTCATTGTTTTCTTGGAGGCGTATCTTATTGACTGGAGGATGGAAGCACCACCAATGGCTTTGGCGTGGCTGGGCGATATGATGAAGTTTGTGTACCTCGGGAAGGTCAGATACATCTTGAGAGGGGCGATTGAGGGATTTTATTGAAGATGGTGACCTTTAAAAAATATTTCAAAGAATTGGTCACGGTTAGAGTTTAAGGGAGGGGGAGGGGGCTTGTTTACATTGGGGTTTAGCCCGGGTGGCGTGGGGAGAGGGGGGTGGAGGTTAGAGTCTTTGTAAAAAGTGTTGGAATCTTGTTAAAGAATGTTTATTATGGTTCATGTCTTTTATATTCTTTTGTATGAAAGTTTAAAAATTTAACAAAAATCATTTCCAAATAAAAATCCCAGCAATAGTACTGAAGACTTGTACACCAGAACTTGCCACACTCCTAGTCAAGCTGTTCCACTACAGCTACAACACTGGCATCTACCCAGCAATGTGGAACATTGCCCAGGTGTGTCCTGTACACCACAAACAGGATTTATCCAACCAGCCAATTAATTCCCCATCAGTCTACTCTCAGTCATTAATAAAGTGATGGAAGGGATCATTAACAGTGTTATCAAGCAGCACTTACTTTGCAATAACCTACTCACGGAGGCTCAGAGGGGTTCTGCTAGGGTCACTCAGCTCCTGACCTTATTACAGCCTTGGTCCAAACATGGACCAAAGAGCTGAACTCCAGAGGTGAGGTGAGAGTGACTGCCCTTGCCATCAAGGCAGCAATTGACTAAGTATGGCATCAAGGAGACCTAGAAAGACTGGAATCAATGCGAATAAGGGGGAAGATCCAGAGAACTGGGCGATGGGCCTGGTTTCTCCCATTACATCAATTTCTTGGTATGTAACGAGGTCCAATAACATCTTGTTACCACTTACGCCACCACTCCTGACCCTCCCCCCCCCCAACTCATCACCCCATCCCACCTCCACCCAAAACAACTCTTCCATCGCTCCCTGGCACAGGACCAGCAGGTTGGCAACCTAGAGGTGCGGAAGACTTTGCCTGTGCCAGTGAACCTGGCATCCTATCACTTGGATTCTCCCAAGGGCAGATGAAAGTATCAGGACCAAAAATATTGCACTGCAGTGTAAAAACTGCAAGAGTTCATTCAGAAAATACATTGGAGTGAGGGAGCAGTGAGAGGCATAGTAATTTATCATCGATCCCTAGCCTCAGCTGCTTGAATACAAAGCTAAAAATAACTGAAAAGAGAAATATATTGAAAGGTTGCTCTGTGCGTATTTAATTCATGAAGCATCAGGCAAAATCCCTGCAGAGAGCGGAGTGAAGGTGATCCCCGCTAAGAATGTTCGGTACTTAGCATTGACGTACCTGGTGCTGTTCTATATTTAGAGTGATTGCGAGAAGCTTTCTGTAGTCCCAATGGATTTTCATGGCAGCTATCCAGTATTAATTTTAGTGCAGGTTGCTGTTCCTCCAACCGACCACTCTCTCTGATTCTAAATTTCCAACACAAGCTCATCGGGAACCCAGTTAAAAATAAGACAAATTTTGCACGCTTTCAAAACAGGTCAACTGCATCCATATAATGATTTGGAATAAGTAATTATTGACTTGTGTTCGACAAGACTTTACTTGAAGTGCTTATTATTAGGGAATGCAATAGATATAAACAGATACGTCTGCATTTTGGATCGAGTGACAAAATTCAATAATTATAAAAATATAATATTGCCAATGTGTAAAACTACAACTAAACCTGGAGCTGACTGAGATATATAACTAATTAAATAAAATGTTTTAAAATACCCCCAGCTGCTTCAGCAATGACCTTCCCTCCATCATAAGGTCAGAAGTAGGGATATTTGCAGATGACTGCACAATGTCCAGCGCCATTTGTGATTCCTCAGAAATGAAATGAAATGAAATGAAAATCGCTTATTGTCACAAGTAGGCTTCAAATGAAGTTACTGTGAAAAGCCCCTAGTCGCCACATTCTGGCGCCTGTTCAGGGAGTCTGTTACGGGAATTGAACCGTGCTGCTGGCCTGCCTTGGTCTGCTTTCAAACGGAAACAGTCCATGTCTGTACAGAGCAAGACCTGAATAATATTCAGGCTTGGACCGATTAATTAGCAAGTAACATTCACACATCAACAATGACCATCTCAAATAAGATAGAATCTAAACATTTTCTCTTGACATTTACTGGCATTACCATCGCTGAATCCTCCACTATGAACATCCTAGGGGGTACCATTGAGCAGAAACTGAGCTGAACTGGCCATCTAAATACTGTGGCTACAAGAGCAGGTCAAAGGCTGTGAATTCTGCAGTGTGTAACTCACCACCTGGCTCCACAAAACCTGTCCCCATCTATAAGCCATAAATCAGGAGTGTGATGGAATACCCCTCACTTACTTGGATGAGAGCAGCTATAACAACACTGAAGAAGCTCCAGAACATCCAGAATAAAGCAGCCTGTTTTTTTGCTACCCCATTTACAAACATTCACTCCCTCCACCACCAATGCACAATAGCAGCAATGTGCGCCATCTACAAGATGTACTGCAGCAACTCACCAAGGTTCCTTCCTCAGCACCTTCTGACCTGCGACCCCTACCACCTCAAAGAACGAGGGCAGCAGACGAGTGGGAACAAGTTCTCCTCCAAGCCACACCATCCTGACCTGGAACTATGTCGTCGTTCCCTCACTGTCAATGGGTCAAACTCCAGGAACTAACTCCCTTGCTAACAGCACTGTGGGTGCTTCTACACTCGACAGTTGCATTTTCCATATGGCAGCTCACCATCACCTTCTCAAAGGCAATTAGGAGTGGGCACCAAATGCTGTGTCCACATCCCCGGAAATGTTTTCTTTAAAAAATGATATATTACTGGTGTGGTTGCCAAATCTGGTTGGGCATATTCCTCCCTCACCACATGACCTCTTGTTTCCAAGTCTTACCTCAGCCAAATTATGTTTTCTCCCCACCTCCAATATGTTTATAATTAATGAACAAATGTTCTCAAAGAAACAAAATACCCATTTTTAAATCCCAATGATTTTTCTCCTGAGCTACTCACAGCAGTGCTCCGCAGATTAATTTTCCATATCTGGAGAGGCAGCTCTGGAGGGATGGCAACTCAAAACCTTCAGTAAAATACAAACTATTGCGGCGATTTAGGAAAATAAAACTCACAAGCAAACTTTTGGGATTGAGATCAAAGGCCTGGGGCATGAGTTTCCATTTTGGGTCAATTGCAGCCCTGCACCCCTGCACTGTGTCAGGGGCAGCAACCTGAGATTGATTTTGTCTAAATTGACCAATCAGTCACCAGTCATCAGTTTTGCACGTCAAGTAAGGATAGCTGGCAGGCTCTCGAAATTGGACAGCCAATATGTGACTCCTCAGCACAGGAGGAACAGGAGCCTGCCATTGTGGAGGACCTTGAGGCGTCTTCTCAGCAACTTTAACAAATTTAAAATAATGATGGCCACAGTTGCCAGGATCCCATTGTGGAGGGGGAACCCTTTACACAATGTAATCTGTAGCTGTAGCTGTGACCAAGTATGTGTGTGTCTGGCAGTGGTGTGTGGGGAGGGCCAGGAGTAGGCATCCCCCTCCCCCCCTCCCCCCCCACCACCGTAACAACCCCCACCCCATCTGCTTGCTGCTATGAGGCCACCTCCAGAGAGTTGCCAAGCAACCGATGCCGAGGCCCACAGGCCAACTGGAAAATTCCAGTTCGTATCAGATAATTAATCATCTTAAGCTACCTGCCACATAGAGGTGGGTAGCCGCTCGGGTCCCAAGCCAGTATCCAGGGCAGGATGGTGCTGGCAAAACAGCCTGTTGGCCAACTTCACAAAACCACATCCCCACATATCAATGTTCTTGCCACCATATGAGGCTAGAAATTCTGCCCCAAATGTCTCCTTTGGCTCAGTGTACATTTCAGTCTGAAGCACCTCGGGATTTTTCATTGCTAAAAATGTGGCAATAAATGAATGCACTTACTTGTCGTGTGGGAGGGCACGAAAGACGAAAGGAAAACCTGGGACAACGTGATCCGAGCGAGAAACTGAGGACAATCAAGTGAAGCAACTAACAAAGGAAATTTCCTTCAATGGGTGTAACTTGTAGACCAAAGAACTGTCAAGGAATCCAATGAATTATTCAGAATGAATTGGGTGGTCAGGGAGGACTAAGGTAAAATGGAAATATGAAGGTCTGTCATATGTCCAGTTCAAGAATGGCGAAAATACCAAGTAAATAAGATGAATTGCATTTTGCATTCCTGAAAAGTGACATATGTTCGGAATTTAGAAAGGCACTATCCCTAATGTTTTAGCACTATTTTAATTCAGGTACAGATCGGCAATTCCTCAGAACTTCAATTTCAAGTTCAATTACATGACAAATTGACGTATTGAGAAAACGGTGTTTTGTGCTCAAAATAGCACTGATGTATAATGGTGACATAATCGTTCTTAATGGATTTGTTCGGAGCATAACAAGTCAGCAATTAGCAGGGAGAGAGTTGTGACTTTGTGGAACTAAGCCTAATTCCAATAGACCCCCCAGCCCACTTAAATGCAATACCCAAGCTGGCCAAGACTGAATTTGTTTATTTATTCATTAGTCTGTTTCAACTTTTGGAAATGTTAATGAATCAATCATACTTCAGCATTTCAGCAATTAAAATGGTAGCTGCTTCCTGATTCGCTTCTTCCCAGTTGACATTCTCGATATGTCATGCTGACATTTCAAAAGTAACGATGGAATCAATTCATTCCTCTTCTTTGACATGTGTGCTGTGATGCTTTGACCTTTGAAAGCTGTTTGTCCCAAGGGTCTCTGGTGGGATTTGTTGATTGATTTTATTCCCTCAGAAGATTCAAATTCCACAACTGCACCACAATTGAACCACTTTGCTGAACACATTTTTGTGAGGGAATAATTATTTGGCAGTGTATTCTCTGAGTCGCCGTGGTGGAAATGGTCATATACCATGGGAACTTTAGCTCTTGCACAAACATCACCATAGCATGTGATTGAGAGGGTGGGCTCACCAGTGTTTAGCATTATCCCCACTGACTGAAGCATAACTACAAAACCACCGTTCTAAACTTTCATTTCCCACACAGCAGGATATTATGATCCCAAAGGGGGAGGAGACACATTGGGGTGGGGCCATAAAATTGGTCCAAATGTTTTTCACTCAAACACGTGGGCCAGAATCTTCCAGTCCGCCCTGTGGTGGGACGTTTGGCAGGTGAGGGAACTTAATTTGGCATGAGGCCAAAAATCGGTTTCCTGATGATGGGAGGAAGTTTTGCAATTAAGTTGTTGGGACTTCAAATGTGGTTTGAGATTCCTGGTGAACAATGTCAGAAAGTCCTTTGCATAGATTAGCATGTTGTGCACTCTCATTAAAAGGCAGCCTCGCTAAAATTAAGTTCTCCCGCCAAATTGCATTCCCTGCCAGTCAGAAACCAGGGGCTGGATTCTCCGCTGTCGGGGTTGTCTGTTAGACCAGCAGCGCGCCCATGCCTGGGAATTTCCTGACGGCGTGGGGCTGCCCACAATTGAAAATCCCATTTGCCAGCTAGCAGTATGCAGAATCCCGCTGTCAGTTGTCCTGGGGGGGATAGGGCCCGCTGCGGGAGAGGGACAGTGCCAGCTGCCTGTGGTCGGACAGTGCCAGCTCTCTGGGGATGGACAGTGCCAGTTACCTGTGGTTGGAAAGTGCCGGGTGTCTGGGGAAGGACAGTGCCGGCTGTCTGGGGAGGGACAGTGCCGGCTGTCTGGGGAGGGACAGTGCCGGCTGTCTGGGGAGGGACAGTGCCGGCTGTCTGGGGAGGGACAGTGCCGGCTGTCTGGGGAGGGACAGTGCCAGTCTGTCTGGGAGGGACAGTGCCGGCTGTCTGGGAGGGACAGTGCCGGCTGTCTGGGGAGGGACTGTGCCGGCTGTCTGGGAGGGACAGTGCCGGTCTGTCTGGGAGGGACAGTGCCGGCTGTCTGGGAGGGGCAGTGCCGGCTGTCTGGGGAGGGACAGTGCCGGCTGTCTGGGGAGGGACAGTGCCGGCTGTCTGGGAGGGGCAGTGCCGGCTGTCTGGGGAGGGACAGTGCCGGCTGTCTGGGGAGGGACAGTGCCGGCTGCCTGGGGAGGGACAGTGCCGGCTGACTGGGAGGGGCAGTGCCGGCTGTCTGGGGAGGGACAGTGCCGGCTGTCTGGGAGGGACAGTGCCGGCTGTCTGGGGAGGGACAGTGCCGGCTGTCTGGGAGGGACAGTGCCGGCTGTCTGGGAGGGACAGTGCCGGTCTGTCTGGGAGGGACAGTGCCGGCTGTCTGGGAGGGACAGTGCCGGCTGTCTGGGGAGGGGCAGTGCCGGCTGCCTGGGGGGGACAGTGCCGGCTGCCTTGGGAGGGACAGTGCCGGCTGCCTGGGGGGGACAGTGCCGGCTGTCTGGGGGGGACAGTGCCAGCTGCCTTGGGAGGGACAGTGCCGGCTGCCTGGGGGGGGACAGTGCCGGCTGCCTTGGGAGGGACAGTGCCGGCTGTCTGGGGAAGGACAGTGCCAGCTGTCTGGGGAGGGACAGTGCCGGCTGCCTGGGGAGGGACAGTGCCGGCTGTCTGGGGAGGGACAGTGCCGGCTGCCTGGGGGGGACAGTGCCGGCCGTCTGGGGAGGGACAGTGCCGGATGTCTGGGGAGGGACAGTGCCGTCTGTCTGGGGATGGACAGTGCCGGCTGTCTGGGAGGGTAGTGCCGGCTGTCTGGGGAGGGGCAGTGCCGGCTGCCTGGGAGGGACAGTGCCGGCTGCCTGGGGGGGACAGTGCCGGCTGTCTGGGAGGGACAGTGCCGGCTGTCTGGGGAGGGACAGTGCCGCCTGCCTGGGGGGGACAGTGCCGGCTGTCTGGGGTGGGACAGTGCCGGCTGCCTGGGGGGGACAGTGCCGGCTGTCTGGGAGGGACAGTGCCGGCTGTCTGGGGAGGGGCAGTGCCGGCTGCCTTGGGAGGGACAGTGCCGGCTGTCTGGGGAGGGACAGTGCCGGCTGTCTGGGGATGGACAGTGCCGGCTGTCTGGGAGGGACAGTGTGGTCTGTCTGGGGAAGGACAGTGCCGGCTGTCTGGGAGGGACAGTGTGGTCTGTCTGGGGAAGGACAGTGCCGGCTGTCTGGGGAGGGACAGTGCCGGCTGTCTGGGGAGGGACAGTGCCGGCTGTCTGGGGAGGGACAGTGCCGGCTGTCTGTGGAGGGACAGTGCCGGCTGTCTGGGGAGGGACAGTGCCGGCTGTCTGGGGAGGGACAGTGCCGGCTGTCTGGGGAGGGACAGTGCCGGCTGCCTGGGGATGGACAGTGCCGGCTGTCTGGGGAGGGACAGTGCCGGCTGTCTGGGGAGGGACAGTGCCGGCTGTCTGGGGAGGGACAGTGCCGTCTGCCTGGGGAGGGACAGTGCCGGCTGTCTGGGGATGGACAGTGCCGGCTGTCTGGGGAGGGACAGTGCCGGGTGTCTGGGGAGGGACAGTGCCGGCTGTCTGTCTGGGGAGGGACAGTGCCGGCTGTCTGGGGAGGGACAGTGCCGGCTGTCTGGGGAGGGACAGTGCCGGCTGCCTGGGGATGGACAGTGCCGGCTATCTGGGGACGGACAGTGCCGGCTGTCTGGGGAGGGACAGTGCCGGCTGTCTGGGGGTGACAGTGCCGGCTGCCTTGGGAGGGACAGTGCCGGGTGTCTGGGGAAGGACAGTGCCAGCTGTCTGGGGAGGGACAGTGCCGGCTGTCTGGGGAGGGACAGTGCCGGCTGTCTGGGGAGGGACAGTGCCGGCTGTCTGGGGAGGGACAGTGCCGGCTGTCTGGGGAGGGACAGTGCCGGCTGTCTGGGGAGGGATATTAATGGATGTCCAGCCTGGGATTGTGCCAGATGTCCGGCCTGGGATAATGCATGTGGTCTTGGCATGGATATCGCAGGATGTACTGACTGGGATGGTGCAGGAAGTACTGACTGGGATAGAGTAGGATGTACTGACTGGGATAGTGCAGGATGTACTGACTGGGATAGTCCAGGATGTACTGACAGGGATAATGCAGGATGTACTGACTGGGATAGAGCAGGATGTACTGACTGGGATGTGGCAGGATGTACTGACTGGGATAGAGCAGGATGTACTGACTGGGATAGTCCAGGATGTACTGACAGGGATAATGCAGGATGTACTGACTGGGATAGTCCAGGATGTACTGACAGGGATAGAGCAGGATGTACTGACTGGCATAGTGCAGGATGTACTGACTGTGATAGTGCAGGATGTACTGACTGGGTTGGTGCAGGATGTACTGACTGGGATAGTGCAGGATGTACTGACTGGGATGGTGCAGGATGGACTGACTGGGATAGTGCAGGATGTACTGACTGGGTTGGTGCAGGATGTGCTGACTGGGTTGGTGCAGGATGTACTGACTGGGATAGCACAGGAGGTACTGACTGGGATGGCGCAGGATTTACTGACTGGGATAGCACAGGATGTACTGACTGGGATAGTGCAGGATGTACTGACTGGGAGAGAGCAGGATGTACTGACTGGGATAGCACAGGATGTACTGACTGTGATAGTGCAGGATGTACTGACTGGGATAGAGCAGGATGTACTGACTGGGATAGTGCAGGATGTACTGACTGTGATAGAGCAGGGTGTGCTGACTGGGATAGTGCAGGATGTACTGACTGTGATAGTGCAGGATGTACTGACTGGGATAGTGCAGGATGTACTGACTGGGATAGTGCAGGATTTACTGACTGGGATAGAGCAGGATGTACTGACTGGGATAGTACAGGATGTACTGACTGGGATAGTGCAGGATGTACTGACTGGGATGGTGCAGGATTTACTGACCGGAATAGTGCAGGATGTACTCACTGGGATAGTGCAGGATGTACTGACTGGGATAGTGCAGGATTACTGACTGGGATAGGGCAGGATGTACTCACTGGGATAGTGCTGGATGTACTGACGGATAGTGCAGGGTACTGACTGGGATAGGGCAGGATTACTGACGGGATTGTGCAGGAGTACTGACTGGGATTGTGCAGGAT